>NC_069792.1:12690000-13315000 GCF_027406575.1 Nycticebus coucang
AGCTCTAAGATTTGCTTTAGACTTAAAACTGCAATACCTCATTCTGTGACCAAATTCCATTAAAAGAGATTGTTATTCTTCCTCTCTTTAGTGGAGACAGCATGTTCTTTTGAATTAACCCTGGAGTTTCATGTGAATAGGAGCTCAATAAGATCGGTATCTTAGTAGATGTTCTAGAGGTCTAAAATGAACTTCTCCATTAGTGAATATGTGAAAGATGTGCTCAACAAACATGAACAACTTGCTCTCTTGTCACTACATATTCAAAGCTGTTCAATAATTAGCTCTTTAATCAATTTTACTGAATAGCAAACCTTGGATGTGCAATATTATTGCTAGAAAAAAGTCTGCCTCTCCAACACACTGACGCATAAAGTCAAAATGAAATCTGTGTTCCATGTAGGGAATATGAGTTATAGGAGTCTATATGGATTTGAAATCCTCTGGGTCCCCAAGTTACTTAAGTTTTTTAAAAAAACATCACCACAGTGCCAGAACAGTCATCTCCAGTAGATGATCCTGGGACCCAGACACAAACTCCTATGAATCAAAATACACAATGAGGCCATTTTGTTCAATTAGCAACTGGAAAATTAAAATCCTTCCCACCCTGTAAGAGCCCTATTACACTACAGAAGGACTCAAATGTATTTTAATAGTCATTTAAGGCTTTCCTGGTATTCTAGTCAAGAGATTCAGGTCAATCTTCACAATAAGTGGATACCTATCATCAGGCTCACTGAGGGGGGAAAGAAGTTCCTTCTCTTCCATAGGAGAGAACATTCGTTGCTGGAAAAAGCTATCTTCTTCCTCCACTGAAGAGGGTTTAACAGGAGTCCTATAGCTCTCTGGGTACTTAGGAGTTTGTGAGGAGGAAGGAAGGCTCTCACTTTCATCTGAATCGGAAGAAGAGGTATCGGTTTCTAGGATTTCCCTTGATTTCTGGGAAGATTTACTTGTGGATTTGTATTTCTTTTTCTCTGCTGTAGGTCAAGGGGAAGACTTAGACTCCTTTATATTGGGTTTCCTTGAGCCTTTGGTGGCGGCTTTGTGTCTGCTGGAGGGCATGCTGGTAGCTATATGGACAGGGGTTTCACTTTCTATCTTCAGGCCTCCACGAGGCTCACCCACAGCTGTCTTCTCAGCCTTTTCGGGTTGCTTTTTGCCTTCAGTTCTCCTCTGTGTTGTGCCGTCACTCTGTGCAGGAGATTTCTGCCTCCCACGCCCACTTTCTGATCCCTTTTGAATGGTTTTGGAGTCTTGTCCAGGAATAGTGGAACTTGTTTCTTTCGGTCCACCTGGATCAGTGTAGCTATTTCCAGTACCCTGCTCTGGGCCTTCCTTTTTGTAGCCTTGAGATGATGGGATGTTACTATCCACTGAAGAAGCTGGTGACACTTTATGTGGGTTCACTTTATTCAACCAATTGTCAAGTTGCCATTTGTTTGTTGGTGCTGGTTCAGGCTCAGGTGATGCGCTCTGGGATGGCTCATTTGCCTCACTGTCACTGGAACTACTTTCACTCTCCGAATCAGATCCAGAGCTGCTTTCAGATCCACCGTGGCTTCTGGAATCATCCCTGGAGTTAGCTGCTCCTTCACTGTTAATGGTGTGAAGGCTCCGAGTTACTTCCTGGTTTACTCCTTGGCACTGTCTTATCACAATCCTGTTCCCCATGACTGTCTTCACTGCTGCTTAGTCTTAAGTCATCTTTGAACATAGATTTAGACTGGTGCCTATTTGAAGTTTTAGAAGGATTGTATCTTTTTTGTTCTCCAGGGCCAAAATTGGACTGCTGAGATTCCTTGGCTGGAAAAGGAAACTTGGAACATTATGTTTTGCATGGTGTATGAATAGCCATTAGAGGGGGAGGCCACAAATGCGTCATCTCTTTTAGAATTTCATCTACACAGCTCACCTCACCAGAAGCTGATGCATCCAGCGGTGGGAAGGTATTTTCTTTTTTTTTCTTTTTTTTTTTGTAGAGACAGAGTCTCACTGTACCGCCCTTGGGTAGAGTCCCGTGGCGTCACACGGCTCACAGCAACCTCTAACTCTTGGGCTTACGCGATTCTCTTGCCTCAGCCTCCCGAGCAGCTGGGACTACAGGCGCCCGCCACAACGCCCGGCTATTTTTCTGTTGCTGTTTGGCCGGGGCTGGGTTTGAACCCGCCACCCTCGGCATATGGGGCTGGCGCCCTACTCACTGAGCCACAGGCGCCGCCCAGTGGGAAGGTATTTTCAACTTGGTAGATGTGCCTTGCTGCTGGGCTTCAGCTCAGTCATGCTTTGCCATGGGACTGGCTGCTGTAGTGTTCAGAGGATAGCTTTGGTTCCATGGACTCCTGTCCGTCCATGGGCCGCGCATAGGCAGTGGGCTTCTGTAACATTGAACTAGACTTTGACATCAATGAAGGTGGGAAAGACTGATTTGAATGCTGCCCACTTGAAAAAGGTACACGGGAAGGAGAATCCCAGTTTGCATCAGGGTCCGAGGTGATTTGGAACGTTGATGTTCCTTGCTATGGTGATCATTCCCACCAGACCTGGAATGACTGGAACTTAATGAAGAAACAGCCTGGGGCTTTCCAGGGCTACAAGAATGTGCCTTGGAGTATTCTGATCCATGCTGGCCTTTTTTCCAGCTACTACTCCCACCACTGCTGTATGAGTCACGGTCATGTCTCTGGCTACCACTGTTACTGCTGCTACTTCCACCTGCACTGGTCTGCTGGCTACTGTGTCCACTCTGAGGACCTGAGGACCGTTTCTGAGACTGAGAAGTACTGGGTGCAGGTCCTTCTGGAGTCCATTTGCTACTCTGATGAGAGCCTCCTTGTCTCTGTTCAAAGAAATTTGGGTTTGATTTTTCATCTGCCCTTGGTGGCACTGCAGGCTTGGGAATTGCCACAAGCTTTGGTATAAATCTGTCTCCTAAGAAATCCTTCATTTCATCGTAGTTTCCAAGCATACTCTGAATACGACTTGATAACTTATCTACTTTGCTACCCTGTTTCCCTGAAAATAAGACAGTGTCTTATATTAATTTTCGCTCTCAAAGATGTGCTAGGTCTTATTTTCAGGGGATGTCTTATTTTTCCATGAAGAAGAATATGGTACACATTTATTGTTAAATGAAAATAAAGGAAATTTATTACCTGTATATGGTATGGTAGTATGGTAGTTGTCAACACAAACCAGACAAACTGTGAATCCTACCTTCAGTCATCATGAGGGCGGCTGCGGGCATCAGGCAGAGACAGACCAGCACTCACCACCTTTGGGGCGTGGCGTCCGCTCTGATCCTCCTGTTCTTCTGCACGCATCTGCGAAAGTCTCCTCCTCTCTCCAGCCCCCGCGCCCACGGCTCACTCGGACCTCCGCTCACTCTGACCTCCGCTCCCCCTCCACACGGCAGTGACGTCAGGACTCTGCATAACGTCACTGGTTGCTAGACGCCAGTCTGGGCGGCCCTAGCAACCAGTTTATGGTAAATTAATTTTCATTCCGAGACAGAGCCTGGGGGGGCCTTATTTTCGGGGGGATGCCCTATATTTCACCCAGAAGGAAACCTGTGAGTAGGTCTTATTTTCGGAGGATGTTTTATTTTCGGGGAAACACGGTAGTAACTTTGCATGACTCAGCAAAGAGAGGAGCGAGAGCTGGGAAGGCGTCTTCACCCTGCTGGATTTCCTGATTCCGCCTTTCCGGTTCTTTCATACATTCCGGTCTTCACGGTTCATGTTGCTCCAGTCCCGGCTCCGCTAGGCCTGAACCATCTCCTGGCTGTGGCAGTGGCAGCGAGGGGCCTGCACCTTCACAGGACGCGCATTCGAGCCTGGCGGGGGCGGCGAGAGCGGCCAAGGGCAAGGGGCTCCGGGCAGCGGCGGGGGTTTCCGAGGCCTGGAGAGGTGAAGGCGGTGGCAGTGATGCGCCTCACATGGAACAGGTGGAGGTTCTGCCCTGCCCCACGACGGTCGGGCCCAGCCCGGGATGGCTCAATGCCATTCTTTATTTTGGGTGGGGGGACGGAGGCTTAGTCTGTCACCCTGGGTAGAGTGCTATGGTGTCATAGCTCACCGTAACCTCAAACTCCTGGGCTCAAGTTGTCCTGTTGCTCCCGAGTACTGGGACTACAGACGCCCACCACAATGCCTGGCTTTTTTTTTTTTTTTTTCTCTTTTTTAGTGGAGATGGGGTCTCACTCTAGCTTAGGCTGGTCTCAACTCCTGAGCTCAAGCAAACTGCCTTGGCTTCCCAGAGTGCTAGGATTACAGGCGTGAGCCACTGTGCCCAGCCACTGAAACCTCATCTCCAGCAGTCAGGTTGCTCTGGTCCCTAACATTGCAGGTTCAGTGGTTTTGTTCAGTCTGCATCTCTACGAGACCGCTTCACTTTTTTTCTTTCCTTTTCTTTTTTTCTTTCTTTTTTTTTTGAGATAGGGTCTCAGTATGTTGCTTGGACTAGAGTGCAATGGTGTCATCATAGCTTACTACAGCCTTCAACTCCCGGGCTCAAGCCATCCTCCTGCCTCAGCCTCCTGCATAGCTGGAACAACAGGTGTACACCACCATGCCCAGGCTGGTCTCAGATTCCGAGGCTCAAGGGATTCTCCTGCTTCTGCCTTCCAAAGTGCTAACACTATAGGCATACGCCACTGCAGCTGGCCTAAGACTGCCTTCTAAGGACAGTGGTCCACGATGATGTGTGATGACAATATAACTACAGGTAGAAAAAGAGTATAGAGGATTCAACATCATACTTACTACAACAGTCACCAATATCATAACTCATCTGAGGAATTACTGAGAACAAGACATTCTCCTGGCAAGTATGGAAATCTCTTGTGACTCGGAAGGCAAGCCACCAAGTAACTCAGTAACCCCGGAGGAACAAAGTTCAGTCCTGTAGTAATAGGCTATTGTTAAACATTAAGCATTTTATAACAGTTCCTTAAAGGATTAGTGAAGAAAAATTGCCTTTAGTATTTTGAAGATCATTTCCTTACCACCCTTGAAGATCATTTCTTTGAGTTCATACTCTGTTGGTACCGATGAAATCATTTCCCCGAGCACACAGCCCCTGCATGTCTTTGCTTAGTAATCTTTCCACCCATTATGTATCTTCTCAATAAAAGGACTCTACGAGAAGTGCTCGGGGCTGTCCTGCACCTGTGATTAACCTCACCTCTTGCAGTGTGTACTGTCAACCTGTGTCTGGCATGATCATTTATGCGGTTGC
This sequence comes from Nycticebus coucang, assembly GCF_027406575.1. Classification (NCBI taxonomy): domain Eukaryota; kingdom Metazoa; phylum Chordata; class Mammalia; order Primates; family Lorisidae; genus Nycticebus; species Nycticebus coucang. The sequence goes on from NC_069792.1 coordinate 12,695,242, forward strand.
AACATAAGAGTCTAAAGAAGAGTATGGGTGGGAGATGGGTGGACAAGTGCAAATTCATTCCAGGAGATTACAAACAAACTTCTCATGTTGTTGGTCATGAATATTGTCATCATATGTGAAAATCAGCATTAAATATTAAATATTAAGGCTATATTGTTCGGGTTCTTAAACTCAGTCTTGCGTGAGCCCACCATGTTTTCCTCAGGGACACCTTTACTCATCCTGATGGGTTTAACCCTCCTGCCCTCTGTACTCAAAATTCTAAAGAAGGACCCTTATTATGTCACTTTTATATTCTGCAATTATTACTTAAATAGTCTATGTTTTCCACTACATAGGAAATTCATGTGAACAAAAATATCTATTATATTATTATGTTCCAATTTCCATGCTTATAAGTTCTAAATTAAAGTTTGCGTGTCAGTTTACATTAGACTGGATTGTATATGACAGAAAGTCCCCAAAACAATGGCTTAAAACATATTATAGGATATAAAAGAAATCCCAAATTAAGCAGACTAGACACACTGTAGCAACTCACAAAGATATAAATTTCCCGCCTCTCCCTTCTTTCTTCATTATTATCCTAATTGATGACTCATCAGCTCTAAGTTATCTTCTGGTCCAAGCCAACTGTGCTGGCTGCAACCAATCTTTTTTCCCCTCTTTCCCTAATTGGTTTGCTTTCCTCACTCTTCTGCTTACCTTGCATTCTCAGACTGACCCTTTTTCAAGGAATCTGGAACTCTTGCATTAAGCTTGGGGGAGTCTTGTGGGCATCATGTTGTGGTCATGCCAGTCAAATCACAGACACATGGCTTGCATTACAGTGCCTCCCATGTGCAAGGCCTCTCCAAACCGTGTAACCCATGATTTCTCATGACACCAATTATAAAGTTTCTCCGTGTAAAGAGAAAGTTTTTAGACATGTCTACAATATATATGTGACTTTTGTCGAATGAGTTACAGAGGTAAGTTTTGTAGCAACTTAATGACTTGTGTTTCTTTTATTACGTCTTCAGGAGGTGGTGCTGCATAACTGCATTGTGAGCTCCCGTGTCTCTGCAAGCACTCAGCAGAATGTTTCTCCCTTATCATTCAATTGTACAAAACTACTCAGAGGCATAAATTGCTATTCTGTTAATAAAAAAATGACATGCAGATAAATATATTTATCAGGCTTTCTTTTATAATCTACAAACCATTGCAAATGTTACCTAAAATTCATCATTTGGATTTTATTCGTAATTGAAGTTTCTCAACCATGAGATTGTATCCATTAAATACACTAATTAACATCACAGTGAGAGAATCCATGATCCTAATGTCATTTACCTCCGTGTTCTGTTTGTTCTACACATTGTTGTTCTAGAATGACCTTATGTTCAATTTGCCCCACTAGGCATTCCACCTGTATATTTGAATTTCCTTTATAAAAGCACAGCAACACATTTCGCTGGAAGCTATTCAAGCTGTTTTCTCTGCAGCACAAAACAACTTTCTTTGAAGTTTAGCAACTGTGGCTTACTCTTAATGGTTTAGAGTTATTGAGATTATTGTAGATGTATTAAAAAGGAGATGTTTGTACTGAATGATGTGAAGGAACAGGACAAATTAGGAGACTAGCACATTGGCAGGGAGGCTGAGTGAGATCACAGTCACCTCTCAGCTGCCTCTCGGTTTCTGTTGGCTGTGAAATTTGGCCACACAGGCAGGAAAACCTGGAGAATTGAGCGTGGCAAGACTAGAAAACCTTCAAGCCACAAGTGTGGTTTTCTCTGGGAAAGGAAGCATGAAACCAAGTTTCAACAACTCAGTTTAAACAGCTGCAATTGGTACAGAATTACAATGTATTAAAGAATTGGAAAGAGAGATTTGACACAGAGGACCTAATTATTGGATAAAATCAAATTATTTCATCTTTATATCCCTGAATTGAAGCTATGAAATCAACAACATAGGTGAAACATTTACTTTTCTTTAAAAAAATTGTTATTTTTAATTTTTTTAAATTTCAGATTAATATGAGGATACAAACCATTCAGTTGTGATGTTTGCGTTTGTTAGGCAAAGTCCCTGTTGTAGTTGTGTCCCACACCCAGAAAATGAACTACATACCCTTACGTTGTGCCCATTAGGTGGGAGCCACCAATCCCCCTCCCCCTTTCCCTTATCTTGAACTTGAATTGAACTGAGTTTTTCTCTTGTGTGGACATGTATTAGTTCTTCTACTGGCTTCATATAAGTATTAAGTACATTGGATACTTAATTTTCCATTCTTGTGATACTTTACTAAAAATTGTTTATTTTCATATTTTGATTGGAGGGAGAATGTGGTGTGTATTTGTTTGTAATTATTCAATTACTTTTGCACAAACCTTGCTCAATATAGTGACTGTTAACAGAGCAATACATGCAGTTACTGTTACAGATAATTAACCCAACTGCTCGAAAAACAAAAATAATTTGCAACCCATTTGTCTATAAAGAGAGACACACGCTGTTACATGAATTTCTGATTAGTAGCTATTAACGCAACACTGGCCACAGTGGTTACTTAAAAGTTTATGCAGTTTCTGCGTGTCACTAGATGGGGTAGCCTAGGAATAAATTACATTTCACGGTTGTTTCCTGAGAAAAATTCCCCAAATCTTTGTATTTGAGTTAAACCTTGTGATAAAATTTAATACTGGGTTTAAAATTCATAGTTTCCCTTTATTGTGGAAAAGCTACAGAGAGAAAATTTAGGTCATCATATCAGTGAAAGAACATTAGAACTTTACTTTTCAGGAACTACATTCACTTCAAACTTCAAGGTCTTTAGGATAAGAAACCCTAACTTTGGGTAGTGAAACCCTAAGTTTGGATCTTAATTCTAAAGAAATTTAAGGTCTCAAAGATAATAGAATTTATATTTTTCTGTTTCCCGATACTTTTCCAAGGGATGTAATTATACTTCAGAAAGTATACTTAGAAAGTATCTAAGAGGATTCGTTTCATTTTTGTGAAACAGAAAAACATAAATTCTATTATCTTCGGGACCATAAATTTCTTTAGAATTAAGATCCAAACTTAAGGTTTCACTATAAAGATCTTCCGAATGTGAAAAAATATCATCATCATCTCCACTTTTTCACTCACCTCTTCAAATGGTGCTTGGTGCATAATGCAAGGGGTACATGTCGGATCTATTAGTACAGAGTATAAATGTCTTAACACAATAATTAAGTAAACGAGATGAGGGATATATTAACCAGCACGATGTAAGTGTTCCTAATTCTATGTGAAATCAGCACATTGTACCCATAAATGAAGTAATGTATTAAAAAAATTAAAAAAATGAAAGTGGTATATATATAGAGTTTCATTTTTTTATCTGCTGGTCTACAAAGGTTTGCATTTTTTCTGAAAAATGCCTAATTACACACAACTATTTCTTGGGTATTTACACTGTTATTGACAGAGCACTGGCTACTCAGCTAAAGGCTTATAAAATAAAAAGGCTAAGTAAACCCCCCTCATCCTTCCCCAAATGCCCAATTGACACTGATGGCAGATTATTAAGGTGGGACCACTCTTCCAGCTCCCAGAGAAGATGTAGCCTTTGCTAGGTTTCTAGAATGTTGTTCCTATAAAGGCTTCCAGCCAGTTTCTCTAAGACATTTCTTGAATACAGGTATGAGCAGCCTCCAAACTTCCCCCAAAAATCGCATTTCAAGATTTCTTTCCGTGGTTGTCTGTGTAGGAAGGTATCATCCATAGAAAAGGATAAACATAAGTTTAAAACCAATTGCTAGATTTAATAAATGTTTAAATAAAAATGAAAAATACATTCCCCTAACTTCAGTCATCTTAAAATAAAAAGGAACCTGTGAAGTACAAAAAAAAAAAAAGTTTATTTAATGTAATTGATGGATTGTAGCCACCTGAAAGAAACCGGAAGTTTGAATTTCCCGTGTTTAGAAATCTCTTTTGACTCCCTAAAACATTCTCCATTCAAAATTTCACACCCGACACAAAAAAGAACCAAACCTTGACAGTTAAAAAAAAATTGACTCTTGAGCAAGACAAAACATTTTTCCAGTAATGTCCAGAAGAAGGATTTAAGGCAGGTAAGAAGAACGCCTTGACAAAGAAGAATTATTTCATTGGCATTGCCTGGCTCCTCAGGTGAAATATACAGGTGAAATATTTTATGGGGAAAATATGTTCTCACAGGCAACAATGTCAAATCAAAATAGGAAAATAAGATTTTATTGTCGACACTTTGAAAAAATGTTTATATTTCTTAAAGAATCAAAATGCTGGCAAATCAGGCCACTATAGGAAGAGATTACAAACTGTGGCTCAGTGAGTAGGGCGCCGGCCCCATATGCCGAGGGTGGTGGGTTCAAACCCAGCCCCGGCCAAACTGCAACAAAAAAATAGCCGGGCGTTGTGGCGGGCGCCTGTAGTGCCAGCTACTCGGGAGGCTGAGGCAAGAGAATCACGTAAGCCCAAGAGCTGGAGGTTGCTGTGAGCCATGTGATGCCATGGCACTCTACTGAGGGCAGTAAAGTGAGACTCTGTCTCTACAAAAAAAAAACAAAAAAACATTGTACGTAGTACATAACAAAAACAGATCACATATATGCTCGAAACTCCATATTTGATAATACATGTGATTTGTGAACTAAATGTATACATGCTGTGCGATAGATCAGGCAAAAATCTTGCAGTCACCACTTGGGGCTAACGTCTATTTTATTCATTTACTAAATGTGCCTTTTTAGTATATCCCTTAGACTCTTTGAGCCTACATCTTCATGAAATAAGGAAAATGACACTTTCCTCGAAGGGCTGCTGTGAGAATAGAACACAAATTATACATGCAAAATAACAGGCACAGAATAGGCAATCAGTAAATGTCAGCCGTCTTTCCTACGCTGTTTTGAGAAGGTTGCTAATTAAAGTTCATGATCAATGTAAGATGAATCTTTACAAATTTCCTCATATCCACCTGTCTTATCTCTATGTTTAAATTTGTTTTTGCACAATTATACACATGTTGAATCATTGGAGAATTTGACACATTGAAAACACTCTGGGATCACAGTAAGAGTTCCATACCACTTAAGAAAATTAAATAATAAAGAAAATTACCCTACATTTTTAGTTATCACCAAAATGGCCGAATGATTTCCAGCTATATCCTTTGGAAAATACATGTATTATTTGAATTTTCAATATATTTCTTGGTATCTTAAAGTTGCCAAATAAATAAAGTTTTCATATGTATGTGCTACATATATTTCCGGGAAGGAAAATAATTCCAAGTCTCCTATTGGCCAAGGAAGTGGTGACAAATTAATTATGCACTTGCTAATCTTAAAGTGCAGCATGAAACACAGTCTTGGAGACTTCCAAAGACTCTGAAAGTTGCCCTAGGGGGAGCAGTAGTGACACCACGAGAGTCAGGTGGCAAACATGTGGCAAAAATCTATTTACAGTTGAAGGACAGAATTTAAAAATCAGGAGTGCTATAGTTGGAGTGATGTTAATTTGCATATTCAGATCCTATGACCTGGGGCCATTAAAAATATTCAACATGTCACTAAGTCCTAGGTTTTTCCTTTCGTGTTAATATATAGTGATAAATATCCCAAAATATTGGCTGAATGCTGTGATGCTATTAATAATAACAGTCATGAGAACATGATGATAACTACTATTTAGTCAATGCTCACAATATACTGGGTACTTTAATAAGCATATCTTATGCATTACCTAATTTAATTCTCTCAAGCACACAGTTTATTAATGTTAACATTATTTCTATCTTGCAAAAAAGGAAACTAATGTTTTAATAGATTGAAGAACTTGATATGGAGGACACTTTTGGTTAAATACCCAGTTGTCACTCCTTACCATGTCCCCTTAAACTTGTCAAAAAACATCAACTCTTTGAGCATGAGAACGTCGGAAGTTTTTTGTTTCTCCAGATCAGTCTGAATCGTGAGCAGTCTAATTCCAGCACAGTTCTGTCCCCCTTAAGACTTCATTGAAAAGTGGGATTAGACACATACCTATGAAGGAATGGTTAGGAGTATTTTTGCTGCCTCACTTGAGGGAAAATTCAATCCCCTTTTAAAAGGAACAGAGGAAAGCAAAGCTCTAACTTCAAGACTTTAGATGTGTTGATATAAGACCAAGCTTTGCCATCAGCCTCTTGTCAAGATGAAAGATTTTGAAGACAAAGCCCTGAAGCCACCCTCTACCCAACTCCACACTCCCAATTTCCTGCTCTATTTTTCCCCATTAAACTAATGAGTTTTGGGGTGTTTTTTTTTTTTCAAATATTTATTGGATATGATGCATTGGACACTTGAAATGAGACGGTTTCTCTCTTGAAGGAGATCACAACTTACGCTTAGAAATACATACATATATCCCAGTAGCTTGAATTTGCTGTCTGACTTTTTATTGGACTTTTAGAAATTTTTCAGAATACTAAGGGCATAGAAATGCTTTGGTTACATCCACTGCTTTTATACAGTTTAAGTCAAAGATACAAGTGGAAACATCACCTGGATAGTGTGCACTGGTGTGAATTTACTGCCTCCCTCCTCCCTTCTCCCACCAACTTCCTGTTGAGTTTTACTACCAAATGTTGATATGGGTGTTGATCAGTTAGTTCCACTTTAATTGTGAGTACATGTGTTTTTTTTCCATTCTTGCAATACTTAGAAGAATGGTCTCCAGTTCCAACCAGATTGTTAAACCAGATTTGTATTCTCTATTTTGCTATGGTTGAATAGTTCTCTGTATTGTACGTATACCACGCTTTATTAACCACTCATGTATTGATGGGCACTTGGGTTGATTCCATATCTTTGAGATTGTGAATTGTGCTGCAATAAACATTCATATATATGAGTCTTTTTGATAAAATGACTTTTTTTTTTTCCTTTAGGTAAATGTGTAATAGTAGGATTGCTGGTAGATCAAATGGTAGGTCTACTTTTAGTTGTTTGAAGCATCTCCTGATGACTTTCCCTAGAGGTTGTACTAGTTTGTAATCCCACCAACAGTAAGAGAACTCCTTTCTGTTTGTATTCATGCCAACATCTGTTGTTTTGGGATTTCCTTTTTTTTTTGATAAAAGCCATTCTCTTAGGAGTTAGGTGATATTTTTTATTTTCATATTCCTTGTGATTGGAGATGTTGAGCTTTTTTATATGTTTATTAGTCATTAGTCTACCTTCTCTTGAAAAGTGTTCATGCCTTTTGCCACTTTTTTATGGGGTTTACTTTTTCTTGCTGATTTGCAAGAAAATCAAGTTCTTATGGATTCTAGGTATCAGCCCTTTATTGGATGTGTGTCCTACAAATATTTTCTCCCAATCTATAGGTTGTCTATTCACTCTACTGGGTGTTTCCTTGGCTGTGTGCAAGCCTTTTAATTTAATTAGGAGCCATTTGTTAATTTTTGTTGGCTGTTATTATCTTTGGGGTCTTCTTCATAAATTCTTGGCCTAAGTTGAAATCTATCAACACATTGTTCCAGAATTCTTATAGCTCTATGCCTCAGGTTTGAGTCTGTTGTCCATTATAAATTAATCTTTGTGAGTGGTGAAAGGTACAGATCCTGTTTCAATCTTCTACATGTGGCTATTCGGTTTCCCAGCACCATTTATGAGTAGGGATTCCTTTCCCCCCGTGTATGTTATTGTCACTGCCATCCTCATGAGAAGAGTGGTGAGTATCCCTACCCGTCACTTTTTAGCATCCTATATAATTTCATTTTCATTGTTTATATATATTACCATGTATTAGTACATTCATTTATAGCTTTTTCCTCTGGGGTCAGGGCACAAGACCAGGGGTTTATATCTCTGTGTTTTGCTGATATTTCCTGGGACCTAGAATGATGCCTGCCCCGGGAGAGGCCCTGCTGAATGTGGCCAAGTGGATGCAGCAGAAAGATCTCAGACCGCTGGACCCCTGAAGTGATCAAACAGCTTATCTCTGGACTTTTTTTTTGTGTGTGTGAATAATAAATCTCTTTAAAAAGAGAGTTATTGGGGGTTGATATCTGATTTATTTAAGAGCCAAATAAATTACAAGTGATAGACTTATCAAAGTGTTAAGCTAGAAAATATCAGATAAGAGATTCAAATGCAGGTCCACCTGACTCTCAGGACAATATTCTGTAGCCAGCACGTGACCCTGCACTGTGGACATAATAGTACCAGGGGACATGCTCTGAGATCACCTGGGATCTCACCTTGAAGAGGGGGGTAGTGGGGAACAAATCATTCCACAAACTGCTGACTGCCATGTGTTAGGTACTGGGATGAGCACTAGGAATACAAGGAAGGGGTCATGGAACTTGGTCTTTTTCCTGAGAATGAACATATAGGATGATAAATAACAGATTTGGGAGAAACATGGAGAGGTAACATGTCAGTCAGGATGCTTTTAACAGTAAACAACAGAAAATCACAGTTGAATTCATCTGCCCAAATGTGGAATTTATGGCATTCTGTGGTAAGGAATCCAGAGGTCAGTGGCTGAGGTTCTGCTCAGTTCAGGGGTACAATAGATGCTGTTGTGGATCTAGGTTCCTTCTGGCTTCCTGTTCTCTCACATTGACCTCAATTAACTGATTTCCTCATTATCTCAAGGTGGCTGAGTAGATCCAGCCATCTCATCCTCCCTTACATCAATGTTCAGTAGCAGGACAAAAAGAACAAGCCAAATATCCCTTCTCTCTATTTTTATGAGCTAAGAAAATGTCCCTAAAATCTTCCCCAGGCAGGTTGCACCTGATGGGCCACATTTGGAGCACAGACCCATTCCTAAGCAGGTGAAGAGAATATAAGGATATTTATAGTTAATACCATACTAACTTGGGCAGAGTTAAGTCCTGTGTATCCTGAATCTGTAGAGGTTCACCAGGTGTGTGCATTTTATGCAGAACAAGACTATATATCTGATATCTGCTGATATGTGAAGAAAAACCAGGGTTCTCTGAGGGAGGAAGAGCTTGCAGCTCAAGAGAATCATATCATGTCCACAATATCCTCATTATTAAAGCATTTACTAAAAAGACAAAATATAGCAGGAGCCACAAACACATGGAGATAAGAGATCTCTCCTACACTGTTGGTGGAAATGTAAATTAGTATGGCCACTAAAAAAACACCACGAATTCTCTAAGAAACCAAAAATAGAACTACCATATAATTCAATAATCCCCCCACTGGATATTTACCCAAAAGAAAAGAAATCAGTGTATCAACAGCTGCACCTGTTTGTTTCAGCACTGTTCACAACAGTAAAGATAGTGGAATAAGCCCAAGTGTCCACCAACAGATAAATGGATTAAAATATGTGGTCTGTATAGACAATGGAATACTACTTGGCCATAAAAAATAAAATCCTGTCATTAGTAGCAATGTTGTTGGAACTGGAAGTCATCGTGTTATGTGAACTAGGCAAGCACCGAATGACAAATGTCACATGTTCTTACCTTTATGTGGGATATATGAAGATAGAAGGTAGAAAAATGAAAACAGGGGCCAGGATTGGTGTGTGGCTGGGGCACAGAAATGCAAAGAGGTTGGTACAAACAAGCAGTTATGTATTAATAGAAGGAATAAGTTCTAATGTTTCATAACAAAGTAAGGTGACTATAGTTAACTACGATGTATTGTAGTTTTCAAAATAGTTACGAGAACTTGAATATTCCCAGCACATAGAAATAAGAAATACTCAAGTGCTCTAAATGCACTGACTTGATTATCACACGCTCTCTACACGTAAGACCATACCCCCCAGGCCACATAAATATGTGCAAATACGATGTTAATCAATAAAAATAAAAGACAAAAAAGGAAGACAAACAAACCCAAGCAGGATAAACATGAAATGAACACACTTAGCTATATTAGAGTTGATTAGGATAAAAGTTAAAGGAAAGATAAAGGAAACATGTCTTAAAGCCACTGGGAGGAAAAGGATTCGTCACACAGGGAAAACGCCCACAAGGGCAGCTGTGTCATCAGCAGAGACAATGGAGGCCAGAACTGCAGCAAAATCTCCAAAGTGTGAAAAGATAAGAAAATTCTGACACCTCAGTATTTTAGGGAATAGTCTTCTTAAAGAAGGGTGAAATAAAAACATTTTTGTATAAATGAATGTGAAAGAATATCTTGCTAGTAGATATATACTGATAGAAACATGATGCACAATTTTTAAAAGGAAGAAAAATTCATTTGGATTGAAATTTGGGTTTTCAGGAATAATGTTTGGAAATGTCAAACATGAAGCTAAATATGACAAAGTAAAAAGCACATAGAAACCAATCAAATAAAATGCCCTAAGTAATAATAGCAGTGGTCATTAGATAATTTGAATATGAGTCAAATTATCTCATCTCCAGAGACTTCTCATGTATTTGACCCCCTGAATTAGAAAGGCCACTTGAATGTACAGAAAGCATTGATACAGCTGCTACCTCAAATTTTTCTCAAATATAATAAGGGGGATAAATAGGTAAGTCAAATTTATGTGCAGATGCGTCTGCCTCCAGGGCTGTGGCATAATTCATCCACAGAGTAGATAGAATGTTCTGTTTGTGTACGTCTTTAGTTAAGATAACTCTAAAAGGGCAAGACCACAAGAAAGGAAGAACTGTATTTATCTAATATAGAGGGTCAGAAGTTTTGATTTCCACAAAAGCCTGGACAAGAAGAGTAAATCTCGGAAATTAGATGTATAGAGAGAAATTGGGGGGGGGACCCCAGAAAAGGTTGCACATGGAAAAAATGACCCATGAGAAACTCCCTGTGAAGGAGATGTCAGCTGTCATGGGTGTCTAATCTTAAGCAAGTTGTACTCAGGATGCGCTGTTGTCATCTGTTTTTTTTTATCTCCAGTCCTCAACTCGGGTCTTCTACAGACAGCAGCCCTGTGTTTGTGCACTTTTTGAGGATGGTGGAAGCCAGCTGGAAGGCCAGGATCCCGGGAGGCTGAGAGTGACAAGGAGAAACAGGGACAGGTGGCCAATTTCACAGGGAATGCCTTTTCTAGTCAAATTGATGATTGATTTCCAATCACATTCAAAACGGAAGTAAATAAAGCAAATTTAAATTACAGTGCACAAAATGGGTTGAAATGTATCACAAAACTTAATGTTCATAATTAATTTGTTTATAAAATCTGAAGTTATTTTATAATCTTCATGGGATACAAGATAGTGGGCAATTATTGAAATACTAACACATTATAACACAGAAATACTAGTTCACAGGTATTGAACTTAGTGTGGGAAATGCAATGTCTAGTTCTCTCGCACATTCATTGAGAGAGAAACGGTGACAGGTTCTCACTGTAAAGGGATTATAAGGTAGAGTACAGGGAAACCACCTCTGAAGTGGCTACAGGAAATCCTTGGGGATTTCTTACTGCCTGACTGAATTAAATGTGCTTTGCTACCTAATGGGCCTATCAGGAGACTTCCTTGGATTCTATAAGAATCCCTGCCAGCCAGGCAGATTTTCTGAGATCTGAACAAGGGCAAATAAAAGTTCTTTCTGATATTCAGAGAGTTTTGAGACTGATTTAAAACATCAGCATACATTTGTGAACTATAATTGCAAATGAGAAGTTTTTTTTTTAAAAAGATGTGGCTTTTAATTTAATCATACTGTTTAAGTTCTTCTTTACAATAACAAAGTATGTTGTATATAAGAAAATATTTAAATCACTGAAATAAAAATTCAACACAAGCTGCTCTTCTATTTGGATGGCAATCAAAAAATTCTTTTGCAGGAATGAGAATGGCAATTCTGAGCTCTGTTGACATTTGTACTAGATAGATGGATATCACAGTTGTACAAGGGAACATCCAGGCAACTCTGTGTCATCAAATCAGGAGTTAGAAATATGAGTCACCACAGCAAAGCATGTAGTTGGTTATAAATAAGTGTTCTACTTCAATATGTAGAGATACCATTTTTGGTAATAGATTTATTTTCCAGAATTGCTTTTTTTTTTTTTTGCAGTTTTTGGCCAGGACTGGGTTTGAACTCGCCACTTCCAGCATATGGGGCTGGCGCCCTCCTCCTTTGAGCTACCGGCGCCTCCCAATTTTCCAGAATTGCTATTCAGCCCATGATATCAGTTTGCTATACAGACTGTTGCTTTAACATTTTAAGTCAATCCCTTTCTTGTTTTTAACAATAAGGATGTTTAAAAGAATTTCCACTTGACCACTTGGAGCTATGATCATGGCGATTGTTATTGAAGTTTCAATATATTTTCATATTTCCAAAGTCATTACTTACCATTTAAATCTTTTTTAGCATATTATCCGGATTGATACATTAATAATAAAGTGTAAGAGACCAAGGTGGGTGGATTGCCTTAAGCTCAGGAATTCGAGACCAGCCTGAACAAGCATGAAACTCCATCTCTAAAAAATATCTGGGCATTGTGGTGGGCGCCTGTAGTCCCAGCTACCAGGGAGGCTGATGCAAAAGAATCACTTTGAGCCCACGAGTTTGAGGTTGTTGTGAGCCTTGATGCCACAGCACTCTCCTGAGGATGGCAAGTGAGACTCTGTCTCAAAAAATAATATATAACAATAATAATGTGTAAGCACAGTAATTTATAAGGGCATTTTTTTCTTACCAAAAATATGATAAACAGTGTAATAAACTTACTACAGAGAGATTTCTTACATCCAAATCAAAACAGATAATAAAAACATTCCAGGTGACTCAAAGGTCAGGCTACATTGTATACAAGGAAAAACAAAATAAAAAGAGAGAGAAGGAAAATGTAGAGATGAAAGGCCTTTATAGAAAACAGGACCAATAATGAAAATGTCAATAAATTTAAGTCTTTGTGTAAGAAAGGGACAGTGAACACTCAGACAAGTATGCTCTATAAGGTCAACTAAGATCTTTAAAACTTCAATGTCCAATAGTTTCTGCCACTTTCAGTATCTGTCGATAAAATTCAATTTATTTTTTAAATGTTTTACTGGTCTGAAGGTATATAACTTTATCCTAAATGCTAAATTGATTACTGTTTTCTGAGTATTATCATTTTGTAACAAAAAATATTACATGAGTTTTCTAGCAGGTCACCAATAATATCAAATTAAATTATGCTACAGAACTGTCAGGACTAGAGATAGCAAAGGAGAGCATTGCCTTACTCCTAACAATGGGTTAGTCCTAAAAAGAGAGATGCAGAAATTAAAAGAGTTTACTTTTTTGGCTCATTTGATGAAAAGGAGAAAATGCACTTTCTGTGGACAAAAGAGTTAACCAGAAAAGGTGATGGAACTTTAATGACCAGGATTAGGGTGAATGAATTAACAGTAGATTTGCATAATGATGGAAAGCCTTCGTATAAATCTGTTGATGTCACAGATTAATTGGTTTTTATTAATGACTCATTTCCTACTATAAAATGTTTAATTCCTTAATTTACTTAATTTTTAAAGAAAGTCTTCTTATTTTAAAATATTTAATTGACAAAAATATCTATATTCGAGGTGTACAAATTGACGATGATTTGATATGTGCATACATAACGCAATTAGTTAACACATTAGAGCCCCAGAATTTGTTCATCTTATGACTAATGTTTGTACTCTCTGATCAATATAATCCCATTTCCCCTTCCCAGAAGCCCATGGCAGTTGGTTAGCTTTAACTGTACTGGTTAGTCCAAGGTGGAATACAGTTGCCTAATCCAGTCACTTTCAAATTCATATAAAGAAACATTTCCACAGAGAACTTAAGTATAGGACAGCTTAGGTAACTGAGAGTGATGGTTTTATTGGGGAAAAAAAACACCACATTAAATGCAATAGTCTTTTTTAATTTATTTTACTTTATCAAAAAGTCTATGAATTCTTGATTTCATTAATTTTCATTATACAAGCACACATTATATTATTGTTTTCTATTAGTGATGATAATAAATGACTTTTAAATGAAATAAAAGTATAAAGGTATTACTTTTCTATTATCTTTATTTCTTTAAGTAATTTTATAATCTATCCAATGTCAAAATTAGGCATTGTGAGTTGGTGCTTATGAAAAGTTACTGTAATTTTAAGTCTCTCAGGAACTCATAATAGCCATGAAATTTAATCTATATTCTTCTGTTTGGTCATTCATGAATTTTTTTCTACAAGTGTAGTCCCTGAATTAAGTCTGGTGTCATATCTGTCATCTTATCTACATGTAGAAACCTATATGTGGAGGTTTTCCTGGTATAACATAGAAGATTATAAAACTGTAAAAATGACCCAGGGCTTTTGCTTCCAGAGATTTAGTAGAAATAGCTAATGTAAACAACATTAAAAATTGTTTGAGGAGGCTTCCAGGTTCAGTTCCCACATATTAAGAGATGAGAAGTAATAACTTTCATCCTTATAACAAGAAAAACTATACAAAGTGAAAAATCAATGACTTTTATTGGGCCTCAGTCAGAAAGCTGAGGTCCCCGGGAAATCTGCTACCCTTGCATTCGGAAGGACAGGGACATTCAGACTAAAAGAACTGAGCTCCGTTTACCTGGAACAGAAGCTGCTGGAGTCACAAACTAGTAGGATCACTAAGGGGTGATTTTGATGTCTTGTTAGACCAGAATATTCCCAATTCCTCCTTCTGCTGAATGTGGAATAGCATGAGAAAAAAAAACTCTCCAGGGCCATGGCCTCTGGCTCTCACACTTCCGTGGGATTTTCCTATAGAAACTCCACCACGTTCTCGTGTTAGGATCTGAGAAAGAGGCCCTTGTGGCTCTGTCAGTGTGTAGGAAGTGAGGGGTAGTAACTACGGTAAGCTACTAAAGCCTTTTCCATAACAAAATCTACTCTGAGGGAGGGGGGAGGTTTAGGTGGAGGGAGAGTAATGGGTGGGGCCACACCTACAGTGCATTTTAGAATGGGTTCAGGCGAAACTTACTAAAGGCAGAATACAAATGTCTACATACAATAACTAAGAAAATACCATGAAGGCTACACTGAACAGTTTGATGAGATTATTTCAGATTGTATATGAAACCAGCACATTGTACCCCTTGATTGCACTAATGTACACAGCTATGATTTAACAATAAAAAAAAAAATCTACTCTGGAGGAAAAAACTTTGCCAGAGCCTTGTCCCATCTAGGGGAAGAGGATACTTCTCACTCCAGCCCCCTCCAGACTTCCAGTCTTAAGAAAGGAGTGTGTGTGTGTGTACAATGTACTTGCCAGGGGTCAGCTCTTCAAGAAAACAGACAGGAAGCATTGCAGCCAGGGAGGGGAGGGTGGCAGTGAGCACAGTCCAACCACAGAAACACTTTCTGGAGGTTGCAGCCCTGAGACATGGGCTCACCAAAAGTCTGATATTTAACTGGAGGATCATCAGACTCTCTCCTTTCCGTTGCCTTAAATCACACCGTCTCCAGTATAACAACAGTGGATTGCAGCTGAAAGAGCCACCTGACACAGACTATCTGGGGGTTGCGTATTAGGGGGCACAAAGTCAAGAGATGACACTGACACCAGAGGAAACTCTGGTAACTGCAGCTATAAACCCTTACACACAGTCCAGCTCCCAGCCAAACTGACGTAAATCCTGACAGGACATGCCTATTTACCTGTTTCCTTTTACAAGATAGAATAACATCACCCATATTTCAAAAAAAGTTATCAGGTGTGTAAAAAGCAAGAAAAAGTTCCTAAAGAGACAAAGTGATCATCAAAATCAGACTCAGATACAACATCGATGCTGGGAGTATTAAATGAAGAATTTAAAATAGCTATGATTAATAAGTTAAAGACTTCAAAGCTAAAAGGAGACAGCATACAAGAATATGCAGACAATGTAAACAGAATGATGGAGACTCTAAAAAAGAATCGAAAGGAAATGCTAGGAAAAAACCACAGGAATAAAGGTGAAGAATGTTTTCAGTGGGTTCATCTGAAAACTTGAAACAGCTGACAATAAGATAAGGAGCTAAAATAGAACAATGGAAACTCCTTGGTCTGAAATGTAAAAGAAAAAAATATGAAAAAATACAAAAATAAAACCAAAATTGAACATACAAGAACTGTAGGGCAATATGAAAAAGCACAAAATATATAAAACTTGAATATCAGAAGTAAATTGGACAGTGGAACAGAAGAAATGCTTGATATAATAATGGGTGAGATTTTTGAAAATTAAAGACTGATGCCAAACCACAGACATGGGAAGCCAAGAGAGTCCAACAGGCTAAATTTGAACATACACACACACACGCCTTTTGGGTATATTACATTTGAACTTCAAAAATGAAAGTTAAAATCCTGAAAGAAGCCAAAGAAGTGAAAACAAAACAAAACAAAACACAATATTACCTATAGTGGAACAAGGATAAAAATTATGGCAAACTTTTCAGAAAACATGCAAACAAAAGACTAGAGTGAAATATGAATATTGAATAAGTATTGAATAAAAAAAACACCAACCTTGAATTCTAGATTCAGTAAAATCATCCTTGGGAGATGATAAAAAAACACTGTCTCAGATAAATAGAAACTGAGGGAAGTCATTAAAAACATGCCTGCTCTGCAAGATCTATTAAAAGAAAGTTCTTCAGGCAGAAGAAAAATGGTATGTCAGAAACTTGGGTGTACATGGAGAAAAGATCTACACAGGGAGAAGGTATGAATGAAGGTAAAATAAGACCTGTTAATTCATGTTTAAATATAACAGATAACTGTTCAAAGTAATAATAGTAGCAATGCAATTAGACATATAAGTGAAATGAACGCCAGAAATGCCACAGGGACAAGAGGGAGGAATTGGGAATATTCTGGTATAACATGACATACATGTGAAGGCAACTAGTGCTACTCGAAGGTGCATTTAGATTGATTAAAAATGTAGATTTTAAACTACAGAAACTGCTAAAATATGTTTTTTTATTAAATCACAGCTGTGTACATTGATATGATCATGGGGCATCATTCACTCACTTCACAGACCGTTTGACACACTTTCATCACACTGGTTAACATAGCCTTCCTGGCATCCTCTCAGTTACTGTGCCAAGACACTTACATTCCACATTTACCAAGTTTCACATATACCCTTGTAAGATGCACCACATATATGTAGTTCATACACTAAGAGAAGATGGAATAGAATGATTTAAAAATGCTGAATTAAAGCCATGAGAAGCAGAACATGAGAGAAAGTAAAGAAACAAGCAACAGACGCAATAAATATAAAAGCAGCACAGCACAAACATGGCAGATATCCAACTATATCAACAATTACACGTGAATGGTTTAAATACACCAATGAGAAGACAGAGACTGTTAGAGTAGATAACAAGGCCCAGAGATGTTGTCTAAGAGTAGCTCATTTTAAGTATAAAGACACAAATAAATTTTATTTAAAATGATAGGGAATTATATACTGTAGGAGAACTCATCAAAATAAGGCTGGGATAGCTATATTAACGTTAGGCAAAATAGGCTTCAGAATACAAAAATATTTTTAGGTATGAAGGGTGCATTACAGATAAAATAGAGGTAAATTCTCCAAGAACACATAACAATCCTAACCTTGCAGGCACCCAACAAAAAAGCATCAAAATTCATGAAGCAAAAACTGATAGAACTGAAGGAAGAAATAGAAAAATACACTATTACAGTTGGATATTTCAACATCAGTTTGCCAGTAACCGATAGAGCAAGGGGGCAGAAAATATGAGAAAATAGGTAACCTGAGGAGCTTTGTCAGGCAAATGCTGATTAACATTTCTAACGCACTCTGTCCATTTTAGCATGTTATGAATCTGACAAAAGCCTGGTCACTGGAATCTGCAGAGGACTCAACTTAGTCAACAAGAAAAGAGCAAACAACCCCATTTCTAAGTAGAAAACAGACTTGAACAGAAACTTCTATGAAGATGACAGATGAATGGTCCACAAACACATGAAAAATGCTTGTCTTTAATTACCAGAGAAATGCAAATCAAAACCACTCTGAGATATCATCTAACTCCAATAAGATTAGCCCATATCACAAATCTGCAGGTGCTGGCAGGGTGTGGGGAGAAGGGAACCCATCTCCACTGCTGGTGGGACTGCAAACTAATACAATCATTATGGGAAGAAGGATGGAGATTTCTCAAAGAACTAAAAGACTCTATGTCTTTTATGTTTACCTGGATGTAAAGTATCTTAAGAATGGGGAAAAATGTCCAATGTACTCAACACTAATATGAAACCAAGATATAAACAATTACACCTCCACACAGCCTATGAAGCACAAATATAGTCTAGTAAGGGGAAGGGGAGAGGAGGGAGAGTTGGGAAGTAAAGGAGAGGATGATTGGAGAAGAGAGGGCAATTGGTGAGATCTCTCCTTCTGTGCACAATGTGAAGGTGTTTATCATGCCCCCGGGGGAAGGGCTCAACTACAACTTGAACTTCACCTTGGAAGTGAGAATAATGTAACCTACAAATTTGTACCCTCATATTAATTTGAAATAAAAATATAAATACCATAAAATAAATAAAAAATAAATGTTAAAAAAGAAGAAAATATGTAGCACTCTCTCCAAGAATAGAGTATTCCAGTTTAGAAAGGAAAAAAAAGAAGGAAGCTCAAATTATAAATATCAGAAAGAGTCCTGAGACATTAACAGGATAAGGAGGAACTACTGTGAACCACACTATGTTCACAAATTTGATAAAATGGGACAATTTCTTTGATAAAAGTCTGGATAAATGAACTATTTTTTAAAAAGACACAAATTGACAAAACTCCAAAGAGAGAAAAAAATTACTTAAATCCCTATGCTATTAAAGTAATTAAATAAATAATTAAAAATCTTCCCCTCAAAAAAGTACCAGGCCTAGTCAGTTTCATTTGTGAATTCTACTCATTATTTAAAGAAGTAATAAAAATTCTCCACCTTTTTTTATTTTTATTTTTTTTAATTCTCCACATTTTTTAACAGAGAAGAAAAGCTGAGGGAACATGTCATAAATTATTCAATGAGGCTATACCAAAAAAAAAAAAAAAACCAAAAAACTCTGCAGATTAATCTCTTTCATAAATACAGACAAAAATCTCTGTAAAACATTAACAAATTGACTCCAGCAATTTATATAAAGACTTATACACTGCGATCAAGTGGGACTGATTCCAGATATGCAAGGTTGGTCCAACATTTAAAAGTAAATGTAGGGCGGCTCCTGTGGCTCAAAGGGATAGGGCGCCAGTTCCATATGCTGGAGGTGGTGGGTTCAAACCCAGCCTCGGCCAAAACCCACAAAAATAAATAAATAAATAAATAAAAGTAAATGTAATCCACATCAACAAAGTAAAGTAAAAAAATCAGATCAACATTTTAGTTGATGCAAAAAGTAAATTTGAGAAAATTCAACACTCATTTATGACAAAAAAAATTGTAGCAGGTAAGGAATAAAGGGGAATTTCTTACATGTGATAAAGAACACCTGTAAAAACCCGACAGCTGACATCACATTTACCGTGGAGCAGCTGGATGCATCCAAAAGATGCCTTGTGGGGGCGGGGGGAGGAGTTGACGGCAAGCAACAAGGAATAGCCCAGGAAAGGAGGGATAGAAGCAAAGACTAAGGAAGTAGTTGTGTGAATGTTGTGAAAGGCCACTATTTACCGAGAAAAAGCAGTGAGATTTGCAAATTATACTACCATGTACATTTCCCATGGAGAGAAGCAATTGGTTTCAGCACCGTGTGGCTTTTTGTGTCTGAACAGGATATACCAGCATCATAAAACAAAAGATCACTGGAATGTGAAAGTACTTTAAGTTTTTACTAACAAACTATAATAGGTTCAGAATTTAGTAATAGTTTGCTTTTCTGAAAAGCACCAGCACACCAGCACACCAGCAAGTGCAATATCGGGGAGATCTTTGCAGTAAGTAGATTATGAAGCAGATCACAAAGGCTGGCTTTTACAGCAGAAGAAACAGAAGTTGCTTCATCGAGGAAGTGAGCCGTCGGACAGCAAAGGCTCCAGCATGCCCCGTGGTAGACATTTTGAGCACAGCACCTGTTCTGGGGTCCAGAATCTTCACCTCTGTGATGTGCTAGAAAATAAGGTCTAAGGGAGAGGAGGGGAGGGGGGAAGATGGGTGGGTAATGGGTGGGACCACACCTACGATGCATCTTACAAGGGTACACGTGAAACTTACTAAAGGTAGAATATAAATGTCTTTAACACAATAACTAAGAAAATGCCAGGAAGGCTATGTTAACCAGTGTAATGAAAATATGTCAAACGGTCTATAAAACCAGTGCGTGGTGCCCCATGATTTCATTAATGTACACAGCTAAGATTTAATTAAAAAAAAGAAAGAAAGAAAAAAGAATATAATGTCTATTTTGACTTTCAGAGAGGAAAGTTGTTGCTTTTAGAGACACTTATAATTTCATTTTTTACACAGATAATAATAAATTTAAGCCAGAACTGAACACCGACGTGTTTTGGGGACAGAAAATATTCTATGGGCCACAGTACTACAGAGTAGAATTCTCAGTACATCAACAACCAAATGCAGTACTCTGAATAATTTCTCTGAGAATTTTATTTACATTAACCTATAGCACTTAGTATTTTGTACAGCACTATTTTGCACACATAATCTTAAACATTGCCTTTCTAGAAAGGGAAATTAAATACAATAAATAACTTTTGTTCCATTGTGGCTCGGCATAAGCCCTTTATTTATACTGACTTAGAGTAAGTATCAGTCATGTTTGGGAGAATATGTGGAGTTTGGGGAGATTTTTCTCCCAAATTAACTTAATTATTTATAGTAATGTTCAATAATATATAGAATAAAATTTATTATGTACATTTCAAAATTACTTCAGGATATATATTTTTAATTAACTATATAAATTATAACTTGAATTATATTTTTATTTTAAGTCATTAACAGGAATGACTTTAAATAAGTTTTCTAAGTTTCCACATTTGTTACTTTAACATTCTAATTAACACCATATTTATTTTTTTTTCCAGGACCAAAACCCAACCTCTTAATTTGGTCAGACTTCATTTGAAATTGCCTGAGCAACCTTGGATGCAGATGTTTGGTGAGACAAACTATATCTGATGTTCTGTTGTTTTGCTCTCACGCTAAAATGCTCAATACGGACAGGCCGCTGTTAGTCATCTCTCAGGCAATCCTTCATATGATTTAATATTTGAGCTCGGAGCAGAAATTCTTTAACATGTACAAAGGAAAACCAAATTATTTCACCATTCTTGTAGGACAATTTCAGAGCATTTTACATATGCTTATATAAAAGGGCATGATAAAAACCAGACACTCACAATCACTGTGTATCAAGAATAAAGCCGACTGATTCTAAACAAACCTACACAGCAGTTAGTGCACCAATAATAGGAGGTTGGTGAAAGTCAAGAACATCAGAATTATTTCTGTAGAAGAAGGTGAGATTTCCAATTCAAACAAAACACCCAGGACAATCTAGTGTGTTCCATTTCTGTATACTCATTTAATTATGTATGTAATTTTGATATTTCTCTCATGGTTAGTGTGGTAGATTATGATTGCCAAAATAGGTCACAGAAGTATTTTTTATTTCCCATGCTCTTCCAGAATCTTGCCACACCCCCATTAAGAGATGGAGTCTTTTTCTTTCCTTCCCCTTCAGACTGGACAGGGCTTGTGGCTGCCTTGACAAGTAGAGCGTGACAGAACCAGTGGGACAGGAACTCCAGGGCTGGGTCACAGAAAGCTACCTCCCCCTGGCTCCTTGTCATGTTTGGGTGTCGTCCCTTAGACCCACTCACATGTTAGGAAGTCCAGGACACATGTCAAGGCTTATTGTAGGAGTCCTGATTGATCGCACCCGGTCTCTGCCAACTGTCTGTATCAACTGCCTGACACGGGAGTGAGGGAGCTTTCAGATGCTGATGTCCAGCCTTTGAGTCTTCTGGCTGGGGGCCCCAGACCCCAAAGATCAGAGGCAAGCCAGTGCCATGGTGCTCTGACTGGATTTCTGAGAACCAGATCTGTGAGTATAACAGTTGGTTCCTTAAATCACTGACTTTCACAACCGTAGTAATTGGAATAGCTAGTGAGGTCTGCCTAGTTAATGTCATATGATGGCATCATGATAATGAATGTTTGTTATCAATTTCATACACTATTTTGTGAGACTTCTCCCAGAATGTTGCCAAGGATCTTGTGCAGTTATGATTTCAAATATAAAATATAAGTTGAAAGTCTATGGCGAAATAAATGCATACTTAAGTTACTGTTCATATACTAAAATCTAGAAAGACATAATGCAAACGCTACTATGCTTGATAAAATGATTGGCTTCTTACATTCTCTGAACAATAACTTCAGGATTGGATAACATAGTAGGTGTACTTTGCGGAGGAAATTATTTCATGTTATTCTCTATGTAAAAATATATATTGTCCTTGTTTTTTTGTTTGTTTGTTTTTCTTCATGAAAATGACAATTTTGGTGAGTGCTAACCATTTATTAAAAGCAAAAGTTTTAGCTCAGCGCCTGCGGCTGAAGCAGCTAACATACACCTGAGCTGGTGGGTTCACATCCAGCTTGGGCCCGCCAAACAACAATGATGGCTGCAACCAAAAAATAGCCAGGCGTTGTGGTGGGCGCCTGTGGTCCCAGCTACTTGGGAGGCAGAGGCAGGAGAATCGCTTGAGCCCAGGAGTTGGAGGTTGCTGTGAGCTGTGATGCCCAGCACTCTATCCAGGACGACAGCTTGAGGCTCTGTCTCAAAAAAAAAAAAGGAAAACTTTCCTTTTTCTTACTGTGGTCTAACTGCAAAACTGGAGGAAAACTGGAGGAAAGCAATTCCTTTGAAGCACCTTTTGTTGAGACCTAACCCTTACCAGAAAATTTCTCTTAGGTGAACTAAAATTCTTTTGGAACAGTCAAGTGTAAATGACCCTAAGAGTTTTCAGGTATGTTAGGCCAGTGCGTTTTCATTGTGTACACAGCATTGTTAATCAGTTAGGAAATGTACTCAAATATGTGTTTATAGCATGTATGGTCATGCAGCTGAATTTTATTAGGTTCAGTGACTCTCAACAAGATGATTACCATGTATAAGTGACAATTTTGATCTTAAATCTAAAATTTGTACAACCCCACCTGTTGTTGTAGGCCTACCTGATACATTTCAGGCATTCCCCCTAGATTTACATTGATCAAGCAAAGCTCCAACAAAACAAAACCAACGATTAGCTATGCTGATAGCAGTAGGAGCCGCAGATTAGAAGGGGAAATAGCATCCAAGGTATTCTCTACATATGCGTGGCAGGTGTTTGGCTTGAATAACTTTAATCTCTTTTGACAGAAGAAAAAGTCCATCATTCAGGAAGCTCAATCTACCTTGGTTATGATTCACCTTCAGCAAGCTGCAGAGGAGAAGAGAGGAAAGGCCTGGAGACAGTGGCACGCAAAGCACATTCATTTCATGGGTGCCTGACGATTATTTAGTAATTTGTCACCATCTCCTGCAACCACACTTTGAAAGAGGTATAGGAATTCCCACAAAGCAAAGTGAATGGAGCAGCATAAATAAAAGAGCTGCCTTGAAATGCTCTGTCTGCTGGTGATTTTAATTAATTCCCAGGAACAGGCCACTAAAAATGCAGCCATTTCTTTCTCCATCGTGTTGTAGCATGAAAGTATAAACATAACTGCTGTGCTTGGAGAAAATATCCCCAAAGAACAGCTGCAGGCAATCCATTCTGAAAAGCAGCAATGTTTTGAAGCTGTCATGTAGGACAAAATGTTTAAGGTAAAATTTCCAAACAGATAGAAACACAATTTCCTGTTCTGTCATAAAATGAGTGAATAACATTCCATTTTATGATATTAAACACAAAGTATATACTGAAAGAGACTCCAAATTAATGGCATTTATCTGTAGATTATCTAATCTGTCTATCTATTCACCTATCAATCACCCATTTATACTTTCAGGTGGCTTGAAATAAGAACCCCTAAAATATTTCATACCTAATAAAAAACCAAACAATAGAAAAGGAAGGGTGTGACTTGGACCTCGCAGCAGCCTGGCTGAAGAAAACCTAGAACAGTAGCTGCCGTGAGATCCATTGAAAATAAATTTGAGTTTTTCCCATGAGCTGCCCTTGGAAAAGCAAACTACCAACAACAGAAAGGAAATAAACAAGAAACTTTAAAGTCTTTTAGACCATTTACTCATGTAATTTCTCAGAAGATAAAAGTCTTTACGTTTTATAATCTTCCTAAAGACACTGTGTTATTGTACTGGAGTTAAAAATATATATTCTTATTGCCCTGTTAGCTTAGAAGGACTTTGAAATACGTATTGGAGATGGTTCTAATAAAAAGTGAAGTTAATTAGTAAGCTTAATTTATTGTCAAAAGTAAAATTATCACGTAATCACAGATCAGCAATGAATAAATATTAATTTCTTGTTCTTTAAATTTCCTAACATGTAAATATTGACAATAAACACTTTTAAACTGACATAATATTATTCAAAAAATACAAAACATAATAAGGTTATGAACTGAAACAAAATTTTCCAAATGTAAATGTATCTATTTGTAGATATCCATATCTATTTTCCTATGTATATCTATAAATATAGCCTGTGTATATAAATAGAGCCTATACCTCTATCTACCCATCTATCTATGTATTAAATCCTATAATCATCATGTTAGGGGAAGATGCATTTGTACACCCTTAGGAAAAGGAACCTATAATACAAATGTTCTTCTAACTTTGAAATGCACATATTTGTGCATCTTAGATTTTCTTGTGTTAGAAATAAGATGAATAGTTGAAACACATAGAAAAAAAAATTTGAAAAACATTTGAAGCTGAAACATGTTTTGTGCCCACACATACCAAAAGAAAAATGAAATGTTCTTATTACAAATAAACCCATTTTCCAGAATCACGAGTATATTTATGCCATGCAGAGATCTCAAAATCACTTCTGAAATTCAACTTAGTGAGATTTGGAAGCTCACGTAGAAACACCAAGACTGTTATAAGTGTATTTCTACTTTTAAAGAAAAAAAAATTCAGATTTATAAAGTCTATTGATTGAAATTTCCTGTGTTTTTTCTCTTCAATTTTTGAGATACTATTGAGAATATATTTAGATCCACAGAAGAAGAGTAAATATTAAGATTCAATATACGAGGTGTGGTGATTCTGTACTCTGTGTTCTTCAGTATGAGGTCTAACAATTAAGTTAACAAACTTGCCACTGTGCACTTCTATTAGCAGCACTGTACAAACACCCTGTAAGTTTTCATAACCTTGATGCATCATTAACATCATCAACGCCAATCCCGAGTGGTGTTCATTATTATTGCATGTTTTGGTGTACCATCACAAGAATGCGAGAGCTTGAATTAGAGCAGTGGAAAAACATTAAATTTCCTGTTAAATTGGCAAGAGTGGAAGTGAAATCAGGGATATTTTAGTCCAAGTGTATGAGGCTAATGGCATGAAAATGAGGGCAGTGTACAAATAGATTAAACATTTTTTTACTGGTGAAGAGAGGTCAAGGCAGGCAGTAATGAGCAGAACTGACAAAAACATTGTAAAAATTTGTAATACTGTGCATGAAAATCATTGGCTGACTGTAAGAAAAACATAGCAGACCAAGTAATTACCAATAGAGAAAGAAGAAAATCTTGGCCAACAACTCATGGCTCTTGCATCACAACAATGCACCAGCTCACATGGCACTATCTGTGAGGGAGTTTTTAGCCAGTAAACAAATAACTGTATTGGAAAACCTTCCCTACTCACCTGATCTGGCCCCCAGTGGCTTTTTTCTTTACCTAAAGACAAAGGAAATATTGAAAATAAGACATTCTGATGACATTCAGGATATGAAGGTGATACAATGACAGCTGTAATGGCCATTCAAAAAGAGTTCCAAAATTACTTTGAAAGGTGGCTCAGTGCTGGTGTTGGGGCATAGTTTCCCAAGGGGAGTACTTTGAAGGTGACCTGGTGATATTCAACAATGAGGTTTGTAGCATTTTTTTCTTGGATGAGTTCGTATATTCATGTAAAATTAATTGATTATAGAAACAATTCAGAATATGCTTGAGAGCTTTCTAGTTTTAATGGTAAAGTAAGTAAACTGATGATATTGGCCAATAATTCCAAACATACCTCATAAATTAAAAAGTGTAAGACACAGATGTAGCAGCCCATATAGCCTACGGCTAGGAGGAGTGAGAGTTAGAAGAAATACCCATATAGCTCAATGGAACACCTTGGTGAAAAGGGCATGGAGAGGGATTTGGCTTCCCTAACAAGCATGAGAGCTCGCGAGATGACAGCAGTGGTGAATTGGCAGTCTCTACACCTGTGGTGTTGAGAGGCACGAGATCAGCCTTATATTAGGCTGGAGAAGGCAGTCAGGAGCGTGCGCATTCTATCACGGACCTGCTTACTCTGACTCTGTCTCCTCTCCTACCTGTAGAACGCCAGCATGGCGTCTCTCTGCTGAAGATCACCAAACTCTGCTAAAGACTATGGTCTATCTATTCTAAGACTTCTTTACTCTAAGACACACTCTCTCCTGCGGAAGTAGATAGCCCTCAGGCACCTAAGAGAAATTGTTCCTGAGCAAGGTAGCTTAGCGGTCCGCGTCCGGAACCTAGTTAAGCTGGGCCCAAGACCTGGCCAGTCCTGGGCCCTGACCCACAGAGATTTTAATGCACTTGCCACGAAGGAATACACTATGAAGACCTTCTTCAGTCTCATAGTGTCTTTCCTGATCGGTATTCAAATTGGCGATATGTGAATTGTATTTGTAACCTGTTCTTCTATATCCCCTCTGAAAGTTAGTGCAGGGATATAAATGATACACTATGATAGCAGTGAAAAGAAGGATAGGGACGCTCCTTTGATGATGAGAAATTTTGTCAAGTAATTGGAAAACGGGGCAGAGAGTAGTGGGCTGACAGGTGGTGAGACCTGACAGGAGGAACCCTGCTAGCCTCAGACTCCAAACAGGCCGGACCACAGAGGCTGGTGTAAAAGGCCCGACAGCAAACAGGACACTCAGTGTTCTGTACATGAAGTGTCTCCACACCTCACCCCGCATGAAGAATCCCGTAGCCGGCCCCCTGTTACCACTTCCTCTACTGAACCATGTGCCTGCTGCCCACACACTCACTGCTTTCTGCAGAAATCGAACAAACTGTAGGATGAAAACCACAATACCCAGAGTGCATCCTGTTAATAAATGTCACATGTACAAACATTTCAGTTAAGCCACTGGGGTCCCACTTTTTCAAACCCAGTTGACCAGGTTCAATTACTCCATCGATCTAGAAAGTTCAACCAAGGCACAGCAGTGATTGAAAGTAAAAATGAATGGAAATGGGAGATAAAACTGGAGCAGCACAGGCTGCGGGAATAGAGAGCAAAGTGACTTGCACAAGTCACAGTGTCACAGAAAATGTTTATTTAGTAAGAACAAAGAGAAAGCTTAGAGCAGTTTCAAAGAGTTGGGCGTGGGTCCCTCTCAGGATGGAGAGGAGGTGAGGGCGAGACACACGGGCTGTGCAGGGGCCCGGATACCCTCTTCCTCTCCTTTTGTAACTGGTCACAAGTCATTTCTGGCATCCCTGCGCCTCCAGAAATCATTGCCCCTTTCTACTGGTCATTGATTATTCTCTCTTTCTATTGGTCATCAATTACCTAGGTTACCTCAAACCCACCACTTTTTCTTAAAATTTCAGGTTAACGTGAGGGTCCAAACAACTAGGTTACAATGTTTGCATTTGTTAGGTAGAGTCCCTCCTGTAGTGGTGTCCCACACTGAGAGGTGTGCCATATACACTTACATTTTGCCCATTCAAGGGAGCACACCGATCCCCCTCCCTCCTCCTTTCTCCCCCTCCCTCGCTCCCCCTGCCCCCAACTTGAATTGAATCGTGTTTTCCTCTTACGTGGGCGCGTATTAGACTGTTGGCTTCGGATCAGTACTGACTTCCTTGTTCCATAGGCCAGGCTTTCCTCCCATCCCGCTGGAAGCCCTTTCTCAGTGTCCCTCCTCCACAGTAATGACTAGATCCCTGCACACTCAGTCACCAGCCAAGGGTGCCAGGCATCACAGTCTGCCCATGGGAGCCGAATTCCCAGTCTGCCTCTCAGTGGCCCCACCGTGTAGTGAGGAGCAAACCACCAGGGTTCACCAGCCAGTGGAGGAGGTCCTGGAGCATGGCATAGCAGGACCTCGGGCACAGAGCGTTGCATTGCTCTGGGGAAGAACAGACAGAGGTCACAGAATGTGCTTTTGCGGGTGTATAACATCTTCACTGATATGACTCCAGTCTTTTAAGAATAATAGGGTGGCATAAAAATGGGGAGTTCAATAATTCAAAAAAGACTCCCATGTGCTAGAGACACCCTGAAATAAGCGATTCAGATACTTGGAAATTAATATTGTCAAAATACTGAACACAAAGAGACAGGGAGTAAAATTTTAAGGTAACTGACGAGAAACATAAAGCGACAATTTTTCTGCTAACAGAAGTTCCCCAAAGATAGAATAAAATAAAGAAGAAAGAATTATTAAATAGTTAAAATGATTTTTCTGGGGATGAAAGGGACACTAGCCTTCACATTTAAATGTCCCATTGATCAGAGAGCAGCCTGAAAAAAAATTAGCAGCATTTGGACACATTGATGTATTTTTCCAGAACTTCTAATGATACAATAAAAAATGATTCTAAAAGTGTTGAA
The DNA here is from genome assembly GCF_027406575.1 of Nycticebus coucang. Taxonomy (NCBI): domain Eukaryota; kingdom Metazoa; phylum Chordata; class Mammalia; order Primates; family Lorisidae; genus Nycticebus; species Nycticebus coucang. The sequence continues at coordinate 12,724,086 of NC_069792.1, forward strand.
CAGAGAAAAAACAAATGTAAATAAAGGACTTAAATTTAGACCAGGCCAGGTGCACTGCCTCATGCCTCTAAACTTAGCATTCTGGGAGGGCAAGGCAGGAGGATCACGTTAGGCCAGGAGTTCAAAACCAGCCTGAGCAACACAGCAAGACCCTATGTCTATAAGAAATAGAAAAAGCAGCGAGGCCTGGTGGCACATGCCTGTAGTCCCAGCTAATTGTGAGGCTGATGCAGGAGAATCCACTTGAGCTCGGGAGTTTAAGGTTGCAGTGAGCTATGATCATACCACTTCACTCTAGCCCAGGTGAGGAAGCAAGACTCGTGTGTGTGTGTGTGTGTGTGTAAAATTTATACCAACATCAGACTTTTCTTCAGCAGCAGGGGTGCCAGCACATTTTGCCACTGACCCTGCAATGTGGTCAGAGATTTGAGGAAAGATTATATTCAACCTGCAATTCAGTATTTAGCTAAACTACCAACCAAATGGTGAACCCTGAAAAAAAAACACAAATTCACTCTACAGCAATTTAAAGGAGTAAATCAAGAAAGATGAAGATATGGGCTCCACAGAATAGTGGCTCTAACACAGGTGAGCAGTAAACACCAGTCACCAGTTAATGGTAATTAAACCCAGTAGGAAACAACCATCCAGATTAGAGCAGAGACAAGAGAGCTCGAAGAGGGGTGACACAAAGGCTTCCACACAAATGAGATAATGGGGTAGATCAGAGATTGCAAACTAGGGCCGATTGCCCAAATTTGTCCCATTGCCTGTTTTATAGAGTTTTATTGAAATACTGCCACTTACTTGTATATGGTCAATGGCTGCTTTTGTAATGTGGCACCAGAACTGAGTGGCTGAAACAGAGAATGAAAAGCTTGCGGTGACTAAAATCATTTACCAGTTGCCCTCATTATGGGGAAAGCTTGCCGACCTCTGATGTCGATAATTAAAGAATTTGAGAATACGATAAAATGACAGAGTTCAGTAAAAGAGAGGGGCAATTAAACGCTCCAGGGAATTAAAAAAAAAGATGAACGTGAAGCAACCAGTCAACCAGTCTGAACAGGAAAAAGACTTTAAAAAGGAATACTGAAATGTTGTTTATGTGGTAGGTAGAATGCATAGCAGCCAGGGATTACTAGGGATATAAGAAACCTGATATGTAGCTTATTTTCTCAAGATAAAAAAAGACAGGAAATCAGATATTACCCCCCCCAAAAAAAACGGGAAGAAAAGAATAAATAAATAATACTAAGTCAACTGTTACTTCAAAGATGAGGCTGACCTGAGAAGTACCTTGAAATTATTACAAGTTTGAGTGTAAGACTGCAGAATTTATAGACATGTGAGTTGTCTTGTTGAGACTATAGAGGAGGAATATTAGCTTCTGCAGTGAGTGTACATCATGGTAAAATTAATGCCATCACTGGTTTGTAACATTTAGAATCAACCTACAGAAAAAGCATGAAAACGTCATCATAGTTCTAGTGTAAGTACATGAAAGAATATAAAAGTCTATTTACCCAAAGGGCATGAAGTGCTGCCAAGTTTATGCTGTATCATGCAGTTATGGCAAGAGGAACAGTTTTCAAACCTCTTTTCACAGAGTCTGTGTCTTTTCCAGCACAAAAATGAAAATACCTTTCCTCATTGGACCCCCGATGTAAGTGTATTTGCCTGACATTCATCGGTAAACCTTTCCAACTCCTTGGATCTACTTTGCTGTGTCATGCCCAGTTTAAACACACACACACTCACGCTCACACCTGCTCTTTTCATTTAATTTTGCATTGCCTAAAATGAATAGTGTGGTACTTCACACATCTATGTGTTACCCTGTGTCTGGTCTACATTTGCTCAATTCAATGTTTCCTTAGATAGTTACAAAAGCTGTAATAACAGAGCATATTGCTAGACTTTTATCTAAGCTGAATCTATGCGTTTTGTCCAAATTAAAACTTAGCAAGGATGTTCTTACTTAAGAATCGAGTACTTCACTGGTACAACGCACACCTATAACTTCGACTTAAAAATAAAAAGAACTTTGACTTAAAAAAAGAAAACTGTGTAACCAAAACACATGTACCCTTGTTATATTCCAAAATGTAAACAAGGAATTGAGTACACTGTCCTTGGAAATGAGCTTCGTTATAAGTGAGCTGCCTTTTATCCCTACTCTTCCTGCTGACCAGAGGCCTGACGATCAGTCCAGATAAGGCCTCTCAAAGCTACATTGACAGGTATGAACCCAGCTGCCAGGTTTGAGCTTGTTTTGTAAACGGATGTTCTCTTTTGAGTAATGTCTTTTTAATAGCTTAGGAATTAATTTTATAATCACTATACTATGAAGGATATACTCTTTCTTTAACATGAGAATTTGAAATTTCTAATTCTAATTCTAATTAGTTAAACTGATCGTTTCCCAGACAACTTCAAATGATAGTTTGGGTTAATACAACATATCTTTAGATTGGGTAAGTTCTTATAGCCCATAGTTCTACCAACCACTCTTTTTTTACTTAAAAATTCCCCAACATCCAACAAGCGCCTGAAAGGGGAGTTTGGAGTTGATTCCTGGCTTCTATGGGTGGTCATGGTCTAGAGCAATTTGTGATCTTACATTGCAAGTTATGCCTCTTTAAATGTTGCTTGCGGCTTTGAGAAGTAGTAGATTAATGACCCTCCTGTCCCAGCCCTCCTTTAGAGAGATTTGCTAATAATAGTATTAGCGACTTGATGTTAAGGTGTCAAAATCTGGAGAACTTTCTTTCCTTTTTTTTTCTGTTTTTCAGAGACAGAGTTTCACTTTATCACCCTCAGTAGAGTGTCATGGTGTCACAGCTCACAGCAACCTCCAACTCCTGGACTTAGGTGATTCTCTTGCCTCAGCCTCCTGAGTAGCTGGGACTACAGGTGCCCGCCACAATGCCCCACTATTTTTTGTTGCGGTTTGGCCGTGGCTGGGTTTGAACCCACCAGCCTAGGTATATGGGGCCAGCGCCCTACCCACTAAGCCACAGGTGCTGCCCAAAATCTGGAGAACTTTCTATGTAAAGTGTCTGCATAGATTTCTTTAGATATCCATTTACTTAGGATTTGAGCTTCTTATAATTTGTTTTATGCAATAAAGGTAGTAATTAAGTTAAGGACCTTATGTGCTTGCTGATTTCATATTCTTTTGCTTGGATATAATTATAAAAGCCATATCAGTGAAATAGGGACCAAACATTGGGTGAAATCAAATGAAGTAAAAAACTGGCAAAAGTCTTCTTTTATTTTTAATATCAGCTCCAGTAGACTGAGTGACTATGGGGTGCTTATAAGTGAGAGAGAACCATGAACACAGGGAGGAAGTAATTTTTCCCAAGATAAAATATAATCTTAAAAGTTGATCTTCAAAAAAAAAAAAAAACATTACCAGGTGAAGTAATTACCTTAGAATGTTTGAGATGGGTTTCTTCAGTCTTCTCTGCAATTTGAGTCCATATACCGTAAAAGCCTTTCATGGCTCCATCCTGCTCCTGGAATTTGATCCATGAGTCATAACAGATATGTCAACTACGTGACCCTGGTACTGATTATAGAAGCAAGAAAAAGTTACATGAAGAGTTGAAAATTTTCTTTCTGTGGGAATAGAAATTGAGAAAAATGTGTGAAAAGAGTTTTACCATTGAAAGCACACACTTCATCGTGAATGGAGAGATCTATGTAGGCTAAAGAGGTGGAAAGTGGTCTGTGTACTGCACCCACTCTTAGGAAGGTTCTTCTGAGCAACCAACTGACAGGTATTTTTGCAAGTTCTCAATAGCTCTTTTTGCAAGTTCTCAATATGTCAGGAAATGGACCAAAATACTAAAGAAATGCTCTGGGCCGCGTTCTGTGGCTCAGATCTATAATCCCAGCACTCTGGGAGGCTCACCTGGGAGGATCACTTGAGCTCAGGAGTTCAAGAACAGCCTGAATCAAGAGTGAGACCCCCATCACTACTAAAAACAGAAAAAATTAGCTGGGTGTTTTGGGTAACTCTAGTCCCAGCTACTTGGGAGGCTGATGCAGGAGGATCATTTGAACCCAGTGAGCTAGGAAGCTATCACACTTTAGCCTGGGCAGCAGAATTACACTCTGTCAAAAATGAAACAAAACAACAACAACAACAAACAAAACAAAACAAAACAACAACAACAAAAAAAAAAAACAAGGAAAGGAAGGAAGGAAGGAAGAAAATACTTTGAAGCAATGTTATAGATAAAAACATTATTTCATTATTTAACACTTTAATTTTTCTACATTTCTTTTTTAAATTTCAGATTATTATGGGGGTTGTAGCAACCTGTGTAATAGGCTATGTAGCAATCTGTGTAATAAGATATGTAGTAACTTAGTAACAGGATTTGTAGCAACCTGAGTAATAAGATATGTAGTAACTTAGTAACAGGATTTGTAGCAACCTGAGTAATAAGATATGTAGCAATCTATGTAACAACATATGTAGTGATCTATGTAACAAACAATGTAGCAACCTATGCAGCAGGATCTGTAGGAACTGGGACAGCAGGCTTGTAGTGACAAAGTGGCAATTTTTTGAAACATACAAGCAATCACTAGACATTAAGGGACAGAGTTGCAGTTGGAAATTGATCAGCTGTGGAATTCCAGTGTGGGAGGTCCGCTCCCTGGAGGGGAGCTTGTTCTCAATGAACAGTAGCTGCAGAAGTTGCCAGGGACCTTTTCCCTGATAGGCATGGGGAGGCCCACCTCCTGCAAGCTTCAAGCTTACAATCCATTGTCCTGTCTGCTTCCTTGGTGAGGTACTGACAGAGGGTGCAATCGATTATGTTAGAATGTTTGTGTTTAGTGTGGAATTGAATAGACTTTAGTTTTAGGCGCTAGACGTAGAAGCAGACCTGAAGTTACAATTTGCATGTCCTTGTTTATGAGGTTCAGTGAAGGATTTTTTTTTAATTTTATTATTATTATTATTTATTAAATCATAACTGTGTACATAGTCCCTTTTTCTACTCTAACTTTCACCTTACCATCTTTACAATGTGGATTTTGCTGAGCCGCAAAAGAATGGAACCATTTTGTCTCAATACCCTCCCACTGCTTCTTTAAGTTTCCGTGTGCTTTTAAAAGCTGAAAATCTCAAATTCCCTTTCAGAAAAAACAGCCAGATGTTTTGCCTGTAGTTCATGCTTTTCCTAGGTGTGTCTTTAACTTTGGCTTACTAAACCTACATTTATTTTTTGAGAAAAAAAAACAAAGAATGTGTTTGTTAGGTAAGGTCCCCATTGTAGTTGTGCCCCTTACATTGTGCCCATTAGTGAGAGGACACTAACCCCCCCACCCCACCCAAGTCCTTCCACCCTTCTCCGCCCTCTCTCCAATTTGAATTAGATTGAGTTTTTCTCTTGTGTGGGCAGGTATTCGTTCATCTACTGTCTGCGTATTAGCGTTGAGTACACTGGTACACGCTTTTCCATCTTTATGACACTTTACTAAAGAGAGTGTTCTCCAACTCTGTCCAGGTTAGTACAAATAGTGTAAAGTCTCCATCTTTTTTATGGTGGAATGGTATTCCCTGGTATACATATACTGCAGTTTATTAATGCATTCATGGGTTGATTTCCTACATTTCTTAATCTCATGTTAATAAAGGTAGGGAATATATTATTATTCCTATTGGCTATATGAGAAACAACTATCAGCTAATTAGAGAAAGACCTAAGAGTAGAAATTTTGCATTGTGATCCAATTTTATTTCTATTATGTCAGATCACCCTAAATTATGCAAGAAAAGTGTCTCTCTTTTTTCTTTTTTTTTTTTGTAGAGACAGAGTCTCACTGTACCGCCCTCGAGTAGAGTGCCGTGGCATCACACGGCTCACAGCAACCTCTAACTCTTGGGCTTACGCGATTCTCTTGCCTCAGCCTCCCGAGTAGCTGGGACTACAGGCACCCGCCACAACGCCCGGCTATTTTTTGGTTGCAGCTTGCCCGGGGCTGGGTTTGAACCCGCCACCCTCGGCATATGGGGCCAGCGCCCTGCTCACTGAGCCACAGGCGCCGCCCAAAAGTCTCTTTTTTTAATCAGGTGAATTTCAAAATAAACTTCATCACCAGGAGAGAAAGGACGGGAAGCAGGGTGGAGCTTTGTCTCATTCCATCTCTTCACTTTTTCTGCTTAACCCTTATGCCTGGTAGGGGCAACGAAAATCTTCCTATCTTTCAGAAGAGTAATAGGGCACATTTTAAAAACTTATTATCTGTGTTGCACTGGTCAAACAACCTCTGCATTTTAGTTCCTTTGTCGATTACATATAACAATAATCCATGCCTTGCAAGTGATCATTAGCAATTGAATGCCTGGAAAACACTTAGAGGACAATCAGTCTGGAAGGTAAAACTCAGAAAACATCCTCCAGCAGGCCCACGGCAGCCAATGTAAAATCCATGCCTTTCCTATTCCCTTCTCAACCTTAAAATTCTCTTTCAAATTTTGTTGTCACCAATTTAGTATTGAGTAGACTGGCACTTCACCAAAAATCGCCTGCACCTAAAGACATTCCATTCCTGTTAAAATGAGTTATGTTTCTTAACGATTTCATTGATATAGGAGTTTCATGCAAAATTTATAATATAGCAATAATAGCGTTTGACATGAATAAATGTAGACCTGACTTTACAACATATAAACTTCTAACAACAGGGCTTAAGTGAAAGATAAGTGTTTCCAGCACACCATGTCTCTGAGTAATACACTTTTTAAAATGTCAATATTATGAGTAAGTCCTTACCTTTGCCTGGAGAAAATGGTTTTCATGCCAGTAATGAAGAGAATCACTTGTGTTATGTCGAGTGATTCTTAATGATCAATAACGATACTTAGCTCTCATGTAGCAATTTGCAACTTGAAACCACTTTGCTGGCATTAAACAAATTCAAGATGCTGTCATTTTCTCACAAGGAAATCCAAGGGATGATAAGTTGTAGTTTACTTGTCGTTCCAGATTCCAAGAATTGGAAGCAGATGTTTCACACAAATTATGTGATAGCAGACCACATTAACCAGTTAGAGACAATGGTATCAATGATTTGTTTTATTATTCATAAAAGAAACTGTCAAAAATGTGAGAATATATAGAAGCATCTAAGTAGGGAAAAATCACATAAATTTCTCTCAATCTCATTATACATGAATAGCCACTGTTGGTACATTGACATCGTATCCTGCCATTCCTGAATGCATATTTATTGCGTGCTTATGGAACGCAGATTTGTTTTTGTACTGTGGATCTTCTTTGTAAATATGATCATAGCAAATATATACTTTGCTGCCCTGACTTCAGATTATAATGAATATCTGGTTTGTTGCCCTGACTTTTCGCTTGCTAATAGGTATGAATATCTAAACATTTAAAAAATATAATTTACATTTTAAAATGATTTTAATGCCTATATCTATGATATTTGGCGTATGAATATCCCCAAATTTTCTTTTCCAATTCCACTTAGATATCAGAACAGTTTCTGTTTCTTTCTGCTGTTATACATAAAGGCCATGAATATCCTTCAACACATTTTTCTGTGTGACTGGCAATTTAGGAATATCAGCGTACCTGTTAGAATTCCATGTCTCCATCCCTACCCTTCTTCTTCCTTTGAGTTCATTGGTAGAAACTTCAGGATCATGAGTTGAAGATTGGAAAACATTGATAGCAGTAAAAAAAAACAAAAAAAAAAAAACACTGATACCAAACAGACTGGTTGTCCAGGAGAGTACTGTTGGCCTTGGCTGAGAGTTTGGAAGTAGAGTGACAGGGAAGAAACTGCTGATGATCTTTAAATAAGGAGGCACCATGATCGGAATTGTGCTTTAGGAAAAAAATTACTGTTACAGCAGTGTCAGAGGGTTTGTTTTTATGCAGGTTTGATGGAGAAGAGTTTGCATTGGAAATAAAGAAAGGTGAGAACTGTTGCAATCATGAGTTTTAGATGAAGGAGAGAGAAGAAGATGTGGATGTACATGGTATTCTGACTTGAATACAGTGCCCACTTAACATGTCCTTTATCCTGAGTTTAAGGACAGTTGAAGCTTAATGTGGTGTCTACACGTGGATGGTCCACTTGGATGACTCTTCAAAACTAGTCCTTTTGGGCATCCTGCTCGATACTAGTTCTGCTCCTCCTCTGCATTTAGCAGGTGCATGTAGAAGTTAGGAGCTTTTTCCTTCCTTTCCTTTCCTTTTCTGTTTCTTTTGCTAAGCCAAATATAAACAGAAAAATTTAGATAAATAATCACAGGTAAACATGAAAGAGCCTATTGGAAGGCTTAAAGGCTAAATTTAAGATTTAGGATTTTAGATTATTTACAGTTCAAGATAATTTTAACCAACACATCTTTACAACGACTGTAACTCCGTAGACAGAGGAGCAAGCTCTGGTGATTTAATTATAGAAAATCAATTCCTATACTTAAGTAAACTCTTAAAATCCATTACTTTGGCAACATTCTGATTTGAATGCACATTCACGAAGAAAGTCTTGCATTTTAACAATAGTTACTTTTTAAAAGGAGTGCCTTCCTGATAGTTTTCTAAGAACTAAGAGTGGAATTGAAATTAATTAAGGTAGACGTAAAACACATTATGCCATAATTGAATACGGGGTGAATATTAGCCTTTATTCAAATATGCCAAAGCATTGATATGCCAGGCAAGACTCCCAAGAGAAGTGCACTGAAGGAAAATTTGTTATTTGCTTGTGGAGTCACTTTTTTACACATTGATGACAAAAGTATACTTTTATTAGTTTCTTCTGAAGGTATGCGGTTCCTATATTTTTATAATTGCTGTTCTGATTTAATTTTTAATTTTTATATTTTTTATTTTATTGATATGAAATAATTGTATGTATTTTTGACATACATGTGATTTTTATAACATGCATATAGTTTTTAATGAGCAAAAGAGGTCATCTCATATAAGTGTGGGTGACACTCCTCTAAATATCCATAAATTCTACGTTTACACAGAAAGTGACCTCTCACACTTTGTCTTTTCTCAGTGACCAGAATCCTTATTTTATCATAATCCTCTCTCCATAGCCATGACCTTTGACTTGGCTGCAAAATTACAATTGTATGTCAAATTTTATCTAACCCTACGTCTGTCAACCAGAAACATAAATTTGATTTCTTTGCCTTCAGAGTCACCCTTCAGTAACTGGGTAGCTACATTTTTTTTTTTTTTTTTGTAGAGACAGAGTCTCACTTTATGGTCCTCGGTAGAGTGCTGTGGCCTCACACAGCTCACAGCAACCTCCAACTCCTGGGCTTAAGCAATTCTCTTGCCTCAGCCTCCCAAGTAGCTGGGACTACAGGCGCCCGCCACAACGCCCGGCTATTTTTTGGTTGCAGTTCAGCCGGGGCCGGGTTTGAACCCGCCACCCTCGGCATATGGGGCCGGCGCCTTACCGACTGAGCCACAGGAGCCACCCTGGGTAGCTACATTTTTAAGACATACTTGTACTACACTGAGGGCAGAGGTAGAATTTTTAAGGGAAAATTATAATTTCAGATGCAATCCCAGGGCCAAAACTTTTGCATTAGTTATTCCCTTCCCCTTTCTTCCCTTCCCTTCCCTCTTCTCCTCTCCTCTCCTCTCCTCTCTTTTCCTTTCCTTTCCTTTCTGTTTTTGTAAGAGTGAAGATCTAGCTAGCATCTCAAAGGACACACACTATAAACAGCAATAATGGGGATTCTACCCTACTGAGCAATACGTGGGATAAACAGTAACTGGAATAGGGTTGGTCAGGATGTAGCACAATGAGAATGAACTCACTAGTAGGTCATTGAATGCTAACCACAAATAACAACGAAAATGGATAAGTAATGTATGTTTCACATGCACACTAGACTTTCAACTTTATATCTCAACTAAAATTAATTCCAAATACGACAGTTACTTTGCAGACCTCACATTAGGGCAGATAACCAGAACTCAGAGAGTTCTAAGCTGTTCAGACAGATAGCATCATGTTTGTGTTGTAACAGCTGGAAATAGTATGACTAGTTATTTTACAAGAAAAATCTAGATACACATGTGCCATAATAATTATCTCTATTTGAGAATTACTTCACATAACATAAGATTCAGCCTTTTAACAATTTTAAATGGTACGATTCATTGGTTATTTTTTTTTTTGCATATTTCTGATGTTGTGCAACTATCACCAATGTCTAATTTCAGAGGACTGTCACTCCCCAAACAAAAGCCTGTACCATTTACTCCCAATTACCTCCTCCACATGGGCTGTAGGAACCACTAATTTATTTTGTCTTTCTATGGAGTTACCTGTTGTGGAAATATCATACAATGGAATAGTAAATATTCTTCTTTCTGTGTCTGGCTTCTTTCACCTACCATGTTTTCAAGGTTCATCCACATTTTAGAAACAAAGAAACACTGGACTTAAACTGGACTCTAGAAGAATGGATCTAACCAACAGGTGCAAACCACTGTAGACATATAAATGGTCAAAAACATGAAAACATCACTAATCATCAGGGAAATGCAAATGTAAGCCAAAATGAAATGCCACCTTACCCCTGTCACTATGGTCATTACTAAAAATTCCAAAAAACAGTAGATGATTGGGTTGGATGCAGAGAAAAGGGAGCGCTTATGCACTTGTGTTGGAAACAAAGTAGTACAAACCTCTATGGAAAATAGTATGGAGATTCCTGAAAGGAGTAAAAGTAGACTTACTATTCAATTCAGCAATCCAACTACTGGGTGTCTATGCAAAGGGAAAAAGTTGTTTTATAAAAGAGTTACCTGCACCCAAATATTTATCACAACACAGTTCACAATTGAATGGAATCAACCTAAGGGCCCATCAACTGATGACTGGATAAAAATATGTGGTGTTTGTATATCATGGAGTACGACTCAGCCACAAAGATAAAATAAAGATGTCATGCCTCCTGCAGCAACTTTAATGAAACTAGAGATCATTATTCTAAGTGAAATATCTCAGGAATGGAAAAGTTCATAGCATATGTGCTCGTTTCTAAGTGGGAGGTGTGTGAGAGTATATGTGATAATAAAGTGCTGTAACGGACTCTGAAAACTAAGAAGGGGGAGGGAACTGAAGGATGAAAATCTACCCATCAAGTGCAATGTGTACGCTGGTGTCCATTGTACTATAATACAATGGTGTACTACTCTGGTGTACACTAAAGCCTTGACTTCAATATTATGTAATCTCTCCACGTGTCAAAAACTAAAACTGTATCCTCTAAGTCTATTGAAATAAAAAAAAAGAGGAATTATGAGATTGTAACACAAGGCCGTATAATGCATATGTTGAACTAACCCAGGGCATCACAAAATTCCAGGTTTTATAGCATCCAGAAGCTATAACCGTGTTTCTGGGACCATGGTACAGTTACCTATACAGACATCTGCAGCACCATTTGAAATGCCTGACACGCACAGGCACATGGATGCACTAGGTGGCAGGCACATCAATGCCAGGCTGACATATTCACTCAGCTTTTCCACTAACCAGTCTGTCTTAAAATGAGAAAAGGGACTCTCATCTTCAGAGATGCAGGAAAGGTAGTAAGTGATAAAGCGCAGGAAGGCATTATTACCCTGGATCATCGATTCCAAATAGCTTTAATTGTGAGCTACACCCCAGCACCACGGCTTTACCTGGGAGCTTGGTAGAATTGCAGGGTTCTTAGGCTTAGATCATGAGAATGTGCATTTTAATAGGATGCCAAGTGATTTGTATATACAGGGTGTCCATAAAGTTTGTGTGTGGTTTAATATATTAGAATTTAAAAATTCCCTTCTCATAGGACACCTTCCTTTCCATTCTATACTTGTTTCAAGGCAGTAAATAGAGAAACTCGTGAGTACCCCACAGCCTGAAGCTGGGCACCAGCCCATGTTCCTTGACCCTTGTGCCCAGAAAAGTTCTAATGCTTTGTTCTGTATTAGAATATTTGGAAAATCCCCTTTTCCATAGCTCGATGATGATCTAAATGTGATTAAGACTGCTACTCCAACTACCAGCAAGCAAAATCCAGTGACGGCATCAGCTGAGGTGCTGACTGTCCACTAAAGCCACCATGAGTTAAAACCTCATCTTCACTAATGTGAATGAAATTCTTTGAAAAATACTTTTAAATGATGCTGGACTTGCTATCATGCTTTTAGGAAACTCAGAAAGTAGAAATGCATATGTGTACAAGAGTGAGTGGGTGCCCATGTATATGTAAGGACATATTTGCACAGATGTATATGTATATAAACATACGTGTTTTATATTGTGATGCTTAATTTTATACGCCAGCTCCACTGCATCACAGGCTTCCAAGAGAGCTGGTTAAACATTACCTGTAGGCGTGTCTATAAGGGTGTTCCCTGAATAGATTCTCGTTTGACTTGGCATAAAGCAGATGGTCCTCCCCAATGTGGTGGCATCATCCAGTCCGTAGAGTCCATTGAGTTGATTGAGGGCCTGGGTAGAACAGAAAGCTGGAGGAAGGTTGCAGTCATACTTCCTCTGCCTGGCTGACTGCACTGGGACATCATCAGTCTTCTGCCATTGTCTCTCTGGCCCTAAGGCCTTCAAACTATACCACCAGCTGTGCTGGATCTCCAGCTTGAAGAGAGAAAATTGGGGGACTTCTCAGCTTTCATAATAACATGAGCCAATAACTTATAATGTCATATACATATTTATTTGCATGTGTTAATCTCTGTATCTACCCATCTCTATGTCTATATCTCTCCTATTGATTCTGTTTCTTTGAAGAGTTCTGGGGTGTGCATGTGTGTGTGTGTATTTCACAAACTATATCAGAAAATTGTATGCTAGAAAGAAGGGAGTAGCTTCATCTTTAATAACTTATCAGAAAGTAGAAAATGCAGCTCTTATAATAGCGGGTGTTCTAGGGATAGGGATGAAAACACCATGCTACGAATGTGAGAAAATCCAGACATCCAGGCAGCTCAAAGTGAAGATCACTACGGACACCTTCAAGTCATTCAGAATCTGTTCGACTGTAGCAATTGCTGGTGTCTTTTGAGGGCACAACTATAACTTCTTCTGTCTCTGTTTCTGCTGCTGTAATAGAATATCTGAGAATAAATAAGATATAAAGAAGAGAAGTTTATTTCTCACAGTCCTGAAGACTGGGCGGTCCAAGATCAAGGCCGTGGAATCTGGTGAAGACCTTTGTGCTGTGACCTCATGTGGCAGAATGCGGAAGGGCAAGGGAGATGAACTCCTTCCACCAACCCTTTATAAGGGCACGAGTCTCATCCATGAAGGTAGGGAAGAGACTTACCTCTCAATACTATCACACTAGCAATACCTGAACTTTGGAGATGACACATTCAAACCACAGCATTTATCCTTCAGATCTGCCTTCCTCAAGGGACTCTCTCAATCTGTCTTTAGGCCACAGATGCCAGTGATGAAAGGGTAGTCCGTGACATGGAATCAGCTGCACCAGGCTTCTGCAAAACCCATTTTCTTCTGCACCACACACTAGAAACTAGAATATTCATTGTTTATATAAAACCATATGCTGCATTGGCACAAATCCCATTGTTCAATATTTAAACATGTTCTGGCTCCTGTGACACCCCTCGTCAGAACCCTGGGGATGAAACGCGAAGCAGACACCAAGACCTAAATGTCTGAAATGCTATTTTTCTCCTTTAGTATTTCCCACACGCTTCACATTTACACTTAAATAGAAAGAAAATGACAAAAATTCCACTTCAAAAAATAATCCAGAGAATTCTGGTTTACCCTGGTGACTGTCTTGGAATTATGTAATTAAAAACACAATTGGTGGCCTATGTAGGCTTGGTGCTCAGAACCAACCAAGCAGGAAAGCGTGAAAGTGATTTACAGAGAGCCCATCCCTTTGCTGCTTTGTCTGCAACTCCTGAGTTCGGACATGAGTTTAAGTATAAAACTGACTTTGGTTTGTGGGGCTGTTGATGTGTTCTGTAAGCCTCTTCCAGCCTGTCTCCACTCAGAGTGCAATGCTCAGAAAAAGCTGAGATTGAGAGTGGAAATCTCTTGCAACTTTATTTGTGAGCTATAAAGTCTCACAAATAATGTATTATTGACAGGGATATAACCCACACAAGTCTTAGAAGCCATGCATATTGGGGAATGTATTTTTCATTTAGTATTCACAATGTCAGCTGGCCAGGGATTGGGTTTATAATAACGGTCAGCAAGATATGGCTCCTGGGCTAAATCCAATTCATTGCCTGTTTTTGTATGCAACATTTTATAAGAGCATAGCCCTCCCCGTTCATCTACAGATAGTCTGTGGCAGTTCTGTGCCATAACACAGTGTTGAGTAGTTGCAACGGAGGCTAATAGATGTGCAAATAAAATACTGGAAAATAGTTTTTAGTTAAAGATTTTCACTGAGCACACTAGTTTATCTAAATTCCTGGTTGAAAACCCTTTAAAATAAAAACGTATTTTAGAGATCACTAAAGGCATTAATCCACAAAGAAAATGTAAGTGAAGATGATAGCAACCAAGTTTTGTAAGCAAGAAAGAAGTACTATAACAAATCCTAGAGAACTGGAATCAAAGCAGTCAGTGGATACAGACTGGAAATAATCTTACCTCAACTGCGGAGCCTCAGAAAGGCTCAGGATTTATCTTTCTCAGGTGTCTCTGGGGGAGGTGAGGGTGTGGCGAAGTGGAAGGATGGATGTAAAGAATACTGGAAAAAAAACTGATAATGCCAAGAATTGTCAAGGATTTGAAGCAAAGGGGCAAAGGGACATTTATATACTGCTAATGGGAGGGTACATTCATACAACTACTGTAGAAAATAATTTGTCAACTCTGAGTAAAGGCGACAATGAATATGCTGCATGATCTAGAAGTCTTATAAAGTAGATACACTTGAATACATGAATAGGAATATTTAGGCTGTGCTGTTCGTAAAGAAAAATTAGTAAATACAATGAAAATATCTACCAATAGCAAAAGGAATGAACATATGGGATATTATATTAAAGTACATTATGAATGCGCTAGAGTTAACATCTATGTGTTTTTGTGAAAATAGAATATAAAGAGTTTCATGATTAAGCAACAAGCTGAAATTTTACATGGCTTGGGCCCACACACAGTAAAAGTCTAAAATTGAACCATGTGAATTTGCCATTTTGCAGTAAAGACGGATAAATATCAGAAATTTCATAAATTGCTTTTTCTGGAGATTAGGAATTAGGAAAAAATGTGGGCAAGAAACTGCTATGTGTTACATCAGCATGGTTGAAATGGTTGAGTTTTAAGTTATATAAATGTATTTGATAAGAATTTTCAAAATCAGTTAAATTCTATGAACTCTTCACCAGTGTAGCATTCGTTGCTCCTCACAAGTGTGTTCAATATTCATAAACAGAAAACGAAGCTGTTCCTAGATTGCCGATGGCCCTTACTTTGAATGTGGTTGACTGATTAAACGGTATATGCTGGAGTGACTCCTCCTGAAAGGAGGAGGGAGAGAGGCAGTCTGCCCAGAGCCGTCCACGTGAGGCAGCCAGCTGCCATCCTTTGCACTTTTAATCACCGGGCAACGTGTTTCACACATCTTGGTGATTTTTATCAAGAGCCTATGACAGATGGTGAACTTCATATTGTTGGACACCTGAAATAAATCACTGCCCTTGTTTCTGCCAGCTTCACAGTTTGACCTTTCAGATGTTGGAAGTATTAAATATCTATTTCAATGCTAAAATTTTAACATCTCTGCTTTGATTCTCAATTAAACATCTAATGTTTATATTTTATAGTTCCCGTAAATTATTCAAAAAAATAATCCTCATAACATCCTTGTGTCATGTGGTGTTGCTAATTTTCATTTCAGTATAAAAGGAATTGATCAGGGGAGGGGGGAGGAGGAAAAGGGAGAAAAGGATGAAGGGCTTTTGGCAGGATTTCATCTAATGGGCACAATGTGAGGGTGTTCAGCACGCCCCTGGGTAAAGGGCTCAACTACAACTTGAACTTTACCTTAGAAATGAAAGTAATGTGAACCAAACATTTGTACATTCATCTTAATCTGAAATTTTTTAAAAAAGGAATTGATCAGTGGAATAGCTCAAAAACCATGTTAAACTTGTGCATGTTTAATGGGAAAAAAAAAGTAAAATTACTGTGTGGAGTGTCTCAGATATAAAATTCTGGAGTGGCAGAAAACACAGCCCAGTTGTGCTCATTCCTTCCATAAACACCTACTAAAGGCCTCCTCTGCTCCCTCACATTCTTTAGATGCTGAGAAAGGGCCATAAAGTTCCCATCTCACGAAGCTTACAGTGAATGTGTAGGATGTCACTGGAATGAAGAGTGCAATGACAAAGAGGGTGCTACCTCATATTTCATTGATTTCTTTTTTTTTTTATTAAATCATAGCTGTGTACATTAATGCGATCATGGGGCAGCATACACTGGTTTTATAGACCGCTTGACACATTTTCATCACACTGGTTAACACAGCCTTCCTGGCATTTTTCTTAGTTATTGTGTTAAGACATTTACATTCTACATTTACTAAGTTTCACTTATACCCTTGTAAGATGCACCGCAGGTGTAATCCCACTAATCGCTCTCCCTCCGCCCACCTTCGCCCACCTCCCCCCTCCCTCCCCTCCCTTTTCCCCTTCCCCCTATTCTTGGGTTATAACTGGGTTAAAGCTTTCATGTGAAAGCCATAAGTTAGTTTCATAGTAGGGCTGAGTACATTGGATATTGTGGTATATGTACACCACGGAATATTATGCATTCTTAAAGAAAGATGGAGACTTTACCTCTTTCATGTTTACATGGACGGAGCTGGAACATATTCTTCTTAGTAAAATATCTCAAGAATGGAAGAAAAAGTATTTCATTGATTTCTTCAGAGCATACGTCCTCTCCTTCTCCTCTCCCTCATCTTTACTTTCTTTCTTATTCAAAGTTAAATTTACAGAAATTGGGAAACTTAGAATTTCACCAGGCAACAAGGTTTTGTACAAAATGGTTTGTAAAAAAGAATAATAATGACAAAAGATGAAGAGAAATTATCATTAATTTTAACTGAATTCCCAGGGCTGAAATCATACATACCACTATAAAATATTTGAAATCAGCAGTAGATAAGAAAACATTGCTGCCTTCTTGCAGCACCAAAATTCAGAAATCCGTCACTTTGGGGGCTGTAATTAACTAGTACACATTTTATGACAATAATATTCATTCTGAAAATGCTTCTCTCTTGTATATCCACTCTAAATCTTTTTGGGGAAAATAATGTAAGTTGGGAAAGAGAAGTGTACACAATATATTCTGCCAAAAGGACTAGTTTTAGAAAACACTTGCTTATCGATCAAGCCAGACCTTCAGTTTTCCAAGCCTCTTGCAGCCTCTGTGTTCTTGTCCCCTTTCATTTTCTCACACACCTGTTTCCTACTAGGGGAAGAAGCTCCTTACAGAGACTCTGGAGTCTGGGGAAGTTGTGGAGTAATTATTGCCATCGCTAGAGGCCAGGTACAAAGACAACACAGCTCTATCCTTGAACTTGGCCTCTCCTAGGTGCCAAAAAGTGTACAGCATTTGCTCTCCTGCGTGAGGTCGTGTAAAGTCCGTGAGAAGCAGGGCATTTCCAGTAAAGCAATGTGACCACAGTGGCCCAGGATAAAGTCAGCTTTAAAGTCATCAGTTCTTCCTGTACCTCACAAACGCCTTGTGTCTTTCTACCGCAGTTTATTTTCTCAGATTCCTGAGAAACTCATCACAGCTTCCATGGCACCATACATTAAATATGCAAAAAGATACGAAGCTATATAAAATGACATATAAAGGTCTGTTGTGTTAAAGACAGAAACACACAAAGAGAAAAAGGAATCAGAGCCCTGCTAAGTATAATGAGATTCAATTAAGTAGACGTGGCTGGGAATAATGAAGTTAAACTAAGAAAAGTTGTCCTGAGAAGTAAAAGTTAAGAGGAATTCATTGTTGATTGGAACCATTCTTTTATTTGTGGTATTTAAAAAAATTGCTGAACAAATGCCTCAGACTCTGTATCTCCTTATTCATAGCAGAAACATCAAGGAGTGGCTTTCAGGGATTGTTTATCTGAACAATAAACAAATTATTGGGAGATAGTTTATCTCCCAATAATCTCCATCGGTTTCTCTAGCTACACAGCACATAAATAAATACATAAATAGATGTATACAATTGTACATGCTTTATGCTATTCTATAAAGTGTAAATGCAGCATTAAAAAAGTTCTTTGCAGGTATACCCAAGTAAAAACAGCACATTTATTTCAGAAGTCACTTAACATCTCCTTTCAAGCAGATTATTCTTCTAAGTTTTGCCTTTATAGAAGTGCTAGAGTGGCCTCTGAGTAAATAAGAAAAGTTACAAGAAGAGGTCTTTCTAATTGTTAGCATGTGCCATCGTTGGAAACATATCCCAACCCAGAATTTATTCCAAAGTAAATTCAGGGATATAAATTGTTGTTGTCTTTTCTGAATTATTATGGTACTCACCATAACTGTGTAACACTAAGTAATACAGTGCCATGTCTGTTAGGAATCATACGCCCATCTTTAGCTCCCCTCCCTGGGAATGTAGCGGAGGAAAGTTGAGGCTCTTAACAACAATTTCAAGAGAAGCTGGACAAATGGCGTAACTGAAATTTGACCGTCTCTTGTCAACTAATTGCAGGAAGAAAAGAATAAAAGAAAAAGAAATGGCCAATACTTTTAGAGCTTGATACATTGTTGTGGGGATATCTATGGTCACAAAAGATTTTTTTAAATACATGTTTTTTCAGGCCTTGCTAGGACTGTATCCGGAGCTCCTTGGAAGCCAGGATGGTAGGGAAAAAGTCAAGGGAAAGTGTCTTTTCCTGTCCTACTGTTTCTCACAAAAACAACATAGCCAAAGCCTATATTGTCCTATATTATTAGGTTCTATCACTTGCAAGACGGAGATAGTTCTTTGAGAGGAAAAACTATAAGTAACAATTTTATCGTTTTTGTCCTTACATTCTATAAGTAACAATTTTAAGTCAGCTAGTTATGTACCTTGCACCTCTATCAAAGAATTTAACACTTGGTGTTGGACATTTATGCCACTGATATATTTTTCTAAAATCAAGAGATAAAGCCATGTGGATAGGTCACATCTCTGTACTTGGGCTATTGGCCAGTCCTCATGAGAACTTGCCAGGCCTAATTTTTGAAGGTAATAAAATTAAAATCTTAATTTTAAATGAATCTAACTTTAGAAATTACTGAAATATTACCCAGAGTCAATTTTTTTTGAATTCTAATGATAAAATTTATCTAAAAGCTCTGGGGGGGGGGCATACGAAAACTTAAATTTTTAAAGAAAGAAGAATTTCTTTCTTTAAAGAAAGAGAAGGAGAGAAGCCACAGGCGCTGCAGAGTTTACGGATTCCATACAGGGCATTATCTGTTGGCTCTAACAATTCTGGATGCAATAGAGAAATAACTTCATGACTATCTGAATGGCAGGAATGAGTTCACAAGGAAGTCTCCTTTCCTATGTTATAAGTGAGGCTGCCCATAAGTAAAGAATGCACCCAAATACAATGGACACCCTGTAGTATACACACATGTACGTGGGAGTATCCTACGGGGAGAGCTGTTTTGCCTACTTAGCTTCACAAGGAGCTGTTTATGAACCCTCCCTTTGGAACTATCTGTGCTACATTGAGATAACTAGAAAATCTACGTAGAGAGAAGAACAACAAAAATCTCTTCATGGAAGAGATTTTAGCTGTTGTTCTTTTGTGGAGCACAAAACCTTTTACCAGACAGGAGATGATAAATCCTTCCATCTGAAAGCTCGTGCACCTTAAGAAGCGGACTTAGCTCCAGATCTCAAGCAGAGGAAAAGGCTGTTATGTTGTATAGTTCAGCTACCTTGATAGGAAGGTGAATAACCTCATATGTAACTGTGAATGGAATTACAAAATGGAATGTGGTAGCTGGTCATGGTCCATCGGCTGGCACACAGCTGCACAGCACTGTGGGAGAAGCATTAAGAATTGCAAAAACGTTTCCTTCTGACATTTATCGGCCTCTGTGTTTCAAACACATGGATTCAATTGGCCCACATTATGCTCGGGGTGTAGCCCAGAGCCATGTTCTTGGTGTTTGCCCAAATTGGTGCCTGATTTTCTCTGCTCTTGAACCACACTGGTTTTGTGGCTATAATGACTAATAAAGAGAAGTAGGGAAAATATCACCAGATTTGTACATAATTTTTTACAAATACCAGTAGCCTACTGAAACTCAGTCTACCCTTCTCATGTCATGAAGTTGGCATGGTGACTTGACTGTGAAGTCAGGGACAATCTCAGCCTGGGGACTTGCAGCACCATCTGTGGACTCTAACATCTCTGGTGGTGTACCAATCCTCAATTCTAGCCTGCCACCTTTTTTTCCATGTCTAACAAATCGCAATTCTGGATGATAGGGTAGAATAACTATTGTCACAAATTTGTTGTCCATAATTCCATGGTGGTGGAATTCTATTTACTCAGTGTCCAAAAAGGAACGACTGCACTTAATCCAGATATAATTCACATTCCTATGAAAAATACATAAACCTCTCATTTATCTTCAGGAACATTCTGTCTTTATACAACTACTCAAAGGAAAAGATGACTTTTCATCAAAAAGACACATGCACTCAAATGTTTATTGTGATACAATTGAGATGTGAAATCAACCCAAGTGCCCATCAATTCATGAATGGATATATAACTAATAAGAAATGATCCAAGAAAAAGTGAGATAGATCAATTTTGTAAAATTTGAATTAAGCAGCCACCCTACCTAAATTACACGGATATATGAATATACATATGTATACGGTATGTGTGTATACATATAATGTATATATACACACATACATACACATACCTAATTCAGTAAACTTAGGGGGAAGACTTTACTGACATACAAAGTGGAGGGAACTCTGCCTTTCACTCATGATATGTGGAGCCAAAGAATAATTCCCCTCTCCAAGGATCAGGAAACTGATTTTGGAGATAAGAGAATGGCAGTCACAGTTTCCCAGGTTAAAACCATGACACGGTTTTTATAAGTTTCACGGCTGTATTTCAAATATCTAAGTCCAACTGGATTCTGCAGCTAATTCTATCTCACTGAGGACTTGCTCTCAATAAGGGGTTAAAAGCCAAAAACTTTATTAAAAGGCATTTAACGTTGTTTTTACTTGAGATAATTAATTACATTTTATTTGACTAATCATTCCATTGTCATAGTCTCATTGGAGCTTTCCCTGACTAAACAATTTAAAATGAAACTGAAGCCCATACTCCCAACTTTCTCCTCTGCTCTTCCTCCCGGCTGTTTTTGCTAATACTGTGCAAGACCATTATGTTCTATGTATTTGCTTGGTTTGCTGCCTGGCCTTTGCCCAAATTAGGCTCTGGTAAGGCAGGGATTCTTTTTCTTTTGTAAATGGCTGTATTCCCAGCATTTTGAAGAGTGCCTATCAATCTGAGCCAGTCATGCATATTTGAGAAATGAAGAAATGTGTTAGAACGCAAAATCATTAGGATAGCAAACATTTCCTCAGTGATGCTAGACTGTCAAGACCATCCCTACCAGTGATACTGGACAGAAGGTTGACTTTGTCCTACTTAGTCCCTCACAGCAACCACTTCAGTCAACTAGTAAACTTCGTCTAGAATGAGGAAGATGACAGAGGTTGGTGGGGAAAATACCTATGGATCATAGCTATATTATGGAACTGACATAGAGTGGAATCCCACGGCAGGGCTGGACCACAAATAAGGTAATTGGGAAAAGTAGAGTTGAGTGGTAAACTGTATATTGTCAAAAGACTGATACAAAGAAATACGATGTAAAACTGTGTATCATTACAAAAACAAATGGACAATACTGCGCCTGATTTCCAGGGACACCAATTTTTAAAGAAGGTTAGGATCTATGAAAACGTGAATAATCATAGCATCACATTCATTATACTTTAGCCAATGGCTAAGCACACGTTCCTCATGATGCAGTCCCCCTGCCCTAGGTGTTTGGTATAAACAGAGATGATGTCTTTTGGTCTGAATCATGAATTATAAAACCTTAGTTCAGGGAATACAGCAGAAGCTGAGAGAGAGCACATCATAGGCTTGGCATGTATGGAGCACTCTGCCTCCATGGGCCGAACCTTCATGTTTTCATTCATCTCACTTGGCACCATGAGGCCATCCTTATCCTTTAAGGAACCAACCACTGCATGTTAACTAACTGTCTTATTCAACATGACACTCTAACCATCCTTCTCCTTTAAGGAACCAACCACTGCATGTTAACTAACTGTGTTATTCAACATGACACTCTAGATAAATACTAGTTTGCTGGAGCTGCATGTCATTCCTAATCTAAGAGCACAGATGACATGATCACTTAAAAGGAAAAAGGAGCATATCTGTTGAGGCTCAAAAATATGATTCCCCAGATACATCCAAGTTTAGTGCACATAACCCCAGCTTTCTTTCTGTCATCAGAGAGAACTAGACAGTTGTGATAACACTTGGCATTGAGTTTTGTGCACCTGCCAGTAGGTGGTTGTGGTGCTGGGAAATAGTAGAGAAGGCCTGGTTATTTCACCTCCACTTGCCCTCCTCCTCTACAGGGATAGGAGAATGAGGCCCCCTTACTGCAGTGTTCTGGGAAAGCTAACCATGAGATGACTGGCAGTTAGTCGTTCCCCTCAGCCCATCTCTGGGATCTTTACACTGCAGTGTACATGAAGAACAGAGCAGTCACTTTCTTTCTTCATTCAGCACACACGTACCACCCACCAATGGGATGGATACTATGCCCAAGATACAAACACAAAAAAAATCCTGACCTCTACCATGATTGTAAGAAGCTCACAATCTAATTGGGAGAAGAGATGTATAAACATATCCTTACAATGCAAAGCAAAAAAGGAAAAAACATAACTGTATTCTTGCAATATAACAGGCATGTAAATAGATCTTTATAAGGCAAGATAAGAGTGTTATAAATGTGAGCAAAACAAGCATCTTGGGGATAATAGAAAGTGAACAACCAAGGGAATCTTATTTTCAAGGGAGAAATTAATGGTATTTTTAAAAAGTTAATGTTGAACTGTCTATAAGGCTAAGAAATATCTTCACAGAAATATTCGAGAGTGAATATATTTCAAGCTATAAAACGCAAAAGCACAGTGAAATAAAAATGCAGCATGCAGGGGGGTGTCAGCTCAGGGTGAGGAGAATGGGGGCAACATGAGTGGGAAAATTGTAATCATGACATTAGAGTACACAGGAAAAAAAAGTCACTTCTCTCAGCTAATATTTAATGACCACATATTCTATCCCTGGCGGGATTTGTGCTTATCTGGTACCTCCACAGTGCTCAACACTTCTCCTTGGTAGGTCTATGTTACGATTCAGCTATTATTTAAAATTAAAGGTTTGGAATAAATAAGAGCATCAACTACCCTTATTTCCATTCAACAATATTATGAATGTTTTGGCCAGTACAATAGGGGGAGATAAATTAGAGAAAAAACAAAGATAAATGACAGGTTAGAAAAGATGTTAGTCAGACCATGTTGTTATAAATTAAGAAGCCAATTGTCATCTCCAAGCAACAAAGAAAACAACTCAAAATATGAGAAAATAAATGACAAAATAACTGATGTTGTACTGTAGAAAATATCTATTTAAAAAGAAGAGAATAAGGCAAGAATTGAGCATTAAAAAATGATATAACCTTTAGAAAAAATGCATAGCATAAAGGCAGAAATAAATTATTCTTCATTCTTAATCATTAAGCATAAATATATTAAACTTTCTATTTGAGATGTCAAGATTGTCAGAATGGATTTAAAAACAATATCCAACTATATGCTGTCTCTAAGTGTCTCACTTTAGATTCAAAGACACAAAGAGGCTGAAAGTAAAAGAGTGGAGAAAAGTCTTCCATGCAAATAGTAACCAAAAGAAAGATGGAGTAACTATACCAACATTATATAAAAGAGACTTTAAGACAAAAATTGTTATGACAGACAAAGAAAGATATTGTATAATGATGAAAGAGCCAATTCAGGATGGCGCCTGTGGCTCAAGGAGAAGGGCGCCAGTTCCATATGCCGGAGGTGGTGGGTTCAAACCTAGCCCTGGCCAAAAACCAAAAAAAAAAAAAGAAAGAGCCAATTCATCAGGAGGATATCACAAATATAAACACACATACACTCAACATCAGAGCCCCAAAGTGCATGAAACAAAACAGAATTGAAGGGAGAAATTATAGTTCCAATGAGAGTTGAAGGCTATAGTATGCTGTTTTCATTAAGATAAAGGACAATTAGGAGATCAGCAGGAAAATATAGACTTGAACATTATACATCTACTAGACCTTACACGCATCTATGGATCACTTCAGACAATGACAGCAGAATATGCTTTATTACAACCAATACATAGAACATTCTCTAGCATAGATCGAATTTTAGGCCACAAAGCAAGTTTTGACACTCCCCAAAAGATAAAAATCATTCACAGTATGTTCTCTAGGCACAAGGGAAAGAAATTAGAAGTCAATGACAGAAGCTCCGAGTCAAGGGTTGGAAGACAATTTTTCAGGCAAATGGAATTCAGAAGAAAAAGAGGAATCGCAATCTTATTTTCAGATACATGTGGATTTAAAGCAACTAAAGTCAAAAAAGACAAAGATGGTCACTTTATATTGGTCAAGGGAAAAATACAACAAGAAGACATTTCAATTCTAAATATTTATGCACCCAATTTAAATGCTCCCAGATTCTTGAAACAGACCTTACTCAGTCTGAGCAATATGATATCTGATAATACCATAATAACAGGGGACTTTCACACTCCTCTTACAGAGCTGGACAGATCCTCTAAACAGAAATTAAACAAAGAGATTTGAATGAGACCCTAGAACAACTGTGCTCGATAGGCGCATATAGAACACTCCATCCCAAAGACAAAGAATATACATTCTTCTCATCACCCCATGGAACATTCTCCAAAATTGATCATATCCTGGGACACAAAACAAATATCAACAGAATCAAAAGAATTGAAATTTTACCTTGTATCTTCTAAGACCATAAGGCATTAAAGGTGGAACTCAACTCTAACAAAAGCGCTCGACCCCACACAAAGGTATGGAAATTAAACAATCTTCTGTTGAATAACAGATGGGTGCAGGATGAAATAAAACAGGAAATCATTAACTTCCTTGAGCATAACAACAATGAAGACACAAGCTACCAAAACCTATGGGATACTGCAAAAGGAGTTTTGAGAGGAAAATTCATCGCTTTAGATGCCTACATTCGAAAAACAGAAAGAGAGCGCATCAACAATCTCAGAAGCCATCTTATGGAATTGGAAAAAGAAGAACAATCTAAGCCTAAACTCAGTAGAAGAAAAGAAATATCCAAAATCAAATCAGAGATCAATGAAATTGAAAACGAAAGAATCATTCAGAAAATTAATGAAACAAGGAGTTGGTTTTTTGAAAAAATAAATAAAATAAATAAACCGTTGGCCAGACTAATGAGGAATAGAAAAGTAAAATCTCTAGTAACCTCAATCAGAAATGATAAAGGGGAAATAACAACTGATCCCACAGAGATACAAGAGATCATCTCTGAATACTACCAGAAACTCTATGCCCAGATATTTGACAATGTGAAGGAAATGGATCAATATTTGGAATCACACCCTCTTTCTAGACTTAGCCAGGAAGAAATAGAGCTCCTGAACAGACCAATTTTAAGCACTGAGATCAAAGAAACAATAAAAAATCTTCCAACCAAAAAATGCCCTGGTCCAGATGGCTTCACTCCAGAATTCTATCAAACCTTCAAGGAAGAGCTTATTCCTGTACTGCAGAAATTATTCCAAAAAATTGAGGAAGAAGGAATCTTCCCCAACACATTCTATGAAGCAAACATCACCCTGATACCAAAACCAGGAAAAGATCCAACCAAAAAGGAGAATTTCAGACCAATCTCACTCATGAATATAGATGCAAAAATTCTCAACAAAATCCTAGCCAATAGATTACAGCTTATCATCAAAAAAGTCATTCATCATGATCAAGTAGGCTTCATCCCAGGGATGCAAGGCTGGTTTAACATATGCAAGTCCATAAACGTTATCCACCATATTAACAGAGGCAAAAATAAAGATCACATGATCCTCTCAATAGATGCAGAAAAAACATTTGATAAAATCCAGCATCCTTTTCTAATTAGAACACTGAAGAGTATAGGCATAGGTGGCACATTTCTAAAACTGATTGAAGCTATCTATGACAAACCCACAGCTAATATTTTACTGAATGGAGTGAAACTCAAAGCTTTTCCTCTTAGAACTGGAACCAGACAAGGTTGTCCTCTGTCACCTTTACTATTCAATATAGTGCTGGAAGTTCTAGCCAATACAATTAGGCAAGACAAGGAAATAAAGGGAATCCAAATGGGAGCAGAGGAGGTCAAACTCTCCCTCTTTGCTGACGACATTATCTTATACTTAGAGAACCCCAAAGACTCAACCACAGGACTCCTAGAAGTCATCAAAAAGTACAGTACTGTTTCAGGATGTAAAATCAATGTCCACAAGTCAGTAGCCTTTGTATACACCAATAACAGTCAAGATGAGAAGCTAATTAAGGACAGAACTCCCTTCACTAAAGTTTCAAAGAAAATGAAATACCTAGGAATATACCTAACGAAGGAGTTGAAGGACCTCTATAAAGAAAACTATGAAATCGTCAGAAAGGAAATAGCAGAGGATATTAACAAATGGAAGAACATACTATGCTCATGGACGGGAAGAATCAACATTGTTAAAATGTCTATACTTCCCAAAGCAATCTACCTATTCAATGCCATTCCTATCAAAATACCAACATTGTACTTTCAAGATTTGGAGAAAACGATTCTGCATTTTGTATGGAACCGGAAAAAACCCCGTATAGCTAAGGCAGTTCTTAGTAACAAAAATAAAGCTGGGGGCATCAACATACAAGATCTTCGTCTGTACTATAAAGCCATAGTGGTCAAGACAGCCTGGTACTGGCACAAAAACAGAGACATAGACACTTGGAATCGAACTGAAAACCAAGAAATGAAACTAACATCTTACAACCACCTAATCTTTGATAAACCAAACAAGAACATACCTTGGGGGAAAGACTCCCTATTCAATAAATGGTGTTGGGAGAACTGGATGTCTACATGTAAAAGACTGAAACTGGACCCACACCTTTCCCCACTCACAAAAATTGACTCGAGATGGATAAAGGACTTAAATTTAAGGCATGAAACAATAAAAATCCTCCAAGAAAGCATAGGAAAAACACTGGAAGATATTGGCCTGGGGAAAGACTTCATGAAGAAGACTGCCATGGCAATTGCAACAACAACAAAAACAAACAAATGGGACTTCATTAAACTGAAAAGCTTCTGTACAGCTAAGGAGACAATAACCAAAACAAAGAGACAACCTACACAATGGGAAAGTATATTTGCATATTTTCAATCAGACAAAAGCTTGATAACTAGGATCTATAGAGAACTCAAATTAATCCACATGAAAAAAGCCAACAATCCCATATATTAATGTGCAAGAGACATGATTAGAACCTTCTCTAAATATGACAGAGGAATGGCTAACAAACACATGAAAAAATGTTCATCATCTCTATATATTAGAGAAATGCAAATCAAAACAACCCTGAGATATCATCTAACCGGAGTGAGAATGGCCCACATCACAAAATCTCAAAACTGCACATGCTGGCATGGATTGGAGAGAAGGGAGCACTTTTACACTGCTGGTGGGACTGCAAACTAGTACAACCTTTCTGGAAGGAAGTATGGAGAAACCTCAAAGCACTCAAGCTAGACCTCTCATTTGATCCTGCAATCCCATTACTGGGCATCTACCCAGAAGGAAAAAAATCCTTTTATCATAAGGACACTTGTACTAGACTGTTTATTGCAGCTCAATTTACAATCGCCAAAATGTGGAAACAGCCTAAATGCCCACCAACCCAGGAATGGATTAACAAGCTGTGGTATATGTATACCATGGAATACTGTTCAGCTATTTAAAAAAATGGAGACTTTACATCCTTCGTATTAACCTGGATGGAAGTGGAAGACATTATTCTTAGTAAAGCATCACAAGAATGGAGAAGCATGAATCCTATGTACTCAATTTTGATATGAGGACAATTAATGAGAATTAAGGTTATGGGGGGCGAGGAAAAGCAGAAAGAGGGACGGAGGGAGGGGGTGGGGCTTGGTGTGTGTCGCACTTTATGGGGGTAAGACATGATTGCAAGAGGGACTTTACCTAACAATTGCAATCAGTGTAACCTGGCTTATTGTACCCTCAGTGAATCCCCAACAATAAAAAAAAAATAAAATAAAATAAAAGAAAAGAAACATGAAACTGACAACATATCATAATAAAACTTATGGGACACAGCAAAAACAGTGCTAGGCAGAGAAACGTCTACAGCCTACATTAAAAAAGAAGATCTGAAACAATAACCTCAACTTTTACCTCAAAACTAGAAAAACAAGAGGCAACTAAACTCAGAGGAAGGAGGGAGAAGGAAGATTAAATTAAGATTAGAGGATAAACAGAATAGAGAATAAAAAATCATAGAGGGAATAAAAAAATACCAACAGTGGTTCTTTATAAACCAAAAAGGGGTCTACAACATTCCTGATTTTAGTAATTTGAGCGCTCTCTCTCTTTTCCTTTGTCAATCTATCTGAAGGTTTGTCAATTTTATTCTTGCCCAGAGACATAGGAATCTTTGGTACAGTAGGGAATCACATAACCACCAAATCAAACTGACTCAGAAGGTCTGGTGAAGTTGTCTGGTCCAGTGCTGCTTAAAGTATCTGTAAAGAAGAACTAGTTTATAAAATTTTCTTTCCAAATTTTTGTGAAACATTGCTTCCGTAAAATAAAAATAAATGGATAGACAAAATACTGCCCAATCTTTTGTTATTATTTTGGATAGAGAGAGAATTCCACTGTGAAATTGCTATACAATTTTCTGAACGCTTGCTGTAAATTTCTTTGCCTCATGGTGAGCCAGTGCACACAAGCTGAAGGCTAGCAGTTTGAGTTGTGCTAGTCTCATGGCTTTGCCACTTTTCGCCACAGGTCTATACCTTTCCAAAGACTCAGTCATAGAGGCAATGGCACTGCCTTTCAGACTAACGCAGAACACAAACTTTAGAAATATCCTTTCTTCCTTAGGTGGAGAAGGGAAGAGTTGAAAGTTTCTCTTCTGAAGCTGGACAAAGAATACTAAGGAGAAGGACAGAGAGAATTAAGGTCATGGGGGGCGAGGAAAAGCAGAAAGAGGGACGTATCTAAAATACAGAGGGCTGTATTCAAAATAAAAAGCAGAGTCAGGGGCTTCGTCAAGCTCTGGGAAATAAAATTTTGAATGTTTTACTCTGAGCATATAACTAAAAGTTCTTTGGTAATGATATTTTCTAATCATTCCACATTATGGTTGATTTAAAGTTTTTTTTCTATAAATCCAGGGCTGGGACTTCCTCAAAAATGGTTTCTATCAATTTCATTTTTTCTGTGTGAATGGTTTCCTGTCCCCACATTGTATTTTGTTGTTGTTGTCGAAAACTAGATTTTTTGAATATTATAACATGGTAAACCTGTTCATTAGGCTTACCTCCTCCCACCTTGGGATTTGCTGTTGCCGACTATTGAAGGCTGGAGTCATCTATGTATTTAGTGACTTTCCAACCTGTTTTGGCAAAGGCTGTATCTCTTGTCATATGCGGTTGCGAAGTCACTGCTCTGTGAGCTCAGCTATCAGCCAGAAACTCGACAGCTAGCAAAGATGTTCTAAAATATCTGAAGCAAAACAAAACAAAACAATACCTCCAGAATCTAAAATAACAAAACAAACAAGCAAAAAATCAAAAAAACCCTCTCCCTGCCTTTGCAGGTTGGTCCTGAGCTGGGTTGCTTCTTTGGCGGCGAGTCAGGCTGCTTACAACTTCACCCATGCATGTCTTTGTCCTTCACCTCCTGCTTGTGTGGAACTCACAGATTAGCCAGAGTGCAACCCTGTTTTCCTGTTAGGTATTTTCAGAACAGGGACCTGGCCCTGGGCACGCACATTGCCCTCTGGCTTCCCTGGAATACACATTGTGGCCCTTCATTGACCTTATCGCCCTAAGACTCTTCCTCCTCAGCCTCTGCTCTAGGCTTTTAAGTCTGTTTGCTACTTGCCCCTGTTGGCCATTGCTTGCCCCAGGCAGTTGTGAATGGTGGACAGATTTAAGAATTTTTGACAGATGCTGCCACTACTGGAAAGCTCCTCTAGCTTTAGGGGGCAAAAGAAAGTTTGTCTTTTGGGCCAGTCCTTCAGGGAATTGCCAGACAGGTCAAAATTCACAGTGACAGTTTTTTTTTTTTTTGCTTGTTTATTTGTTTGTTTTTTAATTTCAGGTTAATGTGAGGATACAAACAACCAGGTCACAATATTTGAGTTGGTTAGATAGAGTCCCTCTTGTAGTTGTGTCCTGTACCCAAAAGATGTGCCATAAACCCCTACATTGTGCCCATTAAGTGGGAGCACCCCAAACCTCCCCTCTTCCCCCTTCCCACCTCCCTCATTCCCTCTACACCCAACTTGAATTGAGATGAGATATTTTCCTATGTGGGCATGCATTAGATCATCTACTGGCTTCATGTTAATATTGAGTACATTGGATATTTGCTTTTCCATTCTTGTGATACTTTACAAAGAAGAATGTGTTTCAACTCCATCCAAGATAATACAAAAGATGTGAAGTCACCGTCTTTTTATGGCTAAGTAGTATTCTATGCTATACATTTACCATAGTTTATTAATCCATTTCTAGGTTGATAGGCCTTTAAGCTGTTTCCACATCTTGGCAATTGTAAATTGAGCTGTGATAAACAATCTAGTGCAATTGTCTTTATGATAAAATTATTTTTTTTCTTCTGGATAGATGCCTAGTAGTGGGATTTCAGGGTAAAATGTGAGATCTAATTTGGGTTCTTGAGGATTCTCCATATGTCCTTCCAAAGAGGCTGCATTAGTTTGCAGTCCACCGAGAGGGTAAAAGTGTCCCTCTCTCCACACCTGCATCAACATCGGCAAGTCTGGGACTTTATGATGTTGGTTATTCTCACTGGGAATAGGTAAATCTCAGGGTGGTTTTGATTTGCATTTCTCTGATGATCAGGGATGATGAGCACTTTTTCATATGTTTATTAGCCATTTGTCTGTCATCCTCAGAAAAGATTCTATTCATGTCTCTTGCCCAGAGATAGATGGGCTTGTTAGCTCTTTCTTTGTTGACTAACACGAGTTCTGTACAGATCCTAATTATCAAGCCTTTGTGGGATTTGTAATATGCAAATATCTTTTCCCATTCTGAAGTTGTATTTTTGCTTCAATTGTGTTCTCAGCTATGCAGAAGCTTTTCAGTTTAACTAAGTCTCTTGTTTATTTTTGTTGTCGTGATTGTCACTAAATTCTTTGTCATAAAATCTGTTCCTGTGCTGATATCCTTAAGAGTGTTCCTGACACTTTTTTTTTTTTAGGAATTTCACTATTTTGTGCTTTACATTGAAATCTTTTGTCCATCTTGAATCAATTTTTGTAAGTGGTGAAGCTGTGGGTACAGTTTAAGTCGTTTAGACGTGGTTATCTATTTCTCCCACCACCATGTATTGAATAGAGATTCTTTTTCTCACTGCATGCTTTTGTTTGGTTTATCAAAGTTCAGGTAGCTATAAAAGAATGGTTTCATCTTTTGGTTTTCTACTCAGTTTCATAAATCTATGTCTTTATTTTTGTGCCAACACCATGCTGTTTTGATCACTGTGACCT
This sequence comes from Nycticebus coucang, assembly GCF_027406575.1. Taxonomy (NCBI): domain Eukaryota; kingdom Metazoa; phylum Chordata; class Mammalia; order Primates; family Lorisidae; genus Nycticebus; species Nycticebus coucang. The sequence goes on from NC_069792.1 coordinate 12,756,155, forward strand.
GAAGACTGGCATAGTGATGCCTCTAGCTTTGTTTACATTACTAAATATTGCCTTGGCTATATGGGTTAATTCTCTGGTTCCATGTGAAATTAAGAACTATTTTTTCCAGTTCTTCAAAGTACAATGTTGATTTTAGTGGGGACTGCATTGAATCTATCAATTACTTTGGGAAGTGTATTCATTTTAACAATGTTGTCTATTTTCAGTCATAAGCATGATATGTTCTTCCACTTGTTAATACCTTCGGCTATTTCTTTTCTTAGGTTTTCATAATTCTCTTTGTAGAAGTCCTTCATCTCTTTTGTTAGGTATATTACTAGGTATTTCATTTTCTTTGAAGCTACTGTGAAGGGAATTGTGTCCTTGATTAGCTTCTCAACTTGCTGTTACAGCATATGCAAAGGTTACTGATTTGTGGACATTGATTTTATACCCTGAGACATTACTGCATTTCTTGATCACTTCCAGGAGTCTTGTGGTTGAATCTATGGGGTTTTCTAAGTATAAGATCATATCATCAGCCAAGAGTGGTAGTTTGACCTCCTCTGCTCCCAGTTGGATGCCCTTTATATCCTTCTCTTACCTGATTGCATTGGCTAGAACTTCTAGCACTAGTAGTGGTGCTAGGGGACAACCTTGTCTGGTTATAGTTCTAAGTGGAAATGCTTTTTAGATTTACTTCATTTAGTATGATATTAGCTATGGGTTTGTCATAGATGGCTTTGATCAGTTTAAGAAACATGCCACCTATGCCTGTACTCTTCAGTGTTCTAATTAGAAAAGGATGCTGGATTTTATTGAATGCTTTTTCTGCATCTATTGAGAGGATCATATGGTTTTTGTTTTTGCTTCTGTTGATATGGTGTCTTACATTTATGGATTTGCTTATGTTAAACCAGCCTTGCATCCTTTGGATGAAGCCTACAGTCTATTGGCTAAGATTTATTGAGTATTCATTAGTGAAATTGGTCTGTAGTTCTCCTTCTTAGTCGGGTTCTTTCCTGGTTTTGGTATTAGGGTAATGTTTGCTTTATAGAACATGTTGGTTCTATGAAGAAGGAAGGTTCTTTCTGTCATAATGTTTTGGAATAGGTTCTGTAGTATAGGTGCAAGCCCTTCTTTGAAGGTTTGATAAAATTCTTGTGTGAAGCCATCAGGTCCAGGGCTTTTTTTTATTGGAATATTTTTACTGTTTTTTTCACTCTTTGTGCTTAATATTGGTCAGTTTAAGAGATTTATTTCTTCCTGGTTAAGGTTAGGGTGATGGTGTGATTCCAGGTATTGGTCCATTCCTTCTACATTGTCAAATTTCTGGGCATAGAATTTCTTATAGTCATTGAAGAAAATCTCTTGTATTTCTGTGATATCTCTTTTTATTTCTTCTTTTCGATTTCTGATTGAGGTTACCAGAGATTTTACTTTTCTTTTTCTAGTTAATCTGGCCAAAGGTTTATTGATTTTGTTAATTTTTTTAGAGAACCAACTTTTTGTTTCATTAATTTTCTAAATGATTCTTTTTTTTTCAATTTCATTTTCATTTATTTCTCATTTAATTTTAGTTATTTATTTTTTTCTTCTGCTAGGCTTAGGATTAGATTGTTCTTCATTTTCAATTTCCTGAAGATTATTCCTGATGGTGTTGATGTGTTCTCTTTTTGTTTTTCAGATGTAGGCAAGTAATGCAATAAATTTCTTTTAGGACTCCTTTTGCTGTATTCCACATTCTGGTAACTTATAGCTTCATTGTTATGTTTGCTGAATTTAGCAATTTCCTCCTTTATCTCTTTCTTGACTCAACTGTCATTCAGCATAGGTTATTTAATTTCCATGCCTTTGTGTGGGGATGAAAATTTTTTTGGAGTTTTGAGTTTTACCTTTATTACCTTGTGGTCTGAGAAGATACAAAGTATAATTTTGATTCTTTTAATTTTGCTGAGGTTTGATTTGTGCCCTAGGATATGATCTATTTTGGTGTATGTTCCATGTGATGTTGAGAAGAACATATGTTCTTTAGCTTTGGGAGGGTGTGTTCTGTATTTGTCTAATAAGCCCATTCATTCTAGGGTCACATTTAAGTCCCTTATATCCTGATATTATCCTTTGCTTTAATTATAAAACTGTCTCTTCTTCCACAGTGTCCTCCTCTACTTTCTTCCACTCCTTAATTTTTTGTGTGATTTTAATTTTTGAAAGGTTGCAATTCTCCATTAATTATGCTTCCCTGACTAAGCATTTGAAGAAATGTAATCAGTTCTAATTAGGAGGTTCGGTTGCAGGATTCTTGGTATATAAGTCCTCATTAAAGATAATGTGAGTAGTTGATGGCTCACAAAAGGGATTCGAAAGTTGTTTCTGATTTTAAAAATGTATAGGTTTATTTATTCTTTATCAGTTGATCCATCCCTTCCAGTCTCCCAAGAGGGGCCTCTGCAAAGGATAAGGTAACAGAGTAGTAAATGATTATGTGTGAGCTCCTTTTCATAGACCCTTCTGTCATATTTAATACTGAAGTGCAATTAATATATCTTTATATGACCATATACATCACTAAATGAGAGCAGCTGTGAGACGGGAGTAAATTGCACACTCTCTTGAGGCTTGTATTCATTCTTAAAATGTCAAGATGTACTCAGTCATGAGCAAAGTAACTAAGCTTCAGATAAGTTGGACAGAGAGCTCTTAAGAACAAAGAGTTTAAATATAAAAGTTTAACAATCGTGGTTGTTCTGATTAAAATCTCTTCACAGAGGAAAATAAACTTGAAAAGTAGATGACTCCATAAAGTATGGATGTGTTGTTAATTGAAAAATGCCATGAGAATTTATTAATGTTAGTGGGATAAAGTTGAAAGTAAATTGAAGGTGAATGATATTTCTCTTGGAGTTCTATTTTCTGATCTTTAATACAGAATTAGTTATCACTGACAGTTTCTCTTCAGGCATGTTCATTTTGGTCAAATTAATGTCTAAATAAATCTAATCATCAACTCATAATTAGATCAAATAGCAGCATAAATCTTCATAATGGAAAACTTTGAAGATGATATTGGAAATATGTACAAGTTAGGAATATAGCATGTTTATCTTTCTCAAAGAAAAATACTATGGATCTAATATAGCTTCAAATCTTAATTATCTTTAAATTATTCTGTGGTGAGGGAAAATTAGCTAGGATTTTATTTGGATGGTGTACACTGACAAATTTAATAAATTTAATTTCTTTTTCATTCAACTGTGTGTATATATAAAGCTATTGTTACATATATAATATTGCTAATCACAATGTCTTTATTGGGATACATTAAACCAAGCTGACAAAAAATATCCATAACATTAAAAGATTAAAATATTCCTTTAAGACTATTATCACTCTTGAAGTCACTGTAATGCTTCATGTACCATCAAATAAGCCAGCCAGAATTCTGTCTGGTCTTCTAAAGAACTAGACATAGTCTGAGCCTTTACTTTACAACTATTGGCTTTCAATTAAAAAACCCTAAATCTTGTTTTTCTTCCACTTTACCCTCCTAAGTATAGCTAAACGTACAGAAACCTATTGTTGGTCCCAAAGTCCTTCCCTTCTTGCAAAATCTATAGTTCCCATGTCCTTGGAGCTACATTGGTGAGGTGACAACCTGAAGAATCAGGATGTTCTCCCACCCAAAATTTGGTTTGGATGTCAAAACTGATGAAGCCATATACATACCAAGAGAGTACGAATATGTTTATCACATACATAATAATGCTTTCAGGGGGAAAAGTAAGGCAGGCTTCTCAGCTGGCTCTAAAATGGCTTAAGAGAGGAGGGATATTATTGTGGTTGATGGGTGGGGCTGGTGTGAGCACTCCTGTATATGGGTGAGCAGAAGCTTGTAGAGTTTGAATCTCACACAGGTGCTTATGGAGGGAGCACTTAGGCTTTCTTATCAACCTTCCCAGATGTGGTGCACAAGATGAAAGGGCATAGGTGAGGCTTAAGAGCTGTTAGCAGTCAAATGTGAAAATAAGGAGTCAGCTCCTGTGTTTTCCATGGAAATGGTGAGATCCCTTAATGTCTGGGGGATTCCAGGGTGATTCACGCTGGGCACTTCAAAGGTCTGGAAATTTCTATTCCTTTCTGTGTATAAACAAGCATTTCCCTGTGTGGATTGGAGAGGTGTAATAGTGGATAGTAGCTATTTAGCTACTCTGTATGAGAGAGCTCTGTTTCCATCTCACAGAATAACTTTACAGTGCTTTATGGATTTAAATCAATAAGGGATACTGTGATTGTGAGTGAAGAGATACTGAGGTATTGTGTAAGATCAGCAAAGAACCAATTTGGCTGAAGCCTGAGCATTGCCCTCATTTCCAACTATGTACCATAATTTATTAATAATGAACAGTGTCAGGTGTGCATATGTGAGCTAGAATGCTGCTCTCTTAGCTCCTTGTCACATCACAGTCCTGTTCGAAGAATTTCTCCTATTCGACTTTACCTCCATGAGTAGAGTGGCATGCATTTAGACTGTTGAACTTGACTGCTATTGCCACCACTATTTTCTAACATCTTATTGGTTCAGGGACTCCATGTCTAACCTAAACCAATAGAGTCAGATATTCTTATTCCATATTCCATTCATTTTTAAAGAAATCACAGCTTTTCCATATTGAAACCTCTTTGGCATTATAAATAGAATGAATTAGAGAAAACCTTATCTATAATCATATTCTGTAATAAAAATTTAAATTAATCAGAGGTATCAATTCTGGATCCCTTTTTCTATAATTCATCTCCTCTAAGAACTTCTCATTAATGCATCTCTTGATATAAATTTAAAATGATGGAGTAAGGAAGTAAATGCTAGAACATAGGTGCACAGTTAAAGTGGTGCTTTTTTGACCACAATTCAGCCATGCTGTAAATAGATTATTTGAATTCATTCTCAAAGAATAATCATTTGTAAGTGAAGTCCCTGGGCCCACCTTCTGGGCCCATTTAGCATGGATGCGTCTTTGGCCTCAGAAGTTCTTTGCAGGCCATTTAAATGGGATATTTGTATGACCCTCAAATACCAATGCAGAATTTAATTTCTATTAAACATGACAGTTATTGTTTCTATAGAAGAAAATTTTTCTACCAGCTCAGAATTTTCTTGTTTTTACTTATTTAACAGCATATTTGCAAGGCAAAAGGAAAATCAAAAAATTCTGCAACATTATTCATGTAATCCCACAGATTAATTGCTTTCCCAACAACATTTAAAACAGCTGGCCATGTGGATTATCCCAGAACACAGAATTAGATCAGGAAGAGACCTTGAGAGAACACTGGTGCAATCCCCCTGTCCCTCAGGAGAGCCTGCAAGTAAATCATTCCAGACAAAGGCACATTTGCCCTAGTTTTAAGGAGCTCCAGGGACAGAGAGAAAAATCCTTTCTTAGAATTAACCATTCTGTCCCAGTAGAATCAAAATCTATTCAACTCTTTCTGGGTGTTGCTTGAGATGAAGAAGGGCCTAACAATTCTGTATAACGAACTCTTTCCACATAAACTTGAATCTATTCTTTCCTCGTGGAAGATTTCTGTTTCCCCAAAACATTTTAAATGCCCTGAGCATTTTTTTGTTTCTGTGACAACTCTCTCATCTTTCCAGAATTTATCCACATTCCTTTTCATCTCTCCAATCTAGAAGTGCACATTTTTTTCTAGTAAAGGTTTAATCAGTCCTGGGTGGGAGGAAGATCTATATCTTGTATGATATTTTTCCCTCCATGTAGGCATTCTTTGTTTTCACCTGCTTTAAGCATATGTGGAATATTTGAAGGGTCTGGTAACATCATAATATAAGTCTCTAAAATTTAAGGCATATCTGAGTTCATCATCTCCCATCTTTTCTCAACACATTAGCAACATATGCCCTCTGTGTATGTATTTTCACTACTAATTTTATTACCTAATGAACATTTGTATAGTCTACATGATACAAGCTTTTCTAGCTAAAAACTTTATAGTATAAAGGTGTCACTCAGCCAAAATTACCTCAAAGCACTCCAACTTTTTATAAACCTAAGGCAATGGGCCATCTAACATACGCAAAAACACTAATTTAAAATATCATAGTTTTTATTGTGATAAACTGCACATGACATGTATTTTACCATCTTAATCATTTTAAGTATCGAGCTCAAGGGCATTTAGTGTATTCACCTTGTTGTGCGGCCATTTCTACCACCCACTCCAGAACTTTCTCACTACCCCAAACCCAAACTCTGTACACAATAAATGAGATCCCCTCTCTCCTGGTCCCTGGCAACTGCTCTTCTACCTTTAGTGTCTATAAATTTCACTACTCTGGGTGCCTCATGTAGGTAGACTCAGCCAAGGTTTGTCCTTTGAAGGTGTGCCTCATTCAGTTGGCATAATGTCTTCATAGTTTCTTCCTTTTTATTTTGTTTCAGCTTTTGATGATGATAGCCCAGAAAGTGCAGTCTGAATAAAGGAAGCACTGAGAAGGGAACCTTGGCGTTCCTCAGGACATCTCACTTGTCTGGGAAGGTTTCCAGAATGAGACCTACTTGCACAGGGCTGTGCTGATTAGGATGTAAAAGAGCTGGTCTGGGGTGCATATCGTGAGATCCAGAGGATGAATTTATATCAATAAATTTCTGATTTGAAAGCTTAGGCAGTAATATTGAAAACAACAGTCTGTTTATAAAAATATTAGTGCAGTATGACCTTAAGAGGTTTGTTTAAAATGGTACATCAGGGAGTATGGTTTAAAATGGACCCACCCTCAGAATTCCACACAGGCAGAGAGGAGAGGGTCAGGCAGAGACACCCAAGGCAATGTGGAGTTTTCTACGCCTCCCGTGAAGACATTCAGTTCCATCATTATATGTGGAATATTCTATTTGTCTCTTTGGAAATATACTCAAGTATGTCTTTCCATGACATCAAACACACTCTAAGTAGCTTCCTGTGAGGTGGCATGCATGCGTAATGGATGTTGTTGCATAGATTTAATCTTCATAGAAAATGAAATGTGAAGCTACAAATAGTTCCCCTTTGGTGTATAGTTTTATCTTTGCTTTGTTCTATTTTTCATGATGGCACCATTTTAAGGATCAGAAAACTGAATCTGACCCTTTTGAAAGGACAGGATGCCAGAGGGATTAAACAGTCCCAGTTCTGTTAATGAATCACCCAGGGAACTTCAGCAAGTTATGTTTACTCTTGTCTTTTCTTACACGTTTTGTAATGTTAGCAATTTTTTTACTTTATCTATTTATAATATGTGAACGCTGCAAGTGCTTTAACTATTTGAATGTTGGAACTTTCAGAGACAGAAATGTTGTCTTCAACCTAAATGTATTTTTTATGTAAAAATCATACTGCCCACATGATCTATTCCAGAATGATGGTCTATATGAAGTATTATGGTTTACTCTAAAAGGAAAAATTTGCATTTCTTACTTTGAGGTTACAGTGAAGTATTATGGGGGCAGGGGAAGGCTGTAAAGAATCCTAGAGCTGACCTGCTTGGATTTCAGGAGAGTCGTGGCTCAAGTGTTTTAGGCCATTTCCAATCCCAAAGGACTAAAACTAAGGCTAGTATATCAGTTCTTGATATAGTGAGTACATGTGGTGTTTCTTTAGATATTTCACTCCATCCAAATTGTTGCACAAGGCCAAATTCATCCTTCTTCATGGCTGAGTAGTACTCCATAGTATACATGTACCACATTTTGTTAAACCACTCATGATGGGCACTTGGGTTGATTCCACATTAGATTCTTCCTTAACAGCAAATTCATGTAGAGGAATAGTAGGGCAAAGAATGGGAAAAAGACCTCCTTGGGCTAGAGGCAAGGGTGATAACAGAAAAAAAAAATCTCAATCAACAGCAGACAAACCTCATCTATAGCACAGGTCTCTAGGACTGGTCCTGTCAGATGAACATAGTTATTCCCACTTAGATTAAATGATGAATATCCTATTTGTGGTCAGCAGAATAATGACTTCCCGGTGATGTTCAACTTCCCATCCCCAGAGAATATGTTTCATGAAAAAGGATAACTAAGCTACTAATTAGGGTGACTTCAAAATGGTGATATAATCTTTGATTTTCTGGTTGGATTAGAAGGGTCCTTTAAAGGGGAAGAAGGAGGTAAAAGAGGAGGCAAGAATAATGTGACATGAGAAGAACTCGAACTTGATCCACTGCTGGTGGCTTTTCATATGAAGGAAGGGATCCCAAGCCAAGGAATTTAGACTACCTCTAGAAATTGGAAAAGGTAAGAAAGGGGATTATACCTCAAGCCCCCAGAAGGAACACAGCCCAATGGACACTTTGATTTTAGCCCAGTGAGATCCATTTTGGACTTCTGATCTCCAGAAGTGTAAGATAGTGAGCTTGTGTGTTTTAAGCCACTCATTTTGTGATACTTATTCCAGCAGCAATAGGAAATAAGTACAGTATGTGACGTGGTTTAGAGTTGAATTATTATTTTTCTACATTTAAATAGTTATTATTGAAATGAGTTAAAGTTCATCTTTATCCTCATTATCCAGATATGAATATACATTAAAAAATGGAATGCAAAAGAAAGTTCAAAGGCAACAAAGTTCAAAGGAATGCAAGTGTAGAAGAAGGGAAATGGCCTGGGTTATGGGTGATCTGTCTGAGCCATAGACCTAACCCTGAGTCACTCTGTCTTTAGGCTTTCTATAAACACACTGTAAATATTCTATATCTAGGAGAGTATAGAAGATTTTAAACACTATTTAGTAGAGTTTTCTATGACGTACAGCTTAAAGATATTTATTATCTCTCTACAAACTTCAAACTTCGTTGTACATTTCTCTTTCCTTTCAAATACTATTTTGTTGGCCTGGAATGTCCTTTCCCTTAATATTCACATATCCTGAAATATTAAAAGGCCTATTTTAAATGGGAATTCTATTGTGAGATTTTTATTTTTTTACAGTCCAAAGGAATCTATCCCTGTTGCGAATACTCATAACTATTTTGTACAAATTTTCTTTTGCATACTTAAAGAAATATGTAAATATTCTGAATCCCATTGTTAACTAGGAGATGAGTAAGGACAGAATTCATGTATAAATTATATCCACTACCTAATGCGATGTTTTTGTCTGTAGCAACTGCTTCGTAAATATTGACTCAGTTAGTGAATAAACTAAAAGACACACGATGGGATGGTTAAAAATGTCTCTCTCTGTACAAGACTAGTAATAGAAGGAAATAGATAATATGGTGCTTAGGAAAATCACAATAAGGAAGACATTGCTGTTGAAAGAAACAAAATCAGAAAAACTAGGTAAAGCTAGATGAGATATTTTTTCAATTATGGGCCTAGGTCTTACAGCAATCAGGCAATTATAGTATGCCTTTGTTCCATGAATGCTTAAAGCGTTTAGATAAAAAACTGCAGTCATTCCCGTATTTCACTAATAGCCCATAGACCAAAAATACCAAACATGAGATGCCTTTTTACAGTCAGAGACACATGGTACAGACAATTAAGGAAGAGAAAATATGGAGCACAGCAATAAATGAACACAGCACATGAAGGGTGAGAAGAGCGAGGGCCACAAATCTCCCAGGATGGGGCCCTTCCCCAGAACAGATGGTGTGGTGGTTACTCCAGGCTACTTGGATGAAGCGAAGCAGAGCCTGGGGCATGTGTTACCAGCAAAGCAGAGTCTGGGGCCAGAAGTTTTATAAATTGATTTGGTAACTGAATCAAAACAGAGATGTCTCAATCCATGTCTTTCTCCTCCAAATCTCAATAATCGTGGCAAAACCTTCTAAATTTTCCCACTCCATTTCATTCCCTATAATGTTTGATCAACTTTTCATTCCCTTTATTATATGCAGTATGACTTTGCAAACATATATAATTTGGAAACCAGACTAGAGAAAATTCTTAGTCCTGGTGTCTGTGAGCCAGGCCTAGGATTCCTCTCCCTGACCGAGAGATTCCAGACCACCTGGCCCAGGAAACCTTCTTTTGTTCCCTCAGGCAGCACCAGCCAGGATAAGTGGGAGCCCCAGTGGGGCTAAACTAAACACTAAAAAGGTTCTTAAATTTAAAAAGTTCTAAACCCACATACTAAGTCTAAACAGGGTGAATGCTTGCTAAAATAAGAGATTTAAGTAGGATGTCAAATGTGCAGGATACAATAGAAAATCACCCATCATATCTTAATATGAGGAAAATCAACCCTGAATGAGAAAAGATAATCAACTCACACCAATACTGAAATGAATCATATATTGGAATTACCCAACAAGAACTTAAAAGAAAACATAGAAATGCTTCACTAATCAATAACAAATTCTCTTGAAACAAATAAAAAGTAGAAAATTTCAGAAAAGAAATACAAGTTATTTTGAAAAACCTGAATGGGAATTACAGAACTAAAAATAGAATAACTTAAATGTAAAAAAAAAAAAAATACTGGATGGCACAATAATAGAGTGGAAATGACAGAGAACAGAATCAGTAAATTTGACATCAAAGCAATAAAATTTACCCAATCTGAACAATAGAAAAAAACAGTCCCTCTCCCCACCAAAATGAACAGAGTCTTAGGCCTAGGTAGGATGATAACAAAATACCCACCATTCTTATCAGAATCAGAAAAGAGGAAAAACAACGAGTAGAGCTAGAAGAATATTTCAATAAATAACTGCTGAAAACTTTCCAAACTTGGCAAAAGATAATTCTCTAGATTCAAGCATTTGAGCAAATCCCCAAAATGATAATCCCAAAGACATTTATGACAAGACACATCATAATTAAAAATTTAAAAATAAAAGACAAAGAAAAATTCTTGAATGCAGCTACAGAGAAATGACATTTTACTCATAGAGAAATACTAATTAAGATGATAGCGGATTCTTTTTTTTTTTTTTCTGCTGTTTTTTTGGCCAGGGCCAGGTTTGAACCTGCCGCCTCCGGCATATGGGGCTGGCGCCTCACTCCTTGAGCCACAGGCACCGCCCAATAGCGGATTCTTTTCTGAAACTATTGAGACCAGCAAAAAGTACACGTTTTTTAAAATTCTGAAACAAAAACTGTCAACTGTGAACTCTATATGTCAGAAAACTATTCCTAAGGAATAAAGGAGAGAAATAAAGACCTTCTTAGAGGAAGAAAATCTAAAAGAATTTGTCACTAGTAGACATACCCTCAAAAACTGGCTAAACAATTTGTTCAAACAGAATCTTCAAAAGGAAAAAAATCCAGGAACATGAGGAAGGAAGGAGGAGAATTGAGTACATACAATAGATTGTCCTTTTCCATATAGTTTTGTAAATTAATTTGATAATTGAATCAAAAATTGTTGCACCATTTGATACTCGAGATAATGACATCTAAATGCGGGCATGAAAAAAGGGAACTAAAAGGAAATAAGGTTCCCAAACTTCACTAGAAATGAAAAACTATTGATCACCAATAGAATTGTGATGCCACCTATGTATGTGTAATACCCAATATAGCCACTGCAAAAACTGTACAAATGGACCCACTTAAAGCATAAATCAATCAAGATGTAATTCTCAGAATTTCTAAATAATCCATAGGAAGATAGGAAGCTATCTCTGATGATCAGGGATGGCGAGCATTTTTCATATTTTTGTTTGGCCACTTGTCTGTCATCTTCAGAGAAGTGACTGTTCAAGTGTTTTGCCCACTTATCAAATGAGGTTGTTTTTCTTTTTTTTTTATTGATTAATATGAGTTCTCTGTAGATTCTAGTTATCAGTTCTTTGTCAGATTTGTAGTTTGCAAATATCTTTTCCCATTCTGAAGGTTGTCCGTTAGCTTTAGTTATTAGACCTTAGCTGTACAAAAGGCAGCACACCCCTTCGCTGAAGGGCTCAATTACAACTTGAACTTTACCTGACAAATGCAAACAATTGTAACCCAATCATTTGTACCCTCATATTAATCTAATTTTTTTTAAATGACGTGATTCTATACTCTTCACAAGAAAATCACTTCAAATCTAAAAAACCAAATAGCATAGCTAGCTTGATAATGAAGGATGAAAAAAGGCATGCCACATAAACATGATATATGAGGTTGGATAATTATGTTTTGCAAACTCATCCTAGAAAAAGTGCTGCAGGGCGGCACCTGTAGCTCAGTGAGCAGAGCGCCGGCCCCATATGCCAAGGGTGGCGGGTTCAAACCTGGCCCCCGCCAAATTGCAACAAAAAAATAGCCGGGCGTTGTGGCGGGCGCCTGTAGTCCCAGCTGCTCGGGAGGCTGCGGCAGGAGAATCGCCTAAGCCCAGGAGTTGGAGGTTGCTCTGAGCTGTGTGAGGCCACGGCACTCTACGGAGGGCGATAAAGTGAAACTCTGTCTCTACAAAAAAAAAAAAAAAAAAAAAGAAAAGAAAAAGTGCTGCATATCTGATTGCTGAATACCACTATGGTCACCTTTGAAATCCTCCTTTTGGTAATCTATGCACCAACACCAGTACCTACTCCACCCTTCAGAGCAATTTTGGAGTTTTTTACTGGAATGACCATCAAAGCTTTCATTGTAAAAGGTCAGATAATTAAGTTCAAGAACTCATCCTACCAAAATTGCTACATACCTCATTGCTAAAATCAAGTAGATGGGAGTAGGGAGGAGGGGGTGGGTAAATTTATGCCTAAGGAATACAATGTACTCTATCTGGGTAATGGGCACACTTATAATTTTGATTCAAGCAGTGCAGAAGCTATCCATGTAACCAAAACATTTTACCCCTGTAATATGCTGAAATTAAAAAAGAAAGTCCTCACCCAAACCAACATATATTTGTGAAATGAACGAACGAATGGACTATTAAATTTTGTTTTACTAAGAAGATCAGAATAGGGGTTGGCAATGATCACAATCATATTGGGCCATAATGTTGGCCTACTAATTTTTCTCAATTTTGGCTTTTCATTTTTATTTCTATTTTACTAACTTTATTGTATTGTCATTTCTGCTTCCAACGGGCTTAATTTGTGGTGAGGAAAGACACCTGCATACCTGACAATAATATAAGAGAGACAGGAAAGATTAAAACACTTAACTGAGAAAAAAGCAACATGCTCTATGATCCCCGAGGGAGAGGTGGGTAAAAAAAGATGAAATCTGTTACAGTAAGAGAGACTTTGCAAAGGGAAGAAGTGTCTTGAGCATTCACGGCATATTGGAGTGACAGTTAATTATCCAATCTGACTATAGCAGAGAGTTTATAAAAAGAAATAGTAGGAGGTAAAACTTAAAAGACAACTAAGAATCAGAGTGGGAAGAATAATGAATTATGGTTTAAGAGTTTGGTCATTACGCTACACAGTTAGAAGCCACCGGAGCTGTTTGAGGAAGAATGGAAAGGCATTATTGCCAGTGGTTAGGGTAATAACTTCAGTGGCAGTCTGATGGATGATTTCGTGGAATGAGAGAAACCAAAGAAACAATTGGGATGTTTTGCAGTAATAAGGCCCAATGTAGAGGTAGTTAAGTAGAGATTCATAGAAAAAAAAAAATTTTTTTTTAAAGATCAGCATAACTCAACCACTAACGGGATATGAAGATAGAGAGTGAAAAAAAATTCACTATGGGTTTTTTTTTTTTTTTTTTTGGTAGAGACAGAGTTTCACTTTATTGCCCTCGGTAGAGTGCCGTGGTATCACACTGCTCACAGCAACCTCCAACTCCTGGGCTTAGGCGATTCTCTTGACTCAGCCTCCCAAGTAGCTGGGACTACAGGCGCCCGCCACAACACCCGGCTATTTTTTTTTTGTTGTTGCAGTTTGGCCGGGCTGGGTTTGAACCCGCCACCCTCGGCATATGGGGCCGGAGCCCTACTCACTGAGCCACAGGTGCCGCCCACACTATGGGGTTTTAATGGTGCTATTTAAGAACATAAAGATACAAGAGAAAAAACATTGAAAAGAAGATAGTGATGCTGAATATCATCCAGGTGTTGAGTGCCACTATATTTGAGGTAGCACTACAGTGAATATTTGATTTTCACTGTAATTCCTCCAAGTTATAGCTACGTATAACACTTATGGGTCTTTTCCATAGGCACATAGCAGAGAGGTGGACAAGGAAAAATTGTAACCCAGGCTTGCCTGAATTCAAAGGCCATGCTCTATGCACTATTCCTCACCGACCACTTTTCTTTTGAACATGTTAGGTCTAGTGATAACTGCACAATCCCTGTCAAGCAGAGGGTCACTAATGTGGGTCACTAATGTGGGTGCAGTATCTAAAAGAAGAGGCAGGTAAGGCAGAGTTTGACCCATAGGATGGGAGGTGAAGGCTGACAGTGTAGTGGGGTTGGACTCCCTAGGGAGAGGACGCGAGAGAAGACCGAGGAGAAAATTACAGCAGAAGGGCAGGTGCAGAAAGAGAAGCCATAGAGAGGGCTGGTGGTAGCAGAATGAGAACGAAGAGATGAAAATGAAGCCAAGAAGGAGATGATAGGAAGGAATGGGTGGGGAGCAGTGTCAAACACTGCAGGAAGTCACAGGAGGGTGAGATCCGGGAAGAGGCGCTTGAATTTTGCAGGGGGGATTCAGCAGGGCTTCTGGAAGGCAGCAGCATTCCCATATCAGTGACTGGGAAACTCGGCGCAAGTCCTCAGGGGATGGAGAGAGGCAGAGACAGTAAGGAACTGAGACCTTTTTATTTGTGATTTTTGTCAGTGCTCTAGAAATAGAGATGGGAAAGAGACTGGGCGCCAGGCACATCACAATGGGGTTTTCCGTTGCTGATGATTGTTTTGACTTTTGTTTTTCTTGTTTTTGATTATAATGAAGACTTATTAAAGTGCAAGAAGGATATTCAAAATGGGAGGGAGAGAGAGAGAGAGAATGGGGGCTCTAACGGCATGGCCTCTGGGTGGTGGATGCACACACAGAGCCGTGTGGCAGCCGACTGACAACTCAGCAAATTGGAACAACACAAACCCGCTTGAACTCAGACATCATGTCGATAGTATTTCCTGGCAGCAAAATGAATCTGCTGTGAGACATTCTGCATTTCAGACATGACTCACTGTTTAGCATATTTATATCATCCAGAAATTTTAAAGATATTTCTTCAAATAGGTGAATTGTGCTCACATACCACAGCACTTACTTCGATATCAAAGAGTAGAAATCAGTAGCTTATGTTTGCTACAAATATCTCTGGATTTCAATTATTAAATAAGTGTTCATCAAACAAATGTTAAGAAGTCAAAGTATTAAAGGCCATAAGAAGAGAACTTGCAAGGGCTGAGGTCTAGTCAGCATCAAGCAGGACGCACAATAGCATCCACATGCGTTTTGCACCATGACTAGACATAGCAAAGGGGGTCGACTATAGTTAGATCCCAAAGAAAAACGACAACCATGGGCAGCACCTGTAGCTCAAAGGAGTAGGGTGCCAGCCCCATATACTGGAGGTGGCAGGTTCAAACCCAGCCCCAGCCAAAAAAAACTGCAAAAAAAAAAAAAAAATCCTTGGAATCTGCTATTTTTAAATCTTGAGAAAATGAGAACAAGAAATGACAGAAGTAAACAGAATTTGGGGGAAATTGAAAGAGCAAATTAAAATACAGCAAGACAAAGATGGCAGCCCTGAAGAGAATCTCCAAAATGAAAACATGATTGCATACTGGGTAAAGATAGCAAATGACTTCTAGGAATGGGGTTGCTATTTCTTATGTTGTGTGTTTCATTTTATAAGAAAGGGAAAACTGTTTTCCAAAGTAGCTGAACCCTTTTCTACCCCCCAACCCCCCCAAAGCAATGTCTGTGTCATTTTTCATTCTTCTTGTGCTTGCTATCTTTTGATTTTACAATGTGTGAAGGGTATTAACATTTCCAATATTTTATTTATAACACAAAACTGGGTAATTTGTAGGTGATAAGAGATAAGGCAGAAATTATTTTTTCTTCACAATCTGACAATTACAATCTAGTTGGAAGTAAAAGAAAACACACAGTATTTATTCAGCACTATTAATTAGCAATATCAACGAACTCTTAGTTTTACTTAGAAGGTAGTTGATATGCTAGTTCTTAATTTTTCTCAAAATTAAGTGACATATGTATAAGGTTAGGCACAGCAAATCACAATTCCTCCCACACGATGCTAAATAAATTGCATCTAGAGGGAACATTCTGCTCCACCCACGTTCCCTGAACACATTGTTTTTTATTTTTTAATTATTACTTTTTAATGTTTCCAGCTAGGAGTGAAAAAAATTTATTTTCTCTCCTTCTTCCTTCGTTCCATGTACTGACTTTTTTTTAAAAAAAAGTTTCAATCTATTTTTGTAGCTGTAATTCTAATTCCTTGTATGTAGTAGGCGATAGCAGGTGCAGGTGGGGTGAATGAAAGGGCACGCGTCATCATCCCCTGGGGTGGATGGAGATACTGGAAGCAACCCTGCATTGCTCCTGGATTCACACCAGTTCCTGTAACTTTCCTGTAACTTCACAGTTCTGCCCACAGAAGTCAAATTGTTCTTTCTCAGTAGAGGTTTGACATAAGCTGCACAGTGGGGCTTGCCCTCTGTATTTTGCAATTCTTATGAGAAGAATATGTCTGCCAGTCTGATGGTCTCAGGGCCAAGATGAGAGACAAATAGGAAGGACACACTCTAGTCCCTGTAGCCTGAGGTTCAGCAACCCCTGTTGACTTGCCACATTTCTGGGGAAAACCCCAAACTCAGAACTCTATGCTACCAAGGTCTTGAGGCTATTGTTTATACAACAGTGATTGACAGACTCCATATTGGCACATGATAAAGAACAGATGGATTATGGAAACTGATGTGTCATCTAGAAGAAGAAATAGGATGAGATCAAAGCACTGTGATACTGTGTGTGTGTGTTGGAGATTTCAGAATGGGGCAAAGGCAGTGAAATTGAGGGATGGTCTTTGATACCAAGTTGAAATCATTTTATTTCAATGGGGTGTCTGTGGAGAAAAGAATGAAATGATAGAACATTGTTTAAAATGGAGTGGAGTAAGATGAGTTCAGAAACTAGAAGCAGCATAAACAAGCTATTTTCATGTCATATGGCAATTCTCAGGAAAAAGGATTTCAATTCACCATCTTCCTGTTGCTTTACTTTGGCAAAATCCAGAGGTCTCCATTGTGGCATGTGTCCCATTTATTTTTCTCAACCTGATGCTGGCTAGAGGTTTTCCTCATTCAATTCAGTTCAAAAGCTTAATGCCTGCCTGATATCCCATAATAGTGCGGTAGTTACAATCATCATCAATACACATTTATTAAAAAGCACGCCGAGTGTCTGGCATCTTTCTAAAAACTAAATAAAAGTAACCAAGCAACAATAGGGAATTTAAATACACCATGCCAAGAATAAGGCATTAGCCGCTTATCATATTCATCACATGACCACTTTAAACAGTGTGTGCCAAGCTAGTTACCAAGGTTGATTTTTATAAATGACCTTTACAGATAATAAGCACCCGCTGGCTGGGTACCTGGACAGAACGGAAGTACAATGACATCATCATAAAGTCATCAGTCCTCCATGGAAGACGGCTGGACTTTAGCTCAAATTCCAGGTGATCTCGCAGACTATTTTGATCAGGCATGACATTTGGCCTGGATTAGGATCTTCTACAAATTGGAATAGGTCTCATAATAGAAAGAGAATTTCTGGGGAAAAAACTCTCCATGAAAGCATCTGGAACCAAGCAGGATCTTAGAGATAGAAAGTGAATGTGAGATGAGCAGACAGGATTTTTCTTGTAGCGAGAGTCGATTCTAATCAGGCTGCCTGAGGGTAGATGTGCAACACCGGGGCCCCCATGAGGTGTGTCAGGGGAAGTTCAGAGTACACTAGTGGTACCCCCTTAAATGCTGGAGAACTTCGAGAGGGTTGCTTCAATTTTTTTTCTTTCTCAAACAGGAAAGAAATACCATCCGCCCTTTCACTATTATAAATCCTTCCTGTCTCCACCAAAAACAGAATGTGTGTGTGCACGCTTTCATTCTTCTAAAGTTCATTATTTAAAAATTGTCACTTTCTGTTCCTTAAACTGTATTTTATTAATAATTAATACATGATTATATGTCAACATATTTCTTTATGTACTAATTGCTCTTATATTATACCCACTATTACATATCAAGGTAAGTATAGAGCTAGATGCTACGGTATTTACATCGTATAGTAACTGTAGATATGATATACAGGAATCTGATATAATTTGTTATGTGAAATGGCTATTTGAAAATCACACAAACTGCCACAAACTAGAATTGGTGTGTATATGTATGTATATATAAAATGCTATCATAGGTCTATACATGCAGACATAGACATGGTATGATATACTGTATCAATGTCATATATATTATGCTATACTACATTTATTTTATATACATACATGGAAACACACACACATAATCGTTTTCTGTGATGGTGGCAAGATGGCACTTCACATATTTGAATTATGTCAAAACCAACTACAAGTATAAACTAATGTCTTTGACCATTAAGTCAGAAAGAAAAGACTACTTGGGTTATTCACTCAGATAGAAATGCTGTGATCAGGAAGATTTCTTTCTTTATAAGACCTTGAACTTGAATGCCTTCTTAATTGTGAAATTCAGTAAGTGTTCAGAAATGACATTATTCTCTAAAGCTTCTATCCATTACACGGAGCATGGTCATTCCATTGTCGTTATTACGATTTTAGGAATTGGTATCCTGGAAGAGAGGCCAGAAAATGAGATCATCAAACCAAAATAAAACAGTTCTGGCCAGGAAACTAATTACATACAACCATGGACAAAAGTGAAGCTTCTACCTGAAAAGAAGTGAACCTTCTACTTCTGAAAAGAAGAGGAGCTGAAGTTAGTCTAATGTTCTCTAGATGTCACCCAACCTCTTTTAACTCTGCTTCTTTGAAAGGGGATCCTAAGTCATCTTCTGAGACTCTTCTCATATTGCTCGCCACAAGCAAACTACCCGTCCCAGGATCCCGATTGTAATGACAGTGAATAAACACAGGTGTGAGTGAGTTGGTGCATAGTCCTGGTTTTGAACACGGAACGACAGAGGTGGTTCCTGCTGAACTCACTGCAGATGTGTACACATCACCCAGAACCCACAGACGAGATGACAGGGAATGGCTCTTTTTCCTGTGCAAGGTTCTTTCCATTCGCAGGAGGCCCATCAGTCTCCCTTGACCTCATAGGACATTCTGGCCAGGTTGCTCTGAGGGATGCCGATTCCGGTATACTTATTGCTCTAGCCTAAAACAGCTTATTTCATCAGGTGTATCTCTTGATTTTTTGCCTTTTCATTGATCTTTACAATTTGTAGACAGTAAGCACATTATTATTAAAAGTTGTTAAATAGAGCATGATGATCTTAATAAATGCAGATAGCCACACGTTACAACCTGCACATCAAGGCCAATTACTCTGTGCCCAGATACTGGGCTCCACATTCTCCACCCAGGCTGTTTCAGAGGTTCAAGGTGTAAGTGCTGTACGGTGAGCATGGGCTGGGAGCCAGCAGAGCTGGGCCTCACTGCAGGTGAGCAACATGGCTGTGGGACCACGGACAAGTGACTTGACCTTGCTGAACTTCAGTCCCGCATAAACTGGGACTCTTGTTTCATAGGGTTTGTGGAGCACGTTGAATAAGACAGTGTGTGTACAATGTGTATAAATGCTTTAAGACAACACAGCACATGTGATTCATAGGTGGTACTGAAAATATTACAGGCTAGGTGAACCTCTCCGTACTTCAAACTTTTTATTTATAAAATGAATAAGTTTGGTTGAAATAGTAGTTTTAGGTCCTTCTAATTCTAAAAGTTGATAAATTCGATAGACTTCTGAACACACTGTACATCAAGAGTAGAGATGATTTCTTCCATTTCTGTGTTCTTCCCAGAGATAGTGTTGACGGAATACATTTTATAACAAAAAAATATTTTCTTAAAGTCAATTGCTTACTGTCAAGAATGTGTGCCTGAGAGATTCTAATAACTCTCAGAGGCAGATCTTATGAATCCCAAGACAGCCATATTTTTAATATGCAGCTCATACTCTGCCTCCTTTATTGCTGTCAGCTTCAACTATACATTCATTTCCGTTTCTTTCGCAGGAATTGCATCTCTTTTATTCTTCTTGTTTATGGTAACTACTCTTAAGCTCTTATCATAATAATTTCATTTCCTCATTTAACCTAGTCTCAATTATTAATTCAACAAACATTTAATGGTGAGCCCCATATCTTGGACAAAAATATGCGCAAGAGAGCAAGAAATCAAAACCCTGGGTGGCTCCCAGCTACAGCTGCTCTCGCTGGAGCAGAGTCCGTGTAGAGCAAAAATAAAGGTAAGGGATTACTGAGGATGCAGCAAAGATAAAATAAAGATAAGGGATTACTGAGGACACAGCAAAGATACTTTTTTTCTCTTCCCTTTAAAATTACTACCACAACGAGTCATTGAAAGTATATTGACACTCAAAGCTTCAAAAGGCATAATTACACATTAGTAGTAATCATATTTGGAACATTTGAAAATATAGAGCTACATAATTAGAGTTGGAATGTACTTATTTATTTAACCATAGGATCAAGCTCAGCTGGTCAGCTCAAGCGATGAGCTGTCCAGGCGAGCCCAGACTCAGTTGCCACTCTGTAGAATTACATCGTTTTGTGACATCTGGACCTAAGCTCCAGTTTGGGAAAATGAGAGGAGGGAAGTATAGAAGAGAAGTCTGTGCCCTGTGGAAGAAGAGATAAAGCAGAAAGATTCTGGCTCCTTAGGAACGCAAGTGAACCGCTCATTTGCCAAAATTGGGCACTGACATGAATTGGCTCCAGGTTTCTTTTTACCCATATTGGATTTAATCTAATCAAGTTTCAAAATCACAGAAGCCTTAGTCCAACTGGTTTGCCTTGGCCCACATGCCCACATCAAGGCCAAATGTGCATGCCAAGCCATCTGAATGGACTCTACCACCACACTACACGTAAATGTGAGTGATTGTGCAGAAGAAAAATGGCAATGGGGAGGCTTTAGTGCAAGACAGGGGCGTGGATACTTGGTAGTCACAAAAGCAGGTGTTCACTATATGGACTGCAGAAGAAGTCAACGTTTCCCTCTGTGTATACGGCTTCACATCAACTGAACATTCTGTATGACGCTTCATAAACTTAATTTATAACAAACCAAATTACATGTTTTATTCAAGGATTTTAGGCATGCCTTGAAAATGATTTAGATTCTATCAGGATTTTTTTTTAACATACATGATTATCTTCACCCAAATCTCAATTTGAAAATATAAGCGAATTTTTTATAAGTTACAACTTAAGTTGAGGAAAACTCTTCCATTTGAGTTAAGGAGTGATGTTTTGAATGGTGTTTTTAATAGTACCTTAATTAAATTCCACTTCAAGTAAGCTGATAATGTTCTCTGCTTGTGAACATACAAAAGCAAAGTTTTCAGATTTAATATGGCTAGTTCGAAAGGAACAGGGAGGTGTAGCTCTCTGTTTTCCATTATTTTCACTATACTTTTATATCAGGAAGTGGTTGAAAAGTGGTGAAAGATAAAAGAAATAATAATGATGAAGTATACAGGGTCAGGGACTAGGTCAATCGATTTGAGGACTTTAACCTGAAGACTATTCTTGGCTATTCTTTAACCTGAAGACTATTCTTGACTATTCTAACCTCTGACATTTCCCCTTTTTTTGGCTAAATAGCAGAGAATCTGTGACTGATGATAGCAGGTGAGGAGCACTAGGAAGAAACCCTAGAAATCTATGCAGGTTCCCAGTAAGAAGTAAAATCAATGAGCAAAAGGATTGTTTGGGGGTGGACCCAGTTCCAAAGGATTAGTTTAGTGAGTCCTTTCTCTGTGATAGACCCTCCATATGTGTTATGTCCTTTGATTCTCACATCCTCCTCTAAGGTAAGTATTATTATCCTCCATCTACTTTAAAAATATTGAGATTCAGCAAAGACAGATAGCTAATAATGATTCATTAAAGTAGGATACCTACACAGTCTTCAAGACCTTGCTCTTTCCAGGAGGACATGCTGCATCTACCATGACATTAGCCTTGTGGCTTGATTGGCAGATTGAGCCTTTCTTTGGCTTCTTGGTTCACCTGGGAAACATTTATGAACATCTTTTACTCCCTGGAAGAGCCTAGTGCCATGTAGCTAAAGTGATGATGGTTGCTTATTTTTATCATCTTCCACCGTGATCTCTCTCACTTCAACTTCTCAGGAAGGTTCTGTTTGTTATTTGCAATCCTTTATTTCACCCTGTTTTCATCTGGGGTTTTCATCATTACTTTACCTACAAAAAAGGCAGGTCAGTGAAATTCTATCATTGTTTTTAGTTCCGATAATTCATTTTAATTCATTAGTGCTATGTTCATGTCAATTTTTTTTGGAGACAGAGTCTCACTATGTCACCCTTGTGCCATTGCGTCACAGCTCGCAGCAACCTCAAACTCTTGAGCTTAAGAGATTCTCTTGCCTCAGCCTCCCAAGTAGCTGGGACTATAGGTACCCACCACAACACCTGGCTATTTTGTTGTTACAGTTATCGTTGTTGTTTAGCAGGCCCCGGTCCAGGTTCGAACCCACCAGCCTCAGTGTATGTGGCCGGCACCCTAACCACTGAGTTATAGGTGCCTAGTCAGATTTTAATTCTTGAAAGAATTCTGAGATAATTGGAAGAGAGCTGATTATCCCCAATTTACAGAAGAAGATAAAGAGGATCTAATGATTTAGAAGAAGAGCCTGAGGCTGCAGAGTTAGTTCAAGTGGAGTTGGTATTTGATCCCTGCTCTGCTTTTATAGTTACCTGTTGTTGGAGGTCACTGTGTGGGCAATATTCACAAGGCATGCTGCTAATGCTTCAATTTGCAGTTTGTCTCAAATCATAGTTTCAGTAAACTTTGCCCTGGGCTTATTGATTGTTTTTTGCTATTTAATTTTTTATTTTTTAGAAAAGAACATAAAATAATATATAAAATACCAGCTAGCAACATTTTAAGGACTAAGTGCTTCATTTTTCCTGATTGTTATTCCTTACAACCTATCTGTAGTCAAATTTGGAATTTTAGCTCTATCTGCCCAACAACAAAAATGAGGTAAAATGTGTTTATGGTCACAGAGAAGGTCAGAGCTTTGGTCCTACCCTCTGCTACCCCTGGTATATTTCCCAATGTAATACACAAACAATGGCTTTAGTATGTTCCTAAAATATAGAGGTTTTCGTTTCTCAGATTATATCAGGTTACATTTTTAATTAAGTGGTTGTGGATACACATATTAATTCAAGCCTCAGATAAGCAAGTTTAACTTGTGAGCTCAAAAGGGCAGAAACGGGATCAAAGGTAAATTCACATGTGAAAAAATAATAACTATGTTTTAGTACTTAGCAGGTGCCAGGCACGTCTGGTGATATTTATCTTGTTAATCATGCCTCAAACTTTAGGAGCATAGTTTTCTAGAAGAAAAAGTGACTTTGAGAAGTTAAAGTTTACATCAGCTGGTTAAGTAGCAAAGCTGCAGTTTAAACTAAAGATTTGATTTACTCTAGAGCCCGGGTTCTTAGTCCGACAGGCTATGCCCCGCTCCATTTAATGCAGCCAGGCAGGTATTACTTTAAATGTTTGCTAAGAAGTTTCTGTCTTTCTCTTGGTAACCTGCAGTTCTCACTGTGATACTAGTGTGGCCCTTCCAATCACTCTTCTATTTTCGTATTGAATCCATCTTCTTCCATGTTAAAGATAGGTCTGTAGTCTGCTACCTTATCCCAAATGAAATTTCAGACAACAGAGCTCCTAGCACTAGCATTTTTGATTCTTTTACCCACATGTTCATTTCTTTATAACAGACTTTTTGAATTAATGTGCCCTGCTCAGGGAAGTACTAAAGACAAAAGGGATGAGTAAGAAAGAAGGCGTCTCTATTCTCTGAGAACTTGATGTCTGGTGCATATATGTCAGGAAGTAAACAATTATGTGAAATGATAAACAAGCTTTATACTAAAGCCACACTCGCATGTTATGGGGATTGGGAGGAAGATGCTGGAGAATAATAATCGAGGGAATTTAGAAAGGCTTCTCTTCTGGGGAAGTGACATCTGAGCTTGTGCTTGAAGTATGAGGTAGGATTAGGAGAATTATGAATAATGGAAGAAAAACTTCAAAGCACATGAAAGAGTATGTGTCTGAACAGCACGTGCTTTCTGCATCTGAGCAAAAAGCAGAGAACAGAACATGATGAGGGTTTTGGATGACGCCTCACAGATGATACCTTTGGATTCTTGGGAAGTTGAGCTTACATTTGGAAGGATTATTGAAAAGTAATAATATCACCATACATTGAAGCTAGAATGTTACATTTTAGGAAGTTTCAATGTAAAAATGCAGTGCATGAAGTTGTAAAAATAAAGATGAAAATTATAACACATAGCCAAGAATGAAATGGACCAATAGATCCCTCAAAACTCAGAGTGGATCCCTCAGTGATCGAGATGACTTTCTAGAAATCTTAGATGCTACAAAAATGAAGTGCTTATATTTATTAATATTACCAAGAACCCTCGAGTGACTTACTGTTTTTTCTTTTTTTTTTTTATTTTCGGTCACTTTTTTTGGCTTATTCCCTACCTTGATTTCCAAGGGTAATTTACGGCTGGTGATCAGGCCATAAATTACCTATATGAGTTAGGTGCAGCTTTCAGAGGGAGGGATGTTTTACACATATCAACAGAATACGATCAGTTCACATAAGATGTACAGTAATGATGGTTTGAGAATGATATCAATAGCAATAGCTTTTGTATAATCTACATTTCCCCAGCTTCTTGTAAATTAGTGGGCTAGAAATAATTTTGTTTGTCATCACATTTGACAACACAGATATCTCACGTTCTGGAAAAAAGTCAACTTTTTTGAGACTAGCAGCAAAATAGTAAAACCATATGGAAATTGAACTATGACTATTCCTATTTGCAACATTAGTTTGAATTACAACACAAAACGCCATCACACCCTCAAAAATACAGATCATTTTAAACTTTTTTCTAAAAGGTAAATTTAAATTTAACTTCTGGAAGTTCCCTTTATAGAAATGAATGGAATCATTGTTAATGGATTAGATTGCTTCAGTGTATGACACGGTACACAACCTTTGCCCATCTTGTTATTCCTGAGTGGCCCATTGCTGTCCTTCAGCCCCTGGACTCACTCCCAGAGTTCTGAGTTTATGCTGCTTAGAAGAGAACAGAAGATTTTTTTTTTCCACTTCCTTAGCACGTTCTCTGTCACCTTGGAAACTAAATGTGTTATCATAAATGTTACTCTCCAATCTCTAGCTCATCAAATACTGCAGTCCTGCCCCAATTACAGGACCCAGTGCCAAGTGACTGTCTAAGATGCAGGTGAGTCCTCAGTGTAATGAGGATAATTATTACCTTTTAAGATATTTTAAGTGATTAAGCTCTTATTATAATTAATTATAGAGAACATGCTCTTAGCTGGCAGGCCAGGGAATGGGGTATTCTAGTTAATGGTTTAGTTGAAATGAAGAGAAAATAAAAGGTACTAGAGCTCCTGAGATTTGGTCTGGGGCCACAGAAGATGACTGGGCTCTTCCAGAGGGCTCTCCCTCATCCGAAGACCATTATACCGCACCACCAGATCCTAGACAGCAGCAGCAGAATTTTCAGAATTGAGTCAACTCTGGTTCCTCATGCTTTCTCTCTTCCAATTTACATCCTTTCCTTCAGAGAAAGGATGTGGGAATGAAGTTGTTGCAGCCTTGAGACCATCAGAAGCTTTGAGACCATCAGAAGCTGAGATAGGAATTGCAGTGGAACTCCTCCAGGAAGGTTAACAGCACCTTCCTCACTTTTTCATACACGTGGTCTGGGGTGTTTTCTCTGTGTATTTGTCAAACTGTAATAAAAAAAAAATTCCTTTTCTCATTGGTTTAGATCAAGGATTCCATGTCAAAAATCCAGTGCCAGTCATCAAAATATCCCATTCTGGTTATCAGTGCAAGAGGTGATTTGCACCCAAATTATTTTGAACAGTATTTCAACTTTCCTTGGTACCCTGTTTCAAATGTGTAAAATATTCTACGCCATTTCTCAAGTATCTGCAAAAGACTTTTCGTAAACACACTTTAAGAAACGTTAGGACCCTGAGCTAAGAGTGCAATGAATCGCCTTCCCTGTATTACTGTGAGGTTGAGTGAGGTGCCGGCTTAGAGAAACGGGAGGTTCTCTGCATTGGAGACTACCTCGGTGTCTCAAAAGTTGTCCTGCCGCCTCCATGGTGCTGGTCTTCACTGATGATCCACCTGGCTGGCTTACTTGATTTCCTTTGCTGGCTCATTTTCTTCCTCTTGCTTCTTAAATACCATTGTTTCTACGCTCCCTTCTGTTTCTATCTGCTCTCTGCCTGAGTGGAATACGCCTTTCATACAGCGTCAATGATACACCAGAAATTTATCAAATCTAATTCGATCTCTAAATCTCTCCTTAGCTGCAAGTCTTCTTTAAATATTTGATGTATTTTCCAGTAAAACCATCCAGCCCCAGAGATTTTTATGGGTTACATTTTTTCTTTAAGGGCTCTTATTCTTGGTACTTTATGCATAAGCGTTGCTATGGAGCTGCATCCCCTTTTAATTGTATAAATATTATCTGTTGCAAAGACATTTTAAAATATTTACTAGCTTATTTTTTCCAAACATCTTAATGCCTCTTCTTCTCCATTGTTATAATTTATTTACTTACTCCTCTACTTTGAACTTTATTGAGATATAATTCCCATACAATGTGTACATTTCAATAGATTTTACTATATTCACAGATATGTGCAAACATCACCAGAATCAATTTCAGAACATTTTCATAATCTGAAAAAGAAACTCTCTACCCTTTAGCTATTACCCTGTATGCTCCCATTTTCTTGCTCAGCCTTAAGTAACTGCTAATCCTACTTTCTGTTTTTATCAATTTCCTTATTCTGCTCTTTGATACAAATTAAGTTACATAGTATGCAATCTTTTGTGCCTGAGTATTTAACTTTAGTGTAATATTTTCAAGATTTATCCATGCTATAGCATGGGTAGTACTTTACTCTTTTCTATGGCCAATAAGATTCCATTGAATGGGTACACCACATCGTGCTTATCAATTGTCTAAGGACATTCGGTGTGTTTCTGCCTCTTGACCATGATGAATAATGCTGCTATAACATTTACATACAAAGTTTTATGTGAACACATGTTTTATTTCTCTTGGGCATACACCTAGGACTGAAATTGCTGGGTCAAATGGTACTGTGTCTAATCATTTGAAGAATCATTAGATTGTTTTTCAAAACGGCTTTACCCTTTTGTATCCCCACTAGCATTGTCTGAGGGTTCCCATTTCTCCAGATCCTTGTCAGTATTTGTTGTTATCTGATGATTTGATTCCAGCCTGCTCCATGAGTGTAAAGTGAGACCTCGTTGTGGTTCTCCCTGAAGACTAATAATGTTGAGAATCTTTGCATGTACTAAGTGCTCATTTTTGTGTCTTGGTTGGATAAGTGTTTATTTTACGACTTTTTTATAGTACGGTGTTTTACCTTGGTCTTGGACTGCCCTTTGCTTATCACCTGTATTAAATTGTGATTTAATTTCTGCATATGAAGTACTGTTTTTCCGAGAAACATACAGCATGTACACATAACTTATGAGCTATTTCTTCCCCATAGACTTTCCTATGCGGCAGTGTCTCTCGTAGAACAGAGGGCATCTCAGATACGATGAGATTTTGAATCCCCAAAGCCAGCTTATTCCCTGTTTTATGTCATATTACACACAACTTTAATAAAACAGAGACTTTTTCTTCTTTTGCCATTTCTTCTTATCAGTATTCATATTCCTTCAGTACAGTGAACTGTATAATGCTAGTATTTTATAGTTGTTCTTTTTAGACCTTTCTATTAAAATAAAAAAGAATCATGTTTTCCTTTGGGCTCGTGAATATTAGTTCATTTCCCTAGACTGGATTCATGTTAGGAAAAAAACAAAAACAAAACCAAAAAAACTCACAGCTTTTCTTTGGGAGTTGCTCAGTCCCCAGTTTACTAGAGGGGGATTTTCTTTCCCACACGCCATTCTTCTTATTCCTCCATTTCAGACTAATTTCAGTTGGTCAGTCATCTCGCCCTTTGCGTGCACTACATCAGGCGTTGCAGCTATGTTCCTCGCCTTTCCACAGAGTTTCTGCATTCTGTTGATACACTTTCTGTTTCTCTGGGGTGCTTCCTAGAATCTGTAAGACACGCCCACTGCCAAGCAGCTCTCATTATCACAGATGAAGCCCGGGCCGTTGTCTGCATGTAATGCTGCTTCTAAAATCTAGAATACTAGATTTTAGTAAAATACTAGATACTAAACACTAGAGTTTAGGGAGTGGCAAAGAATGATAATCTTGGCTGGGCATGGTGGCTCACACCTGCAATCTGAGCACTGTGGCAGGCTGAGGTGGGTGGATTGCTTGAGCTCAGAAGTTCAAGACCAGCCTGAGAAATAGCAAGACCCCTCTGGACTAAATAGAAAAAACTAGCCAGGTGTGGTGGTGAGTGCCACTTGTAGTACCAGCTACTGGGGAGGCTGAAGGAAGAAGATGTCTTAAGCCCAAAAGTTTGAGGTCGTTGTGAGCTAAGATGATGCCACAGGACTCTACCCAGGGTGACAGAGTGAGCCTCCATCTCAAAAAAAAAAAAAAAAAAAAAAAGAGAGAGAGACAGAGAGAGAATGATAGCCTTAAAATATCATCTCCATTAAATTGTTTCCTTGGCTTACAGCCATTATCTGAGTAACAGTAGCTGTTACCAGAATGGCCTGAAGGGCCATTTCATGCAAGGCCAGCTGGTCAGGCAGTCACAAGGCAGGATGAGCCTGTGTGCTGACGTCTGGAGATTGTTTATTCATTGCCAAGGCTACCCTCATAGATAATTGTGGAAACTGGACTCCACAGTACCACCCAAGGACTCAGGGCACTCTGTGAACTCTGTGAAGTTTTGGCCATAAATTTAATCTGGAAGAAAAATGCTTTGAAGATACAACCTTTTAAGATAGGAAGATACGGTGTAACCTGGTATCCTATGAGGAGGAATCTGTTTAACGTTTCCTCTGATGAGTAATAACATTGCTGATGTTCACTTTTACTGTGAGAATAAAAAGTAACAAAGGTAAAGAGCGGGTAGAGCAGATCTTTGGGGAGATATCCCTGCTGCTCTCCAGAATTACTGGCTTTTCTGTAAATAAAAGTGAAACTTGATTTCTTATCCTCTTCTCCACTGACATGGGTGACAGGCGGACTGACTCTTTGGTCTGACAGCACAGCCATGGAGACCAAAGAAACCAGCCCACGTGGGGTAGCAGGACCCAGTCTCGGCACCTGGTCCTCAGAGGCCCGGAGGAGGAAAGTCACGGAACACTACTGCGCAGGGCCACTGGAGCGCTCGGGAATATCCATCAGGGGCCGATTTATGAGAAATGTTAAAATAACAACTTGCGCTGCTCTTTCTCACGGCGCCCAAGCCCCAGCCCCCACAAAGCCCACGGCTCGGTTTACCCCACTCGCCATTTCACAGTGCCACTGCCAGGGGAACTTGGATGTGCAGTTGTCACTGCCCGAGGACCCTTATTTTGTGTGTTTGCGTGTGCACCTGTGTGCGTGTGTGCTCGTGTGCATGTGTGTGCACCTGTGCGCGCGTGCAAATGAGTGGATGCCTGAGTGTGAATGAGCACCTAGATCTAAGCCGTCCTGGCCCTCAGTCCAGTCCCGGCAGGGAGCGAACACTCGCCCCGCTCCCGGCACAGCGTACCTGCGTGACCGGTGCTTGTCTCTAACCCGCTGTTTCCTCCCAGGCCCCTGCGAGGACGTTTCTCCCGCTGAGTTTTCCCTTTGCTGGTAGCTTTGGCACCGTTTCCTCTGATCGTTCTTGGACCTTTCCTGGGCTCACCTCAATCAAAGCCGCCTGTGCCTGTGTGGTCAAACTGCGCCTCTCTCCACCCCCGGCGGATTCCCTGGCTTCGCGTTTCCTCCTTTACAGCCGTATCAATGTGAAGTCCCCACGACCCCTCTAGAATGATGGAGAAAAGCAGTTTATTATTTATGAAAGAGGTGAAAGGAGACAGGAGCAAAGTGGGAAAAGTAAAACAGAAATTGCCAAAAAGGGAAAAATGGAGCAGGTGAGGGAAGAATTTTGTGTATTTTTAGAGCTGCTGGAGAAACACACGTGCGCCGCCGGTGTGCTCGCTCAGCAATGTTTAAACACCGCGCATACGGAAGGAGTCCCCTTCTACCACTCAAGGCTAATTTCGAGGTACAGACTTCTTTGTTCTCAATGTCTCTGAAAGAAAAAGTCAGTCACTCACTCTCTTAATTCTTCCCTCTGTGTTTTCATACATCTATTTTTCAGTGACCCGAAAGTCATATGAAATACGTCTCATGGTATTACTTCCAAAATTTTAAGTCTTCTTATTCCATGCTGAGAGAGAGCAACAAAATGTTTTAAACTGCTGCCAGTTCAAGTCTGTTTGGCAATTTAATAACCGTAATCTCTAATGAAGATAACAAATGTTTGTGAGTGTTACCACGTGCCAGGCACGCTTCTGAGCACATTACTTATTTCATTTCATTTAGGTTTTATTGCAGGCTTGTAAGTATGAATTTTTATAGTTAGGGAAATTGAGGTACAAAGAATTGGAGTAATTTGTCCAAATTCTTCACTAAGACAGAACAGAAATACAATTTCTCTGTGATGAATCAAACCACACAGTATGTGATGCTCTTGACCACTACTCTTTATATATATACTAGTGTGTATATATATAGAGAGAGTGTATACTTTATATACTACTCTTTATATAAGGCACATTATCTATTGGTCTTCTTTGGAATGTCATTTTCTGTTTAAATCCACCTGAGTTTACCCAGGGCAAATATGCTACAACAGTCGGGCCCTGATCACCCTCATACACAATGTGCATTGTGCCCCTTGGAGATTTTCTGCAGTAGGGCCTTCTGTGCACAGGGAAATTTGCATGGCATTGTTTTCACTGTCATAATACTTCTGAACTTCCAGTGTCTAATCAAGAAGTAAAAGGAAATGAAACTAGTTAGAAGAGAGATACTGGTTAATAGGGAGAAGAGTTGACACAGTGGTTCTCCCACTCTGGTCAGACATCCAGGTTCCAAGGTTGAACTCTCAGTTTTCAGCATTTACTAATATGTCATTTTCTTGCTTTTATCATTCAGCTAATATATCAGGCTGCCCATTTGGACACAACACTGCCCTGGGTCATTGTACCTTTTACATAATTTCTCTAAAAGACAGTGAGACTCTGCAGCAAGTATCTCTACCCCCCAATATGCCTTGAAGAAACTTAGGTAACCCAGAGAAATCAAATATAATTTTCTTTGTGATTCTAATTTGTAATTTTTTAAATATATGATTGAGTAATTTTTTAATGTACAGTTGAGTTGGGCTACCTATGTATTGAAACATACAAGATCCAACGAAGTCCAAGGTCCAAGGAAGTCCTTTGTACCTCAGGCTAAATAAATGAGTCGTAAACAAGAATTTAAGGTTTGTACCTTTTAGAAAAGATATTTGGACTCCAGATAGAAAGATGGCTTTTAGAAAACAAGATTGTTTTTTACGTATCTATGAAAATAAAACAACATACTCCAAATAAAAGCGAAAAGACATGAGCTAAAAAGTCTGGCTGAAGGTGTAGCTGTCAACTAGCCTGAAAAGGAGAGGTAGCAAATGATAAGTACAGATCTAAGAGGTAGCAAATAAGTACAGATCTATGCATCATAGGATCTCAAAGGGTTTAAAAAGCATGAGTGGTGATCAATTTAGAAAGACTCAAGGAGACAAACATGGAGTTGGGCTGTTAAAGATGAAAACAAGTTGGAAAGAAATTTCTGCAATGCCCCCATTTAATTGG
This sequence comes from Nycticebus coucang, assembly GCF_027406575.1. NCBI lineage: Eukaryota > Metazoa > Chordata > Mammalia > Primates > Lorisidae > Nycticebus > Nycticebus coucang. The sequence continues at coordinate 12,788,215 of NC_069792.1, forward strand.
CATATGATATATAGAGAGGAAAGTATGAGGAAAAATGATCAGAGAAATTCTACCTGTTAAGTTAAAAAACTGTTGAGTTTCTTGAATGCTAATCTGAGTATAAACATAATAAACTTTATTTTACTGTTGAGGGATAAAAAGAGGCTTTTTTCAGTAAATTCTTCAAATTTGGTCCCTTTGACATTAACAGTAACGATAAGAATACATTTCACACTATAGCTAGAGAGGATAAGTTTATAGTTTTAGACCTATAAAGAATCTTCAAGTTTTACAGAGCTGTTTGCTTCCATAAGACCAATTTTTGTTTTTCTTTGATTCAGCTAAAAGACCAATGATGATGCCACCACCAGGAATATACAACAAATAAAGTTTTTTATTTTCCTTCAGATAACTGAAAATCTACATGGTGTCAAAATTATAAATGCTGAACAAAAGACATCAAAATTGTGCTGTACCTCAGTCCACAATTGTAAATCCTTCTTGCAGTCTTCTCATGCATTCAGACCTGCCAGGAGCTAATTAACTGCTCTGTCAGCGAGAAGATGGGGAAATGTGGTTCACAGTTTCTGAATGGCTGCAAGGTATTTCATTTGAACAATGCAAGAATTAAAGGGCAGCAATTAACAAAAGTATCAGCAGATAGAGCAGATGCCTACTGAAAGGGTTCATATTCAATTTCAAAATTGCCTGCTGAATATTTTTATTGGGAATTTTTGTTTAACATTTAGAGAGGCTTGCATTGCAAATTGCAGCAAGGACAGCCATCACTCTGTAATTCTGCGCTAGTGAAGCCATCATGGTATTTCTGGTCAGTAACAACACATGAATGGGGATGACTGGTTGATGGTGTAAGAGCTTGAACAGTCAGGCTTCCTCTAAGCTTGTGCAGCTGGGGCAAATGGCAATACCAGCCACCTGTAAATAATTATCCCCAAAATTGTAGGAATATATTCAGGATCTAATAAGTACTGACATTACTAATGACCAAGTCTGTATCCCAACCCCCAAAAAGAAGCAACTCAGTTTGCAGAGTTTATCTAATCCTTTCAAAAGAGACCTTCTGATAAAGACCCAGGCTGGCTCATCCCTCCGTATCTCAGCTCTAATTTTTTAATGTTTTTTTTTTTATGGTTGGAGGAGGAATTTTATTTACTTTTATTGTGGTGCTAAGATCTTTACTCGCATTATTTCATTTAATCCCCATGAGAATACAGTAGCACCCCCTTGGTTTCCCCCTTCCTACCTTGACCACTTCCTTAAGTTGACCTAATTTTCATAGACTGGACATGCACCACATGCACGTATTGAGGCTAGTACAGTAGGCCTAGTTCCTTATGTTGACCACCTTCGTATGTTGGCCAGTTTGTTAACGAGTGCCCTGAGAGGTCAACGAACCCAGGTTCTACTACTGAAATTGAAAGTTTCCAATCCAGGTCTCCAGCTCCCCTGAGTAGCCTTCCCGCCTCATGACACACACCCCCACACCCCCCAGAAAGTGCCCCTTCTCACCAGATGTGCTCTGATGTTCTTTGTATCTTATCCTTGGTCCATTTCTGATTTCGTGTGGGGTTAAAGACACCTATAGTTTCCTTCCCATCTTACCTGAGTGCTGCCTCTCACCTAGTCTGCTGCTCCTGGAAAGGAGATGGACTGAGGTTGGCAGAAACTTTGGGGGTCCCTGAACAATGGGGACTCCTGTGTGCTGGCCCTGCCCCAGCTCCAACCACCAGAGTTGAAGGAGAAAGGGTTTGTACTAGTTTCCCGGGGCTGCTTTAACAAAATGTCACAAACCTAGTGACTTCAGTAACAGTGATAATTACGATTCTCTCACAGTTTGCAAGGCTAGAAATCCAACATTAAGGTGTTGGCAGGGCACACTCTTTGCTTCTTCCGGCCTTCTGGTGTTGCCAGCAGTCCCTGGCATTCCCTGACAGGTACCTTCCTCACTCCAATTTCTACCTCCATCGTCACGTGGCTGTCTCCCCTCTGTGAATGTCTGCGTCTCTGTGTGTCCTCTCCTGTGACAAAGACAACCGGTCTTTGGACTGAAAGCCCGGTCTGATCCAGTATGACTCATCCTGACCAGTTACATCCCCCAACATCCTGTTTCCAAATAAGTCCACCCTCTGAGGTCCCAGTGGACATGCATTTCGGGGGTATGCTATTCCACCCAGTATGGCGGGTCCTCCAATAATGTTATTTCATTCAATGTCATTTTCTTATAATGTTGAGGAAAAAACACTAGATTCCCAGCCAGTACCTCCATCTGTGTGGAGTTCGCACATTCCCCCAAGTCTGGGTGGGTTTTCTCTGGGTACTCTGGCTTCTTCTCACCCTAAAACTGCATGCGAGACCCGTGGAGGTGTCTAAACAGTCACAGTGGGAGTGTGGAGTGTGAGAGTGCCTGCGGCGGGAGGGCACCTGCTGGGTAATTCCTGCCTGCCCTGTTCCCTGAGATGCTGTAATGGGTTTTTGCCACCCATGGCCCTGACCAGGCATAAGTGTCTATTACTTGTTTTTACTAATCTTTTTAGAATGTATGCAAAGTTCACATTTATTTCAATGTTTAGTGTTAAAAGATTTTAGAAGTTTATTTTTAAGTTTGGTGATGTCTTTATGAGCAGAAACATACCCTAGAAACTTAACTCTTGTTTAATTCAGTTAGTACATGGGAAATCAATTTCATTAGACTTTGTTTCACTTAAAGTTGCCTTTTCTCAGAACCTGTTCCCAACACTGAAGACTCCCTGTGCAGTGTTGTTAATTTTTTTTAAACTATGTGACCTTTCTATTGTGTATCATGTTGTAATGGCTGCATTTTTAAATGCTTATGGTTAACGTATTTGAAATGATTTGAAATGAAGCAATTAGATATGTGCATGAATAGATCCTTTTATCTTTGAGTCTAATGCACTTAAAACATACGTGGAATTTTCTTGTAGAGAGTATTCTAATCTGTTCATGGAATTTAAGATTATTTTTAAATTATGAAATATTTCAAGTAAGTAGAAAAGTATAGTTAAGCGGTAAAGCAGATGTCTTACACAGCTATCTCCAAAGTTAAACAGACATTATTACTTTTTCTTGTTCTTTTTTTTTAATTTTTAAGATTTTTTTATTTTTTTATTGTTGGGAATTCATTGAGGGTACAACAAGCCAGGTTATACTGATTGCATTTGTTAGGTAAAGTCCCTCTTGCAATCATGTCTTGCCCCCAAAAGGTGTGGCACACACCAAGGCCCCACCCCCTCCCTCCTTCCCTCTCTCTGCTCTCCCCTTCCCCCACCACCACTGTGACCTTAATTGTCATTAATTGTCCTCATATCAAAATTGAGTACATAGGATTCATGCTTCTCCATTCTTGTGATGCTTTACTAAGAATAATGTCTTCCACTTCCATCCAGGTTAATACGAAGGATGTAAAGTCTCCATTCTTTTAATGGCTGAATAGTATTCCATGGTGTACATATACCACAGCTTGTTAATCCATTCTTGGGTTGGTGGGCATTTAGGCTGTTTCCACATTTTGGCGATTGTAAATTGAGCTGCAATAAACAGTCTAGTACAAGTATCCTTATGATAAAAGGATTTTTTTCCTTCTGGGTAGATGCCCAGTAATGGGATTGCAGGATCAAATGGGAGGTCTAACTTGAATTCTTTGAGGTTTCTCCATACTTCCTTCCAAAAGGGTTGTACTAGTTTGCAGTCCCACCAGCAGTTTAAAAGTGTTCCCTTCTCTCCACATCCACACCAGCATCTGCAGTTTTGAGATTTTGTGATGTGGATCATTCTCACTGGGGTTAGATGGTTTCTCAGGGTGGTTTTGATTTGCATTTCTCTAATAGATGGGGATGAACATTTTTTCATATGAATGTTAGCCATTCATCTGTCTTCTTTACAGTAGGTTCTATTCATGTCTCTTGCCCATTGATATATGGGATTGTTGGCTTTCTTCATGTGGGTTAATTTGAATTCTCTATAGATCCTAGTTATCAAGCTGTTGTCTGATTAGAAATATGCAAATATCCTTTCCCATTGTGTAGGTTGTCTCTTTGCTTTGGTTGTTGTCTCCTTAGCTATACAGAAGCTTTTCAGTTTAATGAAGTCCCATTTGTTTATTTTTGTTTTTGCTGCAACTGCCATGGCAGTCTTCTTCATGAAGTCTTTCCCCAGGCCAATATCTTCCAGTGTTTTTCCTATGCATTCTTTGAGGATTTTTTATTGCTTAATGCCTTAAATTTAAGTTCTTTATCCATCTTGAATCAATTTTTGTGAGTGGAGAAAGGTGTGGGTCCAGTTTCAGTCTTTTACATGTGGGTATCCAGTTCTCCCAACACCATTTATTGAATAGGGAGTCTTTCCCCCAAGGTATGTTCTTGTTTGGTTTATCAAAAATTAGGTGGTTGTAAGATGTTAGTTTCATTTCCTGGTTTTCTATTAGATTCCAAGTGTCTATGTCTCTATTTTTGTGCCAGTACCCTGATGTCTTGACCACTATGGCTTTGTAGTACAGCCTAAAATCTGGTATGGTGATGCCCCTGGCTTTATTTTTATTACTAAAAACTGCCTTAGCTGCACAGGCTTTTTTCTGGTTCCATACAAAATGCAGAATAATTTTTTCCATATCTTGAAAGAACAATGTTGGTATTTTAATAGGAATGACATTGCATAGGTAGATTACTTTGGGAAATATAGACATCTTAACAATGTTGATTTCTCCCATCCATGAGCATGGTATGTTCTTCCATTTGTTAATATCCTCTGTTATTTGCTTTCTGAGGATTTCATAATTTTCTTTATAGAGGTCCTTCACCTCCTTCGTTACGTACATTCCTAGCTATTTCATTTTCTTTGAAACTATGGTGAAGGGAGTTGTGTCCTTTATTAGCTTCCCATCTTGACTGTTATTGGCGTATACAAAGGCTACTGACTTGTGGACATTGATTTTATATCCTGAAACATTACTGTATTTTTTGATGACTTCTAGGAGTCTTGTGGTTGAGTCTTTGGGATTCTCTAAGATCATGTCGTTAGCAAAGAGGGAGAGTTTGACCTCCTCTGCTCCCATTTGGATTCCCTTTATTTTCTTGTTTTACCTAATTGTATTGGGTAGAACTTCCAGGACTACGTTGAATAGTAAAGGTGACAGAGGACAACCTTGTCTGGTTCCAGTTCTAAGAAGAAAAGCTTTCAGTTTTACTCCATTCAGTAAAATATTAGCTGTGGTTTTGTCATAGATAGCTTCAGTCAGTTTTAGAAATGTGCCACTTATGCCTATACTCTTCAGTGTTCTAATTAGAAAAGGATGCTGGATTTTATCGAATGCTTTTTCTGCATCTATTGAGAGGATCATATGATCTTTATTTTTGCCTCTGTTAACATGGTGGATAACGTTTATGGACTTGTGTAGGTTAAACCAGCATTGCATCCCTGGGATGAAACGTACTTGATCATGATGTATGACTTTTTTGATGATAAGCTGTAATCCATTAGGATTTTGTTGAGAATTTTTGCATCTATGTTCATGAGAGAAACTGGTCTGAAATTCTCCTTTTTGGTTGGGTCTTTTCCTGGTTTTGGTATCAGGATGATGTTTTGCTTCATAGAACATGTTGGGGAAGATTCCTTTCTCCTCAATTTTTTGGAATAATTTCTGCAGTACAGGAATAAGCTCTTCCTTGAAGGTTTGATAGAATTCTGGTGTGAAGACATCTGGACCAGGGCATTTTTTGGTTGGAAGCTTTTTCTTTCTTTTTTTTTTTTGTGGTTTTTGGCCAGGGCTGGGTTTGAACCTGCCACCTCTGGCATATGGGACCGGCGCCCTACTCCTTGAGCCACAGGCATCATCCAGGAAGCTTTTTCATTGTTTCTTTAATCTCTGTGCTTGAAATTGGTCTGTTCAGGAGCTCTATTTCTTCCTGGCTAAGTCTAGGGAGGAGAGAGTGTGATTCCAAATATTGATCCATTTCCTTCACATTGTCAAATTTCTGGGCTTCGAGTTTCTGGTAGTATTCAGAGATGATCTCTTGTATCTCTGAGGGATCATTTGTTATTTCCCCTTTATCATTTCTGATTGAGGTTACTAGAGATTTTACTTTTCTATTCCTCGTTAGTCTGGCCAATGGTTTATCAATTTTATTTATTTTTTCAAAAACCAACTCCTTGTTTCATTAATTTTCTGAACGATTCTTTTGTTTTCAATTTCATTGATCTCTGATTTGATTTTGGATATTTCTTTTCTTCTACTGGGTTTAGGCTTAGATTGTTCTTCTTTTTCCAAGTCCATAAGGTGGATTGTGAGTTTGTTGATGCATTCTCTTACCGTTTTTTGAATATAGACATTTAAAGCGATAAATTTTCCTCTCAAAACTGCTTTTGCAGTATCCCACAGGTTTTGGTAGCTTGTGTCTTCATTGGTGTTATGCTCAAGGAAGTTAATGATTTCCTGTTTTATTTCCTCCTGCACCCATCTATTATTCATCAAAAGGTTACTTAATTTCCATGTCTTTGTGTGGGGTCGAACGTTTTTATTAGAGTTGAGTTCCACCTTTAGTGCCTTATGGTTTGAGAAGATACAAGGTAAAATTTCAATTCTTTTGATTCTGTTGATATTTGTTTTGCGTCCCAGGATATGATCAATTTTGGAGAATGTTCCATGGGGTGATGAGAAAAATGTATATTCTTTATCTTTGGGATGGAGTGTTCTATATGCGTCTATCAAGCACAGTTGTTCTAGGGTCTCATTCAAATCTCTTTGTTTAATTTCTGTTTAGAGGATCTGTCCAGCTCTGTAAGAGGAGTGTGAAAGTCCCCTGTTATTATGGTATTATCAGATATCATATTGCTCAGACTGAGTAAGGTCTGTTTCAAGAATCTGGGAGCATTTAAATTGGGTGCATAAATATTTAGAATTGAAATGTCTTCTTGTTGTATTTTTCCCTTGACCAATATAAAGTGACCATCTTTGTCTTTTTTTACTTTAGTTGCTTTAATCCACATGAATCTGAAAATAAGATTGCAACTCCTCTTTTATTCTGAATTCCATTTGCCTGAAAAATTGTTTTCCAACCCTTGACTTGAGTTTTAATTTGGCCAAGTGTGTTGTTTCTTGCAGACAGCAAATGGATGGCTTGTGTTTTCAAATCCAGTCAGCCAATCTATATCTCTTCAGTGGGGAATTCAAGCCATTAACATTTATTGAGATAAATTATAAGTGTGGTAGTATTCTATTCATTTTATTTTGTGAGAGTCCATTGCTTAGTTTTATCTTTTGCATCAGTGTGGAGGTTAGGTTCTGTCCTTTAATTTCTGAGTTCTCACTTTGCTGCTGATCCATTGTGATGGTCAGTGTATAGAACAGGTTGAAGCATGTCCTGTAGAACTGGTCTTGTTGTGGCGAATTTCCTCAATGTTTGTATGTCCGTAAATGATTTGATTTCTCCATCAATTTTAAAGCTTAGCTTAGCAGGGTACAGAATTCTGGGCTGGAAATTGTTCTGTTTAAGTGGATTAAGGTAGATGACCATTGTCTTCTTGCTTGGAAAGTTTCATTAGAGAAGTCTGCAGTCACTCTGAAGGATTTGCCCCTGTAGGTCAACCGGCGCTTACTCCTGGCAGCATGTAGAATCTTTTCTTTTGTCTTGACTTTGGACAGGTTCATCACAATGTGTCTTGGAGAAGCTTGGTTAGAGTTGAGGCAACCTGGGGTCCTATATCCCTCTGAAAGCAGTGTATCAGAATCTTTGGTGATATTTGGGAAATTTTCATTTATAATATTCTCTAGTATGGCTTACATTCCTCTGGGGCATTCTTCTTCCCCTTCTGGGATTCCTATAACTCGTATTTTGGAATGCTTCATAATGTCCCATAATTCTGACAGTGAACGTTCTGCTTTCTCTCTCTTCTTTTCTGCCTCTTTAACTATATGAGTTATCTCAAGAACTTTGTCTTCTACCTCTGAAATTCTTTCTTCTGCATGGTCTAACCTGTTGCTGATACTTTCCATTGCATCCTTAAGTTCCCTAATTGACTGTTTCAGTTCCTTCAACTCTGCTATATCCTTTCTATATTCTTCATATTGTTCATCTCTTATTTGATCCTGTTTTTGGATTTCTTTTTGGTTATTTTCCACTTTATTAGCCATTTCCTTCATTGTTTCCATCATTTCCTTCTTTGTTTTCATCATGTGTATTCTAAATTCCCTTTCTGTCATTCCTAACATTTCTTTATAGGTGGAATCCTCTGCAGTAGCTACCTCCTGGTCCCTTGGAGGGGTCAGTCTGGACTTATTCTTCATGTTGCCAGGAGTTTTCTGCTGATTCTTCCTCATGAGTGATTTCTTTTATCTGTTTCCTTGCCCTAATTTTCCTTTCACCTCCTCTTGCTCTTTAAGTTCCCATGCCTATGGACTAAGGTTTTGATGAGTCCTTTTGGTACAGGAGCAGAATGATGAAAAGGTTGAAGAGCAAGAAGAGATAAAAGAAAGAAAACAAAAGAAAAAAAGAAAGAAAGAAAGAATTAAAAGAAAATAGAGAAAGGAGCGGGGGTGGGTAAAATGGAATATTGACAAAAAGAAGAGAGGCAAAAAAAAGCTGGAAACAGAGCAATATAGGTGTACAGTAGGGTACTTTGACACAACCTTAAAAAAACTCCAACCTCTGGGGGTGCCTGGTTGGGTGGTTCCCTTGAGGTCAGCTGCTCTTTGCTAACGTGATCGAACCCAGTACCCCACCTCCACCAAATAGAGAGGAAAGACTAAAATACTATAAATCAAACCAAAACAAGCAAACAGAAAACTTTACAGGATAAAATTGGATGAAAAACCAAATAACAGAGGTAGAAACACTAGCAAAAATGAAGTTTTATTGAAAAAGGCAGCAATGGGAAATTATATTTAAAATAGAAAAATGGAGAAAGAAAGGAAAAAAATAAAAAAAAGAAAAAATCTGCACAGAAAAGCTTGAAGTTAAAAAACAAAATGACGAAAAAAGAAAAAAACAATCAAATTAACAACAACAACAAAAATCCCAAAACAAAGCAGTGTATATATATATATATATATATATATATATATATCTTGTTGTATATGCTTGTATACAAAGCAGTGTATATATATATATCTTGTTGAATATTGAATATTTTCTGGGTAATAGTTGATCTTCTGGGGTATGAGATGTTAGTCACAGTGCTGATACAACTGGAGGCCTCTGCTGATTTCTCAACCCCCACAGAGTAGAGACCCTAATTCTCTCTTCAGCCCTCTTAAAAGGCACTTTAAACTTCTAAAGGTGGCTAAGCAAAAGCTTTCCAGGGAAAGTGCTTGTCACTGGGATCACTGCTGAATTGGGTATCCACTTACCCAGTGTGCCAAAACTGGTCTCACTTTGCCCCTGAGGGTTAAAGCTGTAAGGCGGCTCAGTCCCCACCTTTAGGCTGCTCAGTCACTAGGTTACTAGCTCCTGCCTCATCCTTGCTCTGCGACCCTCAGGGTGGAGCTTGCCAGGGTCCTTCTCTCAAATGGCTCCCTGTGGCCCACAGCCGAACACTATTAGCTCCATCCCGCTCAGCGGCTCAGTCTGCGGCCCTAGACAATATCCAAAGTTCTCTGCACTCCTGCTCAAGCTCTCCCCAAGGCAGTTCAACTGAGTGCCAAAATGGTTCACAGGTAAGGCCTTTCTGGTTTGCAGTCTCACTTCTGCTGTACTTACAGTTGCCGGTGCAATTAGACTTATGGAACACACGCAACCACTTGCCAGTTTTCCACTTTGTCCTCCTCTTGGGGTCCAGAAGTCTCTTATGAACTCCCTGTATCCTCAAAGGGATGATTATAAGCAGATCCCTCCAGCCAGAGATGCCTGGAGTCTTATCTCCCCAGACTCATGGTGCCCAGTTGCAGGGAAGCTGTTACTCCATGTTTTTTTAAGTTAGTTTTAAAGAAGAAAAAGTAAGAGTACAGTTAAGCCTTACTTCAATTTCTTTGCCTTCCTTCACTCCCCAAAGGGTGATGACTGTTCTGAAGCTTGAATAGGTTATTCCTGTGCTTTTGGCACCTCTCTTCAGCAAAAACTGTATCTATAAAAAATTTAATATTGTAAAAATTTCTGTCAGTTGGATTCTTCCATGCCTATTCTTTTGCAACTTCTCTTCTGGTTTTACTGTCAGTGTCCAGACTGGTCTACCTAGTTGTGTATAAAATGTATACAAGAAGTTTGACCATAGTACTCCACAGAAGAGCAGAAAAAACCTTAAATAGGTTAATCATCCCATGGAGAGGAAGGTGAGTAAAAATACAAACATGTTATCAATCAAATGGAAGGCTCTTGAATGGCAAAAATAAATAAAATTCTCAAACAATGTATGTGAAGTGATCTTTAAAAAATTCTTCGTTTTAAAAAATATCTCTAGGCCAGGAACTGTGGCTCACGCTGGCCTCCTTGCACTCTGGGAGGCCAAGACCAGTAGATTGCTCAAGCTCAGGAGTTTGAGACTAGCCTGAGCATGAGCAAGACCTCATCTCTATCAAAAATAGAAAAACTAGCCAGGTGTTGTGGTTGGAGTCTGTAGTCCCAGCTACTTGAAGTCTGAGCAACTTGGAATGGTGAGGCAAGGAGATTACTTGAGCCCAAGAGTTTGAGGTTGCTGTGAGCTATGATGCCATGACACTTTCCCCAGGGTGACAGAGGAAGACTCTATCTCAAAAAAAAAAAAAAAAGAAAGAAAGAAAAATCACTAAACAACCTCATTTGAAAACACTATCGGTGTTGTATTTTCTCTACCTGAATATATGCACACCCTTTAGTTCATGTGTTAACCCTCGTGTTTATAGAAAGTCACCCAAGGGGTGTAGGATTTAGACCTTGTTAGCAAAACCTCATCTGTCCCTTTTCATTGATTGTATTAAGAAATATAAAAATATTTTCTTTTTAATTTTCAAGAACTGTTCCTATTGACTATAACTATGAACAGTAATCAGACCAGTGATGCTTTTTAGAAGTTTGGGCTCTCCTGATATATTGATGTATTAACTTAGTGCTGCAAAGGCTTTCAATAACTCATTTGTGTACATTTCCAAATTGGCAGCTCTAAGTATTGTAGCATCTAAACTGCCACACATAGATAATAGTAAATTATTTTTAATATTACCTTCAAACTATTCAGGCTGCAGTGGTATGAGAATAATGCATGCTTGCCTGGTGCTACCATCCGTAGATACACAATCAATAAAACAATATTGCTCAGTATTTCAATAAAGCAGATGTCTGATAAGGTAATGGTGGCTTGAATTATGTTAATGAAAAAATATCCAGTAAAACCTCACAGAGGGAAGCAAGCGTGTAGAATCAAAGAATAAGTACTGTGTTCTTCAATTCAGTCTGTGAAGTGTAGTGGCAATTCTCAGACCTGCCAGAGTAGGCCAGGTCTGCCTTGCTGCACACTAGTCCCTGCCTTGAGAAACGTTGTTGTAACAACAATGGTGTATTTTTTGTATACTTGATTAAAGTTTTTTCCCTTACCAGACATTCAACTGGATAAAGTCAGGTACTGTGCTCAGAATTTTCAAGATGTCTTAAAAGGAAAGTGAGGGGAACTTATTCACTCAAACCAACTCAAAGCACTGGTATTCTTGAGTGTGTGTGATGGATCAGATGTATTTTATTATCTGCAAAGAGTTTGTCACTGCAAGTGAGAAATCATGCAGAAACTGTGAAGGAACTTGCACAAGTTCCTGATGGCCATAATCTTCTCCCGAAATGGTCAATATGTAGTATGTGGCCTATATTCTACCACTTTCCAGGGCTGGGACTTGGGCAGAGCTCACTGAATTACCCAGGAAGTCCGCCCTGGGGAACCAGGAATAGTCCCAGGACCCCCTTAACACAGTGCAGGGGCTTCTTCCAACCACATAGCCTGGGCACATGAGGAGGACCTGCTTGCCCCCTGTGATACAGATCTGTGTTTAAATGAGAATACCCAGGACTCCAGGAGCTAAACCTTATCTCCTTAAACCCACAGCCAATTAACCACAGGTCCCTGATTAGTATATTTTTCTTCTCTTTTTTTTCTATGATTCTCATTTCTATTTCTGTCTATTTAATTGTTGTAAGCTATGTCAAATATATGTAAGAAAATGTCAAATACCAGGAGTATAAATGTAACGATTTTCCTAAAGTCATCTCAACGGTTGATAGTTAAGTCACATGCTAAGCAGTTCGGCCGTGACTCTGAATTAGTTAATTACGGAATCAAGTACAAAAAGGAAAAACGTCAGGTCTATTTTGTTTCAAAACTCTTCTCAATGAGAGAAACTCATTGGAGGATCTTCACTATCTTTTCTTACTACCAAGGAAGTTGCTTAAAATGGTACAATGCTAAGCACGTGCCACCATTAGCAGTTTTTAAGAGACCTGGATGTTCCAAATCATTTTTGCCAAACTCCTACAAATTTAAAGCAATGGAAATTATATACAATTGATGCAAAATGCTAATGTTAGCTTCCTGGTTGAGTCTGGATCAGATTTATTACTGCAAAGGTTGTATTTTGTGTCAGGTACTTAACCTGTACATTGATTAAACAAGAAGCTGCAACCTAGTAGTATTTCATCATCCACTAAAATGTCTATGGGAACTTACAGTGGATAGACCCTTGCTTTTTATAACATTTTATTCAGTCATGACTATGATTTATTTGCTATGGAATTCTTAGTCTTAACTGCTTTGATTATTTTTCTGTGAAAAAATACACTCTATTTGCAATGTGTGTGTTGTTGTTGTTTTTTTTTCAGATATATACAGAAGTGCACAAAGAACGTGCTGTCCAGAATCTGCGACCTCTGTGGGCTTTGGCAGCGCACAGCAAGGGCCCCGTTGTTCAGGCAGAAGGAGCAAAGCACAGGCAAAGCCTCAAGCAGGAGAGACTTTGGCTTCTTTGAAACAAACACTTTCACTCTGGCGGTGGTGGTAGATGCGAGAGAGCAGAGAAGGTGGTGAAATCAGAAAGATAAGGACTGGCCCAACCAAGGAAGGGTGCTGGACCAAGGCTAGAACTTGAATTTTATCAATAATATCAATCTACTGGGAAGTCATGACTGAGCTTTAAATGGCAAAATGATATGAGCCAACTTGTCCTTTAAAAATCATCATGTCTCTTTTAAATATGAACTATTGGTAGTCAGGTAAATAACGCCCTTGCAAACTAACCAGTAACCCTCTCAAGGTCAGGAACAGACTTTGATTAACCTGTGACTCTTTTACTAGTAACGACTCATGACAGAAATATGATTCGGAGCAAATGCCCAGTGAATGGACGACAGAATAAATGGATTATTGAATAAATAACTGAATATGGATACAGAAGTATTAACATTATGTGGGACAGAATTATTGGACTAATTCTGGCCACATCTACGATGTGAATGGAAAAAAAGAAGTCTTTGTGTTAGTTGCATTTGTGAGTTACTGTTGGAGATATAATTAATCCCTGAACTTATTCTTCTCCAGAAGTTGATTTTTTTCTATTTCTTGTGTTAATTTTCTTGTTTTACTTAAGTAATTTCTTACTGATTAGTATGCATTTAAACATGCGGTATAATTTGTTAAATTACATCTTTATAGAGAGGTTAAATTACAGTAATTATACATTTGTCGCATATAAAATAAATGCAATGATGTTATATTACGAACAGTAGAAAGGATAGTGGCAGACTAATGCACTATTACAAAAAGGAACCAAAAATTCTCTTTCCATGATTAATGACTGTATTTTCAAAAGCGAACAATAACTCTCTATTTTTGAAAATTTTTATTTTCACTGGTCACATGTGTTATGATAAATAATTCACAAATGTATCTGTATTACCATGTGACAATAATTCAATTATTTGTGCAGGCACATAAACTGTAACAGCATGCATTTTCCAAAGGTGGCTGCAATAATGTCCTTCTCCCTATCTGCTATGTGGCCTTGTAACTTCCCATCAAAAGGTGGGACCTACTTCTACTCCTTGAACCCAAGCAGCTCTGGTATTTACTTTTTGGTCATGAAGTTGGCTGTACGTGGTTGAACAAAATGAAATTTTTTTCTGTGTATCTTTGCATTTGGACAAAAACATTACCTGAAAGGCAAGATTCTTTGCTGGCATTAGACTTATAATTTGTTCTCTTTAATCATTATACTTAACTTTTAATGCCAGGTCTCTATTAACTCTACTTAATCTTCAGTGAGTTATATTTTTCATGTCCTTGAAAAAAAGACTGGTGAAAGGGAAAGTGTCAGCATCACTAAAGTCACCTAAGTGCTTTGTTAATCCATTTGTGCACTTTTCAATGTAATTTACATTTTCCTCCATATTTAACCATAAGGGCCAGAAAGTAGAGATAGTGTAGCTATGACAAAGCTGTTAGTTTAGCACTTAAATGGCAGCATTATGATCCCCAAAGAGGATGTGAGAAGAGTATGTACCATTTTGACTTTAGGTTGGCTCCCTCTAACCATGAGATTCTGCGCAGGTCAAACCCTCAGAACGTCTATGTACAGATGATATACATGTATCAGAACACAACTTCCAATTTCTGCATTTTATTGCTAAAGACAAGTGGTAGAAATGCCTTGATTATTTTAGTAATAATTTTAGTAATTATGTCAGTTTGAAGATTATGTGCTGTCAAAGAGTTTTTTAAAAAACTTAAGCTCATGCATCATACAATAATCTTTCATCAACAACAGATTATATATATGATAGTGGTCCCACAAGATCATAATGGGGCTGAAAAATTCCTATTGCCTAATGTTGTCTTGGTCATCCTTACCCTAGGCTAATGTGTGTGTTTGTCTTAGTTTTTAACAAAAATGTTTAAAAATAAAAATATGAAAATTTAAAAAATAGTAAACATCTTATACAATCAGAATGTCAGGAAAGAAAATATTTTTGTTCAGCTGTACAATATGTTTGTATTTTAAGTTGTGTCATTACAAGAGTCAAAAGTTAAAAAAAATAAAAAGCTTATAAAGTAAAAAATTGATAGTAAGCTTGGGCAGCACCTGTGGCTCAAGGAGTAAGGCACCAGTCCCATATACTGGAGGTGGTGATTTCAAACCCGGCCCCCACCAAAAACTGCAACAAAAACAAAAAAAATTACAGTAACCTAATCTATTTTAAAAAAGAGAATTTTTAAAACAAACTTAGTGTAGGCTGCCAGGCATGGTGGCTCATGCATGTATCTCTAGCACTTTGGGGGTCCCTGGGGGGAGGATTGCTTGAAGTCAGACCTGACAGTGTAGTGACACTCTGCGTCCCAAAATAAATTAGCATAGTCTATGTGCACAGGGTTTATAGAGTGTGCAGTAGTGCACAGTAATGTCACAGTCACTCACCGCTCATTCACTGACTCACCCAGAGCAACTTCCAGTTTTAACAGTTCTGCAAGCCTCCATTCATGCATGGCAAGGGCCCTATACAGGAATACCATTTTACATCTTGCATACCATATTTTTATCATATTTTTATTATATCTTTCCTATGTTTAGCTACTTATCACTGTGTTATTATATCTTTCCTATGTTTAGCTACTTATCGCTGTGTTACAATTGCCTATAACATTCAGTACAGAAACATTCTGCATAGGTTTATAGACTAGGAGCAATAGGCTATGTTGCATAACCTAGGTATGTAGTAGGCTATGAAATCAAGGTTTTTTTAAAGTACATGCTAGGATGTTCCAAAGGACAAAATCACCTAGAGATATTTCTCAGAATGTACCCCTGTCATTATGGGGTATATTTTCCTTCCCAAGGTGTTTTTGTTGATTTTGGTCTTGTTTGCAAACAGATTCTTTAGTTTATATGATTTTGTATGGTCATTCTATAAAAATATAAATTTAGTTCTGATTGGCACAAATTTCATTCAATTCTATTTTATCAGGACCATATACAAAGTAATATTTTCTGGGCCAAATCCATCCTGCTTCCTGCCTTTGTGAACAAGCTTGGCCCTTGTTCACAGAGCTCGGCCCTTCCTTTGTTCAAACTCGGCCTTTGGCACAGAGCTCGGCCCTTCCTTGGTGTGTTGTTCACGGCTGTTCTTACACAGCAGCAGAGATTAATAGTCAAGACAGAAACCGTAATGTCACAAAGCTTAAAATATTCAATTTATATCCATATATAAAATAAAATGTAGTTCCCCTCTGATTTAGGGCAAAGAAAGTCAAAACCAAAAACAAAAGTCAATATCATAAGACATTTTTATCCTTAATTTAGGGCACTTCTAGTTGAATCTAGGTACTCAAGAAGCTTTCCAAATAGTTAAGCAGGTTTCCAGACAAATAGTCCTTTAAATTCTATGGGATAGTAATGGCTAGAGCAGAGAGCCCTACGATCCAGATTACATTTATCCTTAAAGTAAAATGGCATGTTCTAGTTCTTTGGCATGTCCAGGAATCTGTCTTTATCACATCATTCTCCTTATGCCTGAGCTAATCCTCTGCTAATTACTCTTAAGAGCGGTAAAACTAACTAGAACTTTTAATGCCCACCAATACCATCATTCACTTGGATTAATCATAGTAAGAGAAAAAATTCTTCTCACTAAGGATGATAATGCTATATTACATAGTTTTTCTATTTTCTTTAAGAAAAGGACCTTAAGTTGACGTTACAGTTTAAATGAAATTTTTAGAGCCAAATTGGTACATTTTTCTGATAGCATTTTATTGCTTTAGTTTTTTATTTGAAACCCCATGACATTCATCATGAATTAACAAATTATTTTTTTTTGGTGGGGTGGGGATCACGAAACATAACTATAAAAAAGGATTGAAGAATATAGAAACTCGAAGCAGGATAGAATTGCCACGTGAAACACCTCATTAGCATACAAACTTACTGGAAATCTAAATTCAAGAAGAATCAAATTAAAATTGCATCAATTGGGCAGGCATGTGGCTCATGCGTGTAATCCTAGCGCTCTGGGAGGCCGAGGCAGACGGATCCCTTGAGCTTGGGAGTTTGAAACCAGCTTGAGCAAGAGCGAGACCCTGCCTCTAAAACAAGCTGGCTTTGTGGCCAGAGCCTGACGTCCAAGCTAACTGGGACGCTGAGCCTACGAGTATGAGGTTGCTGTGAGCTAGCGGTGATGCCATGGCACTCTATCCAGGGTGACAAGGGACAGTGGTGCCCTTACAAGGGTACGTGTGAAACTTAGTAAATGTAGAATATAAATGTCTTAACACAATAACTAAGAAAATGCCAGGAAGGCTATGTTAACCAGTGTGATGAAAATGTGTCAAACTGTTTATAAAACCAGTGTGTGGTGCCTCATGATCGCATTAATGTACACAGCTATGATTTAATAATAAAAAACAAATAAATAAAATAAAATAAAATTGTATCACTTTAGGTCTCCCAGAGATCCTTTTTCAAGATATTGTGAATATCCATCCATTATCTTAAAATGCACCCAGCCGAAGTGACTGTACTTCTGACAGAGTCAGTCCCAGCACAGAAGGACCCCATGAGCAGTGGTGTCTTTACTTGTAGCCATGAAGAAAGGAAGGAACTTTACATGTCTCATTAGAAGTTTGAATAAGCACAAGTTGAGTTCATTCTAACAACTCAGCAAGACACAATATCAGCAAAAATTAAATAGACGTGGGTAGGGGCGTTAATGTGAAGGTAGTTTTCTACCTTAAACTATAAATGCACTTTCTAGGTGTTCTTAATATTTAAAAATTGTTACTGAAGAGAATGTAATTTGCCTCTCTAAATCACCTGCATATGACATGAAGGCTAGAGAATAAAAGGAACTTCAAGTATGTATCAAAGTCTATTGTTAGTTTTATGACAGCTCTAAATGATATATAAGAAAGTTGCGAGCAGCATTGTAGCTCTGGCTAGCATAAAACGGCCAGAGTGACCTGAAAGGCACAGCTCAGGGCTGCGTGTGGGAAATAGATCATCCCGGCAGTACTAAGTGCTCCATGGGCTTTAAATATTTTATACCTTCCCTATTTGTTAATGTTTCCAGTCAAACATGGATATAAATTTGAATACGTAGGCTGGCTGGAGCGATGGTTCAGGAAGTCAGGCATTTATTTAATGGAACATGGATAAAGTAAGCTTAGTTTCTAAACCTGGTTTTTATTCACCTATTATACTGTCCAACATTGTTTTTAACTTTAATACTTGTACTGTCTATCTTCATTACAGAAACTTAACCGGGACAGAAAAACATAAAATGTAGCATGTAGACAACACGTGATCTCTTTTGTTACCCACCCCTTTCTCCCAATGAGAAAAAAGCAATCAATTGATCAATCAATAATTTGGTATATAGTGTTGTAAGTTTTTTATTTGCATGTGTTCATCTAAACATAAGCATAAATGTATGTTAAACATAAATTCATGCATACACACACACATATAAAGGTATATACAAAGTTGGCCCTTGAACAACTTGAGGCTTAAGGGCACTGACCCCTGCACAATTGAAATTCTGCACGTAACTTTTGACTCTCCCCAAACTTAATTACTAAGAACCTAGTGATGATCAAAAGCTTGACCAATAACGTAAGTTGATTCACACTTAGTTTGTATGTTGTATGTATTATATGCTATATTTTTATAATAAAGTAAGCTAGAGAAAAGAGTATGTTATAAAGAAAATCGTGAAGAAAATATAATTTGCTATTCAGTAACTGGAAGTGGATTATCATAAAGGTCTTCCTCCTCATCTTCCTCAGACTGAAGAGAAGAAGAAAGAGGAAGGGTTGGTCTTCTTGTCTCAGGGGTAGCAGAGATGGAAGAAAACCCACATGTAAGTGGATCCACACCTTTCAAACCTGTGTTATTCAAATGTCCATTTTATATGTATCCAGAAAACAATTATATTATGAAGTCTGCTTTGGAAGTTATCTTTTTAAAAAAATTAATATGCTATGTCACTTGATATATTAGGGCAAAATCATCTGTCCTTTTTCTTCCAAATTTTATTTTAATTTGAGATTTACATCGACATTACAGAACAGTACAGAAAGTCTGTGTATACCCTTCACCCCGTTTCTCCTTTTGTATCAACGTATATAACCGGAGTCCAAGTATCGGAATGGAAGTTGACATTGGTACAAAACTATTAACTAATCTACAGGCATTTTTCAAATTTAATCAGTTTCCCCCCTATTGTCCTTTTTTCTGTTTCTAGATCTAATCTGCAATCCTGGATGCCTTAAATTGTGTGTCTTTAGTCTCCTCCAATCTGCTGCAGTTCTTCATTCTTGTCTTTCATGATCTTGATATTTTTTAGGAGTACTGGTCACTTACCTTATAGATTATCTCTCAGTTTAAGTTCGTCTGATGTTCTCTCATAATTGGACAGCAAGAATAGCATAGCAACGATGTTTGCCTTCTCAGTGGATCACAGCAGGTGTATGTGACGTC
The DNA here is from genome assembly GCF_027406575.1 of Nycticebus coucang. Taxonomy (NCBI): domain Eukaryota; kingdom Metazoa; phylum Chordata; class Mammalia; order Primates; family Lorisidae; genus Nycticebus; species Nycticebus coucang. Next base: position 12,807,641 of record NC_069792.1, read on the forward strand.
CATGTGTCTTATTTCTCGTGATGTTATCTTCAGTTGCTTGGATTGGGGGTGATAAAATGTGTAAAGGTAATGATAAAATCCTGTTTATAAATTTTTACTCATGAATTTCAGTATTCATCTGTGGTTCTTGCCTATCCTCATTATTACTGCAGGGTTTTCCTAGTTTTATATTCTTCCCATTTTTGTATTTTGTAATTTTGTATTACCTTCATTTCTTGTGCATTGTTTCATTTAGAATTCTTTTGTAAAGAACTATCTTTTCTCCACTTCATTATTTACTCACTTTTCCATGTATATATTTATTGACTCATGGATATTAATTTGATTCTGTGGGAGTATAATCCAATACAATTGCTCTGATTTTTTTTGTTAAATTGTTACAACAATCAGCCAATGGTAGATCCTTCAAGTTATCTTCTGTGTACATTGACCTCTCCCTGTATTTTTTCAGGCATGTCCTTATTTTCTGCCATCACAGGGTGTTCTAGGCTCAACTTGCATTTACCCAGCTTCAGCCATAGAACTGAATGGTAGACGAGGCTCCTTTTATTAGAAAATTGTATTTAGAAACTAAGATGTAGGCAATAATATATTCATTTTATCATTTCAAGAAAAGTAGAAATACACCTAGGATATCTTAGTAGACAGAACTGAACAATATATGCAAGGCTCTATGCTCATGAGCCTGTGGGCACACACACATACACGACACACACACACGCATTCTATATACTCATGCCTGTGATTCACCACGAGGTTACTGCCAGACAAACCCACTGTAAAGTTGAACAATCTCAAGTCAAACAATCATAAGTTGGGGACTGACTGTATACGTGTTTGTGTGCGGGGAGTATATGTTTGAATCAGAAGTATGAATATTAACTCATAGATCTGTATGTGTGCACACATACTAAGTGAAATAAATACTAAGTGAAAGTAGAATGCTGCATAATTCTACTTATATGACATATCAAAAATAATTAAACTCACTAGAAACAGAAAGCGGAATGGTGGTTGATGGGGTAGGGATGCAAGGGAAATAGGGAATTGCTGTTGAATGGGTATAAAGTTTCAGTTATTCAAGATGCATAAGTTCCAGAGATCTGATGTACTAACTGATGTAGCTAACACTGTATTATGTACTTAAAAATTTGTATATGAATGTTGCCATGAATTAATACACACAGTTTTTATTTTAATAAAATACCACAAATCTCCTCTGCAATTTCCGTCTTTCTTTGCTTCTAACTTCTTTCTCTGTAAGAAAGAAAGCTATTTGTTATTGTAGGTATTATTTGTTCAATGCTAGTGAACACATAAAGTAGTTACAGAGTTGCTAACACATACTCCTCTGAGCAAACAGACATACTAACTAGTGTGTGGTACTGACTTTTATTATTTTTTTAGTTTTGGTTTTTGGTCTTAGTCCCATAAATCCAATTAAAATTCTTTTTTCGCAAAGTATTGTATTTCTTTGGTTAATTTCCAGAGTCAGAATCGTTGATGTTGACAATTTTTTCCTTATTTTATTATTGTTTTTTTGGGAAGGAATTTTCCAAGCTCCTCATTCTGTCATTTCAGAAGTCAAGTTTCTGTGAATGCTTTAAAAATTACTCATTATCTTTACTTTTTAGTAGCTTGACTATGATTTTCCTCAGTGTGATTTCTTTCATAATTATTTTATATAAGTTTTACTTATATAAAGAGCTTTTGGGATATGTGTGCTAATGTCTTTCATCAATTTTGAAAAATTCCTGGCCATTGTATTTTCAGATATTTTTTCTGCCCTGTCTTCTGGATCTTCTGTTCAAAGTTAAGTTTCAAGCATGATGGATCACATGGTCTTATAGCACATCTCCCTGTTTTTGTGACATTTTATTTTGCAGACATTTGACCTTTCTTGTTTTGCTTATTTTTATAATATATTTGGATAACTAATCTTCACACTTACCACTTGTTTTGCTATACATAATCTGCTCTTAAGTGTATGAGGTAATTCTGTTTATTTAAAATAGTCTTTTTCAATTTCATAATTTTTCTTCTGTTTCTTTTGTACAGTTTCCATTTTTCAGATGGAATTCTCATTAATCCATCCTATCAGTACAATATGTTTATTACATTTTTCAAAATATTTTAAAATAGTTATTTTAATGATGTTATTGCCTGCTAAAACTAACATGTGTTCAACTTTGATTGCATGGTTTGTGACAAATTTTTCCTTGATTTTTGATCCCTAGTATCCTGATTTTTATGTTTCATTTTGTTTTTTAGTATCATAGGATGTTGTATTGTATGTTGAATCTTTTATATAAAAAATGACCATCAAGGAGGTAAATGATGCTCAGTTTCATAATAGACAAAACTCCTTGTTCTGCCAGACCTAGATCTAAGCTCTTGTTAAAATGAATCTGGAATAGGTGGCAGCTCTGATTTATTTGAGTTCATTCTTGAATTCAAACATTTTGGACATAAAATTTGGACTCCTAATTTTAGAATGACTTGGTGTCTATAAATTGTGAGACTCTTAAGATTTTTTCATGCTTTCCAGGACTACTTTTGGGTTACTAGTGAATTCTTCAACCACCTTCTGTCTCCCTTTATGCACACCAAGAGATCTTCCCCTGCCTTCCTGCTTTGGACCCCATATTTAGTACATTTCCATGTATTTGAAACTTTTCTGAGAAAGAATTTGTGGAAAAATTAAAATGTACAATTCTTATGGGACTTTCTGGAATTTAATTTATTTTGTCATTCAACATGTATCCATTAAAAGTTTCTCCTTACATATGTAGTGCGGGGAAGGTTACAGCCTTTGTCTACTCTGCCTGCAGGCATAAAATTAACTAGCAAATTTTTATCTTCTAGGTAGAACTCATTTGTCTCTGGAGTTTGGGTTCATTTAAATTATTTGCACCTTTGGATTTTGAATGGTTTTTATAAACATCTATGACTTTTTACAATTATCCAATTACTACTACTGCTACTACTACTACTATTATTATAAGAGTAATGGTCTTTTGTGACCTTTAAATAATGACCAGAAGTAAAAGTTTTATGTCAGCTCTCTTCTTTCTCCATGGGACCAGATAGAGAAAGAAGAGAGATAATATGCTTTGTATTATTTAGGGAACGTTTAGAGAGGGATTGGGGGCATCAAAAAGAGATATTTATACATACAAACATGCCTTCTTAATTGCACTTGGTTTTATTGTGCTTCACAGATTTGTGTTTATTACAAATTGGAGATTTGTAGCAACCTTTCATGGAATAAGTCTATCTGCACCATTTTTCCAACAACATAAGCTCATTTAGTATCTTTGTGTTACATTTTGCTAATTCTTTCAATATTTCATACTTTTTCATTATCATTATACCTATTATGGTGATATTTTTCTTTATTAAAATTTCAGATCAACATGAGGGTACAAACAATTAGATTGCATTATTTGTATTTATTAGATAAAGTCCAAGATGTAGTTGAGCCCTTTACCCAGGAGGTGCAATAGACCCTTCCACTGTGCTCATTAGTGAGAACTTATCAAGCCTCCGCCCTCCTCCCTTCTCCCTCCCTTTCCCCACTTGAAAGGGCGTTTAATTGCGTTTTTCTGTCATGTGGGCATGTAGTTTATCTATCGTTTTCATAATTTGTGAACAGTGATTTGAGATCACTATGGAGATTATTTTGGACTGTCACATATCACACCCATGTAGAAGAGCAAACTTAAGCAGTGCATACTTTGTGTGCTCTGACTGCTCCACTGACTGACTATTCCCCAGTTCTCTCCCTCTCCTATGTCTCCCTACTCCTTGATGCACAAAAATGTAGAAATCAGGATAATTAATAATACACAAAGTGAAAGAAGGGGTTGCATATCTCTCACTTTAAATCAAAAGCGAGAAATGATTAAGCTTAGTGAGGAAGGCACGTCAAGGGCCAAGAAAGGCCGAAAGCTAGCCTTCTTGCACCAAACTGTTGCCAAGCTGTGAAAGCAAAGAAAAATTCTTATTTATTTATTTTTTAATATATGTTTTTATTTTTTTATTAAATCATAAACACATAGATCATGTGTACATGATTAATGCATTTATGGGGTACGATGTGCTGATTTCATGGAGAATTAGGAATGAAGGAAATTAAAAAAAATAACACAAATAATAAGAAAATGAAACAGCTTAATTGCTGATTTGAAGAAACCTTTTGTAGTCTTGATAGAAGGTCAAACCAGCCACAGTGTTTAAGCTAAAGTCTAATTCAAAGCAAGACCCTAACTTTCTTAAGGCTAACAGAGGTGAGGGAGCTAAAGGAGCAAAGTTGGAAGGTAGGATAGAGTGGTTCGTGAGGCTTAAGGAAAGAAGCAATCTCGATAATAGAGGAAATGCAGGTGAACAGAACAGTATAGATGGAAAAGCTGCCTCAAGTTATCCAAAAGCTCTAGCTGAGATCATTGATGAAGTTGACTAAACCAGACAACAGGTTTTCAGTGAAGAAAAAACTGGCTTCTGTTGGATGATGACACCGTTCAGGACTTTTATTGCTAGAAAGAAGGCAGAGCTTGGCCTTAAAGTTTTAAAGAACAGGCTGACCCTCTTTGTGCGGGGGCTAATGAAGCTGGTGACTTGAAGCTGAGGGCCAATGTTTGCTTACCATTACAGAATCTTTGGGTCCTTGAGATATACTTAATTTACTCTGTGCTCTGTAAATAGTGCTCTATAAATAAATAAAACCCAACAAAGCCTGGGTTACTACACATTTATCTACAGCATGTTTTACTCTATAGTTTAAGCACATTGTTTAGATCTACCATCAGGAAAAAGATTCCTTTCAATATATTCTTGCTCATTGACAATGCACCTGGTCACCTAAGAGAGCCACCTAAGAGATGGACAAGGAAACTATAGTTTTTGTGCCTGCTAACAGAACTTTGAAGTCTTATTCTTCAAGAAATACATTTTATAGATGTATGTCTGCTATGCATAGTGATTCCTCTGATGGATCATTATCATGGGCAAAGTAAATTGAAAACATCTGGAAAAGATTCACCATTCTACATGTCATTAAGAACATTTATGGATCATGGGAGGAAGCCAAAATAGCCATATTAACAAAAGTTTGGAAAAAGTTGATTCCAGCCATCCTGGATGACTAAGAGAAGTTCAAGACTCCAGTGGAAAAAATAACTGCAGATATGCTGGAAATAGCAAGAGAACTAGAATTATAAGTGGAGCCTGAAGATATGACTGAATTACTATAATCTCATGACCAAACTTGGATAGATGAAGAGCTGCTTCTTGCAGATGAACAAAGAAAGGGGTTTCTTGAGATAAAATCTACTCCTGGTGAAGATGCTATGTATATTGTTGAAAAAGCATCAGAGGAGTAAGAACATTCCATAAATTTAATTGATAAAGTAATAGGAAGTTTTGACAGAACTGACTCCAATTTTGAAAGTTCTACTGTGAGTAAAATGTTATCAAACGCCAGTACTTGCCGCAAAGAAATCTTAAATGAAAGGAAGAGTCAATCAAAGCAGCACACTTCACTGTTGTCTTATTTTAAGAAATTGCCACATCTACCCAAACCTTCAGTAAACACTGTCCTGATCAGTCAGCAGCCATCAACATCTAGGCAAAAATATCCACTGGCAAAAAGATTATGACCCACTGAAGCTAAGACACTTGCTAGCATTTTTTAGAAATAAAATATGTGCATTTTTAGACATAATGCTATTACACACTTAATAGACTATAGTATGGTATAAGCATAAATTTTATATGCACCTGGAAACCAAAGAATTCATGTGTTCACTTTACTGCAGTATTTTATTTATTATGGAGATATATAACTAAACCTGCAATATCTCCAAGGTATGCCTGTATATGTGTATGCGTTATGTGAGTTTTCAGATTAAATGCAAAAATATTGTTGGAAGGTATTTAAAATATTTTTAAAATATTAAAAGCATTTTTATTACATAAAGAAAAAAATCCTTGTTCAATAGAGCTATATTTTCAGATCTCGAGAACAAACACAAATTGTTTGTTAAGTGTAACTCATTTTCAGTGGCAATGGTTATTTTATGCAAATTTATGGGGAAACTGTGACAAGAAAATTAAATGTCTTTGATAACATCTGCCTGAAAATGTTCAGTGCATTCAACATCTGAATGGATGTGCATGAAAACAAGTTTTAATGCTTCTGAGTTAGACTGAGGACTCTGGAGACTTCCGAGTCTAATGTAAAGTATGATGTGAGGAAGATACAGTCTGTGTACATAATATTTTTTCCCTTTAGGAGGAAAGCAGCATGCAAGGAATTTTAGGGAAATGGGTTTGTTAGCCTTCTGGTGATGCTTGTGTTTTAATTTGGGTTTTATGTCTTATGCTCAAACGTGACTAAGTTTTGTCTTTCAATAAACTGAGGAGGATAGGCTGAATGAAGTCAAAATAATACAGTAAACCTCCATAGCTGACTACCTCTCTACACTGACCACTTTCTTAAGTTGACCTCATGTTAATAGCCAAGACATACACCACATGTAGTCAAAGTTCCTTATGTTGACCACCTCTGTACGTTGACCAGTATGTTACAGTCCCTTGAATGGCCAACTTACAGAAGTTCTATTGTTTTATGAGAGAAGCTGGAGGTGCATAGTAATCATCCTAATCATCTTCCAAAATGTAACACCTCCCTTACTACTAGGTTTATGACTACTACATTGCACTTATTTGTGCCTTCTATGTAGAAAGACAATACGTTTTAGAAAACAGTAGACCTTGCATACATATCTTATATATTTTTGGTCAGTTGGTTGACCTTTGACTATATGCACTGACATAGTTCAAATCTCATGTTGAAATTTGATCCCCAGTGTTAGAAGTGGGATTGGTGGGAGGTGTTTGAGGGCGGATGCCTCAAGAATGACTTGGTGCCCTTCCCCGTGATAACAAGTGGCTTCTTACTTTATGTGTTCACTCAAAAGGGGAACTGATGTTTGAAGGCACCTAGCACCACCTCCTCCCTCTCTTGATCCTTCTTTTGCCATGTGACACACCTGTTTGCCCTTCACCTTCTGCCTTGATTTCAAGCTCCTTGAACCCATCACCAAAAGCTGAAGCTAGTGTCATGCTGGTGCAGGCTGCAGAACTGTGAGTCAAATCAATTCCTTTCCTTTATAGCGTACCCAGTTTCGGATATTTCCTTATAGCAATGCTAAATAGACTAATACATGCTCATTAGCAGATATGGACCTTTTAAACTTAAAACCTTTTCAAGTTTTCCTAATAAGCTTTCCTAACATGTTCAATAAAGCTGTGCCTTCTTAGTTTAACAGGATTATACAACAGCTTGATTTTTATAACACAGCCATGCTAGTCTTCTTTTGTCTAGATTTGTCACTTCTTTGGCATTGTAAAATTAATTAGATAATCTTTGAAGCATGCAGTAACAACACTTTGAGAAAAGACATCATCCTTCTCACAATGGGTACAGTCATCACACCAATAGGACTCATATACAACAACAGTAGATCACAGCTGAAAGCACTATGGGAAGGGATTTGTGGGAAGACTCAAAGGCAAAAAGGAAGACAGAAATAAGAACCTTTAAGGAAAGGAAACCTCAAACACCGAAGGCTACAGTAAACATTAAACACATACAGCTTCATCCTAGCTAGATTAACATCAAACCTCTCTCAAAAGACTTGTTTACTTCAGTAAATTTTAAAAGGCAAGTAAACAAATGAAATTTATAGCAGATTTCTAATGAGAAACCATGAAAATAATGGCAGAAAAAAAGTATTTAAACTGTTGAAAGAAAAACACACCTAGAATTCTATGTCCAGTGAAATTATCCTTTGACATTAAAAGAGAAATAGAGAATATCTCAGGAAAAACAAAAACAAAGGAAATTCCTTAAAATAGAAAGGAAGGAAGTGGATAAAGAAGTTTTGAAGGAAGAACAAAATTATATAGGTCACAGATTCAGAAAATCATCAGAAAAAGAAGAGAATCAAAAGAAGAATAAATGAAGGTAAAATAAAATCTTTTCTTTCTTGAATTCTTGATTCATATGAAAGTATAAATAATACCAGAGTATTAAATGAGCATGGAAATTGGGAAGTAAAATAAATGGCAACAATATAATAATGAATAGGAGGAGGAATGGAGAACACTCTGTTAAAAATTACCTGTTATCTGTGAAGCAGTCTAGTGTTATTAGTTGCAGATTTGGATTGGTGTAATCATGTATGTCAAATACTAGAGAAACCACTAAAAATTCTAGAAGAAAATGTAAAATAAATATGCTTAGAGTAGCTTAAATACCTATCACATAAAATGCTTAATTAAAATCAAAGAGAGAAAAAAGGAGGGAATCAAAAAACAAGTGTAATAAATAGAAGATTAAAAACATGATAAATATTAAACCAAATATTTAAAAATGTTAACAAATGTCAATGATTTATATACACCAATTTAAAAATACATTGTCAAGTGGATATAAAAAATAAGATCCAACTATATTTTGTCTACAAAGAACCTACTTTAAATACAAAAACTCGGATAGTTTCAAAGTAAAGGGATTGAGAGAAAGATATACTATGATAACAATGATGTACAAAATTTGAAGTAGTTGTGTCAATTTAAGACAAATAATCTTTAGAACACGGGATATTTTCAGAAATAAAGAGTGGGATTATATAGGGTGGTGCCTGTGGCTCAGTGAGTAGGACGCTGGCCCCATGTACCGAGGGTGGCGGGTTCAATCCTGGCCCCGGCCAAACTGCAAAAACAAAAAAATAGCCGGGTGTTATGGCGGGCACCTGTAGTCCCAAATACTCAGGAGGCTGAGGCAAGAGAATCACCTAAGCCCAAGAACTGGAGATTGCTGTGAGCTGTGATGCCATAGCACTCTACCGAGGGTGACAAAGTGAGACTCTGTCTCTAAAAAAAAAAAAAAAAAAGAGTGGCATTACATAATGATACAGTTGTCAATTTGCCAAGAACAACTAACAGTCCTAAATATGTATGCACGCAACAGCAGATTATAAGATGTGAGGAAAAAACTGGTAGATGTACAAGGAAAAATGGACAATTTCACTATTTCATTTAGAGATTTCAACACCATACTTTCAGTACTGAAGGAAAAGCAGACAATAAGTATTTAAGGGTATAATTGACCTGAGCAACATTATTAGTCAACTGGATCTAACTGACATTTATACAGGGCTCCCTTGAACAACAGAATACACATTTTTCTCAGTCTTGCATACAAAAATAAACATCATTCTATCATAAAACATTCTTGACATATTTAAAAAATTTAAATCGTATAAAGTTTGTTTTCAGCAATAGAACTGTACTAGAAATCAATAACAGAAAGACATAAGAATTACCCCAAATATTTAGAGATTAAGCAACATACTGAATTACATGTAAATCAAGGAAGTCTAAAGATAAATTCAAAAATAGTATAATAATCAAGAAGTTAAAATGAAAAGAAAACTTGTCAAAATTTGAGTGATGCTGTGAAAGCAGTGATTTGAGAAAACTTATAGCATTAAATGTATATGCTTAAGGAAAGAAAATATAAAATCAATAATTTATACTTCCATCTTAGGAAACTAGGAAAAACTTATATTTAAATTGAGGAGCAACTTACATTTAAAACTAGGACAAATTTACCTTTAAACTAGGAGCAACTTACATTTAAATTAAGCAGAAGAAAAAAGATGATAAAATTAAAGCAAAAATAAATGAAAATGAAAACAAAACAATACAGAGGAAATAATAACTCTCATAAAAGACTCTATGCCCCCAAATTTGTTTACTCAGGTATAATGGACCAATTACTTGAAAAACACAAACTATCAAAACTCACATAAGGAGAAATAGATTATTTGAATTGATTTATATTGAGTAAATTGAATAAAGAGCCAGGAAGGAAGGAAGGAAGGAAGGGAGGGAGGGAGAGAGAGAGAGAGAGAAAGCAAGAAAGCCCAAGCTTGGATGGTTTTACTGTTAAATTGTACCAAATATTTCAGGAAGAATTGATACCCATCTAAACAATCCCACTGAAGGAAAAAAACAAAGAGAACACTTCCTGATTCATTCTAACATTATACTATTATCAATGGCAGATACAGACATTATAAGAAATAAAAAACATAGATTAATATTTCTCATGAAGATAGATGCAAAACTTATCAATGAAATATTAGCCAAGGGAACCAAATTTTGTGTGAAAAGAATTATATAACATAAAAACTGAAATTTGTTTCAATTGTGTAAGTCTATATTTGACATTTGAAAATTAATTAATGGAATTTGCCTAGCAATAGTCTCAAGAAGAAAAATTATGTAGCTGTATCATTTCATGCATAAAAGGATATGACCGAATTCAATATGGTAAGTCGTCTCAGATAGAGTGTAACTATCTCAATTTGATAAAGGTCATGTACAAAACCAATGCAGATAACAATCCTTAAGGTGAAAAATTAACATTTCCTCCTTATTATTAGGGATGAGAAAGAAATGTTCTCTCTTGTGCTGGAATTCCAAGCTACTGTAATAAAACAGGACACATAAAGGTATTCAGGTAAGAATAAATAAAACTTTTTTTTTCACAGATATTATAATTTCTTATGTATAAAATCCCAAAGACATAACAATCTTGGATGTTATAACAAGTACAGCAAAATCACAGTATAAAAAGTATCTCAAGTCAAATGTTTTTCTATATACCAACAATGGACTACTGTAATTTGAAATACTAAAAATATCAATTACAATAGTTCCAAAATAATTACTTAGATAATAAAATGTGTACACTTTCTATCCATGGAATATTATAAAAATCTATCAGAGGAAATAAAGTATGATCTAAGTAATTTTTTAAAAAATCTGTATTCATGGTCTGGAAAACTCAATATTGTTAACCTGTCTATTATTTCTAACTTGATCTATAGATTTATATAACCCCAATCAAATTACCAGCAAACCATTTGCAGAGTTCTTAAAAATTACATGGAAAGTAGAAGACCCAGAATATCCCACAAAATACTGAAGAACTCACATTACCCAATTTCAAGACAGTAAAACTACCATAATTAAGACATCATGATATTGGCAAAATAATAGACACATATATGTAAATGGATATATATAAATATATATAAATAGAGAATGAAGAGATAGAACCACATAAATATTGTCAATTGAAGTAGTTTTCTAGTACCTTTAGTATATTATTAATTTACAACCTAATACTTTTTATGACTTCAATCTTTCAGAGGTATTTTTGTAGCTTTAAATTCTTTCTTGATTGGTTTTCCAAGGTCATTTAAAAAATGCAAATTCTGCCTTTGCTAGGTTATTGTAAACGTCAATTAGGTCAACTTGGTAGCTAGGGATGTCTAGTTTTTCTAGATCCTTGGAGACTGACTTTCTGTCCACTTGTTTTTCAGTTACTAAGAGAAGAATGTTAAAGTCTACCTAACCACCGTAAATATGGATTTGTCTATTTCTCCTTTTTGTTCTTTCCATTTTTGGCTATTTATTTTGAAGTTATATTATTAAATCCATACACTTTACAAAATTATTATGGATACATTTTCTCGTCTGTCCTTATAGGTTCATGTGATGTTTTGATGCAGTTATACGTTATGAATTAATGAAATCAGGTGAATTGGAGCATCCACCTTGGGCACTTATCATTTCTTCATGTTAGGAATATTCCATTTTTTTGGTATTTTAAAGTATACCCTAACTTATTTTGGTTTCGCTATCAAATATTGCTCATTATATCTAATTATCTAACTGTTTTTGCACTCATAAATCATTCCCATTTTGTCCCCACCCCCTTCTACTAACCTTCCCAGCCTCTGGTAACCATCATTCTACTCTCTGTCTCCATGAGATAAGTTGTTTTTAATGTTTAGCACCAACATTTGTGTGAGAACAGGTGCATATACTTTTTTTTTTTGAGACAGAGTTTTACTATGTCACCCTCAGTAGACTGCTGTGGTGTCACAGCTCACAGCAACCTCAAACTTTTGGGCTTAAGTGATTCTCTTGCCTCAGCTTCCCAAGTAGCTGGGACCACAGGTGCCCAATACAACACCTGGCAATTTTTTTTTTTTGCTGTTGTCATTGTTGACAACATTTAGCAGGCCTGGGCTGGGTATGAACCCACCAGCTCCAGCTTCCTTTGACCTTTTTAATATAAGCCATTCTCACTAGAGTTAGATGATATCTCAATGTGGTTTTTATTTGTATTTCCCTAAAGATTAGACATGTTGAGCATTTTTTCTTGAGTTTGTTGGCCATTAGCATATCTCCATTTTGAACAGTTTCTGTTCATGTCTGTTGTCCATTTTTTGATTCTTTGATTGTTTGATTCTTTCTTGTTGATTTGCTTGAATTCTTTGTAGATTCTGGTTATCTGTCCTCTATCATATGTATAGTATGTAAATATTTTCTCCCTTTCTATTGTCTATTTGCTCTTTTATTGTGTTTTGTCTGTGTAGAAGTTTTTTAATTTCATCATGTCCCATTTATTTATTTTTGTTGTGCTGTGAATATTTTGGGGATCTGTGAATGTTGTAGGAGTCTTCTTCATGAATTCTTTGCCCAGGGAAATGTCTATAAAATATTTGCCAACATTTTCTTCTAGAATTCTTATAGTTTTATGCCTTAGGTTTCAGTATTTTACCATGATGAGTTAATTTTTGTGAGTGGTGAGAGGTGTGGATCTTGTTTCATTCTTTAACATGTGGCTATTCAGTTTTCCCAGCATCATTTATTGAATAGCCATTCTTTCCCCCAGCACATGTTTTTATCTGTTTTGTCAAAAATCAGATGGGAATATGAAGTTGATTTCATTTCTGGGTTCTTTTTTCTGATCTATAGGTCTATGTCTCTGTTTTTGTGCCAGTATTATGTTGTTTGAGTTATAATAGCCTTGTAATATAGTTTGAAGTCTGGTAATGTAATGCTTTCAACTTTGTTCCTATTACGTAGGGTTGCATTGGCTATTTAGGGTCTTTTCTTGTTCTATATCAAGCATAGAACTGTTTTTTCTAGATCTGCAAAACAAAGGGATTAGTATTTTAATGGGAATTGCATTCAATCTAAAAATCATTTTGGGAAACATAGCCATTTTAATAATGTTAATCCTGCCAGTGCATTAACATGATATATTTTTTCATTTGTTTACATTATCTATAAGTTCTCTCTTCAGTGTTTCATAATTCTCCCTATAGAAGTCTTTTATTACCTCCTTTGTTAAGTATATTCCTGAATAGATAAGGAAACATAAACCAAGTATCTTCTGTCTTCAGGAAACATATCTACCTTACAAGGACTCATTTAGACTCAATGTGAAAGGTGAAAAAAATGTTCTATGAAAATGGAAACCAAAAGTAAACTTTCATAGCCATTGAATGATATCTTGTCTTTTCTCTCATGAAGTAAAACTAGAAATCAATCCTCTAACAGAAACATTCAGAGTCATGGAAACTAAACAACCTGATGCTGAATAACACTTGGGTCAATGAAGAGACAAAGATGGAATAAAAGATTCTTTGAACAAAATGACAATGGGACACAAGTTTTCTAAAAAACAAAACAAAACAAAACAAACAAAAAAAACCCACAAAATCTGTGGGATACAGACAAAGCTGTCCTGAGAGGAAAAATCATAGCCTAAAATGCTCACATCTGAAAGACAAATCAACAATCTAATTAATCATGTCAAGGAATTAGAAAAAGAAGAGCAAACCCATCCCAAACCCAGCAGAGGAAAAAAAAATAACCAAGATCAGAGTAGAACTACATAAAATTGAGAAAAAATGAACTATGCAGGGGTCCTCAAACTTTTTAAACAGGGGGCCAGTTCGCTGTCCTTCAGACCGTTGGAGAGCTGGACTATAGTTTAAAAAAAAAAAACTATGAAAAAATTCCTATGCACACTGCATGTATCTTATTTTGAAGTGAAAAAACAAAACAGGAACAAATACAATCACACCACCTCATGTGGCCCACGGGTGGTAGTTTGAGGACCCCTGATCCACAGGATTAAAGAAGCAAAAAGTTGGTTCATTGAAAAGATAAACAAAATGGACAAGCTTCTTGCTAGATCAACTAGAAACAGAAAAGGACTCTATAAACTCAATTGAAAATGAAAAGTAAGTCCTTAGTCAATGAAAAAGCCATTAATCAATATCATGGAAATACAAACATCATCTCAGAATACTGTAAAAATTTCTACATCCATAAATTTGAAAATGTGGAAGAAATAGACAAATTCTTGGATACACACAACCTCCCTAGGCTCAACCAGGAAGAAACAGTACTCCTGAACAGACCAATATTGAACACCAAAATTGAGCAGCATTAAAAAATCTTCCAACTAAAAAAAGTCAGAGTTTCACACCAGAATTTTACTAACCCTACAAAGAGGAGCTTTTACTATACTAAAGAAATTATTCCATAACACTGAAAAGGAAGGAATGCTCCCTGACTCATTCTATGAAGCCAATAGGAAAAGACCCAAATAAAAAAGAAAACTATATACCCAATATACTTTATGAATATAGATCAAACTTTTTCAGTAAAATTTTAGCAAAATTATTTCAACAGCACATCAAAAACTAATTCACCTATTTTCTTTTCATGGATCTGATATCTCATTTTTCATCATTTTCAATAACTTGCATTACCAGATACTGTCATGAAGTTTCACTGGCAGTAATTTTTTTTTTTTTTACCAAAATGTCTTTATTTTGTTTTCATTGTTGAACAATATTTTTTTGCTGTTCATAAAGCTCTAGTCTGACAGTTTTTATTGTTTTCTTTTCCTTTATAACTTTGAAGATTTCATTCTGTTGTCTCCTTGTTTGCTTTGGCCATGGTGAAAAGTTAGGAATCAAGTCTTACTTTTATGCCTTTGTGATTTCATTTCAGATTATAGTTTCAACAAATATTAAAAAAAAATTCAAAGTAAAAAAATATCAAACCATTGTATTTTTGAATATATTTTATATTTTCTCCATTTTTACACACTCCAAGTAAATATTTATTAGACTGCTTTACACATTAGCATAGGTGGTTAGGGTCTTGTTTAGTTTTTAAAGTTGTCATTCTTCTCACATGCTTATTTGTCAATCTACAATATCATCTATCACCTTGCTGTATTAATTTATTCAATTTTTGCAATGTCTTCAAGTTTATTGAACATTTTTTGTTAATATCCCTAATAACCTGTTAGGCATGTTAAGAATTTTTCCATTTTCATATTGCATTTTTCTTGTCAAACAGACATATTTTGTTCATTTTTATAAATTCTATCTTTCTTGCCTTTAGGTTTACATTTTCTCTAAATTCTTGACGATGCTTGTAATTACTATGTCAATGTTCTTTTCATTATTCCATCGTCTCTGTCACATTTGATTATTTTTATTAATATAATCTTATTTTTCTTCTGGTTATGAATAAGATTTCCCTGCTTTTTCACATTCCAGTAAATTTTAATTGAGTTCTTGTCATTTTGTTCACTGCATTTTTGTCTAAAGTATTTCATCTTAAAGAATGGTGTTTATTTTGATAGTCAAGTTATTTCTGTAGTAGCTTGATCCTTTTAGGCTTCTTTTATAAACCTTTGAGGGTGGATTTGCAGTAGGTTTCCTCTGAGTATAGATTAATCTTATTGCTGAAATGTGATCCTCCTGGTTTCTTTACTAAATTCCCTGAGTGCCCAGTGAGATATCTCCACTCCAGCATGTTGGAACTAGGATATCTTGTAGTTCTGAGTCAACTCTGGGGATTGTTTGTATTATGACATAGAACATACTTGCTTGTATGCAAGGTATTTTTTCTATACAGAATCAAATTTGTAATCAGTACAAAACTCAAGTGTCAGCCCATACAGATTTTTAGACACTTATTTCTACACAGCTCCCTACTCTTCAGTACTCTGGTCTAAAATAGTCTGATGCCAGAGTCTCAAACTATAGGACTACTCAGATAAAATACAACTTTTATCTCCTCAATCCAGTACAACCTACAGCTCTACATTCTTATTCTGAAGGTGCCTACATGCAAAAGTTTAGGCTACTTTTAAGCTTTTGTGCTTATCTTATCTTATTGATTTTTGAGATAGTCTCACTTTGTTGCTCCAGGTAGAGTACCATAGCATCGTAGCTCACAGTGACCTCCAACTCTTGGGCTCAAGTGATTCTCTGGTCTCCGCCTCCCGAGTAGTTGGGACTACAGCCACCCACCATAATGCCTGGTTATTTTCAGAGATGGGGTCTTGCTTTTGCTAGGCTGGTCTCAAACCTGTGAGCTCAAGCAATCCACACACCTTGGCCCCCAGAGTGCTTCTGTGTTTATTTTAATCTTCTTAAAGATCACTGTCCTGCACTGCTTATTATCCACTGTGCAAAATAAGTTGTTTCATAGACTGTCTCCATTTTTCTAGTTGTTTAAACCAGGAGACAAAGTTTGACTCTGGTTATTCCAACATGGCTAACTATGATTTCACAGCTTTTCTGGCAGGTTCTCATTGTTATAGTCGTTCTCCTCAGTCTGCTTGTCTTCTAGCTCGAAGTAGAAATTAGGACTACATATTAAAGTCTTAAAAATCTCTATCAAGTTATCAACTAAGTATTATTACCCTTGAGCTTGTACCATTCTGTTATAAGCATAGTTAGCAGTATCTTGCAGGTCTCTCCATGAGAGGGATTTTCCAGTTCAATATGCACCAAGTCATTATCTGAGACTCAGATGTATAGTGGTTATTACTGAGTCCTGACCAAATATAAAAACACTGTTTGTGGAGATAAGCATACCAAACACGTAGAAAAATACATTGCAGTCTTCTAAATAGCAATGCCAAGGAACATAATAATTATTCTTTCCCAGATTCATTGCTACATTTTCCTGTTCAGACATAACCTAATCTTTGGAGCCTATATTCAGTTAGGTTTTAGTTAGGATAGTCTCCATGAAAAGATAAGCATTAGCATGACAGCATATTATGTACAATATTCCAACCCATAAAAATATGCTAATATACTCTGTTTTTCCTAAGTTCTTTTGAAATATGTACTCTTAATTCAACTTGGGGTCACAGAATGTATTCTGGGTGACAATTCTTTCTTCATACATAGAAGTAGTTCACTAAAGTGATTCTATAGTAATATGTAATTTTTTAAAAGATGGTATTGCCATTTTTTTAAATTTAAGGCTCCAAAAATGATTTAAGAGGACTTAGGCTGACTTTTTCCTCCACTAAAAAAGGCAATATTGAGTTGGGAAATTAAATAAAATATCTAAAAGGTCACTTATACAATAATTTATAATAATTTTAGACTTGTGAATAACTGTCATAATGGTCTTGTTTTCTCTAAGCATCTTTGTAACATTAGAAACATTCTCTATGCATTTTCTTATTTTGGGCATTTTGGGCAATTATAAATAATTTATTTATAAAAAGAAAATAAAGAGTAATTGTCAAAACAGAACTAGGTGAGGTTATGTAATTATTTGGTTCTAAAATATTTTCTTTACTAAGAAGAATATGTTTCAGCTCCATCCATGTAAACATGAAAGAGGTAAAGTCTCCATCTTTCTTTAAGAATGGAAGAAAAGGTATCCAATGTATCAGCCCTACTATGAAACTAATTTATGGCTTTCATAGGAAAGCTATAACCTAGTTATAATCTAAGAATATGGGGGAGGGGAGGGAAAGGGGAGGTTGGGCAGAGGGAGGGTGATTGGTGGGATTACACCTGCAGTGCATCTTACAAGGATACATGTGAAACTTAGTGAATACAGAATATGATTGTCTTAACACAATAACTAAGAAAATGCCAGGAATGCTATGTTAACCAGTGCGATGAAAATGTGTCGAACTGTTTATAAAACCATTGAATGGTGCCCCATGATCGCATTAATGTACACAGCTATGATCTAATACTAATAAAAAAAATAAAATAAATAAAATATTTTCTTTTGCTTCATTTCTTCCTCTTGCATAGATTAACTCATATATTGAACAACTTACAGTGAGTTAACTGTATTTTATGTTATACTCTAATTGGATGGATATAGTTCTAAAAACAAGTTAATTAATTCCTTTTTATAAACTGCTCTTTCAGTTGTTCTCAGAGGATCTCAAAAAGATAATTAAGCATTCTCTAAGGTATTTTTACCATCTTTGTTACCATTGATTGCTAACAAGGCAGTAGAAAATAATTCACTTCCTTTATCAGGTTAACAGAATATATTTTAAAAAGCCTTTGTTATTTTTCAGTATGATAATATGACTTACTAGAGAAATAATTCTTTTAAATCAGCTGAATTTAGGGAAACACAGAGGTGCCATTTATTTCATTTTGCTGTACTTCAATCTATTTAATAAGCCTAGTATACATGAATTCAGTGTTTTTCTCTCATTCACATTTTAAAATTCACAAATTCAAATCCTATACTGGTTTAATATGTCTTATTTCTCAAACTTAGCACAGATCATTTCAGCCTGAGCCCTAGGCTTATTATATGTAATACAGTTGTCACAGGGAAAAAAATATTATTATTTTTATTTTGAATTGTATGTAAGCTGCATTTAGCTGCAAGAGTGGACTGTCTGAAGAATTTATATTAGTTCATCATTCTGTTTCAAATTATTATCCTGACTAATTGAATTTTAAAAGTCCATATGTTTAGAAAAAACTTTTTTTGAGACAAGGTCTCACTCTGTTGCCTAGATTAGAGTACATGTGAGTCTACATCACAGCTATCTCAGATTCCTTGGTGCAAGTGATCCTCCTGCCTCAGCTCTTCAGCAGTTGGGACTATAGACACCTGCAAAAGCCTGGCTAATTTTTCTATTTTTGGTAGAGGTCTTGCTCTTGCTGTTGCTCATGCTGGTATTGAACTCCTGAGCTTTAGGGCTCGTCCCACTTGGCCACCCAGAGTTTAAAATTGCAGCCTAAGCCACTGCACCCAGCCAGAGGAAACTTTTTGTAATCGAGAACCATAAAAACATTTAGAGAAAATAGAGTGTGTTCCTTCAACCATCCACAAATAAAATCAAGAGAGGGATTTTTAATATCTCATTTTTCAATTTAACCTGACAATTCCTATACTTGAATGCACAATTTCATTAATTTAATAGACAGTTGTCTAGAGTAATCTGTCCCTCAGTAAGATATTTTCATGATGTTGCCAAGGTGAAGGAAATATTATATGTACCTCAGTCTTGAAAAATCTATGCATAAGAAGCAGAAGGTATATTTTCCAGCCTGAAGAAGTGAGGCAAACATCTGGAGAACCACTTCCATGAGGTCGACATCAGCTCCATGGAGCTGCAGCTGGTTTGTGATCATCAACTTCACACTTCACGCTTCACACTTTTGTTCAACTCCTCTTCCACTCAGAAGGCCCTTATCAATCTCTGTGAACCACATCACATCTACATAGTAAGCACACGCATTACCCAAGCCTGAGTTCAAGCTCCCCTATTGGTAAGTCTTCCCTGAACTCTCCATAATCTTTGTCCAATTGGCCACTCTTATACTTTTTAAAATTTCTAACCCGCATAGAAATGGCATGGTATATGTCTTTGACTAGTGAAATAAATTCATGTATTTTCTATTTATATAAGAAAATCATCAGAGAGAAATATAAATTTCCACTCATCACTATTCTTTTCTACAGACACTTTACATGGTACTGAAGGGTAGATATTCTGAGGTTGGATCAGCTTAGTTTTTTGTGTTTTCTTTTTTAAAATAAATTTTGATAAGAACACTTAACATGAGATCTATATTCTTAACAAATTTTGAATGCACAAGGCAATGTTCACTATGTCACATTGGTGTATAGCAGACCTACAACATTTATCTTACATAACTGAAACTTTATACTCCCCATTTCCCCTGTCCCCAGCCTGTGGCAACTATTCTACTCTGTTTCTTGGAACGTAACTATTTTTTTATCTTATATATGTGGAATGAAGTATTATTCACTCTTCTTTGGATGGTTTATTTCACTTAGCATAATGTCCTCCAGGTTCATCCATGTTGTCACATAGAGCATGATTTTGTTCTTTTTATGACTGGGTAATATTCATTATTGTATCTACCACATTTTCTTTGTCCACTCATATATTAATAGACATTTAAGTTTTTCATATGTTGCCTATTGTGAATAACACTGTACTAAACATGAGAGTGCATCTTGAAATCTTGATTTTAATTCTTTTAGATAATATACCCAGAAAAGAGATTGCTGGATTTATATGATAATTCTACATTTAATTATTTGAGGAATCATCATACTGTCTGCACTATTTTATATTCCACCAATAGCGTACAAAAGTTCTAATTTCTACTCCAATTTTGCTTGAATGTCAGCTTCATCACTTACTAGCTGCAAAATGTCTAAATTATACTTTATCTGCTTCACTCTGCCTCAGTTTTCCCATTTTAAAATTAGGAATAATCGTAGCTATGTTGTAAGGGCAATTGCACACCTTAAACCTTGAAGTATACAAATGTAAAAACATTGTACTATTCCGCACAGATCAGCTATTAAGTAGAGAAATTCTACAGATCTATATCCACAGATGAAGCTTTGGTAGTTGCTCTAGAAACTAAAATTCTGTCTCAGAGCATTTGGTGCAGTGTTACCCAAACATACTGCTTTTCCAAAGAGCAAAGCCATGAGGTATCAGCTTCTTGCCTGCTTCAGGGAGCTTCCCAATCCTTGAATTGCTCTTTCCTCAGACAAATTCTGCTAAATTTAGTTTGTTTAAAGTTTTTCTCTTAACAACCCCAACAGTAGTATAAATTGGTAAACATTATGTATGAAGGTTTAGAACATAATATCATTAAATATTGCAAATATCCTTGAAGATTTGCATATTTTACCAAGATTTATATCACAAGATTTATATTGAAATAAATTGTAAGTCACATATGCAAATAATGTAGAATAGCAGAACTTTTACTACTCTCTATGTAGTAAAAAAAGTAAAACTATATAAATGTACACTAGGGTTAATGTATAATTTTCACAAATGAGCTATTTGATTTTCATAAAAGAAAATATTACACAATCAAAATTATATTAAGTGATGATAATGTCACAGAAGAATGCTAATAAAGTCTTATAGTATAATCATGTTTTACATTTATTTCATATACACAAAGTAGAAAAGAACTTAATATATATCTATTTCTTTGGATCATTAATTTACACATATGTACATGTCAAAGGGGTCTAGATCAATCTATACCAAAAAACCACTAGTGACAACAGTTACTGGTAAGTGGCGCCATTATTGGTATCCATATTTTATAAATTTCTTACAATGAATTTCTATTACTTTTGTTAGAAAAACCATTATCACTTGGAATATGACTAATGTTTCCTGCTTTGTCAGTAATGCTGCATAAGTCAATCCTGATACTTTTAAGGAGGTTTACTCCACTTATCCTCTATGTTTATTGGTCAGGGAGGGAATTTAATCCTGCATTGGATTCTCCTTTGCATAAATCCTTTGTGGGGTAAGAGTTAAGGGTTATAAGGGAGTTAGGGTTGCAAGAACAGTCATCTCTCCTTTTGCAAATACTGAGTTGGCTAAGTGACTGCCATATTAGTTTCCAGGTACTAACAAATATACTATGATCTTTGTCGGGGCCAGGGAACTGGGAGAAAAGTCTAGCTGGAACAAAGGTGATCTTTAGTAACCTGGCTGCTTTGGTTATGACCTCCCACTCTCTCTGGTAAATTTTCTAGCTATCTAGAGAGGAGGAAGGTGCCTGGATAAGGTAAGTGGATTATGTGCCATGTGTTAATATTTATATCTGCAGTCAACAGTGGATGGTTGTACAAGTGTTAAATTCTGAATATAAACAAAAAAGTTAATTGGGAATTTTTTTTCTAGCATAGGAGCAACGGAAAAACTTTCTGCCCTAGAAAGTCTCTCATTTATAAAACTGCAGGTAAATGAGACCCGACATATTCATCTGATTAAGTAATAAAATTTTCTCTTTGATATTTATGCTATAGTCTCTAATATCTGTGGAATAAAAAAGGGAAATAGTGAGTGACATAGTGTCATAGCAGACTTTTATTAAAGACTGTATCTTAAGTCATTCAAATATAATATAGAAACACAAATGAGGAATATAGGACTAACTACCACTTACTGCTTGTCTCCATTTTTCAGGTGCTGCTCATAAACGATATTCATACATCCCATGGATATATAGGGAGTGCTTACTGGGGGGATGCTATTGTCAATATGGAAATGACTCCTGCTCTCATAGCAGATAAATGAGGGAGAGAAATGTTAAACGATAGCTATAATTAATCAATCTCAATTATGGTCACGGTCTTAAAGGGTAAGTTCAAGAGACAAGGGAAGAATTTGCTAAAGAAGTGATACTAAAATTGCAAATAACAGGACACCTTGTGATGTCGTAATGAAGAACAGAAGGACATTCTAGGTAAAGAACGTGGCACGTGGGGCATTAGAAATCAGGCATTATCCCCATTTTATAGTGAAACACAGAGAAACTTGAGGGCCTAAGTAGAATACTCACGGCTGTAACATGTAAATAAAAGATCCAGGTTTTAAACCCAGATCTATTTGGCATTAAAATACTCCTTTTTCAATGATTTCATAATAATCTGTTTTCTTTGATATGAGAAAAATGATTCATAAATTTTCTTCTCAGTATTTTTTTCTAATCAGTTAGTACCTTAAATACTCCTTTTTTTTTTTTTTAATAATAGAGGTTTTCTTTTCCCAGTTTCTTAACTCTTAGTTTGGTGATTGTATAAAAATTAGGATAATCTCAATGTTTTATTAATGTTTAAATTTTTAATTCAAAACATACATCTTTGAGTGGCAATAGAGGATAATTGTGCAGTCAGAAACTACCCAAACATTGAGGAAACCGAAATAATTATTTCACAAGATTTAAATAGGCCTAAATTCTATAGTCTATTTTCAATAACCAGAAAGACACACGTCCTATATTCCTGAGACATTTAAGGCAAATGGTGTCAGGTGGAAAATACAATGATTTTCTTCAGAAATCATTTTCGCCCCAAAGTTTCATTACACTGATTCTTGAACAAAACATTAACATTTGGCTCAAACATTTGTTTCTATGTATTTTGTATCAAAGAAAGTCTCCAAAAGAAACCAGATCATACATCCTGGATTATGATTTTACAGTAGTCTATTCATCTATACAGATATTACTAAAACCAGGCTAATAATAGTAAAATTCTCAGCTATTATCTCAGAATTTTCTTTGTAATACAAAAGAGGCAGAGAGTTTTTAGAAACTTGACGTAGCAAATAATGTATAAGATTTTCATGAAAATTCATTTTAGCCACTAATTCTTCACTATTCTGTTTAGTACAGTCCTGGGCTCTGAAGGGGCCATTCCATACTTCTGCCTACTTTCTATTGTGTAAAGTACAATGTTAGAAAACACAAAGTTTGATTAATGATAAAGATAAATAAGGTCCTGAACATTGGCAGCTAAAATTATACCTTTTATAATGAATGTTCAGTTAGGAAATAGAAGTCTTAGCTTTGGGACCAATTCCAAATTGACATTCATGCAGGAAGTTGGTGATGCTTCCAGAATCACTCACTGTGTGACAACTGAATCTGCAAAGTTAAAGTTTAAACTCCAGTCGTACTTAAAGCCTACTTTTGAGTTAACAGTATTCAGTTTTCTTAGCACTGACAAAAACAGCCTTATTATTTACAACATCCTATTGCCCATACATTTGCTTTTCTTCTTTTCTGGTATACAAGGAAGGTCTTGCATCTAAATACCCTTTTTTAAATTTTATTTTTAATTGACATGTAATAATCATGGTACATATTAACAGTGTATACAGTAAGGTTTTGATACATATAATATATACCCCATTTCCCCGAAAATAAGACATCCTCCGAAAATAAGACCTACTTACAGGAAAGATAAGACATCCCTGAAAATAAGACCTAGCACACCTTTGGGAGCACACCTTAAAATAAGACACTGTCTTATTTTCTGGGAAACAAGGTAGTGACCAGATCAGGGTAATTAGCAAATCTGTTATCTCTAACATTCTTATTGTAGACCATCCTTGAGTCCAAGTTTTATTCACCCATAATCAAGTAAATTTTCCTATGCTTTCTTTGAGGATTTTTATTGTTTCATGCCTTAAATTTAAGTCCTTTATCCCTCTTGCATCAATTTTTGTGAGTGGGGAAAGGTGTGGGTCCAGTTTCAGTCTTTTACATGTAGACATCAGTTCTCCCAACACCATTTATTGAATAGGGAGTGTTTCCCCCAAAGTATGTTCTTGTTTGGTTTATCAAAGATTAGGTGGTTGTAAGATGTTAGTTTCATTTCTTGGTTTTCAATTTGATTCCAAGTGTCTATGTCTCTGTTTTTGTGCCAGTACCATGCTGTCTTGACCAGTATGGCTTTGTAGTACAGACGAAAATCTGGTATGCTGATGCCCCCAGCTTTATTTTTATTACTAAGAACTGCTTTAGCTATACGGGGTTTTTTCTGGTTCCACACAAAATGCAGAATCATTTTTTCCATATCTTGAAAGTACGATGTTGGTATTTTGATAGGAATGGCATTGAATAGGTAGATTGCTTTGGGAAGTATAGACATTTTAACAATGTTGATTCTTCCCATCCATGAGCATGGTATGTGCTTCCATTTGTCAATGTCCTCTGCTATTTCCTTTCTGAGGATTTCATAATTTTCTTTATAGAGGTCCTTCACTTCCTTCGTTAGGTATATTCCTAGGTATTTCATTTTCTTTGAAACTATGGTGAAGGGAGTTGTGTCCTTAATTAGCTTCTCATCTTGACTGTTATTGGTGTATACAAAGGCTACTGACTTGTGGACATTGATTTTATATCCTGAAACATTACTGTATTTTTTGATGACTTCTAGGAGTCTTGTGGTTGAGTCTTTGGGGTTCTCTAAGTATAAGATCATGTCGTCAGCAAAGAGGGAGAGCTTGACCTCATCTGCTCACATTTGGATTCCCTTTATTTCCTTGTCTACCTAATTGTATTGGCTAGAACTTCCAGCACTATGTTGAATAGTAAAGGTGACAGAGGACAACCTTGTCTGGTTCCAGTTCTAAGAGGAAAAGCTTTCAGTTTTACTCCATTCAGTAAAATATTAGCTGTGGGTTTGTCATAGATAGCTTCAATCAGTTTTAGAAATGTGCCACCTATGCCTATACTCTTCAGTGTTCTAATTAGAAAAGGATGTTGGATTTTATCAAATGCTTTTTCTGCATCTATTGAGAGGATCTTTATTTTTGCCTCTGTTAATATGGTGGATAACGTTTATGAACTTGCGTATGTTAAACCAGCCTTGCATCCCTCGGATGAAGCCTACTTGATCATGGTGTATGACTTTTTTGATGATAAGCTGTAATCTATTGGCTAGGATTTGGTTGAGAATTTTTGCATCTATATTCATGAGTGAGATTGGTCTGAAATTCTCCTTTTTGGTTGGGTCTTTTCCTGGTTTTGGTATCAGGGTGATGTTTGCTTCATAGAATGTGTTGGGGAAGATTCCTTCTTCCTCAATTTTTTGGGATAATTTCTGCAGTACAGGATTAAGGTCTTCCTTGAAGGTTTGATAGAATTCTGGTGTGAAGCCATCTGGACCAGGGCATTTTTTGGTTGGAAGATTTTTTATTGTTTCTTTAATCTCAGTGCTTAAAATTGGTCTGTTTAGGAGGTCTATTTCTTCCTGGATAAGTCTAGGGAGAGGGTGTTATTCCAAATATTGATCCATTTCCTTCCCATTGTCAAATTTCTGGGCATAGAGTTTCTGATAGTATTCAGAGATGATCTCTTATATCTCTGTAGGATCAGTTGTTATTTCCCCTTTATCATTTCTGATTGAGGTTACTAAAGATTTTACTTTTCTATTTCTCGTTAGTCTGGCCAGCGGTTTATCTATTTTATTTATTTTTTCAGAAAACCAACTCCTTGCTTCATCAATTTTCTGAATGATTCTTTTGTTTTCAATTTCATTGATCTCTGATTTGATTTTGGATATTTCTTTTCTTCTACTGAGTTTAGGCTTAGATTGTTCTTCTTTTTCCAATTCCATAAGATGGCTTGTGAGATTGTTGATGTGCTCTCTTTCTGTTTTTCGAATGTAGGCATCTAAAGCGATGAATTTTCCTCTCAAAACTGCTTTTGCATTATCCCACAGGTTTTGGTAGCTTGTGTCTTCATTGTTGTTATGCTCAAGGAAGTTAATGATTTCCTGTTTTATTTCTTTCTGCACCCATCTGTTATTCAACAGAAGATTATTTAATTTCCATGCCTTTGTGTGGGGTTGAGCGTTCCACCTTTAGTGCCTTGTGGTCTGAGAAGATACAGGGTAAAATTTCAATTCTTTTGATATTTGTTTTGTGTCCCAGGATATGATCAATTTTGGAGAATGTTCCATGGGGTGATGAGAAGAATGTATATTCTTTATCTTTGGGATGGAGTGTTCTATATGTGTCTATCAAGCACAGTTTTTCTAGGGTCTCATTTAAATCTCTTATATCTTTGTTTAATTTCTGTTTAGAGGATCTGTCCAGCTCTGTAAGAGGTGTGTTAAAGTCCCCTGTTATGATGGTATTATCAGATATCATATTGCTCAGACTGAGTAAGGTCTGTTTCAAGAATCTGGGAACATTTAAATAGGGTGCATAAATATTTAGAATTGAAATGTCTTCTTGTTGTATTTTTCCCTTGACCAATATAAAGTGACCATCTTTGTCTTTTTTGACTTTAGTTGCTTTAAATCTACATGAATCTGAAAATAAGATTGCAACTCCTCTTTTCTTCTGAATTCCATTTGCCTGAAAAATTGTCTTCCAACCCTTGACTTGGAGTTTTAATTTGTCTTTTGAAGCCAGGTGTGTTTCTTGCAGACAGCAAATGGATGGCTTGTGTTTTTTAATCCAGTCAGCCAATCTATGTCTCTTCAGTGGGGAATTCAAGCCATTAATATTTATTGAGATAATTGATAAGTATGGTAGTATTCTATTTGCCTCATTTTGTGAGAGTCCATTGCTTAGTTTTGTCTTTTGCATCAGTGTGGATGTTAGGTTCTGTCCTTTAATATCTGAGTTCTTACTTTGCTGCTGATCCATTGTGATGGTCAGTGTGTAGAACAGTTTGAAGAGCTGGTCTTGTAGAGCCGGTCTTGTTGTGGCGAATTTCCTCAATGTTTGTATATCCATAAATGATTTCATTTCTCCATCAATTTTAAAGCTTAGCTTAGCAGGGTACAGAATTCTGGGCTGGAAATTGTTCTGTTTAAGTAGATTAAAGGTAGATGACCATTGTCTTTTTGCTTGGAAAGTTTCATTAGAGAAGTCTGTGGTCACTCTGATGGATTTGCCCCTGTAGGTCAACTGGTGCTTACTCCTGGCAGCTTGCAGAATCTTTTCTTTTGTCTTGACTTTGGACAGGTTCATCACAATGTGTCTTGGAGAAGCTCAGTAAGAGTTGAGGTGACCTGGGGTCCGATATCCCTCTGAAAGCAGTGTGTCAGAATCTTTGGTGATATTTGGGAAATTTTCTTTTATAATATTCTCTAGTATGGCTTCCATTCCTCTGGGGCATTCTTCTTCCCCTTCTGGGATTCCTGTAACTCGTATGTTGGAACGCTTCATAAAGTCCCATAATTCTGACAGTGAACGTTCTGCTTTCTCTCTCTTCTTTTCTGCCTCTTTAGATATCTGAGTTATCTCAAGAATTGTTGTCTTCCACCTCTGAAATTCCTTCTTCTGCATGGTCTAACCTGTTGCTGATACTTTCCATTGCATCTTTAAGTTCCCTGATTGACTGTTTCAGTTCCTTCAACTCTGCTATATCCCTTCTATATTCTTCATATCGTTCATCTCTTATTTGATTCTGTTTTTGGATTTCCTTTTGGTTATTTTCCACTTTATTAGCAGTTTCCTTTATTGTTTCCATCATTTCTTTCATTGTTTTCATCATGTGTATTCTAAATTCCCTTTCTGTCATTCCTAACATTTCTTTATAGGTGGAATCATCTGCAGTAGCTACCTCATGGTCCCTTGGCGGGGTTGTTCTGGACTGGTTCTTCATGTTGCCTGGAGTTTTCTGCTGATTCTTCCTCATGAGTGATTTCTTTTATCTGTTTCCTTGCCCTAATTTTTCTAGCACTTCCTTTTGCTCTTTAAGTTCTCGTGCCTGTGGACTAAGGTTTCAATGAGTCCTTTTGGTACAGGACCAGAAGGATGAGAAGGTTGAAGAACAAGAAAGGGATGAAAGAAAGGAGGAACGAGAAAAAGAAAAAAAAATAGAGAAAGGAGAGGGGGTGGGTAAAAGGAATATTAAAAAAGAAGAGAGGCACAGAAAGGGGGAGACAGAGCAAAATAGGTGTACAGTAGGGTACTTTGATACAACCTTAAAAAATCTCCACCTTCTGGTGGTGCCCAGTTGGGTGGTTCACTTGAAGTCAGCAGCTCTTTGCTAACCTGGTCAGACACAGTACCCCACCTCCACCAAGTAGAGAGGAAAGACAAAAAT
Source organism: Nycticebus coucang (assembly GCF_027406575.1). NCBI lineage: Eukaryota > Metazoa > Chordata > Mammalia > Primates > Lorisidae > Nycticebus > Nycticebus coucang. Next base: position 12,836,266 of record NC_069792.1, read on the forward strand.
GCTATAAATCAAACCAAAACAAGCAAACAGAAAACTTTATGGGATCAAATCGGGTGAAAAACCAAATAATAGCAGTAGAAACACTAGCAAAAATGAAGTTCTAGTTATTGAAAAAGGCAGCAATGGGAGATTATAATTACACTAGAAAAATTGAGAAAGAAAAAAATCTGTACGGAAACGGTTGAAATTAAAAAACAAAACAACATCAACAGCATCATAATAAACAGAAAAACAACCAAACCAAAAAAACAGAAAAAAAAAAAACACAACCAAAAACAAAGCAGTATGTATATATTGTTGAATATTGTCTGGCAACACGTGGTCTTCTGGGGTATGAGCGTTAATCACAGTGCTGATACGACTGGAGGCTGCAGATTTCTCCAACCCCAGCAGGTAGACACCCTAAATCTCTCTTCAGCCCTCTTAAAAGGCAGTTTGAACTTGTAAACTTGCTGAGTAGAAGCTTTCCCAGGAAAGTGCTTGTCGCTGGAATCACTGCTGAAGTGGCTATCCACTTACTCAGTGTGCCAAAACTAGTCACACTCTGCCCCTGAGGCTTAGGGCTGTAAGGCGGCTCAGACCCCACCCTTAGGCTACTCAGTCGCTGGGTTACCAGCTCCTGCCCAATTCTTGCTCTGTGACTCTGAGGGCAGAGCTTGCCAGGGCAGATCACTCACAATGGCTCCCTGTGGCCCACAGCCTAACACTATTAGCTCTGTCTGGCTCAGCGGCTCAGACTGGGGCCCTAGACAACTTCCAAAGTTCTCCGCACTCCCGCTCAGGCTCTCCGCAAGGCAGTTCAACTGAGTGCCAAGTCCAAAGACACCAAAACAGTTCACAGGTAAGGCCTTTCTGGTTTGCAGTCTCGTTGCTACTGAACTTAACAGTTGCGGGCAGGTTTAGACCTATTGAACACACGCGACCACTTGCCATTTTTCCACTGTTCTAGTCCTCCTTTTGGGGTCCAGAAGTCTCTCGCTGACTCCCTGTATCCTCACAAGGATGGTTATAGGCAGATTCCACCAGCCAGAGATGCCTGGAGTCCTATCTCCCCAGACTCACAGTGCCCAAATGCAATGAAGCTATTACTCGGCCTCCATCTTGCTCTCTCCCCCATAATCAAGTAAATTTTCAAATGTATTTACTAACACAGTAAATCCAGAATTTCTAGTAAGCATGTCCACAACAATTTTGGTCTTTTTCATTGTTATATTGCGATCAACTCCCAGGCATATTTTACCAGGTGTTTGTGTGTGTGTGTGTGTGTGTGTGTGTGTGTGTGTGTGTGTGTGCACTTACCTTTGTTGTGTGCCTATTTTCTCATGATAGAGACTTTGTATTTCTTCTCCTGGGGGTGATGTTGATGAAACACTGGCATCAGCCCAGTATAACCTCCTCCTTTGCTGTTAGGATCCCAGAGTGCAGCTTTCTACTCCAAGTTTAGAAACACCAGAACCAACCAAATAGAATCAACCCCCCTTCTCAAGCTTCAATGTTTTAATGATTTCAACTTTTCACTCAATTTCCCTCACCTTGGGTTAGTAGATGCTTTCTATTTAATATACTTACTATAAAGTATATAGTGGTGACACCTTAATGTATTCTTTTTGGTACTTTGTTACCTATTTAACAATTCTGCATACTAAGCTAACAATTCTCCATATAAATTCTCTGTTAAAATAACTAACCATATGAAACAGAATATCTGATATATACCTGCTTAGGTATTAGGTGTGAGGGTACCGAGATAAACATATCATCCCTAAGTTAAACATCAGAATAGCACTTTATTTATCACTTGTGATAACTGAGAGAAATTTTCTCTGGTTGCACTCCTGTGAGCCTCATTGATTGAAGATCTTATAATCTTATGGAGCAAATGAGGCTTATAAAGTAGAAACAATTACTAATTAGTACAAAATAATTTAGAGTCAAATGACATCTTGTACAGTATAAATCATGAATGCTTCATTTGTCAGAATAGAGTTTAAAAAGTAGGAAGGCTTCACATTCAATACTGATGTTGAGCTTTAAACATCAGTGAAATTGTAGTAAATAGAAAGGAGAAAATGGAGAAGTTGCCCAGGGAAGAGCATACAACGTGATGATGAAGTGGAGTTGAGCACACACAGAAGGCAAAAAAATAGGTTTTCAGAGTATTTGAAGTGCTTAATTAAATAAGTGTAATTATACTAAATACTAATGTAATCAGACATCCTTATATTAACAATTTAACCTGCATTAAAACTGTTTAGCCCAGGAATCATGAGGATTTGCAAGTGTGACCTGGAATAAGTCAGTGTATGCTAATGAACTTGAGGCTGGTGAATGGCACTGGTAGGCCGGAGCAATACGTCAGGATGAGATAGTATTGGGACCAGAGCAGAATTTTTGTAAAGGTAAATCTAGGGCATGAGAATAGCTTTAGAAGACAAGAAAACTCTGTGGCAAAACCTCTTCCTGCTGGGACCAGACCACATACTCAATGCATCCTCGGTCCACACTTTGTTACCTCTGTCCATCTGTGAGTGGGCTGGCCCCCCCAGCTCAGTCTTTCTCTTCTTCCCTTCCAGATTCATCCTTTTAAATGTATGGTGCAAATTGAAAATGAGACGGTGCAGGAGAAGAAAAGGAATGGGTAGAACTGGCCTGAGGAAGAAGTGTTAGAGGCAATAGACTGAAGTTATAACGTAGAAGGGATTTATATGAAAAAGAAAGAGAAGAAAGTTAAGTGTTCTCATAGACTATATTTAATGTTCACTGTATATAAAAACTACAAATAATATTTGAGGTATTTTGTGTGTGTTTGCAATTGTTCATCTATGTATTTTTTGCAGAACGGTCCTTGATCTGTTGGACACAAGTCTAGAACAGCATCAAGATATGACACGCTCTTGTGATTCAGGTACTCAGTTCTGACAGGTACTCTGCAATAAAATACAGTAAACCTAGTCATCTTTTACATTATTATTATTTCAAAGGGAGTGCAGAATGGCTCTCTTTGAAGAGAATTTTTTTTATTATGAAATAAATGCCTTCTGAAGGTCCCAAGTAATTTCTCAGAGTAGGCAATTACAATAGCAACAATAACAATTGTTTATTGAGTGCCTACTGTGTGCCTGGAACTGATCTAAGTGCTGTGCAGGTTTTAAAGATAAAACAACCCCCATAGCCAGGTGTTGTGGCAGGTGGTCTCGGGAGGCTGAGGCAAGAGAATCACCTAAGCCCGAGAGCTGGAGGTTGCTGTGAACTGTGATGCCACAGCACTCTACCAAGGGCGACAAAGTGACTCTTAAAAAAAAAACATGAGAATGTTTCTATGAATGTTATCACTAACCCCAGACAATGAATGGCAGAGGCAGGATTTATAATCATTCATTCTACTGCAGATTCCTTGTTCTAAATATAATGATAATTGTTTATTGGTAAATAGTATATCTGAAGAAATTCTCTGGAAGAAAAAGATTCAAAAAAATCATCCAGAAAAGGTAATTATTGTCTTTTACTTGAACTTCTATTTTAAAAATAGAAAATATTATTACTTCTCTTGGTAAATATAGTCTCATCTTTGCAATATTATTACAAATTCAAGCCTCATATTTACAATATTATTAAAAATTCAAGGAGAATCCAGGGGGTCTCGATCAAGGAATGCTTTTCCCCAGGGGACATCTGGCAATGTCTGGAGACATTTCATTGTCATGAAGAGGCTGCTACTGGCAGCTGGTAGGTTAAGGATAGGGGTGTTGCCAAATATCTCACAAGACCTGAGTTCCTCACAGCAAAAAAGTACACAGATAAAAATATCAGAAGTGCTAAGGTTGAGATATCATGACATAATCCAAAACTGTTCTCTTTCAATTATTCTTAAAATAAAATAAGAAAACCAATTTTAATAAATATTTACTGAATTTTTCTCATTTCCTCACCTTCTATATTCAGATTACTCCAAAATTCTATTCTCTAAATTGGGTCCTGAATCCTACCAGTTATCATTCTAAACCTTCGGCCAAGCCACCACCACTTCTGCTTCCCTTGTTGTTCCTCCCACATTTTATTACTTACAATGTAATTTTTCCAAAATCTAATTTAGAATGTGGCCCTTCCCTGTTCCATACTGTCCAGTGACTTCCTTTTAGAATTAAAATAAAGTCCAACTTGCAAATTATGACCTGCACTGCGCCACAGGATTGGAATGCTGCCTACGCTTAGCTTCTATTAGCCATGAAGCTCTATTTTTTCATCGTTCTCCAGGCACATGATCTTTTGTCTTCCCAGGGATATGCCAAAAGTTCATCCCAATCTCCAGAACTTGCATTTCTGCTGCCTAGAATGTCCTTTCTTCTGAATTTGCCATGGCTTTTCCTTTTGATTCTTGAGGACCAAGTTTTCTAGAACTTTCTTTAGAACTTTCTACAAGAAGACTTACTTTTCTTATAGTATTTATCATTTTCTGAAATTATCTTGTGTCTTTATGTCTCATGTGACTATTAATTACAAGTGTGTGAGCCTTGGGAGGAAGGGACTTCATTTTGCATTGCTATCTAGAAAGACAAACTGTGAAACACTTAGGCTCAGGACTGAGAGGGCGCTGAGACTGCTGGAGGTACCGAAAGAGGACCCCGTGGCTGCTCTGCAGACAGGTGAGAGGGAGCAGAGTGGAGGCTGGAGGGTAGAAAGGCTGAGCTTTGTTGGGATGTAGACTTTACCATCAGAGAATGGAGGGCTCTAGAAGAATTTTAAATCAATAGGTAATGCTGTCATGTTACATAGTGATCAAAACACAGAACCTGAACTAACCTAGGCTTCAACTAAGCCCCCTTTGCACAAACAATGAGGTCATGATCTGGATAAATAGAAGGGTTGCTGATGAATGGAGAATTCCTGCTAATGTTTATAATCCAGCGTTGAGGTCTCATCCTGGATGACTTATAAAATGGCCCAGTGCAAGGCAGAGGGATAAACTCTGGGTCCAAGGACACTCTCTTTTCTGTAGTACATGGCAAGCACTCCACACATTTTCCAAGACATGCTTTTTTGACTAGTGAGACTACTCCAGCAGCGAACCCTGACATAATTTTCCATTTTAAGTAAATTAGATTAATTTTTTTTTCTCTTGTATTCAGGTCCAACCCTGCTAAATTATGTTTCCAAAAGGTAAAATGGTCAGATTCAATCAGACCTTCCTTCATTATACCAGCCAAGGCTTTAAGTAATTATTTTTTATCTCAGATCACTGTGATTTGTCTTCCATTTATACAACAAGATCATTATGTATTACTCTACCAAAATCTCAGGAGAATATTTTAAAATGTCAGTGTTCAGTAATTATTATTTTATTTTTTAATAATATTCATATATTCTAACTGCATTACTACGTGCAAAGTGCCTGCATATTAAGCAGGAAGAGCATAACTGTATGCTAAACATTAAGCTAAACAGTCATTTGGATCCCTATGAAAAAATAATCCAGATAACCCAGGACACAATGTGAATGGTTTGGGTCTGTGTAATCAGATCCACCTTCACGAAATTATTAAAATTTAAATTATTAAAATGATTTTACTTTCATTTTCCAATTTGCAAACCAAAGTTAATGAAGAATTATTTGGGTGTGTATGTTTAAGAAATGGTTTGAACTTAGTCTAGGAGTTCTTGACCATGGCTGTCACTATTGTATAATGAGAAATGAATTTTAACTTTTCTTTGTATTTTCTGTATCTAGCACAGTGCTCGGCACAAAGTAGGTAGAAAATGTGTATTTGCTGAATGGAACAGAATGGGAATAACTTGCCTTTTTTCCTTTGAGGGTTATTTGGCTGTTAGATTTAATTGTTATATAATTTATTTAAATGTATATGAAATCTCCTATTGAAAACTAATTGTGTCTTTACTTCAAGTAGCAATATTTGGTGCTTACACATCAAGTCTTCTGTCGTTTATTTCCCTTTGCAACTGTATCCTATTCAGCCCTTTTCACTACAGGGACACCTGTGATTCCTCAGTAATTAGCTTTCGTAAAACCGTGAATGTCTTATTTGTACATGAATAATTTAAATTCAAATCTTATCCCACCTATAAATTTACTGACATTGAAACGTGGACAATATAAAGCATATGGTTATTAACATTAAAGTAATGCGAAACTAGGTACAAGTTTGTTTTGCATTAACGAGGCCTTTATGCAAACTATTTTCCCATTGCAAATTAGTAATGCAGAAATGTTTTTTTAGTTTTTTTTTTTTAATTTTTTTATTAAATCATAACTGTATACAATGATATGATCATGGGGCATCATACACTCACTTCATAAACCATTTGACACATTTTTATCACAGTGGTTAACATAGCCTTTCCGGCGTTATCTCAGTTACTGTGCCAAAACATTTACATTCTACATCTACCAAGTTTTGCAAATACCCCTGTAATATGCACCACAGGTGTGATCCCACCGATTCCCCTCCCTCTACCCACCCCCCCCTTTCCCACTTCCCCCTATTGTTAAGTTGTAGCTGGGTTATAGCTTTCATGTGAGAGTCCCAAATTAGTTTCATAGTAGGGCTGTGTACATTGGGTATTTTTTCTTCCATTCTTGGGATACTTTACTAAGAAGAATATGTTCCAGCTCCATCCATGTAAACATGAAAGAGGTAAAGTCTCCATCTTTCTTTAAGGCTGCATAGTATTCCATGGTATACATATACCACAATTTATTAATCCATTCGTGGATCGATGGGCACTTGGGCTTTTTCCATGACTTAGCTATTATGAATTGGGCTGCAATAAACATTCTGGTACAAATATCTTTGTTATGTTGTGATTTTTGGTCTTCTGGGTATATGCCCAGCAGAGGAATTACAGGATTGAATGGCAGATCTATTTTTAGATCTCTGAGTGTTCTCCATATATCTTTCCAAAAGGAATGTATTAATTTGCATTCCCACCAGCAGTGCAGAAGTGTTCCCTTTTCTCCGCATCCACGCCAACATCTCTGGTCTTGAGATTTTGTGATATAGGCTAGTCTCATTGGAGTTAGATGATATCTCAAAGTAGTTTTGATTTGCATTTCTCTGATGATTAAAGATGATGAGCATTTTTTCATATGTCTGAAGGCTGTGCGCCTATCTTCTTCAGAGAAGTTTCTCTTCAAATCCCTTGCCCAGCCTGCGATGGGATCCCTTGTTTTTTTCTTGCTGATGCGTTTGAGTTCTCTGTGGATTCTGGTTATTAAACCTTTGTCAGAGTTATACCCTGCAAATATCTTCTCCCATTCTGAGGGCTGTCTGCTTGCTCTGCTTACTGTGTTCTTAGCTGTGCAGAAGCTTTTTAGTTTGATCAAGTCCCAGTAGTGTATTTTTGAAGCTGCTTCAATTGCCCGGGGGGTTCTCCTCATGAAATACTCACCCAGACCAATTTCTTCAAGGGTTTTCCCTGCATTCTCCTCTAGTATTTTTATAGTTTCATGTCTTAAGTTTAAATCTTTAATCCAATGAGAGTCTATCTTAGTTAATGGTGAAAGGTGTGGGTCCAATTTCAGTCTTCTGCAGGTTGCCAGCCAGTTCACCCAGCACCATTTGTTAAATAGGGAATCTTTTCCCCACTGAATGTTTTTAATTGGCTTGTCAAAAATCAAATAGAGGTAAGTAGCTGGATTCATCTCTTGGTTCTCTATTCTGTTCCAGATATCTACTTCCCTGTTTTTGTGCCAATACCATGCTGTTTTGATCACTATCGATTTGTAGTAAAGTCTGAGGTCTGGTAGTGTGATTCCTCCTGTTTTGTTTTTATTTCTGAGTAATGTCTTGGCTATTCGAGGTTTTTTCTGATTCCATATAAAATGAAGTAACGTTTTTTCAAGATCTTTAAAATATGACAGTGGAGCTTTAATAGGGAGTGCGTTGAAATTATATATTGCTTTGGGTAGTATGGACATTTTGATAATGTTGATTCTTCCTAGCCATGAGCATGGTATGTTTTTCCATTTGTTAACATTTTCAGCTATTTCTTTTCTTAGAGTTTCATAGTTCTCTTTATAGAGATCTTTCACGTCTTTTGTTAGGTAAATTCCCAAATATTTCATCTTCTTTGGCACTACTGTGAATGGGATAGAGTCCTTAACTGCTTTTTCAATTTGACTGTTGTTGGTGTATATAAAGGCTACCGATTTATGAATGTTGATTTTGTAACCTGAGACGCTGCTGTATTCCTTGATCACTTCTAGGAGTTTTTTAGTAGAGTCCCTAGTGTTTTCCAGATACACAATCATATCATCTGCGAAGAGCGAGAGTTTGATCTCTTCTGACCCTATGTGGATACACTTGATCGCCTTTTCTTCCCTAATTGCGGTGGCTAAAACTTCCATTACAATGTTGAAAAGCAATGGAGACAATGGGCAGCCTTGTCTGGTTCCTGATCTGAGTGGAAATGATTCCAATTTAACTCCATTCAATATGATATTGGCTGTGGGTTTGCTGTAGATAGCCTCTATCAGTTTAAGAAAAGTCCCTTCTAGACCAATTTTCTTGAGTGTTCTGGTCATGAAGGGATGCTGGATATTATCAAAAGCTTTTTCTGCATCAATTGAGAGAATCATATGGTCTTTGTTTTTTAATTTGTTTATGTGCTGAATTACATTTATAGATTTACGTATATTGAACCAGCCTTGAGACCCTGGGATAAAACCAACTTGCTCATGATGTATAATTTGTTTGATGTGTTGTTGGATTCTGTTTGTTAGGATCTTGTTGAATATTTTTGCATCTATATTCATTAGTGATATTGGTCTATAATTTTCTTTTCTTGTTGGGTCTTTTCCTGGTTTGGGGATCAGGGTGATATTTGCTTCATAGAACGTGTTGGGTAGTCTTCCTTCTTTTTCTACATTTTGGAACAGGTTGAGTAATATAGGTACTAATTCCTCTTTAAAGGTTTGGTAGAATTCTGACGTGAAACCATCTGGTCCCGGGCTTTTCTTTTTAGGGAGGTTTTGTATAGTTGATGCTATTTCTGAACTTGATATGGGTCTGTTCAACATTTCCACTTGATTCTGGTTAAGTCTTGGAAGGTGGCGTGCTTCCAAGTATCGGTCTATTTCCTTCAGATTTTCATATTTCTGAGAATAAAGTTTCTTGTAATATTCATTAAGGATTTTTTGGATTTCTGATGAGTCTGTGGTTATTTCGTCTTTGTTGTTTCTGATTGATGAGATTAGAGATTTTACTCTTTTTTTCCTGATTAGGTTGGCCAGAGGTTTATCTATTTTATTGACCTTTTCAAAAAACCAGCTTTTTGATTTATTGATCTGTTGTATTATTCTTTTGTTTTCAATTTCATTTAATTCTGCTCTAATTTTGGTTATTTCTTTTCTTCTACTGGGTTTGGGGTTGGAATGTTCTTCCTTTTCCAGTTGCGTGAGATGTCCCATTAAGTTGTTAACTTCCTCTCTTTCCATTCTCTTGAGGAAGGCTTGCAGTGCTATAAATTTCCCTCTTAGAACTGCCTTTGCAGTGTCCCAGAGGTTCTGATAGCTTGTGTCTTCATTGTCATTTTGTTCCAAAAAATTGGTGATTTCTTTCTTAATCTCATCTCTGACCCAGCTATCATTCAGCATAAGGTTATTTAACTTCCATGTTTTTGTATGGGTATGCAGATTCCTGTTGTTACTCAATTCAAGTTTTATTCCATGATGGTCCGAGAAGATGCATGGAATAATTTCTATTCCTTTAAATTTACTGAGGTTAGACTTGTGACCTAAAATGTGATCAATTTTGGAGTAAGTTCCGTGGGCTGATGAGAAGTATGTGTATTCAGTTTTTTTGGGATGAAATGTTCTGTAGATGTCTGCTAAATCTAAATATTGGATGGTTAGGTTTAAATCTAAGATTTCTTTGCTCAGCTTCTTTCTGGAGGATCGATCCAACACTGCCAAGGGAGTGTTGAAATCTCCAACGATTATGGAGCTGGAGGAAATCAAGTTACTCATGTCTGTTAGAGTTTCTCTTATAAATTGAGGTGCATTCTGGTTGGGTGCATAGATATTAATAATTGAGATCTCGTCATATTGAGTATTACCCTTAACAAATATGAAGTGACCATTCTTGTCCTTCCTTACTTTTGATGGTTTAAAGCCTACTGTATCTGCAAATAAAATTGCAACACCTGCTTTTTTCTGATTACCATTTGCCTGAAATATGGATGACCATCCTTTCACCCTGAGTCTGTATTTGTCTTTTAAGTTGAGATGTGACTCTTGTATGCAACAAATATCTGGCTTGAGTTTTTGTATCCAGTCAGCTAACCTATGCCTCTTTAGAGGACAGTTTAAGCCATTCACATTGATGGAGAGTATTGATAAGTCTGGTGGAATTTTGGGTATCGAGTTTTTCAAAGGTCCAGTGGACATTTTTAATCCTTTCGCCAGTGTGGAAGTTGGAGTTTGATCCGAAGTTTCTGAGTGAGTTTACTTTTGTGGTATAGGATTGGGTTGGTCATTGTGGAGGATAGGTCTGAGAACATCCTGAAGAGCTGGTTTACTTATGGCAAATTTTTTCAACATATGAATGTCATTGAAGTATTTAATTTCTCCATCATAGATGAAACTCAGTTTAGCTGGATACAAGATCCTGGGTTGAAAGTTTTTTTGCTTTAGGAGATTAAAAGTTGATGACCAGCCTCTTCTGGCTTGAAAAGTTTCAGCAGAGAGATCTGCAGTTATTCTAATATTCTTACCTTTGTACGTTATAGTTTTCTTTCGCCGGGCTGCTTTGAGAATCTTCTCTTTCATGTTAACTTTAGTGAAGCTAATTATGATATGTCTGGGAGATGGCTTATTGGGGTTGAATCGTGCTGGGGTTCTGAAGCTGTCTGCTATCTGAATTTCAGATTCTCTAGGCATGTCTGGAAAATTTTCTTTCATAATTTCATGTAGAAGGGCCTCTGTGTCCTTGGCAGCCACTTCATCATTCTCCGAAATTCCTATAACCCTTATGTTGTTTTTTTTTCGAATTATCTGAGAGCTCTCTGAGTGAGTGATCCGTTTTTGCTCTCCATTTCTCTTCCTCTTTGAGAGATTGGGAGCGTTCGAAGACTTTATCTTCAATGTCAGAAATCCTTTCTTCTGCTTGCTCCATTCTGTTACTGAGGGATTCTACTGTATTTTTCATATCTTTGAGTGCTGTAAGTTCTTGTTTCAGTGTGTCTAAGTCTTTGGTGGTTTTGTCTTTAAATTCGTTAAATTCTTGAGACAATTTTTGAATTTCTCCTCGAATTCCTAATTCCATTTTATTAATCTTGTCTGCAAACCAAATTCTGAATTCGACTTCTGACATCTCAGTCAGTTGTTTATGAATGGGATCTTCAATCACATCTGCCGTATCTTTTCTTGGGGGGGTTGATCTATTCTGGTTATTCATGTTACCAGAGTTTTTCCGCTGATTCCGCCCCATGGTTTACTCCCTTTGGTTTTTCCCCTGGGGTTTTATCGAGGGCCCGTACAGTGTTGTGGCCTGAGAAACTGGGGCCCTGTCTGGTGTGGTGGAGCAAAGTGGTTCTGTCTTGTTTTCAGCTGGTTTCTGTTCGATCCTATTGCAACTTCTACTCTGGCTTGAAGTCTCAGCTTTTGTTTGCGTCCTTGTGATCACAACTTGCCTCAGCGGTGTTGATGTGCGTTCTTTAGTCTTCTCTCTTGGTGAGGCTCAAGTCCACCAGGATACTTACTAAATTCCTGTCCCTTAACTCTCCTTCTGGACGGGAGCCTTTGTTGAAAGCTGGCTTCAGTCCGCCATCTTGTCTCCCCCCCTGCAGAAATGTTAATATCATTCTCCAAGGCATCATCGTGTACTTGAATACATGGCAATGTCAGCATTTTAATGCATATTTAAAAAGAAAAAAATAACAAAAACTTTTTTTGAAAATACGTAGTAATACACTTTTAAACATTGAAGTTAGATTTAGATTTTAGGTTAAAAGGATGAGGAAAATGAATCAGATTACAAAAGACCAAAATAAAACAGAACTTAATAAAATTCCAAATCCAGCAATAGATTTCTTTTTTTCATTTATTTTGTCAAATTATTATATATTAAATAACGTATTTGAAGCTGTATTTAGATAACTATATCAAGACAATAGACATGATATCTATTTAAGGTTTATTGAATTTATTACATGATATACCTAAAGTCTATTATTTGTTCTTTAGCATTATATGACTTATTATTTAGCATCATTACTGACTTTTCTTTTTTTTTTTTTGTAGAGACACTCTATGGCCCTCCGTAGAGTGCTGTGGCCTCACACAGCTCACAGCAACCTCCAACTCCTGGGCTTAAGAGATTCTCTTGCCTCAGCCTCCCGAGTAGCTGGGACTACAGGCGCCCACCACAATGCCCGGCTATTTTTTGATTGCAGTTTGGTCGGGGCCGGGCTTGAACCAGCCACCCTTGGTATATGGGGCCGGCGCCCCACTGACTGAGCCACAGGCGCCGCCCTGTTACTGACTTTTCAAAAGAGATGTAGAGAAAATGAATTTTCAAGTCTGCATTTTCTAAACACCCAAAGTATATGTGCAAAATAATTGATTTATATAAAAAGTCATATTAGGCATATGTCATGATTACAGTAAGCTAACAATATTTTAGATTTTTTTTTTTAATTTGGTATTAAAATGTTAGGTCCATAGAACATGCTTGTATTTCTTAAACTTTCATTTATAAAGGAAAGAGGACTAAAAAGATAACTATCTGTAATAAAAAAAAAATTAAAACATTTCCTAAGACTTTTGGTTAAACATTTTTTCTTCTTAATCATGTACATTTGTCTTACAATTTAATTTATTTTTTGTTCACTTTGCATTGGCTCCTTATCTGTATCTTCCATTCTCTCTTCCCTTTCTGTGCACTGAAAACTCTCTTACCGGCTCACAGTATAGTTTTCACCAAATTCTGCTTGGATTTCACTGTAAACAAAATGACCCATCCTCTGGCACTGTTCCATCTCCCAACGCTGTACTAACCAGCCAATTTCCTTCTCCACACCTGGGGAAAGCTTGTGCCTCTGCAGATCAGTGCCTTCATGAATTTATTTTTTCTAGTCTTTATACTGAATCCCAATATTCCCTTGCTGTTCTATTCTACTTCTGAGCCCATGCCCTTTCCACATCACTGTAGTAATTACTCAAGTCACTGTCAGCCAAAACCTAATTCACAGAAAAATACCAAACCTGTCATGCAGAAACTCAGCTGACTGACTGCTGCCAACTGGCTTTGGGATTGGTCCTGTATCCATGTCATTTCTGAGGCCAATCTTTCCACCTCTGCTCAGGGTTCAATCTCCTCCTGCCTCCTTAGCAACCTGCCTTTAATTTATCCTCCTTTCTCTCTTCTAGCTATAGGTCATATTTGCATGCTTTTTGACATGTCTAACTTTTTAAATTCATACTTCAATTTGAGAATACTACATTGTTAGATTTTTGGACTTCCTTACAAGAATTTTGGATTTATTTTGATGATTCCTGGTGAGTTTCCTCAGATCGTTAAAACTTTTTCTTACATCTTTGTGAATGTGGATCAGAGCCAGCTTCTTGGGAAGGCAACCAGATTTCCAGTTGTTTATGGAAAGCAAACAAGACCAGTGTCAGTTACTCCACCATGACCAGAAGTGAAAGGTCTGTCGTTGTTTATCATTGTTTTTGTTTTTGAATATGCTAAGGTGCCTCCCATATTAAAAACACTTTTTATTTCCCAAACATTGACCTTCCCAGTTCAATCAGTGAGATTAATAAGGATAGCCCAATAAGAATCGCTTATTATCCACTTTGATAATATTGTCAAGTACTGCTGACTCTGTTTACAGAAAATGTTTGCCTTTTATTCACTTTCTATCTCCAATCTGCAGCAGGTCATTTTCTCCCCTCATCTCAGTATGGCCCTAATTTCCAAATTGACCTCTTTGGTTTCAGTCTCACTTCATTCTTGACAACTAAATAGATCAATTCTATAATAAGATAGATTATATCACATCACTTCTCTGGTTAACACCCTCCAATAGCTCCCTATTTGTTTAAAATAAAATCCAAATTTTGGCTTTCCATAATCTAATTCCAGCCACCTTTCTGATTGCCTGTTTATTCCCTCTTTATTCAGAACACCCTTTTCAAACATACATTCTTTGTTTTCTTCAATATAAGGCTCAGGTAACTCTTCTCTTGACCTGGCAGGTAACTCCATCAAATCCACATATGAAATCCTACCAGCATTTAGAGCACGTGACAGAATTATTTTAATTTAAAAAACCATAGATAAATTAAAGAATCTGAACTAAGAAAAATATAAAGGAAAATCACCATTTGGACTAAAAAATTTCCTTAACCCTTCTGAGTTTTAGTTTTCTCATTTATAAAATTAGAATGTCTCTGCCCCACAAACAAAGTATTGAAGACCTATTATTGAAGACTTAACATACATAGGCACTTAATCAGTGGTAGCTATTAATATAATCACAAAGAAACACAAAAACCAAAGATGATTATAGTGATGTTATATATACACATGCATGCATATGTGTGATATGATTATTTACTTTCAAATGTATGCTGTTTGTGTTTTAATTATCAATAGATAACTCCTTTGAAAAGTTCTGACTTTGAGGTCTCTTCCTTGTAAGCATTCTTTATTTCACCATTACACTATTTGTAGGGAAACAGCCTTTTGCAGGGCAAAAGTGATACCATCTGAAAACAAAACCACCAAACAGGCTAGTATTTGACCCCCACATACCAAGGCACTCTACAACCAGGTCTTTAAACAATGCCCGTGACATGAATAACCCCTCATAAAGGTATCTATCTAACTTCATAAAGATATTTATCTAACTTCCCCAGTGGTCACAAGCCTTGGGAAAAAAGTCAAAAGATATGACCATCTGCACATGTTTTATCCTAAAAGCTTGCTATGTAAAGAATACTTTCCAGAGAGCGGGCACAGGGATCCACCATCTCAAAGCCACCGGAAGCACTACTTCTGTTCATAAGTCCCTATTAAATATTTCCTTCTGAGAAACTGGATTTGTCAGTCTCTTTCTTTGGCTCCCTTGGCCTTTGGGGGCAAGTTGGCATACCCCTGCTCACTGAAGAACACTATTATTTATTCTTTGCCCAGTTACAGTTTTGGTTTGTCATTTTTCTATTTTGGACAGAATGAAGGCAATAGTAAGATTAGCTTATATTTCCACTCAGTGCAGTCTCTTTTTACTGCATGCTGCTTTTGTAAATGTGTATGCAGATTGACATGACATTCCATGTTCAACTGACAATGCTTACATTTAGTACAGCCAAATTAGATTCACCCTAACTTTGCTCAAATGCAGTAACTCCAAACTCTGGGTTCTGAGACTCTTCATTCAGGGACCAAAGCAGATCTGAAAGCAGAACAGAGAGAATGCGGACACAAGCTCCTGTGCAGGCGATAGTTATGGTAACCCAAGCATCCAAGCCACTATCTCTAGAGAAGGATTATGATGCCTCTGACATGGTTCATTGGACCTCCCGAGTATGACTCTGAAAATGACAAAGGAAGTGCTGACAACAGCCTGTGGAGTTTACACTTTTGTACTTTGAAGAAGGATCAGTATCAACTGTCACTAAAAGCACAAAGATGGCAAGTGTTCCGCTCCATAAGAAAACCAACCAAATGTAGGTAAGTAGGATCATGTTTTGAAAACTTAACTTTCTAAAGTGTTTTTTACTAACATTTTGAGTATCTCCTTTCCCCCCTTTTAAATAATTAAATTACACCTTATAGCTGGGTTTTATGGCAGGTTCCTGTAATCCCAGCTACTAGAGAGACTGAGGCAAGAGGATCCCTTGAACCCAGGACTTTCAGGTTGCTATGAGCTATGATACCATGCACTCTACTGAGGGTGACAGAGTAAGGCTCTGTCTTGAAAAAAAAAATAATAATAATTACATGTTAAACAGAGGCTAGTTACTTCAGAGCAGCAGAAAATAAAAATTAAAAAATGAAAATGTATTTTTAATCTATAAAATAGACCTTAAAAACAAAAGCATTCAATTGAAATCATCATAGCTTAATAATTAGGCTTTTCTTGGAAGAAACATTTCTGAAACCCAAAATGCTAAGGGGTTGAGGGAGAGGGGAGGAGAGGAGGAGGATAGGTGTACTCACACTTACTGGGCACAATGTAGGGATGTAGGGCACACCTTTTGGGTGCGCGACACAACAGAAGAAAGACGCTAGCTAACAAATTCAAATATTGTGACCTGGTTGTTTTTATCCGCACATTAACCTGAAATATAAAAAAAAGAATCTGAAGAGTATATTGTCCCATTGTAACCTTATGGAGAACCCCAAAAATGAAAGGGCAAATGTCAGTGAAATTTGTGGGTAACATGTTTACTGAATGGAAAGAGATCCAATAATATTTATGAAAAACCCACAAAGTTCTTTGAAATAATTGTGTGAGCAGAAATACCACGAGCTTGAAGTCAAAGAGATAAAATCAGCACATGAAAACAGGTCCACAAGTTTGGGCAGAAAGTAGCCTGAGGAATATACTTAACTTCAAACAATGACCATTGTTTATAGAAAAGAAATGAATAACTCAGAGGGAAAATCTGAGAGTCCGAAAGGCAAAGGCCAGCACTGTGTGGAAAGCAGGATTGAGCGATAATCAAGGAAACCTGGCTGGTTTGTACAAATGTTATGGAACACAGACTGTTTTCTCTTCAAGCAGGAGTGTGCACTATAGTTACCCTGCACGTGTCCCACCATGGTGTGTGGGAGAAGGATGGGTGCCTCCTTAGCTCTCTGTCTTTATCCCGAGAGAAGCTATGCTTGGGGAGCTACATTCAAGGAACTGAACCAAAGGAGCCTCATCTGCCTTCAAATCTGACCTACTCTACAAAACCCTACTTTTGAAGCCTCAACCTGATGCCCTAATTTGAGTAATTTGAGGAAACAATGTTTTGTAAGGGAATAAATAAATTTTGTGTGAGTGAGAAAGGTAAATTTTTTGTGGCCAGAGGGTGATCTATAGTGGTTTTAAAACATGTAAATAGGTTTGTGGAAACTTCTCCCATCAAAAGATGGGATCTAGGCTGGTGCCTGTGGAGGAAATTATAATCCTAGCACTCTGGGAGGCTGAGGCATGAGGATCCCTTGAGTTCATGAGTTCAAGACCAGCCTGAGAAAAGTGAGACCCCATCTCTGCTAAAAATACAGAAACTAGTGAAGCTACTAAGGATGCTCAGGCAAGAGGATCTCTTGAGTTCAAGAGTTTGAGGTTGCTGTGAGCTACGATGCCATAGCAGTCTACCCAGAGTGACTGAGACTCTGTCTCAAAAATAAATAAATAAATAGATGGGATCTAACTCCACTCACCCTTCAACTTGGGCCAGCTTGAGTTAACTGCTTCATGAATAGAAGCACAATGGTACACTGAAATAATAACGCCTTTGTTTTAAGGATAAGTTAGAGAAAGTGATACAGCTTCTACCCAGGTCTCGCTTTAGGACTTTTACCATTGGGACCATTCTCCAGGGTGTGAGGAAGCCGTGTAGCTACACAGATTGGCCAATCCTACATATAGGGTCTACAGCTCAGTTGAAGTCTTAGTTGGATCCAGCATCAACTACTACAAATGAAAGTAAGTGGTTATGATCAGATAATTTCATCCCCCAGCTCTCAAGCTGCCAAATGGAAAGGGGATGAGCCTTCCCTGCCAGATGCACACCAAGCTACCATTTCATGAGCAAAATAAATGTTATCATGGTTTTAAGCCACTGAATTTTAGAAGTGGTTTATTATGCAGCAACAGATAAACAAAACAGTGGTCGTTTAAACGGACAAAACATTTTGACTATTCAGTAGGACCTCTGTTTCATACACATTTCCACCAGGCATACAATATTCTCTTTCTGATACTTTTATGTGGAAATTCATTGCTCTCCTTGTACCTTGAATATTATCAGTGAGATAAGTTATATTGATTTTAACAATTTTATTTTATAGAAGTGAGAGCTTGATACTTGCAGTTTTAGTTTTCTATAATTTTTACAACTATTATCCCCCTTTTTATGGGTTAGGAAAATAAGAATCAAAGAATTTAATCATCTTTCATGTGTCCAGCCAGTAAGTCTCAGAGAAGTCAAGGGGGTCTTTTCTCTGAAAACATTAATTCTTTGAAACCCAGGGCTGAAGTGGGCTGGGAATTAAGCATGAAAGATAATAACAACAGGACAAGTAGAAGGACTCAGTCATGTATTTCTAGGCCCTTTCTTTTTTTTTTATTAAATCATAACTGTGTCCAATAGTGAAATGATGAGGTACAATGTAATGAAACCAACTGGTTTTATATACAGTTTGAAATATTTTCATCGAACTGGTTAACATAGCCTTCATGGCATTTTCTTAGTTATTGTGTAGGCCCTTTCTTATTTGTAAACTGTAACCTCAACAACTTTCATGCTGAGGACACAAAACACTTTCAGTTGGGTTTAAAAAGTATCACTCTCTGCTTCAGTCTCAGCTGGAATTCCATAGATTTTTACTATCTCAGTGGGGTGCACTTCCCCGAAGAGCCCCAACCTCCAGAACTCATCCCACTGCCTCTGTTTCTCTCCAGATGATGACAGCAGCTCACATCATGAGCCAACATAGGTGCCCAACACTCAGCTGCTTTTTTCATATTTTATTATATCTTCACACAAATATTAGCATACTAGTTATATCATTGGCCCATTTTATAGTTGAGAGCCTTAAAGCTTCGAAAAGTCACTTGCCCAGGATTGCAAAGCTGAGAAGCAGTAGGTGCAGAATGTAGACCCAGGTCAGCTGGTCCCACAGACCTCACTCATAGCCACCTTCACGGGTGCTGTCTTCCTCCCTGAGGGCCTTGTCCCTTGGGTGTGCCTTCTACCCTAAGTGAACACAATCAACTTCTAGATCAAAGTATTACACAGGAGGTAAGCATGAGCATTTTTATTTTTTTTATTAAGTCATAATTGTGTACATTAATGCAATTATGGGGTACAATGTGCTAGTTTTATATACAGTTTGAAATATTTCCATCAAACTGCTTAACATAGCCTTCACCTCATTTTCTTAGTTATTGTCTTAAGACATTTATATTCTACACTTAATAGATTTAACATGTACCCTTGTAAAGTGCACCATAGGTATGGTGTTGTGGGGAAAAGACTCCCTATTTAACAAATGGTGCTGGGTGAACTGGCTGGTTACCTGCAGAAGACTGAAACTGGACCCACACCTCTCACCATTAACTAAGATAGACTCTCATTAGACAAAAGATTTAAACTTAAGACATGAAACAATAAAAATACTAGAAGAAAGTGCAGGTAAAACACTTGAAGAAATTGGCCTGGGAGAATATTTTATGAGGAGGACCCACCCGGGCAATTGAAGCAACACCAAAAATACACTATTGGGATCTGATTAAACTAAAAAGCTTCTACACAGCCAAGAACATAGTATGTAAAGCAAGCAGACAGCCTTAGAATAGGAGAAGATATTTGCAGGTTATGTCTCCATCTAAGGATTAAGACCAGCATCCACAGAGAATTCAAACATATTAGCAAGAAAAGAACAAGTGATCCCACAACAGGCTGGGCAAGGGACTTGAAGAGAAAATTCTCTGAAGAAGACAGGTACAAAGCTTACAGACACATGAAAAAATGCTCATCATCCTTGAACATCAAAGAAATGCAAATAAAAAACACTTTGAGATATAATTTAACTCCCATAAGATTAGCCCACATTACAAAATCCCATAACCATAGATGTTGGCATGGATGTGGAAAAAAGGGAACACTTCTGCACTGCTGGTGGGAATGCACACTAATACGTTCCTTTTGGAAAGATGTTTGGAGAACACTTAGGGATCTAAAAATAGATCTGCCTTTTGATCCTGCAATTTCTCTAATAGGTATATATACAGAAGACCCCAAATCACATGATAACAAAGATACTTGCACTAGAATGTTTATTGCAGCCCAATTCATAATTGCTAAGTCATGGAAGAAGCCCAAGTGCCCATTGACCCACAAATGAATTAATAAATTGTGGATGTATACCATGGGATATTATGCAGCCTCGATATGGAGACTTGACCTCTTTTATGTTTACATGAATGGAGCTTGAACATATTCTTCTTAGCAAAGTATCTTAAGAATAGAACCTGAGCATTTTTAAAGTGGAAGCTTAGATCATCTATTTGATGTCTTTATCCCTTTTTTATTTTTTATTGTTGGGGATTCATTGAGAGTACAAAGAACCAGCTTACATTGATCGCATTTGTTAGGTAAAGTCCGTCTTATAATTGTGTCCTGCCCCCAAAAGGTGTGTCACCCTCCACACCCTCCCTCCCTCCTTTCTCCTCTCCCCTCTCCCCTTCCCCCACCCCCCCATGTGTACTAAGTCATTAATTTTCCTCATATGAAAATTGAGTACATGGGATTCTTGCTTCTCTATTCTTGAGATGCTTTACTAAAAATAATTTGTTCCTCTTCCATCCAGGTTAGTACCAAAGATGTAAAGTCTACATCTTTTTAAATGGCTGAATAGTATTTTATGGTATACATATACCACAGATTGTTAATTCATTCCTGGGTTGGTGGGCATTTGGGGTGTTTCTGCATTTTGGCGATTGTAAATTGAGCTGCAATAAACAATCTAGTGCAAATGTCCTTGTGGTAAAAGGACTTTTTTCTTCTGGGTAGATGCCCTGTAATGGGATTGCAGGATACTGTTTTCCCCTGCAAGTACTTTTTTTTTTTTGCAGTTTTTGGCCAGGGCTGGGTTTGAACCTGTCACCTCCAGCATATGGGACTGGTGCCCTACCCCTTTGAGCCACAGGCGCCGCCTTTGTAGGTCTTTAATTAGGTAATATAGGTTCTCCAACTTTTTGTTTATGAAGGAAAATTTCCTTTAGAATATTCTAAGTTATTTTCATTTCCATATAAATATTGAACTTGGTTTTTCTATTCATAGAAAGAGGAGAAGGAGAAGGATGGGTGAAAAGAAAGGAGGGGAGGAGAATGTGGCTAAAGAAAAGAAACTAAAACCATTTTGATAATATCATTGGTATTTTATTGAACCTACAGATAAATTTGGAGAAAGTTGACATCTTAATAATACTGAGTATTTCACTCTGTAAATATGGTATCTATGTATATCTTTCAGAATTTCTTTCAGCAATATTCTATTCAGTACCATGTGTATGTCCTTATTCAGTAGACTCCAATCTTTTGACACCAGGGACTGATTTCACAGAAGACATTTTTTCCAGAGCACCAGGTGGGAGGTGGTTTTTGGATAATTCAAACACATCGTATCTCCACCTCAGATCATCAGGGACTATATTCTCATAAAGAGCCAGAACCCAAATCCCTCACATGAGCAGTATATGGTACAGCTGCATTCCTACGAGAATCTAATGCCACCGGACCTGATAGGAGGTGAAGTTTGGGCATCACTCTTCATGCTAGTGATGAGGAGTGTCTGTGAATAAAGATGAAGCTTTGCTTCCTGGCCCACCACTCACCTCCTGCTGAGAAGCTTGGTTCCTAACAGACCACGGAGCAGTACTGGCCCAGGGGTTGGGGACCATAGCCTTCTATGCTTTTTATTACATTTACAGTAAGCATTTGATATTGTCAATGCTATTATAATTTTTTTTTTCATTTTTCATAACATTGTTGGTGCAAATATTTCGGTTACATGAATTGCTGTTGTAATGATAAAGTCAAGGCAACAAGTGGCCCATCACCCAAGTAGTATACATTATACACATTAGAAAGGTTTTTGTACCTCTCCTTCTCCCCTGCCCTGCTTGATTTCCACTGAGTTTTACTTCTATGCACATGTAAGCTCATCAGTTAATTCCAATTTAATAATAAGTACCTATAGTATTACTTTTTCCATTCTTGAATATTTTATTTAGGATAATATTCAACATCCAGATTGCGCAAAAGGAATTAATTAATCCCTTTCCATGGCTGAATAGTACTCCATGGCATACCTGTGCCACATTTTATTAATCCACTCATAAATGAATGGATGCTAAAGCTGGTTCCCGATTTTTGCAATTGTGAATTGTGCTGCAATAAACACTTGAGTATAGGTGTCTTTTTGATAGGAAAACTTCTTTTATTTTGGGTAGAGTGGGATTGCTGGATTGAATTGGTCAACTTTTGGTTCTTTGGGGAATCGCCATACTATTTCCCATTGGAGTTGTACTAATTTGCTCTCCCCAAAATGTATAAGCGCTATTCTCTCTGCATCCCTGCTAGCATCTATTGATTTGGGACTTTTCAATATGAGCCATTCAAA
Source organism: Nycticebus coucang (assembly GCF_027406575.1). Classification (NCBI taxonomy): domain Eukaryota; kingdom Metazoa; phylum Chordata; class Mammalia; order Primates; family Lorisidae; genus Nycticebus; species Nycticebus coucang. The sequence continues at coordinate 12,858,630 of NC_069792.1, forward strand.
CAGAAGGGAGGTGATACTTCATTGGGGTTTTAATTTGATTTCCTGATGATTAATGACATTGAGCATTTTTTCATGTTTATGGTCCATTTTTTATCTTTTTTGAAAAGCTTCTATTCATGTCCTTTGATCACTTTTTAATGGGGTTGTTTTTGTTCTTGTTGATTTGCTTGAGTACTTTGTAGATTTTTGTTTTTAGAGTTTTATCAGATGTATACCTTGTGAAGATTTTCTCCCATCTATAGGTTTTCTTTTTCCTCTGTTGACTGTTTTTGTAGCTGCACAGAAGCTTTTTAGTTTCATCAAATCTCATTTAATTATTTTTGTTGTTTTTGGAATTACCATTGGGGTCTTAGTCACGAATTTTTTCCCTTGGTCAGTATCTAGAAGAGTTTTGCCAATATGTTCTTCTAGAATTTTTATTGTTTCATGCCTTACATTTATATCTTTTATTCATTTTTAATTCTGTGAGTGGTGGAAGATAGGGGTCCTATTTCATTCTTCTGCGTGTGGCTATCCAATTTTCCCACCACCATTTGTTGAATAGGGATTCATTTCCCAATGTATGTTGTTGTCTGCTTTGTCAAAAATCATTTGGCTGCAGGTAGGTGGTCTTAAATCAGTGGTCTTTATTTTGTTCCATTGTTCTTTATCTCTATATTTGTACCAATACCACACTGTTTTGGTTATTTGTAGCCTTGTAGTGTAGCTTGAATTATGGTAATATTATGCCTCCAGGTTTGTTGGTTTTGCTTCAGGTTTCTTCAACAAGTCAGGCTTTTTCTGATTCCAAATGAAGGGTATGATTATTTTTTCTAGATCAGTAAAAAAATGATGTTGACATTTTGATATGGGCATTGAATTGAATCTATGGACATTTTAACAATGTTGATTGTGCCAACCCATGACCATGGTATATTTTTCCATTTGTTTGTGTCCTCTGCAATTTCTTTCCTTAGGGTTTTGTAGTTCCCCTTATAGAGATCTTTCACCTCCTTGGTAAAGTATATTCCCAGGCATTTTATTTTCTTTGTAGCTATCATGTATGATATTGAGTCTTTGATTTGACTCTCAGCTTGACTGTTATTGGTATGTGTATATATATATTGGTATATAGAAACTCAGCTTGACTGGGTTTTTTGTATAGAAATGCTGATTTATATACATTGATTTGGTGACCTGATATTTTGCTAAATTTATTCATCAATTCCCAGAGTCTCTTGGTGGAGTCTTTGGGATTTTCTGTATGCAAGATTATATCATCAACAAAAACAATAGTTTGACTTCCTCTTTTCTGATTTAGATATGCTGTATTTCTTTCTCTTGCCTGGTTGCCCTGTCTAGGAATTTCAGCCCGATGTTGAATAGTAGTGGTGACCATAGGCATCTTTGCCCTGTTCCTGTTCTTAGTAAGAATGCTTTCAGCTTTTCCTTATTAAGTATGATGTTGCCTGTGGGTTTGTCGTGTATGACCTTTTAATTTTGAGATATGTTTCTTTCTTTCTTTTTTTTTTGCAGATTTTGGCCGGGTCTGGGTTTGAACCTGCCACCTCTGGCATACGGGGCCAGCGCCCTACCCCTTTGAGCCACAGGTACCGCCCACGATGTTTCTTTTTGACTTAGTTTACTGAGTGTTTTTATCATGAAAGAATGCCGGATTTTGTCAAATGTGTTTTCTGCATCTATGAGCTGATTGAATGGTCTTTGATTTTGCTTCTGTTTATGTGATGAATCACATTTATTAATTTATGTATGTTGAACCATCCTTGCATCCCTGGGATGAAGCCCACTTGGTCCTGTTGGATTATTTTTTTGATGCGTTGCTGAATTCAGTTGGCTAGTACTTTGTTGAAGATTTTTGCATGTATATTCATAAAAGCAAATGATCTACAGTCTTCCTTTTCGTTGTGTCCTTTCCTGGCTTTGGTATCATGTGATACTGGTTTTATACAATAACTTGGGGGGAGAAGTCTCTTCTTTTCACTGTTATGTAATAATTTCTTTAGTACGGACACCAACTCTTCTGTTTAAGTCTGGTAAAATCTAGCTGTGACACCATCTGACCCAAGTTTTTTGTTTGTTTGTTTTTGTTTTTGTTTTATTTTGTTTTGTTTGGGGTTAGGAGGTTTTTTTTTTTATTGCTTCTTCCTTCTTACTGCTTATTATTGGTCTGTTCTATTTCTGAGTCCTGGAAGATTGTATGTTTCCAAGAATTTTCTATTTCCTCTATGTTCTATTGTGCTTTATGTGCATAGAGATTTTTGTAGGATTTATGGATGTTGTTTTGTATTTATGTGGTATCAGTTATACTGTTTCCATTTTCATTTCTAATTGAGGCTTATATGGGTCCTTTTTTAGTTTATCTAGAAAGAAGTCTACCAATTTTTTGTGTGTCTCAGAGAACCAACTTTTTGTTCCATTAATTCTCTGTATTGATTTTCTGTTTTCCAGTTCATTTACTTCTGCTTTGATATTTATTATTTCTTTTCTTCTTCTGGCTTTGGGTTTGTTTTGTCCTTTTTCTACTTCCTTCAGGTGTTGTTTGTAATCTTTTGGTCTTTTTGATGCAGGCATTTAAGGCTATGAATTTTCCCCTAAGGAATACTTTTGCTGTGTCCCATAGATTTTGATAGTTTGTGTCCCCTTTGTCATTTACTTTAAATAATATTTCAATTTCCACCTTAATTTCATTCCTTACCCAATAATCATTCAGCAGCAGGTTTTTAAAATTTCCATGACTTTGTGTAGATTTGAGTGTTCCTCTTATAATAGATTTTTAGTGTTATTTCACTGGGATCTGAGAAGATACATGGTGTAATTTTGATTTTTTTTTTTCTTGAGACCTGTTTTGTGAGATAAGATAGGATTAATCTTGGAAAATATCCCATATGTTGCTGAGGAGAATTTATATTTACTAATTTTTGGATAGAACATTTTATCAATATCTGTTAGGTTCATTTGATTTAGAGTCCAGTTTAAGTCCATTGTTTCTTTATTTATTTTTTGCTTTGATGATTTGTCAAGCTTCAACAGTGGGATGTTGAGGTCCCCAGCAATTAGAATGGCGCTATATATTTCTTTACTTAACTCAAGTAAAATTTATTTTATATGTCTTGGAGCTCCTGTGTTAGGTAAATATATACTGAGAATTGTTATGTCTTCCTGTTGAATTGTTCTGTTTACAATTTTATCATGACTTTCTTTTTTGTTATCTTTGTTGACTTATGATTATTTTCATCTGATATGGGGATGGCAATTCCTGTTCTCTTTTGATTTCCATTTGCATGGAATTTTTTTTCCCCATTCTTTCATATTGAGTCTGTGTACATCCTTAGGACTTAGATGTATTTCCTGGAGGCAGCAGACACCTAGGTTTTATTTTTGTTTCAATTCAACTAGGCTATATCTTTTAAAAGAGGGCATTCAGACTATTAATGCAAAGTCATAGAATTTATGTGGGATGTTAATCTGTTCAGTCTGTCAAGTAGCACCATATTGCTTTGTTTCTCCCCTTATGCTATTGTTTTATAAGAGCATGAACTTGGGGGGCTAAGGCTATTTTAGACTAGTGGTATCTGTTGTGCTGATTCATTGATTCATGCATAATGTTGTTCTTGGTAATTCCTAAAGGACTGAAAAATTTCCTCCATGTTTACTTGTCTGAAAAAGACTAAATTTCTTCATCAGTTGCCAAACTTAATTTTTTAGCAAATTCTCTGTATCAATCTTTTTTATTTATTTTTTTATTTATATATATTTTTTTGAGACAGAGCTTCAAGCTGTTGCCCTGGGTAGAGTGCTATGGCATCACAGCTCACAGCAACCTCCAACTTCTAGGCTCAAGCAATTGTCCTGCCTCCTCCTCCCAAGTAACTGGGACTACAGGTGCCCACCACAACACCTGGCTATTTTTTTTTCTTTTCTTTTTTATTGTTAAATCATAGCTGTGTACATTAGTGCAATCACCTGTACATTCTAAGATGTACCATAGATGTGGCCCCACCCATTACCCTTCCTCCACCAAAACCTCCCCCCTCCCTTCCCCTTCCTTGGCCCTTTCCCCATAGTCTTGTGCTATAGTTGGGTTATAGTCTTCATGTAAAGCTATAATTTAGGTTCATAGTAGGGCTGAGTACATTGGATACTTTTTCTTCCATTCCTGAGATACTTTGCTAAGAAGAATACGTTCCAGCTCCATCCATGTAAACATGAAAGAGGTAAAGTCTCCATCTTTCTTTAAGGCTGCATAGTATTCCATGGTATACATGTACCACAATTTGCTAGTCCATTTGTGGGTCGATGGGCACTTGGGCTTCTTCCATGACTTAGCAATTGTAAATTGGGCTGCAATAAACATTCTGGTACAGATGTCTTTTTTATATTGTGAATTTTGGTCTTCTGGATATAAACCTAGTAAAGGAATTATAGGATCGAATGGCAGGTCTATTTTTTGGTCTCTAAGTATTCTCCAAACATCCTTCCAGAAGGGACGTATTAGTGGGCATTCCCACCAGCAGTGTAGAAGTGTGCCCTTTCCTCCACATCCATGCCAACATTTCTGGTTTTGGGATTTTGTTATGTGGGCTACTCTTACTGGGGTTAGGTGATATCTCAGAGTAGTTTTGATTTGCATTTCTCTGACAATTAAGGATTATGAGCTTTTTTTCATGTGTTTGTAGATCTTGCATCGGTCTTCTTTAGAGAAGTTTCTCTTCAAGTCCCTTGCCCACCCTGAGATGGGGTCACGTGTTCTTTTCTTGTTAATACGTTTGAGTTCTCTGTGGATTCTGGTTATTAGACCTTTATTGGAGGTATAACCTGCAAATATTTTCTCCCATTCTGAGGGCTGTCTGCTTGCTTTACTTACTGTGTTCTTGGCTGTGCATAAGCTTTTTAGTTTGATCAGGTCCCATTAGTGTATTTTTGATACTGCTCAATTGCCTGGGGAGTCCTCCTCATAAAATATTCACCCAGGCTGATTCCTTCAAGAGTTTTCCCTGCACTTTCTTCAAGTATTTTTATAGTTTCATGTCTTAAGTTTAAATCATTTATCCAGTGAGAGTCTATCTTAGTTAATGGTGAAAGGTGTGGGCCCAGTTTCAATCTTCTACAGGGTACCAGCCAGTTCACCCAGCACCATTTGTTCAATAGGGAATCTTTTCCCCACTGAATGTTTTTAATTGGCTTGTCAAAGATCAAATAATGGTAAGTAGCTGGATCCATCTCTTAGTTCTCTATTCTGTTCCAGACATCTACTTCTCTTCTTTTGTGCCAGTACCATGCTGTTTTGATCACTATGGATTTATAGTACAGTCTCAGGTCTGGTAGTGTGATTCCTCCTGCTTTGTTTTTATTGCTCAGTAATGTTTTGGCTATTCAAGTTTTTTTCTGATTCCATATAAAACGAAGTATTATTTTTTCAAGATCTTTAAAGTATGACAATGGAGCTTTAATAGGAATTGCATTAAAATTATATATTGCTTTGGGCAGTATGGACATTTCAACAATGTTGATTCTTCCCAGCCATGAGCATGGTATGTTTTTCCATCTGTTAACATCTTCGGCTATTTCTTTTCTTAGAGTTTCATAGTTCCCTTTGTAGAGATCTTTCATGTCCTTTGTTAGGTATACTCCCAAATATTTCATCTTCTTTGGCACTACTGTGAAAGGAATAGAGTCCTTGACTGTTCAGCTTGCTTATTGTTGGTATATATAAAGGCTACAGATTTATGGTTGTTGATTTTGTAGCCTGAGACATTGCTATATTCCTTGATCACTTCTAAAAGTTTTGTAGTAGAATCCCTAGCGTTTTCCAGATATACGATCATATCATCTGCAAAGAGTGAAAGTTTGATCTCTTCTGACCCTATGTGGATACCCTGGGAGAGGTGAGGTCAAGATCCTCAAGAAGAAAGGAAATAAATCTAGTGGGTTTGTAGTAGGGGGTCCAAGATACCAGGCACAGGTACCCAGAGAAAAATCTGAAAATTAGGTTAAGGACATTTTATAGATGATCTCTGATTTCATATTTGAAGTTATTTATATAATTTAGACTCAATAAATATTTTTGAAATAAAAATGACTAAGTAGTATTAAATACCCAAAATGGTATTTAGGAATCTGAAGAAGTGAAACTTGTGTAAGATGGGGCCATTTTAATAGGGAAGTATATGCAATAGTTGGTAAATCTAGGCCTTATTCAGGTACAAAAGAATGCAAAGAAAATATAAACAAAATGTACTTTTTTCCACATCACAGCATATGTCTGTATATGTGTATGTATATATAAATATGCTACGATATAATATATATACATATGTAACATACATATATACATGTATATAAATATCCTGTGATGTGAAAAAAATACATTCTACTTATATTTTCTTTGCACTCTTTGGCATCTGAATAAGTCCCAGATTTACCAATAGTTGCATATACTTCCCTACTGAAATGGTCCCATCTATTCTGTTTTTATACAGATTTATTATACATATATATAATCTGTATAATGTATATATGTGTATATATAATAATATATGTATAATATATATTATATATGTATATATAATATATGTATATATACATATATGTGTGTATAATATATAAATATATAATATATAATATAATATATATAAATAATATATATATTATAATATATATTAATATATATATTTATATATGTGTGTGCATACACATGTTTGTGTGTGTACATATATAATATATAACACAAAGCACGGCTATATGTCTGTGTATATATATGTGTGTGTACACATATATAATATATATAACACAAAGCATGGCTATATGTCTGTGTGTGTATATATATATGTGTGTGTGTGTGTATACATTTCCTGCTTTCAAGGACAAATGGAAAACCAAGGTGGCTCTAATTCAAACCCTACCCCTTTATGTTTACTGTTTATAAGTGAATAAAGTTAAATAGGCAAATAAATATAACTCACAATTGAAGATATTAAATGTTATAAAAGAAATACAGTGAAAATGTGACAGGAATGCAAAAAACAAAAGGATTTCTTTTTCTGGATGATAGAAATAAGGAAGGAATCATGAAAGAGAGTAACATTGCACCCTGGACTTGAATTTAGCAAAGTTGTGCTTGTATTGACTCAGGGAGTGGGAATTTGATCTGTGGCAAAAGTAACAGGAGCAAAACCAAGGAGTTTGGAAAGCTTGGGGGTCTGATTGTAGAAGAGTTGATGATTCAGTTTGAATATTATGCCAGTTCTATAAAGGGCCCTTACGTGAAGGACATTTTTGCAGATGTGTAATGGTAACAGTCACTCCATCTTCAAGCTAGCTAACAACTCTTTCTTTTACAATGACCAGTTATGTGCTTCAGGAACTGGTCGTGAGCAAGTAACTGTGGAACCAGGATGGTGGGAACCTTCCACCCCTAATGGAAGAGGTGGTGGTCGAGCTGACAGATGGCCCATTACTGAAGTTAACCAGCAGAAGAACACATGCCGAGCTGCGAATAGTCAGCTATGCCCAAGCCCCCATCCCTTTATGAACCTTTCCGCCAGCCTGAGGAATTTGAAATGGCCTTTGCAACATGAGTTTACCATCCCTTCAGGATGCTGGCTCTTAATAAACCTGCCTTCCTTCCACTAATTCTTTGTTTCTTGAGTCTGGCTTTGGAGTGGCAGGTGGCTGAGCCTGTGTTCAGTTAAAACTGCACCCTCTGTTTAGTCAAACAATTGTTAATGAGCAAGTGATTCTTCATTTTAACTCTGACCATTCTTTTAGTTATATTTCAATCAGGTCAATTTGGCAAAGGTAGAGGATAGAGTTCAAGGAGCATAAAGTCAAAGTCCAACAGTGCCACAGTTGGATTTGGTGCCACACACCCTGTCCCTGCAACCCCTGCTTACGCTTCCAGCCTCTGTCGGAGTGATGATCCTGCTGAGAGGGGCAAGCTGAGCTGTAACCATGCTGCTCAATGGCAAGGCTGCTGTCTTCTGTCCTTGGCTTTCAGCCCATCTAGATCAGTCCTGAGTTGGGGGAGACCACCTGAACAGCCTGGTCAGCCCACAAGCTATTTGTGGTGTCAGGCAGTGGCTCTTTGTGACTTTACTGCATTGCTCAGGGAGTACCTATAAAGCAGGGGATTTGCTTCTTTTTGTTTCTACCGAATGTCTGCTCTCTTTACTTCATATACAATTAATAGTAGAATTTAATGTAAATAATACAATTTTTTGAATCAATGTTTATGCTGTTCTCCGTTACAAATATACTTATGTTGGCCCATCATTTGAAAGCAAGGTTAAAATAAATTTCTGAGTTCTAAACAACTCCAGTCTGGAACATTGTCTATGAACTGATTATTAAGAATAATAGAAATGTGAACAAAATCTTGTAAGTAAGCATAATCTTTTTAGAATAGCATGGTTGAAGATTTTTAATGGCATGTTAATAGATATCCTTGTAAAAATCATTCTGTAATGATAGAAATACTTGAAATTTATTTCCAAACTTTTCAGTGCTTATAATAAGCTATTAAGCATTGTGACGCTTCCAAAGGGGAGTATGGTATTCACTGTTATCAAAACATGTTTGACTATAGAAAATTTTTTTACAAAATAATTTACCAGGCTAAGCTCACAGAAAGGACGTGAGAAAGGAGTGCTGAATGTTAGAAAGAAGAGCAGTAGGATTTGAAATGAGAGGTTTTTCTTGGACCTTATATTCATGCTGGTAAAATGGAATAATTAAAGCCATTTATTAGCTACTTCAGAGGAATTTTGTGCCAATCACATTTCCATAGACATAAAAGTATTCCATACAAAAAGAAGATGTATTAGCTGCTGGTTATCTTATGTATTAGCAATTATTTCTACTCTTCGTAATTTTATAAAACTATTTCAGATAAAAGAACACATTTTCAAAGTGCTGATTTAATTCATATACTAAAAAAATACATAATAGTAACCGTAGATTGTGCTCACTTCAGCAGCACATATACTAAAATTGGAACAATACAGAGAAGATTAGCATGGCCCCTGCGCAAGGATGACACGCAAATTCGTGAAGCGTTCCATATTTTTTTACAAAATCAACATTCATAAATCGGTAGCCTTTATATATACCAAAAATAGTCAAGTTGAAAAAACAATTCAGGACTCTATCCCATTCACAGTAGTGCCAAAGAAGATGAAATACTTGGAAGTTTATCTAACAAAGGACGTGAAAGATCTATATAAAGAGAACTATGAAACTCTAAGAAAAGAGATAGCTGAGAATGTTAACAAATGGAAAAATATACCATGCTCATGGTTGGGAAGAATCAACATTGTTAAAATGTCCATACTACCCAAAGCAATATATAATTTCAACACAATCCCCATTAAAGCTCCACTGTCATACTTTAAAGATCTTGAAAAAACAATACTTCGTTTTGTATGGAATCACAAAAAACCTCGAATAGCCAAGACATTACTCAAAAATAAAAACAAAGCCGGAGGAATCACACTACCAGACCTCAGACTATACTACAAATCAATAGTGATCAAAACAGCATGGTACTGGCACAAAAACAGAGAAGTAGATGTCTGGAACAGAATAGAGAACCAAGAGATGAATCCAGCTAATTACCGTTATTTAATCTTTGACAAGCCAATTAAAAACATTCAGTGGGGGAAAGATTCCCTATTTAACAAATGGTGCTGGGTGAACTGGCTGGCAACCTGTAGAAGACTGAAAGTGGACCCACACCTCTCACCATTAACTAAGATAGACTCTCACTGGATCAAAGATTTAAACCTAAGACATGAAACTATAAAAATACTAGAAGAGAGTGCAGGGAAAACCCTTGAAGAAATTAGGTTGGGCGAGTTTTTATGAGAAGGACCCCCCAGGCAATTGAAGCTGCTTCAAAAATACATTATTGGGACTTGATCAAACTAAAAAGCCTCTGCACAGCCAAGAACACAGTAAGTAAAGCAAGCAAACAGCCCTCAGAATGGGAGAAGATATTTGGAGTTTATGTCTCCGACAAAGGTTTAATAACCAGAATCCACAGAGAACTCAAAGGCATTGGCAAGAAAAGAACAAGGGATCCCATCTCAGGCTGGGCAAGGGACTTGAAGAGAAACTTCTCTGAAGAAGACAGGTACACGGCCTTCAGACATATGAAAAAATGCTCATCATGTTTAATCATCAGAGAAATGCAAATCAAAACTACTTTGAGATATCATCTAACTCCAGTGAGACTAGCCTATATCACAAAATCCCAAGACCAGAGATGTTGGCGTGGATTTTGTGGCGTGGATGGAGAAAAGGGAACACTTTTGCACTGCTGGTGGGAATGCAAATTAATACATTCCTTTTGGAAAGAGATATGGAGAACACATAGAGATCTAAAAATAGATCTGCCATTCAATCCTGTAATCCCTCTACTGGGCATATACCCAGAAGACCAAAAATCACACCATAACAAAGATATTTGTACCAGAATGTTTATTGCAGCCCAATTCATAATTGCTAAGTCATGGAAAAAGCCCAAGTGCCCATCGATCCACGAATGGATTAATAAATTGTGGTATATGTACACCATGGAATATTATGCAGCCTTAAAAAAAGATGGAGACTTTACCTCTTTCATGTTTACATGGATGGAGCTGGAACATATTCTTCTTAGTAAAGTGTCTCAAGAATGGAAGAAAAAGTACCCAATGTACTCACCCTTATTATGAAACTAATGTAGGACCTTCACATGAAAGCTATAACCCAATTACAACCTAAGAATAGGGAGAAGGGGGAAAGGGAGGGGAGGGAGGGGGGAGGTAGGTGGAGGGAGGGGGATTAATGGGATTACACCTGCTGTGCATCTTACAAGGGTACATGTGAATCCTAGTAAATGTGGAATGTAAAGGTCTCAGGAAAATAACTAAGAAAATGCTATGAAAGCTATGTTAACTAGTGTGATGAAAATGTGTCAAACGATCTATGAACCAAGTGTATGGTGCCCCACGATCATATTAATGTACACAGCTATGATTTAATAAAAATAAAAAAAAAGGAAAAAAAAATAGTAACCGTAGATTTCTACTTTGGCCAGTAAAATCACTGTGTGTGTCTAATAGGAAGGAAGAAGATTTTAAAATGTCCCGCCAAATAACTAGTCTGGTCATCTCTTTAAAATGATCTTACAGAGATTAATAATCCCGGTGATTGGAGAAGTGTCCTCAGAATGCTATGTAAAGTGTTAATGGCACATCCAAGTAAAGAACCTGAGAGTAATTAGATGACTCAGACTCTGAAGCCCTACATATACACTTACCCAGTCTAAAAAGAGAAAGTAACCCATTTGCAACACCCACTGCAACTGAATATTCCACTTTCCGCAGCGGACTCTGCCTGTGTGGAGAGGAAAGATTCACAGAAGGTTTAAATAATTTAAAGCTGATAACAAGAAGGAAGCACAAACACATGTAAATATTACCAATTAGTGCATTTGAAATCACTAACAAACACTTCCATTGAGATGTTACAGAAAACATACTCTTTGGCAACTGTTTCAGAATAAAGTTTTCTTTTGGAAGTAAAAGGAATATATATATTTTTTAAAGTTAGCTAGAAAATTTAAGGTATTAAAGGAGTGGAGAATGATGCTAATTGATCAACCATTAAAGCAAATAGATCGTTTTATCTGTGTGTTGATTTCAAACACCAATTTGTGTCCACCATAGAGGACCGACATTCCAGCGAATTGGGCCATCTCAACTTTTCATACTATTTTAGTCTCTCTGACAGCCAGTCCATGACAGTGAATCATACAGGAATGCTGATATTCAATAATGCCAACATTTTAGCAAATAAGACTTTAATGATACAAGTATCGTGTATGGTTCTAAACAATAAAATACAGTTGGCTTAACCAAATACTCCTGAAAACGAAGTTGCTTCCTTAATTTTTATAACCTAAACTGCTTTCTATATCATAAGAAGTTGTATATAAAAACAGGCTACAAACCTTAAGTAAAATTGATTGTATACTTTTTTGATGTTAACTCCTTCTGAATTAATCACTGAGGATCTTGGTGTAGTAATTTATTTTTTCATAAAACATGACTTTATTTATGTCTCATTAAAAAATAGTTTTCTAGAGTCAAAAAAGCCTTTTTCTTTCCCACTAGTAAAAGAATAATTAAAAAGGCCTAAAAATACTTTAACCAGGCTTGCTGGTTATCTTTCTAAGGTTAACATTTTTCTCCTAAAAAATAATTAAGTTACTTTAGAATCCAGGTTGGTACTTATTTTTCAAGCAAGCAGCCAGGATTGTTTACAGAGCTGATGTGGATTGTAAAACATTTTGGAATTTTTCCACTCATGAGACATGAAAATTATTTTTAAACAATTCCTATTGTTTCCCAAGAGATTTAGCTTTAATGTTTAAAAACAATGAAATAACATTAAGGCTCTAAACTGTCAGAAACATAGACGTTTCATCATGCACACTTCCCATCTACCTCTTTCATCTTCTAGGTATATTAATTGATGATCATTTGCTTGTTAGCAGCATCAACAACATTTGGAGAACTGAATCCCAGGAAAGAGGTTCCAACCTAGGCCGCATGTGGCTCATAATTTTAATTCATTTGTTAGTTACTTTCCCTGCAATGTCTGAACTTTTGTTTAAACCTCTGATCTCTTTACATCACCTTAAATTAAACAAATTAGAGAATATAAGATGAGGCAAATCTGCATGTTTGTTGTTAGATTTTAGCTCATTTTTCCAACTCTTTGTCAAATATCAAGTCTCCCCACGGAGGTTCAGCAGTTTTGCTGAGCTGAGGACTATGAGTCCCAACATGATTCTAAAGAGTAATTATCAAAAGGGCTATAATCGTCAGTTGGTTAAAAAAAAAGAGCCTTTGAATGTAATCACCAAGACTCTTGTTAGCTCCACTTGGCCCTTGCCAAGGATTAGAGGAATATAGGTATCGTAGTGACAGTTTTCAAAGGATAATCAGTAACTCTAGCTTCAAAAACAGATCGTTTCGTTATCAAATATCAGTAATGTTGAAGTTGAGAAAAAGCCATGAAAACAAAAACTGAAATAGATCTCGGAGAAACTGTAGAATGAGAAAAGAATTGTGCACTCAGTTGAAACTGCACAAGTTGGCATTAGCACAGACAACTGGAAGTCTGCGGTAATCCAGGAGTGAGGCTGGCGATGGAGCCGTCCCCTGTGTGGGTAAACTCCCTCTGAGCAGGGGCCCTAGGATCTCAAATCATTTGTAGGATTCTCTATGCATCTGAGTGTAGTGATGTGATAGAACAGAATCTAAGACAAACACCAAAATAAGTTGAGAAACGTTCTTCCCTGCTTTCATCAATCTCTTGACTGTTGGCTCATCCAGTTAGAGGACAAATGACCCACATTCACTTTCTTCTTTTTTTTTTTTTTATTAAATCATAGCTGTGTACATTAATGTGATCATGGGGCACCATACAGTGGTTTCATAGACCGTTTGACACATTTTCATCACACTGGTTAACATAGCCTTCCTGGCATTTTCTTAGTTATTGTTCTAAGACATTTACATTCCACATTTACTAAGTTTCACATGTACCCTTGTAAGATGCACCACAGGTGTAATCCCACCAATCACCCTCCCTCCGCCCACCTCCCCCTCCTTCCCCTCCCTTTCCACCTTCCCCCTATTCTTAGGTTATAACTGGGTTATAGCTTTCATGTGAAAGCCATAAATTAGTTTCATAGTAGGGCTGAGTACATTGATACTTTTTCTTCCATTCTTGAGGTACTTTGCTAAGAAGAATATGTTCCAGCTCCATCCATGTAAACATGAAAGAGGTAAAGTCTCCATATTTCTTTAAGGCTGCATAATATTCCATGGTGTACATGTACCCACAATTTATTAATCCATTCATGGATCAACTTTCTCTGGCTCCATTTCTATTCTGTTAAAAACCATACGGCAATCATGGAGCCCATTTATACTCAAAGGAGTCCCTAGGAAGCAGTGCATACTAAAGTGAATGCTTTTCATTTTTCCTACTTGTCCTAGAGGTTTAAGCTTAAACCACACCCACTGGATTTTATTAGGGATCTGAATATTAATAATATTATAGACTGGAGTTTGTGACTCCTTAGTACTTTGAGAGGCAGAGGTAGGATGAGCACTGGAGCCAGGATTTCAAGACAGCCTAAAGAACACCGTGAGACTCTGTCTCTACAAAACAAATAATAATAAAAAAAAAATTAACCACATAATTTCGCTAATTCCCGTCAGTGAAAAGTCAGAGAATATAGAATGAAAGCACAGCAATGTGCACCTGAGTCCTGAATGCTTAGTTACTAAGAAGGCTGAGGAATGAGGACCACTGGAGGCCAAGAGTCTGAGCTTGCAGTGAGTTATGATGATGCCACTGCACTCCACCCAGGGCAACAAACGAGACCCTGTCTCAGAATACACGAACAAACAAACAAATGTACAGTAAATGGGATTGAGAAGCATTTCCATAAAACATCTGTATGCTATTTTGATAAAAAGAAATATACTCTTTAAAAGGCATTTTAGGAGGACTAACATAGGGGTGAAAAATCAGGTGTGGATTGAGAGTAAACTGGTTTAGAATCCTGGCTCTGCCACTGTTCACTGCAGTGTACTAGGGCAACCTAACCTAACTCAGCTTCAAATTAATCATAGTGGAAATTAAGCCCTGCCCCTTCCAGGCCTTTGTCATTGACGTGGAAGTGTGGTTTCTCTACCGTGGGATCATTATTGCCACATACTTTGGTGGGGAGAGTTTCTCAGGCATTATCCCTCCTTAGGAGAGCAATAAACAGCCTTTGAGACCATATGAAAATGTCAGAGGCCCAGTCACAGCCTGCATCTCAATCTCGGTTTGTGATGGAACATTCAGGAGAGGGCCTGTGGCCTGCAGCAGAGCATGGCAGGCGTGCACAAGTGGCCGCAGAAGCCACCTGCAAAGCCACCTGCAAAGCCAGGCTGCCCTAACACAGCAGCGGTGGACACTGCAGTCACAGACGGACCAAGCAGCCAACAGCCTTGGTGGCTGCTGGAAAGGCAGTTGACTAAGGCGATTCTGAAACTTGGACCCTAAACAGAACAGTACTGTTTTCACTAAAAAGAGCCTGATAGTTACTTTTAGAAAAGAAACAGTTACCATCTTTCTTCTAGAGTTGAACTACAAACTAAATTCTTTTTAGAATTAGATGGTCCATGTACAGGGCTAAGCAGAAGCTTTTCACCTGAAGGATGTTACAGGAGGGGGTCAGAAGCAAATGGAACTCGTGGAGTTAAGTCTCCCTTCCAGCATTACAATCCTCGTCTGCTGGAGGACTCTGCTGGTGAGCAGGACAGCTGATGGGTCTTCTATGGCCACAGGTCAGGATCTGGACAGAAGCTACCAGTTTGTTCTGTATTTATTGGTAATGACAAGATTTTAGATACAGCCATGAGAGTGTGTCTGAAAATACAGTGGGAGGATGTAGTCCCCTTGTGGGGCAGAAAAAGAAGCTGAGAGTCCAGAGTATGGGAAGAACCAGCCAGGTGTACACAGAGGCTGCCAAGGATCACACAGGAGCAAGTCTCCTGTTTTAAAAGACATGTGTCTTAGTTACATTTGTTCTGCTATACCAAAATGCCTGAGAATGAATAATTTGTGATTTTTGTTTTTTCTTATAGTTCTAGGCGCTGAAAGTCTAAGAAACCACAATGTGCCTTGTTGTGATACACGCCAGGGGAGAGGAACATGGAGGAACGTGGTGTCCTCAGACAGCAGAAGGTCTGCAAGGGCAGGATAGAGACCAGACTCCACCCATCAATTCTATAACAGCTGTACTCCATTCCAGAAGCCCTGCCTCCCAGCAGGTTGCCTTTGTTTCCAACATCTGTGTCTTGGGGACATTCAGATCACAGCAGAATGATGGGAGCCAGGAACTGGAATTCACAGAAATGAAAGAACAAAAGAAAGTAAATGTGGGAACTTACAAAGAGAATGATAAAAAATTGAGATTCAAAGCTTGAAGGACCTTGGAAGGGAAGGGAAGAATTAAAATTACCAAGATCATTAAAAGCAAGAGATCATCACATCAAGGAAGAGCTGACAGGACAATGAAATGTGACCTGGTAACCTGGATGAGATCCTGGAACAGGAAAAGGGCACCAGGTAAAATTGAAATAAACATTAATAAACTATGATCTTCAGACATTGTGACCTGGATGAGGTCCTGGAACAGGTAAAATTGAAATAAACCTGAATAAACTATGATCTTCAGCTAATAATAACCTATTAATACTGGTTCATTAATTATAACAATGAATAATAATAATGTAAGAGGTTTAGAGCAGAGAGAACTGGGCATGGGGTATGGGGGAACTCTCTGTGACAGAGTCTCAATTTTTCTGTAAATCTAATAATAAAGTCTATTTAAAATGAATTGACTGAAATTAGAAATTTATTGAACATGTTATTAGCGGATTAGTCACAGCTGAAGAAAAAATCAATGACAGATCAAAATATCAAAATAGATCAGAAAATATCATTTAGAATAAAGAATAAGGAGACAAAAATATATAAAATCAAGATGAAATTAACAAGTAACAGACAGAGTGAAGGTCCAAACCAGAGTTGCTAAAGGAGAGAAAAGACAAATGAGTGTCATTACCAAAGATAATGGCTTAGAATGTTCCAGAACTGATGAAAGATTTTGATCTTCACATCCAAAATCACAAGAATGCCCATGCAGGTTAAATAAGAAGAAATAAATACCATGATTTATAGTGAAACTGTATAAAATCAAAGAAATAATCCAAGTAGCAGCCTTGATACTGGCAAGTGGCTTCTCTAAGGCATCCGTGGCAGCCAGGGGAAGGAAGAAGGAAGTTGCTGATGTACTAAGAGAAGGGAACGGTTAACCTTGAATTTAATGCAGAGAAATTACCCCCCAGGAATCAAGGTGAGAAGACCTTTCCCCCTTTTTTTCAGGTAAACAAAACTTAAAAGCTCCTTCTATTTTAGGCTCTCTTCACTTTTGCATCCATTAAATTGCATAATTAGGCTTGGTGCCTGTAGCACAGTGGTTATGGCACCAGCCACATACATTGAGGGTGGCGGGTTTGAAACCGGCCCGGGTCAGCTAAACAACTGCACAAAAAGAATAGCCAAGCATTGAGATGAATGCTTGTAGTCCCAGCTACTCGGGAGGCTCAGGCAAGAGAATGGCTTAAGCCCAAGAGTTTGATGTTCCTGTGAGCTATGATGCCTCAGCACTCTGCCGAGGGTGACATAGTGAGACTGTCTCAAAAGCAAACAAAAACGTAAAAATAAAGAAGTAAAAATAAATTTCATAATTAAATGGGATATGAGAAAACTACCTCTAAATCTTTTAAGTTTATGATAATTTTCCTTGTCCCTACAGTTTCTCCTAACAAGATAGAGTACTGAGATTCCTCATGTTCTGCTGTTTGGAAGGAAAAGAGGGTTCCAAGGACTTCCTCTTGCCTCTTTATACTGCTGGACTTAGTCTGTCAGCGAAGTACAGTGGAGAGCTGTTGCTTGCTCCTATAGATGTCTGTTCAAAACATGCACCCAGGAGCTGTAAAAATAACCATAAAATGGGATTGAAACCCATTAGCTTTTCCGAGAGGCTAATATGAAAAATCTTCATTCATTGCAGTGACCGTAAGCCCAAATAACCTTGGTGGCATGTGGCAATGTTTTGGGACCCCAAGAATTAGCTCAGACATAAGCCTGATAGTCCTTAAAGGATGTGGCATTTTCATTTCATCAGAGAATTATTGTAGTAAGTAGCTTTGGGACCCTTTGATTACGGCTGGGGAAATTTCACAGGTCATACATAGTGGATATGTTCATCTTGAAGTCCACCCTGCCTTCTTTTATTAAAAAAGTATTGGACTGTGAACTGAGAATTGAGAGGGTACCAAAACTATGTATTGTGGTGGCTCCAGAAAGAGTTTTATTCCCAGGAGTAAAAATTTTATTTTTGGTTTGCTTCTAGGAAACTCATACTTAATTGACCATGGCAACTGTGAGTCAAAGTATTATGCTTATTGTACTGGTCCCACTGTTTGTTATGATAACCATGTTTGCCTCAGAGTAAGTACTACAGCTTGGCACTTGTCGCTCTGAGGTTTGGAGTATTTCTTATTCTTTATGTCAGAAGCAGTGCTACCTCCCCAAATCTTGCCAGAAATAGAAACTTGATTTGGGAAGAGCACAAGTGGTAATGTAATTATGTAACATAGCCAGTTAATTCTGAAGTATTACATTCCTCCCTGGTTTTGTGGATAGGAATTGTGACTGCCACCTGCCTTACTTTTGCCTGGTACCAATTTTAGCTTACTTTTATTTAATTAATAGGCTCAAAACCTATCCTGATGTAAACCTGGCAATTAAATACAAGCAACAGAAACAAATATTAAACCACAGGAGAGTTTTATCAAAATACTATTGAATGAGTTCATGGAATTATTAAGTTTCTGGACCCCATGTTTAGAAAACAGGCAGAAATCACAGAGCTCTGGATAGATGGGTAGAAGTCAGGCTGTTGCAGGGACAGGGTGTCTTAGTTTATCATAGTTTACAGTGCAGTAGTTAATATTTACTCAAAAATACTTATCTTTGTTACCAATGGTGTTTCTTTAATACTGGAAAACTAAACACAGCAAAAATTCAAATATACACATAATGTGTATCATTGGCAATTGCTCCATTGAAAATTTTGTTGCTTTATTGCAGCCTTATTTTGACAACATCTCTGAAGGGACTTGTATATTCAAATGTTTCTATTAGTATACAAAGAGACAAAAGAACAAATATTTAAAAGAATGAGAATGGTGTTATTTTTAAGACCAGTAATAATTAGGCTACCTCTAAGCATAGCCTTCTTTAATCAGCTTATAAATTCCCCGAGGAAGAAATTGAGTGGTAAATGGAACATGAGCTACTTAGACTTGCATTGAAAAATTAACTTGTAGATTATGTCTTGTTAAAAGTATCTCAGATACCCTGGGGACAATTTTCTTAGGAAGCAAATGTCTTTATTAGTTTTATAATAAAAAGCAAGGTTACATTATCTGGTATCTAAAGCTAGGCAAATCATCACTACTGAATTCAGGATCAAAAGAAGTAGAAAAAATTGATAATGAAGACAAAATAAAGACTGCAGATTTGGAGGATTAGAACAAGCATAGTATGTAAAGGCAGAGGAGATGAGAAAAGCAGGGCACTCCAGACGGTAAAAAACATAAGAAATAATTGACAATTCCTCTTTTCTTTCTTTTCTTCACCCAAAGTCATAGATAAAAATAAACACCTGCCTGATAACTTCACAAGGTGAGATGCTCCCTGCAAAATTTCAGAGGGCTTCTGCTATAAGAACGTATTTCTTATTGTCAGAGAAAAGACTGAAATCCTTGAGATGCTTGATAAGAAGCTGACTTTAGGAGTGTTTTGCAAATGGATGAAGTTACTAAGAGACTGTTTCATTTGATTGAAGAAAAGTCAGAGGAGTCTAAATTTAGACTGGATCAATAAAGAATAAATTCTTTCTCTGGCTCTTTCTGGTGCACCCTTTGTTTCAGTAGCTTGAATTTGCCTTCCAACTTCAGAACAAACATGGAGTGTGTGCAGGTCTTGTGGTGGCAATGCTCAGGGGGTAGAGATGACAGGGATTAAAAACCAAGAGCATCTTCCCACAGTTGTGAAACTGATTTACAGTCAGTGGAGAGGATGAGCAGGTGCACAGGCTGACATGCAGCTTCAGAAACTAATTCAGACAAATTCTATGATTCTACAGGTTTCCTTTCTATCAAATGGAGTTGTTAAATAATCCTCAAGCACCCTCTGGATTTCTGCTTTCGTGCTTGGTATTTAAGTAACTAGAGATGAATTATCTTATTATGAAACAAATTATGCTGTATTCCCTTTTATACAATTTTTTGGCCCAATATTGTTGAACTTTACACTTATTTGCTGTTAACACTAGGGGTCAGGCCAAGAATAGTCCAGTTTTCTTTATTATGAGCCATGTTATACATTATAGGTACTTTAGATATTTTGACTTCTTTTTAGAATCTTTTGAATTTCCAGTATACAATATTGGAATATAGATTATAGAGTATGTAGATTGCTGATTCATGCTTTTTCAATAAGAAAGGTAATAAATTACGTGTTTTTTTCTAAAAAGAAAAAATTAAGGAAATAAAAAGTCTATTTTTAGTACTTATGCTAATATTACAAATGAAAAGGTATTAGACATCTTGAAAGTAAAATAGATAGCCATCTACTTTTGTTTGCCTAAGGATACCAGCATTATCTATACATTGTCCTAATCTTACCCACTTCTCTCTCCTTCACCTTTTCATAGTTCTTCCCTGTGGAATTACAAGTACTACGGCAAAGCAAGAACTTACCACCAAATCAAAATAAACTGGAAAATGAAACAAAATCGAGGACAAAGATGTAAAATTAATAGTATCATGTTAAGCTTACAATTCTAGGAATGCATGCTTTTGGCTTGTCTGTTTAGTAACTTGATAAGCATGTAGGGCACCTTATACACGACCAAATTCATACTCAAATGCACATAGAAATAGATTTTATATCATTTTACAGAGAATTCATAAATTCTTTCATGTCATGCTTAATAATCCAAAGTAGAGCAGGGAGAGGTATGAAAATACAGTTAAAGTTCAGAAGATCAGAAAATATTAAGCACGGACCATGCTAGGTGGAAGTGGTCTCTCAGCAAAATATAAACAGATAAAGTGCATTCCTTGAATTCTAGGAATAGAACTTTCATTCTATTGAAAAAAATTTAAATAATTGCATCACATGTGTGTGCATGTGCAGGTCCCGTTCATCCAGTAGTTCGTATGTGCCCCCGTATTCCCGAGTAAGTCTTTTTATTTTAGCAGTTGTAAGATAATGTACGTAAATCCTTGAGACATTTGCACCCTCTGAAAGATGAGGTCCTTCAGGAAATTATTCTTTCTTCAAAGAACCAATGTAATCAACCATTCCCCACAAGAAAGTCTTTGCCTGAAGAATTATTTGATTAAAAGTCAAGACACTGGCACAGAAGACAGGGATGAATTTCCTAACGAAGTTCTTGATGTTGAGACAAATGTGCTGAGCGGAAGGAAGAACTGCTTTCCCTGTGAGTCACTTCAAACATGCTCTGACTCTGTGCTTTCCCAATGAGGAGAGTCCCACCAGCCCTGGCCGCCAGACTGTTGAGATCAAGTGCCCGGATCAATTGATCCTTTATGTTTTTTATTGTTCCCACAGCTCTTTAAATTCTCCATCTATGTTTTATGTTCTCCAGAGCCTCTTTCAACACCCAGGCAGGTAAGAGGCACACTGTTGTCTGGAAGAGAAGAAGTCTCAAAGATGGAGCTTGGAGAGAGGAGCTCAGAGCAGAACAGGCAACCCCACACCACTTCTGCTGCTGCTGAGACGGAAGAACAGACCCTCACAGTCACCTGAATCTCTTTTGGGGGGGTCCCAAAGCCCTCTGCCTTCTTTGTCCTAATGGAAGATTATAGTGGTACTGAAATTTAAAAAATTCTTAAAAAGCAAGAGTACATTTCTCAGAACCACTTTCACCCTAGTTCACTAAGCATGTTCTAAAATCCACAGCACTGACACAGATCATAAAATGTTCAATTGCTTGATGTTATTAAGAAGGACCAATATTATGTTAATGTGATTTGCATATTTTTTATCTCTATAAATCTTCACTGGCTTGGTTCTCTTTTTATAGACATATATATGTTCACTAAAAGTTGTTTAGGAATTACTTATTAGTTAAAGGAAATCTTAGTAAATTAATTAAATTAGTAAAAAGTAAACAGTAAATAGTTTACTATTTAAGAAAATCTTGCTATGGATCCATCTAGTGAAGTGAGTCATCTCGTCTTAATTATGTGTATGTGACTCCATATGTGGGTTTTGACACATTTATATAATGAGTTAGATAAGACACAGTATTTTTTGTTGATAAAGATATAAGTAAAAAAAAAAAAAGGAACTATATATCAACTGCTGTTAGGCACCCAGCTTCATATCTAGCATATCATCTCATTAAATGTTTACAGCCCAGCCACTTCCCTTCCATTCTGGGTACACATACTTAAGTCAAGGATGAAATGAAGGGTAAACATCCAGTGGGCAACATAAAATTTCCTTTTTTTCCATTGGAAAAACAGTGCATGGTAGTTTATTTATAATAAATCAGGAAATGGAGAAAAGGAGAATGGTAAAAAGACACCAAAATATTACAAACAATTCCATTTCCCATTCTTTTTTTTTTTTTATTATTATTGGGGATTCATTGAGGGTATAATAATCCAGGTTACACTGATTGCATTTGTTAGGTAAAGTCCCTCTTGCAATCATGTCTTGCCCCCAGAAGGTGTGGCACACACCAAGGCCCCACCCCTCTCCCTCCTTCCTTCTCTCTGCTTTATTTCAAGGTAGTTTATTTATTTCCAAATGGAATATAGTCATGGTTTAAAAAATTGCATTCAGATGTCATCTTACGTAGAGGGCATCCCAATTACTGAACAATAAAAAAGTGGATTGTGAAGCCTTTTAATTTTGGTCAATTCCATAGCTGGGAAATTGATGTAGTGTACAAGATCTGACACTTAAGTTTGGGAATTCATCCTAGCAAGAGTGCTGCATACCTCATTGCAGAGTGTCACAATAGTCACTGTCAAAGTCCTCCCCTGGGGAAGCTATGCACTATTAACATTTCCCATTTTGCCACTCTCTCATCCACTCTTCCCAGCTGCTGGTAACCATCATTCTTCTCTCTGCCTCCGTGAGATTGATAGAGAAACAGGAAAATCTTAACTGAAAATCCTAGCATGAGACAGGTGTGGCTCTTGCATCATGACAAGGCACTGTCTGTGAGGGAGTTTTTAGCCAGTAACCAAATAACTACATTGGAAGACCCTCCCTACTCACCTGATCTGGCCCCCAGTGACTTTTTCCTTTACCCAAAGACAAAGGAAGTATTTAAAGGATGACATTCAGGACTTCAAGAGTAATAGGATGTGAGCTCTGATGGCCATTCCAGAAAGAGTGTTCCAGTATTGCTCTGAAGCGTGGACTAGGCACTGATGTGAACGCAGCTAAGTGTTGGCAAAAATATTCAGCAACTGTGTAAGTGCTTTAAGAGAAAAATGGTATGTAAAATACCTTGGCCATAGTTACTTACTATACATATGGGTTTTCTATGATGCAGCAGTTCTATTCCTAAGTATAAACCCCATAGGAATTCCTACATATGGTCAACAAAACTCATGTACTAGGAAATACATGAAGGGAAGTTATGAACAGCACTTAGGAGCACTGTGCATACTAGTTGGTAACTATAAACTACTCAAATTCTCTTCAAATTTATAATAGATAAATAAATTTGAGTACCGGACGATAAAAACTTAGATAGCAATGAGAATTAAAAACCTACAGCTACTAATAAGAAAAGGAGTAAGTCTCACAGAACTAACACACAGCAAAGGAAGCCAGAAATAAAGAGCTAACACTCTAGCACAGGACGAATTGTAGGGGGTGACATTTGGGAGGTAACTGACTACGTGGAGCACTGGTGGCTTCTGGGAAGATGTTAATGTTCTTTCCTTTTATTTTCAGGCTATTGCATTTCAGAAAATTCATTAAGAGGTGTATTTAAGGTACACAACACTTTTTGTAAGTATATGCTTAAAAGTTAAAAAAATAAAACCCGAAGCACTTGATCCCACTGTGCCCTCTAACTACCACGTTTATCTGAACTTTTATAATAAAACTGCTTGAATGTGTTGGGCCTTCTCGTGTGGGCAAGGCCTACTTGAGGCCTAGAGGAACTTCCTAAGCCTGAGTCAAGTTGGTGCTGTGCTCGCACTTCCGCATAGGAGTGACTCAGCAAGACCCGACCTGAAACAGCCTCTGCCTGGATACAGGTGACGGGGTTAGATTTTATTGGCTTGAAGCCTGTCACCTCATTTTATGTACCCCCTCCTTCCTGCTTTCGCCTTTTGCCCCCTAGCCGAAGTGTATAAATATTGCAGCGTGTTACAATAAAGGTGAGATCCTGCTTCGACAGCCTCTGGGCTCCGTGTGGTGTTCTTCGAGCCACTGACACTCGCCATCCCTCTCAGCCCCTGGGACGAGGTCAGGCTGGCCCCTGTCTTCCCTCAACTAAGACTGCAGGAGGACCCGGCATGAATGAATGCTCGATACTTGGCGACATTTGCTGCATCCACGTTCTCACACTGTTTTCTCCATAGAATCCATACCAATAGTATGGATTAGTACTATCTTTTGTACTGGCTTTTCCCTAGTAGGACCCTTTTCAAGCCTTCCTAAACCAATGCTTGGTTTTGATCTTCAACCTAATCACCCTCCCAGCAGCACTGGACATACTGATCTATCCCTTAATCTCGAGGAAAGTTTTTCCTTGGCTTGGTAACACAACATCTCCCCACTGGCCACTCCTTTGCAGTATCTTTGGTTCAATATAACAAATAAAACCAGGCAAATAACATAACTAGGATTCAGCGAACACTACAAATTTCAAATTACCTGTAAGCACAAAAGCAAATGACCATCATCTGCGGAGCCATTTCTCAGACTTTGTGGAGAGGAGAGGCTGGGGATAGATGCAATGAACACTGCTGAGGAAAAGGGAATGAGAAAAGAAAGGTCCTAGAGATCACCCCAGAAAGAACAAGTCCACCGTAAATGTGAAATTACTGAAAAATATTGCTGGTGAAAAAGAACTGACTGCAGAGAAGGGATCCAGTGGTGAATGCCACTCAAGGGGCAAGAGAAACTGCTTCTGGAGGACGAGAGTAGCTACAGTTAGATAGAACGAATGATATATGGATAGCACAGCAAAATGACTCTAATCAAATATAAGTTAGCCCACACTTTAAAATAACTAAAAAAGTGGAACTAGAATGTTCCCAGTCCAAAGGAATGTTAAATGCCTGAGGTGATGGATACAAACCCCAATTATCTTGATTTGATTAATTCACATTTTATACTTGTATCAGAACATCACAGATACCATGTAAAGATATGAAACTGTTATGTGCCCATAATAATTAAAAATTCTAAAAATTAAAAAGTGAACATGAATCAGACGTACCTCCTTGCAAGGTTAGCCAGTAACCTATCACTGATAATTGATTGCACTGTCATTTCTTTCTTGGTCCTTCTCTAAGAAAAATTGTCATCCCTCACTCAGTTCTTCCAAGCCTCCACCCTCGCTAGGAGATGCTGTTTTCCCCTCTGACTCACAATATAATCACCCTTAACAATCACCCCTCTCCTACAGCATTATTATAGATGCTTTGTTATCTGCTTTGTTCATTATTAATCACTCAACGGTGAAGTGACATGCAGTAATTCTCACAGCTGACTTTCTTCTCTGTTTATAATACTTCTCCAGGCAAAATATAGCCCAGAAGCTGGAAGATTTTTCAACCCAAAAGAATTGGTTAAACATGAAGTATTGTAACCTGCATTAGGCCTGTCGAGTCCAGTGAGAAGTATTACCCATTAAGGCACAGTTATAACATTTTGCTTTCCAGTTCTCTCTGAAAAAAGTGATAGGTTATTTTCATATTGAAAAGACTGCCAGAGTCTACTTTTCAGCTGTGAACTATAACCATTTAGACCTTTTAACTTTCCTCTTTGGCTCTATTATTTCACTCTCCTAAGAAGCCTAGAGTTTAGAAAATAAACCTACCTTCTTTAAGGTTTCTATATCTTTCCTGTATGATCAATTTAAGGGTCCTGGCCAGCTTATCCTAGTTAGTGCCAGGCAGTGGAGAGAGGCAGCAGATCATCGCTGAGCTCACAGTGTCAGGTAAACATTTTATAGTTTTCCCATTTTGATCCTGACATCCATAAGTTAGAGATAGCATGACTTAGCATTTATAATCCTCTTTCCAAAATTGTCTAGGAACTTGATTTTACAAGAGAACATTCTGTCCTGGAACCAACAGGATTGGCCACTCTAGACTGGAAGAATTGTTTTTCCTGGGCTGCGTCTTTCCTGATAGTTTATGTCTCCAGGAGAAACCCATCTGATCACGTCGGTCAAATGAGTTTAATCAAGATGTCAAAGGAAAAAGCCACAAACTTAACTCTAAGACAGAAAGCTAAATTTTTCTTACTTACCAAGGATAAACATGTGATGCAATCTCTTTGAATAAAGTAAGCTGCTGATCTTACATAGGGTTTGGAGAAGCACAGAGTTCTAGACTGCTGGGCATATACCCCTGTTAGGGATGAGTTGCTCTTCAACTGTGGACAGTTCATCACTGACATGCAGCTGTTGCAGATTAGCTAGCTTCCGTAGTAGAGGTCCGTTCTAAAAGGCATGGCATACAAAAGTGTGATGGTTGTAAGGTTGTCATCCATCAATTAGAATTATTTCATTCCAGACCTGGGAATCCATTTTACTGCATTACTCACTATCCGTCATCCAAAGGTAACTCATTTTGGAAATTAAAATGTTTTTGTACTCCTTGAATATTTTACATATTATTTTGTATTGGATTTATACACGTCCATGCTTCATCTATGTGACCATATATTAGTAATTCGAGTGACATTGTCTTATGCAGTTTCATTCCCATTCACCATAGCACCGTGCAAAGTACCTTACAATAATAAGCCAGCAGTGGGTAGTAAGATGATAGATACATGACCCATCTCTTTGGGGATTTAGCAGTAGTGTGGTCAGAGGAAAGAAGCAGAAAATCCTTTTAATGGGTTCCAAAAAACAGGAATAGGGAAATAAACAAAATGCAGACAAAGGCAGCTATAGTTACCTTGGGCATTGAATACCCTGGTATACAGTAAAGAAAAGCAGCTCTCAGACCTCCCTCCATTTGTGAGCTCACCTGCAGGTGCAGGGCCCGCCCAGTTCCTCAGCCCGTGCTGACCTTCCTCAGGTTTCTCTGCCCCACCAACCCTTCCCCAGTGCAGCAGCATTTTGACATAATTCACATATAAAACCAGCTGAGGCTCTTTTTCCTCTCCACAAGTCGCTCTGTGCACTCACCATTTGCAGCCCTTGAGTTCCAGCAGAACTTGTCCTCCCATTAATACTAATTTAGATTATTAGGTAGCTGCCAAGGCTCCACAGCCACCTCTGATCTAGAGACCCATCTTAAGCTTCTATACTCTGGACACTCAGTCTAGATAGAGGCTCACCTTGAACTCCAGAAATAGGAGTAGAAATGTGGAAGCTCTATGGATATCTGAGAATACCCAGTGGTCTTCTCTGACACCAGCCCCTAAACCAAATTCACTTTCATCAGATCTTCAACTATAGGAACTACAGAGGGTTCCAGGATTTTTTTCACAATGCAAACTCTGAAATATTTTGAGCATTCTTCTCATATATAACCCAAGCATTCACAAGATATAACCAACATTTAAATACTATTCAAGAAAATTGACTATAAAAAAGGATACAGAAACAGTTTATGATGTTAGGCAACATTGCTAGAATAGCACAATATTGAATGCCATGTAACCACATTAGTGCTGCTATTGTGAACATGTTATAAATCGAATAATGAATAAGGTAATTTTGTCAAAGCAACAAAATCAATGGTTAGTATCTAATTAAGAACAAATGGAAAGAAGGCATTGTGGCTACTGTCAAAACATTTACATTCAATATGAAATATATAAAGATGATATTAATAGTGTGGTTTTAGACTAGAGTGTATGAAGGGAGTGTAAATGTTTCCTAGGGCTTACTCATGCTTTGTGGCTTGATGATCAGTAAAGAAAACCAGTGAAGAAAATCGGTAAAGAAAACCAAAACTTAAAGTGAATTGGAGCAACAAAGCCTTACCAGTAACACATTACTGACTCCTGGGATTTCCCTCAGGAATTCCAAGAAGGAGAGGCATGCCAGAAAAGGTAGACGCCAGTGTCTTTTCAGAGCTCAGGATAATGAATGTTTTTTTTTTGGTCGAATCAAAGAATAAATAATTTGAAGAGATTCCAAGACACGTCCTTTTTTTTCTCCCCACAGGAAAGAGAAGGGATATAGCACTCTGCACACACGATGCAGCGATGCAGAAGATTTAGTATTAAGAAAGTTTGCACTTGAAAGTAAAATTAGTGAACAAGTTAATTTGAATAGATATATTTAATGAAACTGAGAAAATTAGTAAAAAGTAAAGACATGGAGCAGCTCTGTCATTTTAAGACTTCATAATCCAAATGTAGTTGTTTGGGAAACATGAATGAGCTCTTTGAGTTAAGAGTAGGGAGCGTTTACTTCGGGGAGATGTGTCCTCAACGATGATGTGTGCATGTGAGCTCATTCATAAGACTCAGAATTTCCTGGTTTATTTTTACCAACATCTCCAGTTATTTCCTCAGCTTTATTAACCTATAACTTTGTACTGGGACTAAGTCCAGAAGAAAGTTGTAATCCTTGAGATGGAAAATTGTTGTAAGAATTTGGTCTAGAGATGGTGAGCAAAACGGTGAATGACTGAAAGAAACTGTCCTGATAAAGTGAGGAGAGGGTGTGCTGAGTCAGATCTACCATTCATTAACAGGGAAAG
This sequence comes from Nycticebus coucang, assembly GCF_027406575.1. Taxonomy (NCBI): domain Eukaryota; kingdom Metazoa; phylum Chordata; class Mammalia; order Primates; family Lorisidae; genus Nycticebus; species Nycticebus coucang. The sequence continues at coordinate 12,887,276 of NC_069792.1, forward strand.
CAGAAATTATTAAAAATTTTCTACAAAATTAGTTTATAGACTAAATAATCCCATTTGACCTAGTAATTCCATATTTCATTATCAATTCTAAAACTAAATTAAGATGAGAATTATTAGGACACATGATAAAAAAGAATTTATCTTAATTGATATAAAAGTCAATGGAATAAATTAAATAAATTATCAGATCAATAGAATGAACTATTATATTCTTACTGATTTGTTTCTGAAGCAATTTTAGTGATGGTGTCCAATGACTATGATATGAAGCTGAGAGAAAATATGAGTGTATCATAATATTTTGTATGATTTTACTATTAAACATATTCATACCAATACATATCTAAAAATAAAAACCGAAGAAATATACTAAAATGTTAATGTCATTTATTTCTGTAAAGATAAACTTTTTCCTCCTTTTGCTTATTATTTTCTACATTACCTGTCATTAGCTTAAATTGCGTCTTACAATTTATTACAACTTAAGGAAACGAAGCATCAAGATTGACAGGCGAGGGAAAAGGGAAGGAGACAGTGATACGTCCTAGAGTTGGGGCTTCCTAAGGACTGGCTAAGTTTCACTTTGTGGTGGTGAAACAGAGTTTCTAGGCTCTGACATGACTGCTGATAACTACTGACTAAAATTTTAAAAGGTCAAAATTTCAGTGTATCCCACAAGTCACTGAACAAATGTCTTAACATCCCTAGACACACACAGTTAACCCAGATTGAAAGATGATTAAAATAATATCAAGACCCCAAAGAAGAAAAAGATGAATATGGGGAAGAATTAGTTGATTGAAGGACTCAGTAAAGACAACTTTACCGACAGAACGCAGGAGGAGAGGAGTGAACATTCACATGCACCTTTTGATCCAGACCAAGTTCTGTAGCAGTTATCTTGCTTGCTTCATAAAATGTTCATTTTACAGGTAACAGGCAAAGGTGGTCTTAACTGAGCCAGGACTGAGACTGTGAAGGTCAGTATGTACAGATGGGCAACAGCGCCCCCTGGCAGTTATCTTTTTATTATTATTATTATTATTTTTTTATTGTTGGGGATTCATTGAGGGTACAGGTACAATAAGCCAGTTTACACTGATTGCAATTGTTAGGTAAAGTCCCTCTTGCAATCATGTCTTGCCCCCATAGTTATCTTTAGACTTGGCATAGTTAAAGGATACCCAAGCTGATGACCAATTAGCATTCCCTAACTTGCATGAGAGACAAAAATGAGTCTTACTTACCGTAGGAGTTCAGATACGTGCAGAGAATAGTGTGGAGAGAGGGTGTTGGAAATTGTTGAGAGATATTCTTGACATGGAGGTCCCAAAATTGATTTGCTCTTCGCACAGGCGAAGGCCATTCAAGAGCAAAAATCAGGTATTAATTTTTTATGAATCAGTTAAAAACTACTGTGTTATTCACACTGTTGATGGCAAAGATAATCTGTAGAAAATCATGGAATACAAAACTATGAGTCACAAAGTTATTTGGTTAAAGTGTACATTGAATGGGAAGAAGTTTTAGGGCACTTCAACAAATTGATTTCACCTTTTTTTTTACATAGTCACAAATAGAATATGTGGTAAAATTTCATAACATTTTTTAATAGAAAAGAACTCTTTTAAGAAGTATAAAACAAAAATTATAAGTGATGACAAACATTTTATTATGTGTTATTTTCTGCTTATTCTCTTATTCAGTAAAGTAAATAATGATATGACTTAAAATCAATTGCATTATGTATTTAATGAAATAACGTAGTAACTACATCAGTTAACATTTCACTCTGCTATAAACCTGTCCAACAGTGACTTAATAAAAATGTTCATCGTGTTCTTAAAAAGAAGTCTTGCAGCTGATTTGGAAAATCAATGTCATCAATGACCCAAATCTTTCTATTTTTCTCTCTGTCATCCTCAGTGTGGTGGCTTTTCATTTTCCTACTCATTGTCTTGTAAAATGGCTGTAGCAACTTCAGGTATCACATCTATATTCAAGACAGCATGAAGAAAAAAACAGGCATTTTCATAGCTGCTTCTTGAAAGAACCTGTCTTTCCTAAGTAACTGGAAGAGATTTTCTTACATCTCCTTGGAGAAAGTTTGACTTGGCCAAGCACAGCTGCAAGAGACTCTGAGAAAGTGAGTACAGAGGAAAGAGTTCCCAGTCAGTAAAGTCTAGTAAAATCTTCTTTTAAAAAATTTTTATATTATTGAGGAGTCTGAATATGGCTGAAACTGGGAGAGGTGGGAGGGCAGGTAGGTGAGATTGATGAGTCTTTGGCTGAATTGGGTGGTACTAGATGTGATCAATCTAGTAGAAGAGAAGTTATTGGATGAAATGAGAGGGCAGAAGTGAAGGCAGGTAGGGTGCTGGCTCTGAGGTTTAATCAGCAACATCCATCACGAGGTCAAAGACAAATTCTATCCAACTCAGTGGTTAGTATTCTACACCAACAGGGACTTTAAGGGAACATCAGGCAGTAAAAATCTTCACGAGTTTGCAGACATCCACTTGATGTTACTGGTTCTAATGTCAGGTTGCTCTCTAATTACCTCTGCTGGCAATCACGTGCAGTCCCCTCCAAATGCAAACCCCAGTACCTTACTGGACCTAAAAGCTTAGAGAAGTAGCTAAGACTCAGGATGTAATCAATCTTGCTGAAAATTCCAGAGACCTTGGTACATGTTTTTCAATACCTGGATATTTGCTTTATTCCTTTGTGTTTTTCTGGTACATTACTTTATTTGGAAACTCATTTTTTGCATCTTAAACCTAGGGATTTCCTTAAATAGATTTCAAAACTCTAGAGTCTGTCACCTCTCTCCAAATGCTAGACATCATTATTTTCTTATATGCATTAAAGTGACTTTACTCTGTGCTTGATCCAGTCTACCCACCGGATAAGTCCCTTGAGCACAAGGTCAGCATCGCTACTTTTTATCACTAATAGAACCTTGCACCGAACTTACATAGGCAGATGATGCAATTAATATTGCTTAATGAATGGATATAATTAGTTAAGTAAGAACTTTTAGCAAGTGTTAGAAACCTCTGAGAGATTAATCTCAGGAAAATTTCAGGCCAGTCACTCTGTAGAATCTGAACTCCCACAAACCTACCTGAATCTATTCCCCCAATTCATCCAGGCTCCTGACCACTTCAAAGCTCCTACGGAGATGCATACACTCATAAATTATATGCGCCAATATTCTTTAGGGCCAGAAATCTAACCGTCATCAGCTACTTGTTTATGAAGACTATAAATCTGTACATGTTTTTAGTTACCTTGGAGTCATTGCATCCTCTCAACAAAGCTCTATCCTTATTCCCAGTCCTCCAAGCTTTTAATTCAGTCGTTGCTTCCCCTAATGCAAATATACACATTCCACTCAGACATCTCAATTTTTTTCTAACTCAGTTTCCTAGGGGGCTATTTCAATTATCTCTTGCTGCAAAGCTAATTATCTCAAAATACAGTAGCTAGAAACAAAAAGCATTTCATTATATCTCATAAATTTGATTTTTAATTTTTATATTATTATTTAGTTTTCTAAAAGTTTTATGCACATGCATTACTCAATTTACTTACCCCTGAAGTCTTTTTAAATTTCAAAATATAGACACTGTATAATATTTTGATTATATATTTTGGCTTTGTAACACTTGAGTGTTTAGTTGCTTATAGTTGTGCCTATCACCCAAATAGTGTTCACTGTACCCATTAGGTGGGTTTTCACCCCTCATCTCCTCCCCTTTCCTCCTACTTGATTTCCACTGAGTTTTGATTCCCTTTGTGCACGTGTGTGCCCATCAATTAGTTCCAGTTTAATAATGAGTACATGTAGCGCTTGTTTTTTCAATCTTGAGATACTTCAGTTAAGAGAATGATTTCCAGTTCTATCCAAATTGTTTAAATGCCATTAATTCATCCTTTTTATAGCTGAGTTGTGCCCTACGGCCTTCCTAGACCACATTTTATAAATCTATTAATGAGCCTATGGACATTTGGGTTGATTTCCATATCTTTGCAATTCTGAATTGTACTGCAATGAACGTGTGAATGCAGGTGTCCCTTTAATAAAATGACTTCTTTTCCTTCAAGTAGATACACGGAAGTGGTATTGTGTTCCTAATGGTTGGTCTACTTTTGTTTTTTTGAGGACTCTCCATACTGTTTCACTAGAGGTTATACTAATTTGCAATCCCATCAACAGTGTGTAAGCTGTTCCTTTCTCTCCACATCCATGCCAGCATCTATTGTTTCTGGAATTTTTAATAAAAGTTGTTCTAATAGGGGTCTCTTTTGGTTTCCTACAAGTTGTAGAACTATTTTTTCAAGATTTGCAAAATATGACATTGGTATTTTAAATGGAGATGGCATTCAATCTGTAAGTCACTTAGGGTAGTAAAGACATTTTAACAATGTTTATTCTGCCAATCCATGAGCATGTTGTATTTTCCTATCTGTTAACATCCTATGCAATTTATTTTCTCAATGTCTTATAGTTCTCTCTATAAGGAACTTCTACATTCTTTGTTAAGTATATTCCAAGGTATTTTATTTTCTTTGATGCTACAATGAAGGGCATTGTATCTTTGATTTTATTCTCAGCTTGACTGTTGCTGGCATCTATGAAAGCTACTGATTTGTGTACATTGATTTTATATCCTGAGATGTTGCTGTATTCACTTATCAATTCCCGGAATCTCTTGGCTGAGTCCTTAGGGTTTTCTAGTTATAAGATCATGCTATCATGAAAGAGTGATAGTTTAACCTTTTCTGTACCTATGTGGATACCCCTTGATATTTTTCTCATGTCTGAAACCTCTGGCTGGGACTTGCAGCACTATGTTGAATAGTAGAGGCAATAGTGGACATCCTGTCTGGTTCCAGTTCTAAGCGGAAATGCACTCAATATGATGTTGGCTGTGGGTTTTTGTATATGGCTTCTATTAATTTAAGAAATGTCCAGTCTATCCCAATTTTCTTAAGTGATCTTATCAAAAAATTGGGGTGAATTTTTGTCAAATGCTTTTTCTGCATCTATTGAGAGGATTGGTTCTTGTTTTTACTTATATTTATGTGGTGAATTACACTTACAGATTTTCTTTTTCTTTTTTTTTTTTTTTCTAGACAGAGTCTTACTTTGTTGCCTTCAGTAGATTGCTGTGGCATCATAGCTCACAGCAACCTCAAACTCTTGGGCTCAAAGTGACTCTCTTGCCTAAGCCTTCCTGGTAGCTAGGAGTATGGGTGCCAACCACAACACCCAGCTACTATTTAGAGATGGGGTCTTGCTTTGGCTCAGACCAGGTTTAAACTCCTGAGGTCAGGCAATCCATCTACCTTGACCTGTCAGAGTGCTAGGATTACTGGCTTGAGCCACCATGCCTGGCCTACAGATTTGCATATGTTGAAGCAGCCTTGTATCCCTGGAATGGAGCACACCTGGACATAATGAATTATTATTTTTTTATGTGCAGCTGAATTATGTTTGCTAAAATTTTATTGAGTAGTTTTTGCATTTATATTATTTTTTTCTTTTCTTTATTAAATCATAGCTGTCTACATTAGTGCAATTATGGGGTACAATGTGCTGGTTTTATATACAATTTGAAATACTTTCAGGAAACTGGTTAGCATAGCCTTCACCACATTTTCTTAGTTATTGTGTTAAGATATTTATATTCTACACTTAGTAGATTTAACATGTACTTTTGTAAAATGCACCATAGGTGTGGTCCCACCAATTACCCTTCCTCCACCCACTGTCCCCCCTCCCCTCCCCCTCCTCTTTCCCCTTCATCTTGGTCTACAGTTAGGTTATAGCTTTCATATGGAAGTGTGGGTGCTTATAAATTGGATTCATAGTAGGGCTGAGTACATTGAATACTTTTTCTTCCATTGTGGACGATGGGTCTGAGAATATCCTAGAGAACCGGTTTAGTTGTGGCAAACTTCTTCAACATGTGAATGTCATTAAAATATTTAATTTATCCATCATAAATGAAACTCAGTTGGATACAGGATTCTGGGTTGAAAGTTATTTTGTTTTAGGAGGTTAAAGGTCGATGACTATCCTCTTCTAGCTTGAAAAGATTCATCAGAAAGATCTGCAGTCACTGTAATATTCTTCCCCTTGTGGGTTATGGTTTTCTTATGTCTGGCTGCTTGCAGAATTTTCTCCTTCATATTAACTTTGGTGAAGTTAATTATAATGTGTCTGGGAGATGTTTATTTGGATTGAGTCATGCCAGGGTTCTGAAACTGTGCTATCTGAATTTCAGAATCTCTTTGCCATGTTTGGGAAACTCTCCTCAATTATCTCTTGCAGTAGAGCATCTGGACCTTTTGAAGCAATCTCGTCACCTTCAGGATTTCCTATGAGGTGAATATTAGTTTTTTGGAATTATCCCAGAGCTCTCTGAGAGAATGATCTGTTTTTGCTCTACATTCCTCTTCCTTTTTGAGCATTCAGGTGCATTCAAAAGTTTTGTCTTCAATGTCAGAAATCCTTTTTTCTGCCTGCTCTATTCTACTGTATTTCTCATATCAGAGGGATTCTACTGTACTTCTCATATCTTGGAGGGCTACAAATTCTTTTCTCAATGTGTCAAAATCTTTGGTGATTTTGTCCTTGAATTCATTGAATTCTTGAGACAACTTTTGAATTATTCCTAGAATTTCTAATTCCAACTTTACTTTCATTCTGTTAATCTTATTTGCCATCCAAATTGTAAACTTGATTTCTGACATCTCAGCCATTTGTTTATGAATGGGATCTTCTGGTGTGTCCCCCTTGTCATTCCTTGGGGGAGTCAATCTACTCTGGTTATTCATGTTGCCAGAGTTTTTCCACTGATTGCTCTCCATGGTTACTTTTCGCTGTTTGGCTAGATGAGCAGGTAAGGTGAAATTGTATTGGGGCCTCCTGGAGTAGGTATTAACAAGCCCTTAGTCCAAGAGCTGGGACTGGTGACTGCAGCTTTTCCCCTACAGCTTTGCAAAGGACCTGTACAGTACTACAACCTGAGACACTGGGGGCCTGCTTGGTGTGGTGGGGATAGATGACTCTGTCTTTTATTCAGCTGGTCTCTGTCCAATCCTAGTGAATCAGTAACTCTGGCTTGAAATATCAGCTGTGGAGAAATACAAGCAACTAAGACACCGCTCCCCACCCCCCCACCCCCCCGGACAACAGCTAGAAAAGGAAAATCAAACCTTCCCACAACAACACAACCAGGGTACCACTTTGGATGATCCTTGGGTGATAGGTCTGGGTCAAGAGTTCCAAATCAATTGTCCTAGTCAGCACCAAGTCTCAAGTGGGAGAGTTCAAAAGGTCTCCAGCAACTAGGTAGCAGGGCTCTACTGGCAGCTCAAGTGTGGCTTGTTTTGGTGCTCTGTGGAGTGAGAAGAGCCTGCCCAGCAAATAAGGAGTCCAGGGAGATTGATGCCTCCTTCCCCACCTTGCATCTCTGTCACACCCAGTCACTGGTAACCCTGAGGGCTGTGGCCTAGTTCCCTCCAATGAGCAGATGTGCCCTGGGGTTTTCACCTGCCTGAGTCACAGGGTGATATGTCTCCTTGGACAGACTGCCACACTCTGCCACCAGCTGGCAAGGGGAGCTGAAGCCTGACTACCTCAGGTGCTTAATAGAAGCTGGGGAGTGTCACTCAGTTCCAGCCCTGCCCCAGATTGATACTGCTGCCACTTACATTCTCACAGAATTTGAGTTTCTGTCCCGGTTGTATTCCATTGTGGGCCAGGTGCTGTTTGAGTTCACAGAATCTGTCACTCAGCCCTGCCCTGTGATGCTGCCACTGTGCCAGTTCTCATGGAACTGGAGTGTCTGTCTCCACTGCACTCTTGTTTGTTTCCTTGGGGTCACAGCTTGCCTCAGCAGGGGTGATGTGCACTCTTCAGTCTTCTCTCTTGGCTCAGCTCCAAACCATCATCTTACTTGATAAACTTCTGTCCTTTAGCTCTCCTTCTGGACGGAAGCCTCTGTGGAAACCTGGCTCCAGTCAGCCATCTTCCCCCTATGACCTCCAATTATAAAAATTCTGTAGGAGATAAAAATATCAAACTTAAAAAACAGAAGAATGGTGGTTGTCAGGTGCTATGAGGGTGAGAAGTAGTGGCAGGGGTGGGGAGATTTGGGATAAAAGGATGGGCACCAACCCCTTGAGGGCCAGAAGTGCCTTGTAAGAAGCACAGGGCATTTCCTGGTTTTGGTATCAGGGTGATGTTTGCTTCATAGAATGTGTTGGGGAAGATTCCTTCTTCCTCAGTTTTTTGGAATAATTTCTGCAGTACAGGAATAAGCTCTTCCTTGAAGGTTTGATAGAATTCTGGAGTGAAGCCATCTGGACCAGGGCATTTTTTTAGTTGGAAGCTTTTTTATTGTTTCTTTGATCTCAGTGCTTGAAATTGGTCTGTTCAGGAGGTCTATTTCTTCCTGGCTAAGTCTAGGGAGAGGGTGTGATTCCAAATATTGATCCATTTCCTTCACATTGTCAAATTTCTGGGCATAGAGTTTCTGGTAGTATTCAGAGATGATCTCTTGTATCTCTGTGGGATCAGTTGTTATTTCCCCTTTATCGTTTCTGATTGAGGTTACTAGAGATTTTACTTTTCTATTTCTAGTTAGTCTGGCCAATGGTTTATCTATTTTATTTATTTTTTCAAAAAACCAACTCCTTGTTTCATTAATTTTCTGAATGATTCTTTTGTTTTCAATTTCATTGATCTCTGATTTGATTTTGGATATTTCTTTTCTTCTACTGAGTTTAGGCTTAGATTGTTCTTCTTTTTCCAATTCCATAAGATCTCTTGTGAGATTGTTGATGTGCTCTCTTTCTGTTTTTCGAATGTAGGCATCTAAAGCGATGAATTTTCCTCTCAAAACTGCTTTTGCAGTATCCCACAGGTTTTGGTAGCTTGTGTCTTCATTGTTGTTATGCTCAAGGAAGTTAATGATTTCCTGTTTTATTTCTTCCTGCACCCATCTGTTATTCAACAGAAGATTGTTTAATTTCCATGCCTTTGGGTGGGGTCGAGCATTTTTGTTAGAGTTGAGTTCCACCTTTAGTGCCTTATGGTCTGAAAAGATACAAGGTAAAATTTCAATTCTTTTGATTCTGTTGATATTTGTTTTGTGTCCCAGGATATGATCAATTTTGGAGAATGTTCCATGGGGTGATGAGAAGAATGTATATTCTTTATCTTTGGGGTGGAGTGTTCTATATGCATCTATCAAGCATAGTTGTTCTAGGGTCTCATTTAAATCTCTTATATCTTTGTTTAATTTCTGTTTAGAGGATCTGTCCAGCTCTGTTAGAGGTGTGTTAAAGTCCCCTGTTATGATGGTATTATCAGATATCATATAGAGACAACCCACACAATGGGAAAGGATATTTGCATATTTTCAATCAGACAAAAGCTTGATAACCAGGATCTATAGAGAACTGAAATTAATCCACATGAAAAAAGCCAACAATCCCTTATATCAATCGGCAAGAGACATGAATAGAACTTTCTCTAAAGACGACAGACAAATGGCTAACAAACACATGAAAAAATGTTCATCATCTCTATATATTAGAGAAATGCAAATCAAAACATCCCTGAGATATCATCTAACCCCAGTGAGAATGGCCCACATCACAAAATCTCAAAACTGCAGATGCTGGCGTGGATGTGGAGAGAAGGGAACACTTTTACACTGCTGGTGGGACTGCAAACTAGTATAACCTTTCTGGAAGGAAGTATGGAGAAACCTCAAAGCACTCAACCTAGACCTCCCATTCGATCCTGCAAATCCCAGTACTGGGCATCTACCCAGAAGGAAAAAAATCCTTTTATCATAAGGACACTTGTACTAGACTGTTTATTGCAGCTCAATTTACAATCGCCGAAATGTGGAAACAGCCTAAATGTCCACCAACCCAGGAATGGATTAACAAGCTGTGGTATATGTATACCATGGAATACTATTCAGCCACTAAAAAAAATGGAGACTTTACATCCTTCGTATTAACCTGGATGGAAGTGGAAGACATTATTCTTAGTAAAGCATCACAAGAATGGAGAAGCATGAATCCTATGTACTCAATCTTGATATGAGGACAATTAATGACAATTAAGGTTATGGGGGGGGAAGCAGAAAGAGGGATGGAGGGAGGGGGGGTGAGGCCTTAGTGTGTGTCACACTTTATGGGGGCAAGACATGATTGCAAGAGGGACTTTACCTAACAATTGCAATCAGCGTAACTGGCTTATTGTACCCTCAATGAATCCCCAACAATAAAAAAAAAAAAAAAGAAGCACAGGGCAAAGATCATCCTCCTCCTCCTCCTCCTCCTCTTCTTCTTCTTCTTCTTCATTATGTCCTGTCTTGGCTTTAGTATCAGGATGATATTTGCTTCATAGGAAGATTTGGGGAGAGTTCCCACTTTCTCAATGTTATTGAGTAGATTATACAACATAGGTACAAGATCTTTGAAAGTTTGGCAGAATTCTGGTGTGAAACTGTCTGGTCTGGGACTTTTTTGTTGTTGTCGTTGGAAGATTATTAGAGACCTCTCTTGTTTGTTTCTAGTTGATTTGGACAAACACTTACCAATTTTATCTTTTCAAAGGAACCAACTTCTTACTTCCTTAATCTTGTTTATGGTATTTTTGTTCTCAATTTCATTTAGTTTTGATCTGATTTTGGTTATTTCTTTTCTTCTGTTCTGTTCGGGATTCGTTTGCTCTTTCTTTTCTAGTTTCTTGTGATTATTCATTACACTATTGATTTATGGTTTTTCTGATCTATGAATGTGAACATTTAAGGTAATGAATTTCCCTCTTTGGACTCTTTTGCAGTATCCCACGGGTTTTGATAGTTTCTGGCCCTACTGTAATTTTATTCAAATAATCTGTTCATTTTCAGCTTTATCTCCTCTTTGACCCAAGTATCATTGAGCAATAAATTGTTTAGTTTCTGTGACTTGTGTTGGGATAAGTTTTTCTGTTGGATTTGGTTTCTAATTTTATTCCACTGCATTGGTTAAAGATACATGGTAAAATTTATATTTTTAAAATTTGTTGTGCCTTATTTTTTTTAATTGATCTTGGAGAATGTTTCATGACCTGTTGAGAAGAATATACTTTTAGTAATATTAGGGTGGAATGTTCTATATACGTCTGTTAAGCCTCGTTGCTCTAGAGTTGTTTTTGAGTCCAAAGTTTCTTTGTTGAATTTTGTCTTGGAGGATCTGTCCAGATATATCAGTGGAGTGTTGAAATCCCCAGTCATTATGGTGCGGTTGTTTATTCTTTTATTTAGAGGAAGTAAAATTTGCTTTATAAATCTGGGAGCACTAAAGTTGGGTACATAAATATTTAGGATTGATATCAATTTAAATTCTTGTTGAATTGTTCCCTTGACCAATACATAATGTCCATCTTTGTCTTTCTTTACTTTCAGTGCTTTAAAGTCAATGGTATTGGCAATAAGAATTGAGCTGTCATTTTCTTTTGGTTTCTATTTCTATGGAATATTCTTTTCCAATCCTTCACCTTGAGTTTTGATATGTTGTTGGGGGTTAGATGTATTTCCTGAAGATAGCATATATTTGACATTTTTCCAATCAGCTAGCCTATGTCTCTCTAGTGGGGACTTCAAGCCATTCTCATTTATCGGAGAAATGATAAGTGTGGTAGATTTCTGTTTGCCCTATTGTGTGGGCTATATTTCTTTGTTTTTATCACTTGGGCCATTGCAGTATCTGGACTATGACCTTCAGTTTGTGGGTAGTTTTACACTGGTGGGAGTCTATTGTGCTGGTCCATATATAGAGCAGGTCTGAATACTTTCTAAAGGTAAGGTCTACTTGTGATAAATTTCCTCAAAGTTTGCTTGTTGGGAAAAGATTTGATTCTCAGTCAAATATGAAGCTTGGTTTGCAGGATATAAAATCCTGGGCTGATAGTTGATCTATTTAAGATTGCCCACTAGAGAAGAGAGTGGACCCCTATTTTCTTTGTAGGATCTTTACAAGGAAATCTGCTGTTAGCCTGATGGATTTACCCTTGTAGTTCAGATGTTGTTATCATCTAGCTGCCTTGAAGAATTTTCTCTTTCATTTTGACTTTGGCCAGGTTAATTACAATGTGTTTAGGAGATACTGTATTGGAATTGAGTATTTCTGGAATTTCATAGCAACCAGTATCTGGATGTATGAGTCTCTGTTGAAGTTTGGGAAATTTTCAAAATGAATGTCTTCAACTCATGCTTCCATGCTTTTGGAACTCTCTTCTTCTCCCTGAGGAATACCTATAAACCATATGTTTGTTCACTTCGCATCATCCCAAATTTCTCTAAGATATTCCTTTGTGCTTGTTTTTTTCCTTTCTGCCTCTTTAAATGACTTGAGAGCCTTGTCCTCAAGCTCTTAGATTCTTTCCTCTTCAAGGTTTCATCTGTGGCTGGAGCTCTCTGCTATGTTTTGAAACCCCTTGAATGTTTTTCTCAACTATTAAGCCTCATTATATTTTCTTCATAATTTTGTTCAGATCTTTGGTGACTTTATCTTTCATTTTGTTAATTTCTTAACCTAGGTTTTAGACATTTTTGTTGATTTTCAACTTTCTCTTCAATTCTATTCATCTTACTTGCCATCCATATTTTGAATTTCATTTCTATCATTTCACAATTTCTTTGTGGCTGGAATTTTCTGCTGACTACAAAGGATCCATTGTTGTCTTTTGGGGAATTGTTTTGTTTCAAGTTTATATGATGCCAGGGTTCTTTTGCTGGTTTCTCCTCATGTGTGTTCTCCTTTATCTTTAAGCAAAAGGGTAAGATGGCCCTAGATCTTAATTGGCGTTATCTTTTTTGGGTTTGAATAAGGAGAGATCACTAGATGGCACTCTAGTATTAGTGGTAACAGAAGCTGCTGGATGTGCATTTTCTTCACTGAGCTGAGCTATTTCTGGGATTAAAAAGTCTGTTAGCTCAAAGTTCAGGGCAGAACTTCTAGCTCTGCTCTGTTAGCAGAAGCGCTAGGGTGGGGCTCTGTGGGGCAGGTGCAGTCCTAGAGATTTGGGAGTGGTGTCATAGGCCTAAGAGTATGCTGGATGCTCAGGGGCAACACTACAAGTTCTAAAAAGGTAGTCTCAGGGCTTGGGGTGGGGCAGGGATGGAGATTCAATGACCCAAGCAGGTTTTGGAATCAGGAAAGAGGTTTATGCAGGGTCAGGGCTACCCTGAATGTTTCATTAAATCAATCCTGGAAGGCAGGACCCAAGTCCACTGCCTAGTAGGTTGAACATTGGTCACTAGGGCCCCTGGGAAGCCATGTCAAGCAGGGCTGATGTAGGTACCAGTGGCCCCAGATTTGAGATATTGTCCATTCCCCTCCTGTGCCCCACCAAAGTGGAGTAGTGGCCTGCTGTTTCCATGATGGATGGTAACCCATCTGGCCCCATCTCCACCAATTCCAATGCCAAGATCCTCCTGTGTTTCATGAGGGAAGCAATTAACTACAGGGATCCAACTATGGCTTAGAGATGCCACAAGTCAATCTGTTCCCTTCCTACCCTGCCCCAGGCTTCTGTGGTGCACCTGGCATTTCTAATTCATAGTGGCCCCAGCTGTTGTCTATTCTCTTCTTGCCCTTTGTCTGGAGGGGAAGCTCTGTGTAGAATTCAGATCATTCCACAGACTAACTCAGCAAGAGGCTGTGGGAGATGGTGCTAGCCACCTGGGAGCTCAGATCACACTGCAGTCCTATGTGGAATCTCTGCTTCTGGACACAGAACTCCCTATCACCTGTTTCCTTTGTTATCTTCCTTTCTTTCTTTCTTTCTTTTTTTTTTTTTTTACCACTCCTGGCATCCCATGCTTTCTCTTTGTGCTGTCACCATGCTGCTTCTATGCAAAATGAATCAAATGGCAAACACTGACAGCACTTCTCCCTACTTTTCCTGGTAGAGGTAATGGAGAGACTGGTTCTAGTCCACCATCCTTTCTTTCCCATTGATTCAATTTCTAAAGATCTTTGCAAGAAAAGGAAAGTTCAGTTTTCAGCTGCAGCACATTGCATTGTTTAATAAACCATAAGGCTGAGGAATATTTTCCTTATATCTATACTAAATTGCCAATGGCACACAAATTTAAAGTCAATCTTAAGTAACTAGAATAAATTGCCTTTGTTATGAAAATAGACATCAACTCTGTATTTGAAAAAGTGTTGTCTGTGTGAAGTAAATGGAAAATATTGCTTCTCAGGGATGGAGAAAGTGACTTTCAATTCAGTGTCCCAACTCCACAAAGTGCTTGTGCTGCAGTAAGATAGGTGACTGTCATCTAGTGGTCTTTATAAAGCCCTCCAAAATACTTTTAAAAACACCAGAGCCATAGGGCGGTGCCTGTGCCTCAAGGAGTAGGGTGCCGGTCCCATATGCCGGAGGTGGTAGGTTCAAACCCAGACCTGGCAAAAAAAACAACAACAAAAAAAAACACCAGAGCCATAACAGAAAGCAACACTAGAAATAAATAAATGGGAACTGATCTCAGCAATCACATTATATCTAAGCATGTGAGGACAAGCTGAACCAATGTCCCTGTGCATACTAGTGCTATGTGAACTAGATGGGACTTCACAAATAGAGACTCTTTTTCTAGGGTTTTTTTCATAATACCACCATATTATCTGTAACTGTACAATATATTTGCTTGTTGCCTATTTTTCCTTATGCTTGACTTTGGTACCTGGTAAGTTCTGATTGTAGGAAATCAAGAGTTAATGTGATATAGAAGACTGCAACTGGATCTTCACCTCTCACCATTTACAAAAATTGACCCACACTGGGTAAAAGATTTGAATCTAAAACATGAAACAATAAAAACTCTAGAAGAAAGTGTGGGGAAAAAAATACTTAAAGATATTGGCTTGGAGAAAGATGTTATGAAGAAGAACCCATTAGAAATTTCAGCAACACCAAACATAAATAAATGGGACCTGATCAAGCTAAAAAGATTCTGAACAGCTAAGATCACAACAACTAAAGCAAATAGACAACTTTCATAATGGGAGAAGATGTTTGCATGTTACGAATCTGACCAAGGCCTAATAACAAGGATCTAAAGACAACTTAAACTAATCAGAAAGAAAAGAGTAAACAATCCCATTTATCTTTGGGCAAGAGATTTGAACAGAACCTTCTCTGAAGAAGCTAGATGAATGGTCAACAAACATATGAAAAAATGCTCACTATCTCTAATCATCAGAGAACTGCAAATCAAAACCACCTTGAGATATCACCTAATCCCAGTGAGAACAGCTCACATCACAAAGTCCCAAAGCTGCAGATACAGGCATGGGTATGGAGATAAAGGAACACCTAGACACTGCTGGTGGGACTCTAAACTAATTCAGCCTTTTTGGAAAGATATATGGAATCCTCGAAAAGCTAAGAATAGAACTTCCATTTGATCCTGCAATCCCATTAATAGGCATCTATCCAGAAGAAAAAAAAATCATTTTATCATAAGGTCATTTGCACTAGAATGTTTATTGCAGTTCAATTCATAATGGATAAATAAACTGTGGAAAATGAGTGTTATGGAATACTGTTCAGCCATAGAGAAAGATGGAGACTTACATCTTTTGTATTTACCTGGAAAGATTTGGAGAATATCCTTCTAAAGTATCACAATGGAAAAGTAAGCATCCAATTTACTCAATATTTGTATGAAACTAGTAGATGAACAACTACATGCCTACATTACAGAAAGACACATTTAAATTCAAGAAGGGGAGAGTGGGAAATGGGTTTGGTGTATGCTCACATTTCAGGTACAATGTGGAGGTATGCACCACACCTCCTGGATGAACGGCTCAACTATAGCTTGGACGTTATCTAACAAACTCAAACAGTGTAACCTAACTATATGTACCCATATATTTATATGAAATAAAAAAATAAATAAAATACTAAACAAACTCCCCAAACCCAACTAAACGCAAATGCACACAAAAAATAAATTTAAGATTAATTAAAAAAAAAATAAATAAAATAAAAAAAAAGTTAATGCGAACAGTCAACATACTCTAGTCATGAAAGAAGGTGGTGGTTAAAAAACAAGCTGCCCAAGTTGGCTAGTCATAGATTCAAATTCTCATTAGTTGCGAAACTTTGGGTAAACTATTTGAGCTTTTTAAAGGTCAGTTCCTTCAGTGATAAAGTTTGAATAACTACATCAACATCACAAGCTTGCATGAAGATTAAGTGCCATAATCCATGAGAAAAGTTTAGTACTCTTAACTATTATTTCTTCCAGTTAATGCATGCAAGCATGAATATACTAACATTAAAGTAACTTCATTTATTTTTAATTCAGTAAGCATTTGCCTGTTATATGCGTAAGTAAAGATCTAGGTTCAGGCCCTTTTTTGGAATTAAAAATGAACTAGACAAAGATCCTAAATTCAATCAGGGTAAGAGGAAAAGTGAACTCCATCAAAAAATATCTGTCAATATTGTCAACCAACGTTCTCACCAAAATGAAATAAAAACACCGTTATAATGCAAGATATTGAGAGATTGGTATAGAGAAAAGTGGAGATAAGGAGTCAAGTAGTTCAAAGGAGAAGGGATTAGAAAATTTCCAGATTTGTAGGTTAGGACAATGTAAAAGTGGATACTGAGACTTTATGTGGTTTGTGGTCTAGCGGAGATACTTTTGCTCCATTTGTGTTCTGAACATCACACATTATTAGCAGTTCTTAAGAATCCATAGAAATGTCTTGTATTTTGTTCAGCTGACTGTTCAAAAACCTCTTTTATGTTTACATGGAGGGACCTGGAACATATTCTCCTGAGTAAAGTATCTCAAGAATGGAGGAAAAAGTATCCAATGTACTCAGTACTTCTATGAAGTACTTCTATTTATTTAGTACTTTTATTTATATTTATTCACACTTTCGAGGAGGTTTGATAGAGGAGGGTAAAAGGCGGGACCACACCTATGGAGCATTCTGCAAGGGTACAGGTCAAATTGGTCACATGTAGAACATAAATGTCTTAACACAGTAATCAAGTAAATAAGGCAAAAGCTTTGTTGATTGGTTTGATGTAATCTCGTCAGGTTGTATAAAAAAAAATCAACACCTTGTACCCCACATATGCATAAATATATTCATGATCTATGTGTATATGACTTAATAAAAAAAAAGAGAATGGTGCCACGTCTTACTGCACTTAAACATCTTTATGCATGAGTAACAGAATAGGACATCAGTCTTTAATGAAGATTTTATTCTTCTGTTTGAAGATACGTCTTCACCTACGTAGGAGATTATGTTCTCTCTCTTGTGCTTCTCTAATTCTTTCTTTTCTCAGTGTACAAGTTCTTCTCTGTTAGCTCATTCTGGTCAGCACAAGTCTCTAATATCAGGTGAATATATTTCTTGAATCCCTCATTTTTATTACATTCTTGCACACCCCAACTATGCTGCTTTAAAAATAGTTTAAAGAGATTTTGGTTTGTGGTACAGCATGTAAAAAGCTCAAAATTCACCACTCCATTTTAATATCAGCTAAAATCCTAATTAAATTAAAAATTCAACAACTCTTCCTACATCTGGCAGGGGAGTAAGGCAACAGGACAGAGTGGTCTATCAATAATGTGAGAGACGAGTGGACGTAGAGAATCACAATTCATGGGGGCAGAAACTCATGGGTAAAAATCTTCATGGGGAACCAGAGTTAGGACAGGAAAATCTGAACTGTAATTGACAAACCGATGCCATGCAGAAGAGCGTGAGAGATCTCCAGGCTCCAGGGTGATCCAGTGGATGGGGAGTGAGGGGCCACGTTTTTGTGAGTTTCACCATCAACAGCTCTACCAAGTTCTCACAGTGAATACTAGAGAAATAGTCTCATCAGACTCCTAGGAGGAAAAGTAACCACTTTGAAATATCCCAGAGAATTCTGTTTCTGTTCTACTTAACAAGATGTTTTTCCAGAGCTTAACCTATGGAGTTTTTATCAGAGTTTAACCAACCTGGGTGAAGGGAAATACCCAACTCCAGCCCAAGTGCCATTCTATAAAACCTAAGGGAGTGGGGAAAAAAAACCCAAAAGCATTTGTGTCATTCACAACCCAGGGCACAGGCTTACCAAAAGACTGAGACATAAGGCAGAGCGTTGGGGTGCCCATTCCCAGAATACTGTTCATTACACCCAGTAAGTAAGTTTTATCCCTCACCCTCCCACCCTTCCCTTGTTGGTTTCTGGTATCTTTTATATCTCATTGTGCCCGTGTGCAGCTTTCCATGTAACAAAAGCATTTGTACACAATTAATATTTTAAAATAAAAAAATAAAATGAACCTTTAAAAAAAGACTGAGATATCACACTAGGACGGTGGAATGCTTCATTTTCTACAACCCTTTACTGGCACAACTAAACAGCCCTAAGGCCTATTTAACACAGTTCCTTTCATCTGGAACATCATGTCTGCCTTTCAACAATAACAAAACAATTAAGACATAGAAGGTATGAAGCACAGTTTGAAGAACCAGACTCATATGGCAGCGATGGTGCAATTATCAGAGCATAAGGTTAAGACAACTATAATTAACATTAAGCGGTCTAATAGAAACAGCAGACAACATGCAAGAATGGCTGCACAAAAAAAAAAAAACAAAACACAAAAACCAAAAACTGGAATTTTGTTTGCTTGGTACTCAAGAACTCTGGAACAATGACAAAAATACAATTTATGTGTGATAGGAAAAAGGAAAAGAAAAAAATAGAAGAAATACTTGAAGCAATAATTACTGACTTTTCCAAAATTAATGCCAGGCAGCAAACCATAGATTCAGGAAGCTCAGAGAACACGAAAAGGGAAGAATGCCAAAAACACCACCTCGGCATATCATTTTCAAACTGCAGAAAATAAAAAGTAAAGAAAAAAAAACTTGAAAGAAGCCAGAGGGGAAAAAAGATATACCTTATCAACAAGAGTGTAAAGATAAGAATTTCATATCACTTCCCTCAAGAAAAGAGTGAAATATTAACAGCATTGAGGAAAAAACCCCAACAACAAAGGATTCTGGATCATGCTAAATTATTCTTCAAAAAATGAAGGGAAAATAGTCTTGCTCAGGTAAACAAAGTTGAGGAAATTTTTTGTCACTAAAGGTCCCTAGAAAACATGGTTTTAAAAATCTTTGGAAATAAAATTGTGTAGGGCAGAATCTCAGATCTACATTGAAAAAAAAAAAGTGCACTAGAGAAGGAATAAGGGAAGTTATAATAAAAACCTTTCCTTTGTATTGAATTACACATACCTATGTATGGATATAATCTTATGTAGGCTTAGGTATAAGTGAAACAAACCCTGTTAATGATACCAGGGATGGAAGTGAGGAATTGGAATATTTTATAATGGCAACTTACCCTACTTTTGACCAACATTCCGTTTAACATTTTATCATTTTCTGAGATGATATAGGCTTTTTCACCCTGATTCTCATTGATTCTATGTCTTTACCAGGGCACCTTTAATTGTGTATTTCTAGCAACAGTCTCTTTGTGATAACTTAGGTACTTGCTATGGCAGCATCCACTTACAGTACCCAAATATGTATGTTTCCTTTTCCTGTTGTCAAAAGTTACCACAAATTGGCTTGGCACCTTATAGCTCAGTGGCTAGGGCACCAGCCATGTATACCAGAGCTAGCAGGTTCAAATCCAGCCCGGGGCTACCAAAAAACAATGACAGCTACAACCAAAAAATAGATGGGTGTTGTGGCAGGTGCCTGTAGTCCCAGCTACTTGGGAGGCTGAGGCAAAAGAACCACTTAAGCCCAAGAGTTGGAGTTTGGTGTGAGCCATGATGCCACAGCACTCTACTGAGGGCGACATAGTGAAACTGTCTCCAAAAAAAAGTTACCATAAACTATTTTAAAACAGAATATATCTTTTTTTTATAGTCACAGAGGACAGATTATTAAATAATTTTTACTGAACGAAAGTTAATTTTTCATAAGCGTTATTTCTTTCTGAAGGATCTAGGGGAGAATCTGTTCTTGCTTCTTCCACCTTACAGAGGCTGCAGCAACTTTGACCCCTGGCCACATCACTCCAGTCTCTGCTTCCATCATCACATTGCCTTATAATTGGTAGGTCAGTCCTAAGTTAGCATAAATGTTTTTGTATTGATCTCTTTTTGCTGGGAAACCTGAACAAAGGACATTATTACTTGAAAAGCCATGGAAAAATCAGAAATAAGAAACCCAAACTTCAATCATTCTTCCCTGTAGCTTCATAGTTACTCTATCTCAAAGTCTGGGCAGTTTAAGATGTAGAGTTAAAAAGGCCACAGTTCCTAAAATAAAGTTGGCAAGGGTAATAACTTTATTATTGAGCTTGTGTGCTATTCTAAAATTCAGTTTGTCTATCTAAGGTTCTGTATTAAAATGTAGGGAAGGGGGGAAAGTCTGTAAACTTAATTCTTTTTAACATATGAAAAAATACAGTATCAGAATGTTTACTCCATGAATGTGATGGCTCTTGCTTGCCATTTAAATATTGTCACCTTGACAATATTTCTTTGTGATAGCATATTAGGAACAGGAACTGGAAAACAGGAGGGAAAAGTGAAGTCTATTTTTTGGAAAGCTATGACATAGATGAAAAAACATGACTCAGCTTGTGTGTGGAGGAAGGGCAATGACACTGATTTTTTCTTAAGTATGTCTTCAGAGTTGTAATGAAGATTATAATAAAATATGTAATATTGCAATGCTTTATGTCTGAAGAGATAAGAAAGAAATATCCAGAAAGGAGATAAGGTCAAATTCTGAAGAAATTATGACTTAATAGAATGGAGCGAATTCTTCTTTATGAAATGTGCTAGGTCAGCATTATTGGGACAAAGTGACGTAAGCGAGGGAGCTCATTGTTGAAAGAGGGAAGCATAAGGACAGGTTTTTATGTTGACTTGTGTATGCATACAAGGTAATTTCTAGGAGCGATGAGGATGAAGAGGAGGAATAAGAACAGAAGCAGAGGAGGAGGGAAGGAAAAGAAAAATAAGGGAAGCAGGAGAAAGAAAAGAAAGTCAGTAGTAGCAGCAGCTGCAGCCTTGACAACAAAAACAAGAACAAAAGTAAGGCCAAGGAGAGTAACAAGAAGGCTGTGCTAGCAAGCTGAGTTGCTTGGATTACGTGGTTCTAGAGAAGATGAATACAGAGCAGTCCTGGAGGCAAGAGACTGGCTGGCACAGTCCATAACCTAGCAGAGCTGACAAGTAGCAGAGGTGACAATGGCTACCCTTAGTGGGGTGGGGGTGGTGGCTTCTACAGACAGCTTAATGTTAGCTAAAGATGGCGCTCGGTGCTACACCTTTACTAAGTCATTTCATAGTTATCAACAACCCCATGAGATAGGTAAAATTATTATCTGTATTCAACCAATGTGGAAATTTGGTAATTAAGACATTAAGCCTTTTATTGAAGCCAGTAAGTGCCAGAGCAGGGATTTAAACTAAGGCAGTCAGAGAGGACCGATATGAGCAACATGGCAGAGTTAGAAGATCTCAGCTTTTGTCTCTCCTCAAAAAGCAATAAGAAGACATCTTCCCACAAACAAAAATAGCAAAAATAGCCCTGGGAGAGTGCAAGAGTCTAAATACAAAGTTTCAGTGACACGGTGGGGGAAGGAAGGAAGGAGACAAGGAAGGAAGACAGAAAGGACAGACTTACCCACAGAGAACAGTAAGAAGAAGAGTTTTATTTGCCTACATCATCCCTTCTCCTAGAACTCAGTGCCCAAAGGAATTTCTTCAGCACACAAGTTGACTTTATAGGGAGAAATAAAATCTTTCAGGGCACTTCCCAGGTCACCAGCTTTAGTTTCATCTCAGTTCACTAGAGAGATCAGTATGGCTACGATATCTGGAGATGGTGAGGAACAAAGAAGGAGGAAATGTGCTGTCATTACCACGTGCACAGTGGGAGCCATTTCAGTCCACAGTGGCCTGCTGTGCAGAAGACCCTCCACAGCCTTCACCATTGAGGACTCAACAGCCATCGTAGACCCACTGTAGCTTTTGCTCTAGTCCCACACTGGTTTACTGTTACAGACCCCAGTTGCCTGACCTCCCCGCTGTCCTGCCAGAAACACTCTAGGCAGGAACGCTGCAAGTCCCCCAGTTATAGGACTCAGTACGGCAATCATACATGTGTCTATAGCCAGCTTTAGCCCCTAGAACCAACCCTGCCCCTCTCTTTGCAGCATATGCACCTATGGCCAGCCTTCTGTCTTCTACATCAATACATCAACTCCACTGTTAGTCCCTTCTATCACACATATGCACACAGCCAGCCGTAACTGCCATCAACGTCCAGACACAGCCACTGAGAATGTGCACACCACGGATCTGAGCCCTAGGTACCAATAGCCTCAACCTCTAAGACAAAATCAATGCTTAACCCAAAAGCACCATTGAGGACTATTAACACTCACAGTTCCCACCCCTACGGGCCACACAGTAGCTGATGTTATAGACTGATCCCAGCTGCCCAATCCATCGAGACACCTTGCTACACTTGGTGTCCCATAAATCTAGACTCAGTTCCACTACACTTGTCGTGGACCAGCCTTGACACGTGGCGGGTTTACTTCCTTGTGGCCTGGTGCTATGAGGAGACCAGAAAATTATTAGTAGGAGTTATAGAATATTAACACAGAGAAATAATAGACACAGACAAAGAGATAGTTTTAAGAGCAGCGGAGCTTGGGGAACGGCACACCCTTCTTCGTGAGGCTTCCAGTATGCCACCCTGAGTGTCAGGCTGGCTCTGTATTTATTTCATACCTCAGTGTTAGGGTCATAAACCTCATGAAAGCAAGGCAAACAATCCCATCAAGATTCTTGCTGCACTTGCATTCCTACTAACTAGACTAACTCTACAGCTGACTACATTAATTGCATGGATTTACTTGTTAACTTTTTTGCTGCTTCAAAATATTATGGTCTTAATGTAAACAAAGTTGATAAGGAAGCCAATCAGAGGCCAACTCAAGGACCAAATCCTAGCTGACCCACAGTCACACACCACTGATGTAATGTTTCAATACCCTGACAGCCTTGTATCCAAACAGATGGACTACTCTGGCCCAATCCAGGTGACAGAAGAAAGGAGTTCCTTCTCCTTATGTGGTCCAGAGCAAGTCTTCTTGAGTTGGACAAAGTTCAAAGCATTTACAGTCTTAACTCCTAAAAACCATTCCTTCAGCCACACGGCCTGGCCCTTGCAGAAAGTAGCTGAAGGCCTCCAGCCAGCTGCTGTGCAGCAGCTGCGATGAGAAGAGGGATAAACAACATGCTAGGCTGCAGAAATTAAAGTGATAGGATCTCACACTTTGTGCTCAAAGCCAGGAAAATGGATCCGAATCAATTCCTCATGACTGTCTCCCTTTGTCTAGACTTTGTTTCCTATTCCTAATAATATTTCTAATCTAGTAACAATTAATAATTGAGTATTAGTTTCAAACTTATAAAATCATTATTACTAGCAATGCAAGCACATCAAGATATGACTCCTCCATTAAGTCTTCCCACATGCACCCTTCATACGCTCTTGAATGTGCTCCCTCTATCAACACCCTGAGGGACTCCACCCTACCCGTTAATACTGCGGATGTAGGTCTTTCCTTATTGAAGCCAGTCCATAAAGTCTGGAAGAAGTGATAACTTCTTTAAATGCACAGATGTAGCCTATGCAAGGCTACAAGGATCACGAAGTTTGGGGAAATATGACATTTCCAAAGTAATAAAATAAACATTGAGTGACCAAATGTCAGAGAAATAGAGCAATATGACATGTCTAACAAAGAATTTCAAATAATTTTTCTAAAGAGGCTCAGTGAGCTATAAGTGGACACATAAGCAATTTTTAAAAACCAGGAAATTAACAAGAAGAAAATAAGAAGATACAAAAGTCAAATTGTATAGAAAAATTCTATACTTTTACCTGCCTCACACACGTGTTATGTCTTCTTGAACTCAGAGTTTACTTCTCTTTATATTGTGAATTTAGTACCAAATGTCTGTGATTATCATTATTTTTAAATTTTATCTTTTAACATTTATATGTCTCACAGGTAATTTGTGCACCACTGTTACAGTGTTATATTATTCTGTATTTAGTTATGTATTTACTTTGCCTATATTGTTATTTTGCATTCATTAATATATTAGCTTTTCTCTAGCTGATTTCAAAATTCTTTTTCTTTGACTTTGGACAGTTTAATTAGAATATGTCTCAAAATATATCTCTGTAAATTCAAACTCTTTGGGGGTTTTGTGAGCTTCTTGAGTCTGGATGTATATTTCTCCCTCACATTTGATAAATTTTTGGTTACTTTCTTAAAAAATAAGCTTTTTTCATTCCTTTCTCTTTTACTTCTCCTCCTGGATGGCCATAATATATACTTTGGTTCTCTTAATGGTGTTTCTCTCTCTATATATTCTCTCTCTCTCTCTCTCTCTCTCTCTATATATATATATATATATGTATATATACACACACACACATATTTATAAGGGGTTCTTTACTTCTTTTTATCCTTTCCTTTTGTCCTCTCAGGCTGGATAATTTCAAATAACTTGTCTTTGAGTTTGTTGATTATTTCTTCTGCTTGAGCCTGCTGTTATAGCTCCTTTAATGCATTCATGTTTTTATCATTGTATTTTTCAGCGCCAGAATTTCTTTCTTTCTTTTTTTTTTTTTTTGAGATAGAGTCTCACTTCGTCACCCTTGGTAGAGTGCCATGTAGTCATAGCTCACAGCAACCCCAAACTCTTGGGCTCAAGCAGTTTTCTTGCCTCAGACTCCCAACTAGCAGTAGCTGGGACTACAGGTGCTTGCCTCAATGCTCAGTTTTTTGTTGTTGTTGTTGTTTTCTTTTCTTTTTTTTTTTTTAGAGTTAAGTTCTCACTCTGGCTCAGGCTGGTCTAGAAACTGTGAGCTCAGGCAATCCACACTAAAGAGAAAGAGACCTTCATCAAACCAAGCCACAGCAAAACAAAACAGTAAAAGAAAACAGCAAAAGGGGAAGAGAGAAACAAAAGTGCTCTAAACTGAAAACAATTTAAAGCAATTTTTAAACTGGCAATTGATAAGCTCACGGCAACTTATCAATAATCACTTTAAATATAAATTGACTGAACGCTCCAATCAAAAGGCACAGAGTACCCAACTGTATTTTCAAAAGCAAGATATAGGAATACATTTTCTGCAAGAGACTCACTTCTGATATAAGGACATACATAAGGTAAAAGTGAAGGGATGGAAAAAAAGTCTTCCATGCCACTAGTAACCAAAAGAAATCAAGGGTAGTTGTACTCACACCATACGAAATAGATTTTAAATCAAAAAGAGACAAGTCATAGCATAATGATAAAAGTTTCAAAAAGCACCCTATATATAAAATGAAAGTGGACAGGATCTGAAAGGAGAAATTAACAACATAGTAATAGTAGAAAACTTTAATACCACACTTCTAACAATGGGTAGGACATCCAAACAGAAAATCACTGAGGAATCAGTAGACTTAAGCTTTAAAGTGTTAGTGTTTAAAGACCAAATGTACCTAACAGACAAATACATGACATTATACTCAACAGCAGCAGGAGGCTTATTCTTCTCAAGCTTACATGAAACCTTCTCCAGAATAGATTACACGTTAGGTAACAAAAGAGTCTTAATAATTTTTCAAATATTGAAATCTTACCAAGAATCTTTCCAGAGCAAAATGGAAAAGAACTGGAAATCAAAAATAGAAAGCAGACCGGAAACTTCCCATATACATGGAAACTAGGCATAACATTCTCTTGAGAAATCACTGGAAGAAGAAAAAAAATCAAGAGGATGTTTTAAACATACCTTGGGAACAATACAAATTTAAAAACCAATAAAGAAAACTTAACCAAAACCTATGGGATGCAACAAAGTATCACTAAGAGTTTATGTCATTAACTACTATTATTAGAAAGAAAAAAGATCTTTGCCAAATGATATAACTTTAGAAATCAAAGAACTAGAAAGCAGAATAAACTAACCAAAATTTCAGCAAAGGAAGGAAATACTTATTTATTTTTCATTGGACATCACAAATCCACAAACCTTTAATTACAATTCTGAAATCTAAAAAGTCAGACAAAAACAAAAATTATCTCTGTCACTCCTTTGGCTACAAAACCTGACTTTTTTTGACACAAGGTTATTTATAAACTTTATTATTCCTAAGTGAATGGTCATCACTTTCACTGCTGACACTTTAATGTATTTGATTATAGGATACTCCCCCGGATCCTCCCTGGGGGGTATTTTGTAATAGAAGATTCATGTACTATTTTACTGTCCTCAAATTTGAAAAAGCACATTCCAAAGCATTCCAAAGCACATCTGCTCTCAAGGGTTTAGATAAAGGGCTGTGTACAGATAGTACCTAGCTAGGTGAAATTCTACATTGTTCAGTGAATGTGACTATATGGCTTTCAAATTTTGCTTAGACCAAATAAAATGGCAAAAGAAATGGGAAAACCAGTTTCTGTTCAGTCTCTGTATACCTTTTAAAATTTAAAATAAGAGCCAATAGTATTAATGGATTTATATTATCCCATTCTTTTCCCCACACAGACTAATATGTTTTCTCATTATTCATACATGAACTGTTTTCAAACATAGCTTTTAAACAATATACTAATTCTCATATAACTAATTCTCATGTAACAATATACTAACACTCATATAACTAATTCCTCACTCAGTCTTTCAATGTCATATGTAGACCCCTATTCATGGATGATATTCACTATTGTTCATGCCAGTAATAATGTTTAGTGATGGAGCTGGAACATATTCTTCTTAGTAAAATATCTCAAGAATGGAAGAAAAAGTATCCAATGTACTCAGCCCTACTATGAAACTAATTTACGGCTTTCACATGAAAGCTATAACCCAGTTATAACCCAAGAATAGGGGGGAAGAGGGAAAGGGAGGGGAGGGAGGGGGAGGTGGGCAGAGGGAGGGTGATTGGTGGGATTACACCTGCAGTGCATCTTACAAGGGTATATGTGAAACTTAGTAAATGTAGAATATAAATGTCTTAACACAATAACTAAGAAAAATGCCAGGAATGCTATGCTAACCAGTGTGACGAAAATATGTCAAACAGTCTATGAAACCAGTGTATGGTGCCCCATGATCACATTAATGTATACAGCTATGATTTAATAAATAAAAAAATAAAAATAATAATAATAATAATTTAGGAATGATGCACTTCATTTTGCCTGGAAATGCTTCCAGTGTTCAAAAACCCTTGGAAAATACTTTGTGAATAGTAAGTTGGCTTTTATACACTTAAAGTGATCAAAAATACATAAAATGGTATCCTCTAAAAGTGCCAGAAATTGTCTCATTGGAATAATAGTAAAGAAATATCATTAAAATTTAAAGAACGAGGGGTGAGAAATCCGGGTATTTTGAAATACAGATTTCTGTGTATATTCTGCAAGATGAGTTAAGTTGAACCCACTGGAAACTTAAGTTTTCCCACTGATCAAACTCAAGAACCCACTGATCAAGTTTTATCAGTAAAAGGTCTTTATCAAATCAATCACAATCATACAACATGAGTAGAAAAGGTGATAAAGCCCAGAAAAAAATGCAGTGATGGGAAAGGCAAAGGGGGCCAGACCCAGATGGCCTTGGAGTCCAGGAACACTGAGAGTAGAACCAGGGTATGGGGATGTTTCCCCTGGAGGATAAGGGTGGGAGTGGGGTAGAGAATGCCAAGAAACTCGAAAGTCTCGGATGCTCTGCCAGTGAGGGAGCTGAGTGCAGACCTGAGCACTATCTGGGCCATGGGAAGGATGCGTTCCAAGGGCAAGATGTAGGAAGCGGGTAAATCAATGAAAGGATCATTGCAATAAATTGGGTCCAAAATGATGAGACACTGAACCAGAGCAGTGATTGTGAAGATAGGAAAGGATAGCAAGGAGAGGCTGAATGCATTAGAGTTTTTATTTGCCCTTCTTACTTAAAATCATACTCATCAGTTAATAATTCTAGGTTGACAGGCTAGAAGTTGATAGACCTTGCCTGTTTTTGCACATTACCACATTTTTCTAAAGGAGGAAAACTAAGGATTAATGACAGTATGCGTGGCAATGGTTAGCGATGCTATGTGCATGTTTCAGGAGGTACTGAAGACGCATAGCAGCTCTTGCACCACTGTCATAATCTGATATATTTTACCATTGCTTTCTGACACATTCATGAGGAAAAGAGAAAAAGAAAGGCAGGCAGACCTGCCCTTGGTGAAGCTGCACTGCCGCAACTGTGATGTTCCTTTTTTAATCAAAGCATCATTCTTCTTCATGATAAACTCAGAGTAAGGGAAACTACACTGAGGAGGGGAGACTACAATTATGTGAGGCTGGCTTTTGTTGTGCTAAAAGCAAATAAAATATGACATTTCATAAAAATTGCTTGCACCTTGCCATAATCCATCACGCTATTAAACATTTCTTTGAGGATGAAATTCTAGGATTATTAATCTGTACAAAACCAAGTTGTTCAGCCTTGAGGATAGCAGAGAAAATTTCCCAAGGGAATTTTTACTTTTTTCTAAACCAAAGGAAAAAAGCCTATTTTGATTTTTATCAATAAATCTTTAAATGAATGCATATGGTTTTCCTTAAATGAAACACCCCTTTCATTAGGGTTTTAAATGTATCCTGCATCTACTGGGAATCAGCTGTTAGAGTTTTTCTGATCCGAACAATTTTATAAAGTATCAAGAACTGAACAAAGTAACTGCCTACCCATTCATTTTAAATTTCCATAATGTGTTATATGTCGCTGTTGAGACATGTTGCTCAGTTACATTGTATAGCGAGTCTTGTAAATACCTTAGTATAACTAAGCTGTTTACCATTATTGATGGTGTAAAATTAAAATCTATTATTTCTTGATGTATACTGGGTTAGTGCCAATTTAATTCAATTCAGTGAGCATCCCCTTCAGATATTTGATTGCCAAGTTGAGTGTATGCCTTCGGGAGTATGGAAACTAGTTTGTTCTGTGACTTTGGGCTGTCTTCATCGAGGTTTCAATTGCCTATTCAGTAAAATTAAGAACAAATAAAAATGACCTCTGCATTGTAGATATATAATATGCATTCTGAAAAAAATTAATTTCCCCATCACTATTAAAATATTAACAATATTTGATATGAAGTTTATTAAGAAATATTAAGACATCTGTCTGTGAATTATTGTGATATATTATAGGCAATTATTTAATGTGTTTTGATGAGGAAAGTATTCTTCAATTAATTTTTCTGGAGCTTTCATTCAATAAAATGCCTATGGACTATCACTGAAATCCTACTGAACAGGGACAAACTTGGCAAGGAAGAAAAGTTAAGGTCAGGGAATGAAGACAGCGATATCCTTTACAACTGAAGAATCCAGCATCACAGACACATATATTATCTAATGACCTAAAAGGTGATTCTGAAAACACAGGCAGATTTTTCTGTTAGGCCTCTTTAAGAACAATTTTTCCTAAGCCTTCTGATTCAATGTTAAAAAAAGAAACTGTCCCTGCCAATATTGAATCACGAAGGATTGACCACTGGGAAACACTGCTGGAAAAGCTTAGGAAGACTGAGCTGGGAAGTGGACTTGGTAAGAAGGTCTTTATATGTACTCTATGGTTACAGCACCTTTACCCATTTGGAGGCGATGGACTTTTGATATGCCTCCTTAACACTGCCTCTTTGACGTGAAAGAACGTATGAGGTATGCAAATATATTTACTGCACTGTAGTTGTTCCAGTTTCAAATGAGAGAAATCAATGACTTGCTAGGTCTTCCCTGATATGTCTTTTCTTAACTCTGGGATTTCTTTCAAAAATACAGAATGGTAGCTCCAGTCTGCCTGTCTACTCTTATTCCTGCAGTAGCTGTGGAGCTATGTATCATCCTGCCATGATAACACCTATCCTTATTTAAAAAGACACGTTCGCCCTTACAGATTTGAGAGTCCCACTTCGTGCTTCCTGAAGCATTGCAATTTTTTTCAGAACTTAAACATCTTCGTGAGGGTCCCTGATTCTTGCTTGCTCTTAATTCTTTTTCAAGAAAAAATAGTCCACATTGGATGTTGGACTGCCTTTATTCTGGGTTAGTGCCATTCAATTCCATTTATTGAGCATCTCCTCCAAACCCAACATCGTGTTTGGCTTTAGAGGAGGCTGAAATGAAAAAACAAAATACACAGACCTCCCTAGGAACCTGCATCTCGGGCATATTCCCTCTGCAGCTTCCCCTCTCTCTCCTGAGTTCACAGATGCTCTCCCTGTTCAGCTTCTCTCTTCCCCTCACTTACCAAGCCATTTCATGTTTTATGACAGCAATAATTTAACCAGGAATCTGAACTCCCTATTGAACTGTGCTCCTCGAATATCAGATTCAGCTGCCTGATCACAGTGGAATGGCGGGGATCCTGCGTACATCACCTGCGTACATATGTCACTACTAATCAGAGGCAAGAACTTGAGCAGAAATAATAGCACATACCTCTGTGGTCTTTGAATCCAAATTCTCACCATCTTCTTCTCAGGTCAACTAACTACACTAAGTAACCTCAGTCTGCCTGGTAAACTCCTAGTAAAAACATCGTCTGTTAGAATGATGCCCTATGCCTCCTCCCCTGCGTTTGTTCTACAAGTCTGCCAGACAAGCTTTCATTACCAGTCTTCCTTTCAGTTTGGATTATGTTTTCATTTTCCAGATCCACTATAAAATTCCCCTGATTCTAGCCACCAACTTGCTTAACCCGTTATATTGAGGTTAGTCGCAGAAATCATTATTTTATCTTATTCCTGGGACTCGAGTATCTTTTCCCAATGATTCCCATACTCATACTTTGAGGACTATACTGGAAGATATCTGATGGTTTTCAATGTGGATTAATAACCTTTGATTTTTATTTAACACAAGGAGAACTAAAAAAAAAAAAATCGAGACAGAATCTCACTCTCTCACCTTGGGTAGAGTGCTGTGGTGTCATAGCTCACAGCATTTCAAACTCTTGGGCTCAAATGATCCTCTTGCCTCAACCTCCTGAGTAGCTGTGACTACAGGCAACCCACCACAAGCTCACCTAATTTTTCTATTTTTAGTAGAGATGGGGTTTCACTCTTGCTCAGGCTGGTCTTAAACTCCTGAGCTCAGGTGATCCACCTGCCTCAGCCTCCTGGAGTGCTAAGATTATAGGCATGAGCCACACACCTGCCCAATAAAAATTGTTTAAGCAAAGCTGAAATCAAATCCCACCAATTATAGCTAATTCCTGAGTCGGTGGAGTGAGTGTATGAGGTCTTTACCTTCCACATATCACCTTCCTTTACAAAACAGTCTACATCCCCAACAAATTTTGCCTTTTAGTAACATTTTCATTCTTCCAGATTTCAAACTTCAAAGTCACCTTAGGCTCATATTCTCTTATTGTGTCTCCAGGTGCTTTCCAAGACCCATCTTGGAAACCTTGCTTTTTCCTTCTGCACAACTATTACGTAATCTCCCTCATTCTTTTAATTGGTCATCTGGACTCCGTGTTTTCTGCTCCAGTTCATCTTGCATACTGTGGCAAATCTTTTCTAAGCATTACTTTAGTAATACCAATCTTCTGTTTAAAAGTTTCCATTGGCTTCCTATTTCCACATGTAACTAAGATAAACCTAGTTTTAGTCAGATATTGCAATCTTCATCATAATAACTTCATACCATGAATTCTATTCTATTTTTCACTTTCAAATTATGCCTTCTTATTACAGTCGAAGCTGGCCTCTTCACTGCCCCCATGAATATGCTAGAACCATTCCCTCTATGTCTTCTAGAAATGGACTATAAACTTAAATTGGATAATTCAAAATATTTTAATAAAAAGGTATTTATAAAAGTATGGACAAAGCTAAAGGAACCACCAAAGATAGTACGGTTCCCTAGGGTTGGTGTCAGTGAGCACCATCATCAGCTCTAAAGAAGGAGTCAGTGCCAGAAGTTGTAAGAGGAGATTAGAGTTAACGGGATGACCAGGGAAGTTTCTGGAGATCAATGGAAGATCACAGTCAGCTTAAAGCAGTCCAGGGAGAGGCCTGGAGAATCACTATCCCAAGACCCTTTCCTTCCTGTCTGATCCCATAACAAAGGCTGGATTTGGCCAAATCTCCCAACAAACGGATGGTGTGGGGACATGCTGACAAAGTCAAAGAAGATCAGTCGCCCCATCACAGAGGGATGTGAGGAAGGGATGAGAATGATTTTGTAATAAAAAAAAAATATATATATATATATATATATATGTATCCAGCTTATTTACTTTATTTATTTTCTTTATGTCTTTCTGCTTCAGACCCATTTCATTCTTGTTTATTACATACACATACACTAAATACACTCTTTTTTAGTATACAGTTTTATGGGTTTTAACAAGTACACAGAGTCATGCAAATGCCAGCACAGTCAAGATACAGAACATTTCCATCACTGCCCAGAATTTTCTCCTGCAGTTTCTTTGTAGTCAGCTCTTCTCCTGATCCCCCAGCCTGGAATCCAATAATATATTCTCACAGACGAGGAGTTTATCTCTTCCAGAATATCACATAAATGGAATTACGCAGTGGTTAGCCTTTAAGGCTCACCCCTTTCACTTATCAAAGGGTATCTGATACTCATCCACATTGTTTTGTGTATCGATAGTTCACTGGCTTTTAATGGCTAAGAAATATTTTATTACAGTATTTTTAAAAAATCCATTCTAACCTAAAACCTGTATGTAATAGTTTATAGCAGCTTTATCGATAATAACCCCAAACTGGAAATATCCCTATGTCCTTCAACTGGTGAATGAATTTTTAAAAATATGTTCAGCTGAAGGACATACAGGTATTTTCAGTTTGGGGTGATTATGGATAAAGCTACTGTAAACTTTTACATACAGGTTTTATGTGAATCTCACCTAGGAGTGAAATTTCTGGGTCATATGGCAACTTATGCTTTACTTTGAAAAGTGACCGTAATATTTTGCATTCCCGTGAACAATATATGAGAGTTTCACTTGTTCCACATCCTCACCTTGCTTGGTATTGCCGTTTTGTTTTGTTTTGCTTTGGCCCTTCTGGTATCTATACAATGATATTTCATTAGGTTTAAATGTACAATTCTTAATAACTAATGATGTAGGCCCCTTTCGATGTGCTTATTTTTCCACCCATCTATCTTCTTTGTGGACCTGTCTGCTCAAAATTTTTGCCTTCATTTTTAATTGGATTGCTTTATTTTTTATTAACGCAACAGTTCTTTACATTTTTGAAGAAAAGTTCCCTCGTTCCATGCATTATTTATAAATACTTTCTCCTGCTCTGAAACTTGCCTTTTTATTCTTTTAATAGTGACTTTTAAAGAGTAAATGTTGGTTCTCTGTCAGTGGAGGCAGCAGTAACATAGGCGGCAGTGACGACCTGTGGCTGGGGTGAGATAGCATCTGCCTTCTGAGAGCTGACAAACACGAAGGAAACATTGACCTCACACAGCCTGGACCACCATAAGAGCTGCACCACAACCACAATTGGCTCCTGCCTGGACATCTGTGAGAGCTGCACCAGCCTGGCCTCCGCACACCCTGACCAGGAACTACAGGAGCCGTGCAACCCTGCTTCCTCCCTCCTGTACCCTCCCTGCCTCCACACCGGCCCACTCGTCTGGCCACGGACTCTGGTAGCTGCATGCCCTCCGGAGCCCTCCCTGCCTCTGCGCGGAGCCCTTCCCTGGCCAGAGACTGCTGGAGACTTGGGCCCTCTGTGCCAAAGTCACTGGGCACCAGGCACTCCCAGAACCATGTACACCACCCCATGCCCTGTTGCTGGATCCGGGGGTGTCACACTCCAGAGCTGGTCCCACAACCAGAACTCCCTGGCTGGGGCATTCCCAGAAAAGCTACACAGGGTCACTCCCTACCAAGATTTAGCAACAATAGAGTGATCCCACTGGGGTCTAATCATGGACAGACACCTCCCCAACTCTTAGGACAGCCAGAGACAATGGTGGAAAATAATCATGAAGTGAAATCAATAGGAAAACTCTGGCAATATGAGTAATTAGAGTTGATCAACTCCCCCAAGGATCAATGGGGCAGACACAGCACAAGATTCCATGTACAAACAAATAGCTGAGATGTCAGAAATTGAATTCAGAATCTGGATAGCAAATAAGATAGAATTCCAAGCAGTAACCCAAAAGATTGTCAAGAATTCAACAAATTCAAAGACCAAATGACCAAAGATTTTGACACATTGAGACAATAAGTTGCATCCCTCAAACATCTGAAAAACACAGTAGAATCCCTCAGTAACAGAATGGAGCAAGCAGAAGAAAGGATTTCCGACATTGAAGACAAAGCTTTCAAACGCTCCCAAGTCTCAAAGAGAAAGAGAAGTGGAAGACAAAAACAGATCACTCTCTCAGAGAGCTCTGGAATAATTCAAAGAAAACCAATATTCGTCTTATAGGGATCCACAAAAGCAATGAAGTGGCTTCACAAGGCACAGAGTCTCTTCTCCGTGAGATTATGAATGAGAACTTTACAGACATGCCAAGAGATTCTGAAATTCAGATAGCAGACAGTTTCAGAACTCCAGCATGACTTAACCCGAATAAGACATCCCCCAGACACATCATAATTAATTTCACTAAAGTTATTATGAAGGAGAAAATTATGAAAGCAGCCAGAAGAAAGAAAACCATCACCGACAAGGGGAAGAATATTAGAATAACTGCAGATCTCCCTGCTGAAACCTTTCAAGCTAGAAGAGGATGGTCATTGACTTTTAATATCCTAAACAAAATAACTTTCAACCCAGGATCCTGTACCCAGCTAAACAGAGTTTCATTTATGCCAGAGAAATTAAATACTTTAATGACATTCACATGATGAAGAAATTTGCCATAACTAAACCAGCTCTCCAGGATATTCTCATACCTACCATTCATAAAGACAAGTGTAACCCTCCACCACAAAAGTAAACGCACCCAGAAAATTTTGAATAAATTCCAACTTCCAAAGTTTCAAAAGGATTAAAAACATCCACTGAACTCTTGAAAGGCTTATCAATATTCTCAATTAATGTGAATGGTTTAAATTGTCCTCTAAAGAGGTACAGGTTGGCTGACTAGATACAAAAACTCAAGCCAGATATCTGCTGCATACAAGAATCATATCTTACATTAAGAGACAAATATAGACTCAAGGTGAAGGGATGGTCATCTATACTCCAGGCAAATGGAAAGCAGAAAAAGAGCAGGCATTGCAATCCTATTTGCAGATGCAATAGGCTTTAAACCAACCAAAATAAGGAAGGATAAGGATGGACACTTCATATTTGTTAAAGGTAATACTCAATATGATGAGATTTCAATTATTGATATTTATGCACCCAACCAGAATGCACCTAAATTTAGAAAAGAAACACATGAGCAACTTGATTTCCTCCAGTTCCATAGTAGTTGGAGATTTTAACACCCCTTCAGCAGTGCTGGATAGATCCTCCAAAAAGAAGCTAAGCAAAGACATTTTAGATTTAAACTTAACCATTCAACATCTGGACTTAATGCACATCCATTTCATCCCAACAAAACTGAATACACATTCTTCTCATCAGCCCATGGAACATACTCCAAAACTGACCACATCCTAGGCCACAAATCTAACCTCAGCAAATTTAAAAAAATAGAAATTATTCCTTGCGTCTTCTCAGACCATCATGAAATAAAAGTTGAACTCAATAACAACAGGAATCTCCATACCCATACAAAACCATGGAACCTAAATAACCTTATGCTGAAATATAGATGGGTTATAGATGAGA
Organism: Nycticebus coucang; assembly: GCF_027406575.1. Taxonomy (NCBI): domain Eukaryota; kingdom Metazoa; phylum Chordata; class Mammalia; order Primates; family Lorisidae; genus Nycticebus; species Nycticebus coucang. The sequence goes on from NC_069792.1 coordinate 12,923,301, forward strand.
TTAAGAAGGAAATCACCAAATTTTTGGAACAAAACAACAATGAAGACACGAATTATCAGAACCTCTGGGATACTGCAAAGGCAGTTGTAAGAGGGAAATTTATAGCACTGCAAGCTTTCCTCAAGAGAACGGAAAGAGAGGAAGTTAACAACTTAATGGGACATCTCAAGCACCTGGAGAAGGAAGAACATTTCTACCCCAAACCCAGGAGAAGAAAAGAAATAACCAAAACCAGAGCAGAAGTAAATGAAATTGAAAACAAAAGAATTATACAACAGATCAATAAATCCAAAAGCTGGTTTTTTGAAAAGGTCAATAAAATAGATAAACCTTTGGCCAACCTAACCAGGAAAAAAGGAGTAAAATCCCTAATTTTATCAGTCAGAAATGGTAACAACAACAGACACCACAGAAATTCAAAAAATCCTTAACAAATATTACAAGAAACTCTACTCTCAGAAATATGAAAGTCTGAAAGAAATCGACCAATACCTGGAAGTACACCACCTACCAAGACTTAGGCAGAACGAAGCAGAAATGTTGAATAGGCCTACATCAAGTTCTGAAATAGCATCAACTATACAAAATCTCCCTAAAAAGAAGAGCCCAGGACCAGATGGCTGTACATCAGAATTCTACCAAACCTTTAAAGAAGAACTAGTATCTATATTACTAAACCTCTTCCAAAATATAGAAAAAGAAGGAATACTACCCAACACATTTTATGAAGCAAACATCACCTTGATCCCCAAACCAGGGAAAGACCCAACAAGAAAACAAAATTATAGACCAATATCACTAATGAATATTGATGATAAAATACTCAATAAGATCCTAACAAACAGAATTCAACAACACATCGAAAAAATTATACACCTTGACTAAGTGGGATTTATCCCAGGTCTCAAGGCTGGTTCAATATACGTAAATCTATAAATGTAATTCAGCACATAAACAAACTAAAAAATAAAGACCATATGATTCTTTCAATTGACGTAGAATAAGCTTTTGATAATATCCAGCATCCCTTCATGATCAGAACACTTAAGAAAATTGGTATAGAAGGGACATTTCTTAAACTATTAGAGGCCATTTACAGCAAACCCACAGCCAATTTCATACTGAATGGAGTTAAATTGAAATCCTTTCCATTTAGATCAGGAACCAGGCAAGGTTGCCCATAGTCTCCATTGCTCTTTACAATCATAATGTAAGTTTTAGCCATTGCAATTACAGAAGAAAAGGCGATCAAGGGTATCCACATAAGGTCAGAAGAGATTAAATAGCAATGTCTCAGGCTACAAAATCAACACCCATAAATCTGTAGCCTTTATATATACCAACAATAACCAAGCTGAGAAAGGAGTCAACAACTCTATTCCTTTCACAGTAGTGCCAAAGAAGATGAAATATTTGGGAGTATACCTAACAAAGGATGTGAAAGATCTCTACAAAGAGAACTATGAAACTCTAAGAAAAGAAATAGCTGAAGATGATAACAAATGGAAAAACATACCATGCTCATGGCTGGGAAGAATCAACATTGTTAAAATGTCTATACTACCCAAAGCAATATATAATTTTAATGCAATTCCTATTAAAGCTCCATTGTCATATTTTAAAGATCTTGAAAAAAATAATACTTCATTTTATATGGAATCAGAAAAAACCTTGAATAGCCAAAACATTACTCAGCAATAAAAACAAAGAAGGAGGAATCACAGTACCAGACCTGAGACTCTATTATAAATTGATAGTGATCAAAACAGCATGGTACTGGCACAAAAACAGAGAAGTAGATGTCTGGAACAGAATAGAGAACCAAGAGATGAATCTAGCTACTTACCATTATTTGATCTTTGACAAGCCAATTAAAAACTTTCAGTGGGGAAAAAATTCCCTATTTGACAAATGGTGCTGGGTGAACTGGCTGGCCATCTGTAAAAGACTGAAACTGGACACACACCTTTCACCATTAACTAAGATAGACTCTCACTGGATAAAAGATTTAAACTTAAGACATGAAACTATAAACATACTTGAAGAAAGCGCAGGGAAAACTCTTGAAGGAATCATCCTGGGTGAATATTTTATGAGGAGGACTCCCCAGGCAATTGAAGCAGTATCAAAAATACACTAATGGGACCTGATCAAACCAAAAAGCTTCTGCACAGCCAAAAACATAGTAAGTAAAGCAAGCAGACAGCCCTCAGAATGGGAGAAAATTTTTTCAGGTTAAAAATTAAACCTCCGAAAAAAGTTTAATAACCAGAATCCACAGAGAATACAAATGTATTTGTAAGAAAGGAACAAGTGATCCCATCTCAGGGTGGGCAAGGGACTTGAAGAGAAACTTCTCGAAAGAAGACAGACACACGACCTACAGACACATGAAAAAAGCTCATCATCCTTAATCATCATAGAAATGCAAATCAAATCTACTTTGAGATATCACCTAACCCCAGTAAGAGTAGCCCACATAACAAAATCCCAAAACCGGAGAAGTTGGCATGGATGCAGAGGAAAGGGCACACTTCTACACTGCTGGTGGGAATGCACACTAATACATTCCTTCTGGAAGGATGTTTGGAGAATATTTAGGGACCTAAAATAGACCTGCCATTTGATCCTATAATTCCTTTACTAGGTTTATTCCCAGAAGACCAAAAATCACAATATAACAAAGACATCTGTACCAGAATGTTAATTGCAGCCCAATTCACAATTGCTAAGTCATGGAAGAAGCCCAAGTGCCCATCGACCCACGAATGGACTAGCAAATTGTGGTACATGTATACCATGGAATATTATGCAGCCTTAAAGAAAGATGAAGACTTTACCTCTTTCATGTTTACATGGATGGAGCTGGAACATATTCTTCTTAGCAAAGTATCTCAGGAATGGAAGAAAAAATATCCAATGTACTCAGCCCTACTATGAAGCTAAATTATAGCTTTCACATGAAGGCTATAACCCAACTATAGCACAAGAATATGGGGAAAGGGCCAAGGAAGGGTAAGGGAGGGGGGAGATGAGGGTGGAGGAAGGGTAATGGGTGGGGCCACACCTATGGTGCATCTTAGAATGGGTACAGGCGAAACCTACTAAATGCAGAATACAAATGTCTACGTACAATAACTAAGAAAATGCCATGAAGGCTATGTTGAACAGTTTGATGAGAATATTTCAGATTGTATATGAAACCAGCACATTGTACCCCTTGATTGGACTAATGTACACAGCTATGATTTAACAATTAAAAAAAAATAAAAATAAAGAATAAATGTTTATACAAAGGAAATTATAAAAATAAAAGAAATTTAAATAAACTACAAGATACAATGTTTCATAACATTATACATGTTTGAAGCACTAGATTAAATACATAATTTTCTAGGGAAAGATGCAGTTCACAAAAATTGATCACATTAGAACAAGTGCCCTTGGAAAAATCGAAATAGCTATAGAGTTTCCAGTAAGAAAGCACCAGTGTATGTGTTTTTGAGGGGAAATTCTGACAAACTTTTAAAGATTAGATGATTCTAATGCTACTTAAATTATATGAAAGTACAGAAAAAGAGGACCATTTTAAAACTCCAATCTATAATTTGCTTCAAAATAATTCAGGAGAGCAAGTACAGGATTTGTGGAAGTATCGATGGAACAAAATTGGTCTTGAGTTAGGAACTATTAAAGCTAAGGGATAGGAACAATAAGATTAAATACACTTTCTCTGCAGTTTACAATGTCTAAAATGTGCAATTTGCTTTTTTTTAGTAAATAAGATCACAATTTTGCAACGAATAGAAAACATTAATCAGTAGAAATGAAAAATAAAAAATGAAAAATAAAAACAGCAATAACTTTTCTAAAACTATCAGAAATAAACATTAGTGAAAGACTGACTCTCCCCATTAATAGATGATATGAACAAACATTGCAAGCTTTGACAAGTTATTGAAATAAAGAAATAATAAGATAGAATCACTTTCACTAAAATCTAACTTAAAAATAACAAAAACATTCTCTGAGGATGATGATCCATTAAACTATAATTAATTTTTTAAAGGGGGTGAGAAGTCTTTCCAACCAGAATTTTAAAACTTCTTAAAAACATCTCTTGAGAAAAAAAGGGAAAAACAAATCAAAATTAAAGAATTTCTTTTAGAAATGATTAAAACTGGAAAAAGGATATATTATGAAATATAATTAAAACAATGTTTGTGGAAAAATATGTGGTTCTTTAAAAATAATAAGAAAAATTGGGGAGAAGGTATGAATCAACAAGGCATCTATTTCAGAAAGCAACAAGAAGATAAAATAAACACGAAGAAAGCAGAAAAAGTAATAAAGATAAAAGGAGGTAGTAAGTTAGAAAACAAGAAAATGACTAATACATAAACGAGTTGGTTCTTTGATGAGTTCAAAACACCTGATAGAATACCCATTAGATGAGTGGTTCCCAACCTTTATGGCACCAGGGACAGGCTTCATGGAAGCCAGGGGGGCTGGAGACCGCAGCATTAGATAATATAATCAAGACAGGCAAGAACAAGCACAAATACACAAAATCAAAATGATAGAGAAAATAACTGTTGAAATTATAAGAGTTTTTCAACTCTAAGAGAAGACCTTATATAATTCTTCATAAATAAATTTGAAAACTTAAAGAAAAAAGATGCATTTCTAGGAAAATAAAATTTACCAAACTGAATTTCAGGAAGAAGAGAACGTCTGCATCTTGGTGCATTTGGAAGAAATGGAGAACGATACGAAAATGCTAACCCCCAAAAAGGACCTCAACTCAGACACGTGTTTTATAGGAACTTTTGTCCAACTTTCAAAGAACAAATAATGCTATTGGTATTTGAACTGATGTAGGACTTACTAAATAAGGAAGACGTCCAAATTAATTTTATGAAGGGAATATAACATAAAATTAATCTCACAGATATTGAAGAAAAGTTATAAACAAATTATTAGCAAATGGAATTCAACAATACATTTTTAAAAATGTATTAGGACTGTCAGATTTATCCCAGGCAATAAAGACAAAGCCACATCACCATCTTACCTAACAAGGAGACATCTTTCTCATTATCACCAAAACCATGAACAAGGCAAGATAATAGCCACTATTATTTAATATTATAGTGGAGCAGTTAGCCAATAGTTCAGACAAGATCAATAAGTTGAGGCTTATTTATGGAGGTGGACATTACAAGTGAAATCATGAATCCATACATGGAAGGTGTGCATTGGTGCAGTCTGAGAAACAAGAACACCTGCAATTGGGGGACTTACAGGTCATAGGTAGGTACAGGGATTCTTTAGCTGGCATTTGTTTGAGAGCATGAAGGTTTGCCTAAGACTTGGAGTCAGTAGAAAGGAATGCTTTAGCTACAGAGGTCTGCCAGGATGCTTGAGTTAAGATAATAGCTTTTTTTTTTAATCTGTCATGTGATGCTATACCAAATTCGGTGGCAATGTAAGCCACATGATTCTGGGTCAATCTAAAACCTGTTTAATGAGATTATAAGGTTTGTAAGGTTTGTAAGGCATCACTCAGCAGCCCCCTTAGAAAGGAATTTAAGCAAGAAAAAAAAGTCAGAGGTCAGTTCTCAAGTAATTACAGACTCTGCTCTACACAAAATTGAGTAGATTTTTTGAAAAAGAGAAAAGGAAATTTCTTCATTTTCTGTATACTCTTACCATAATGTGTAGCGACTTTAACTGTTTCAATTAATGTTCACCAGCTGAGTTGTCTTGCTGAGGAGCGGGTCTATGAAGCTTCTTGCAGAACTATTCTGGAAGCCATCTTTTTTCTTGGTTTTGAAGACCTTTGAACACAACAGAGAATTGACACCTCTGTTTGCATGTTGGTTACAAGTAGTTTTTGTCACTCTGGCATTTGTCTTTTTATATCATTTATAGAATGTTATTTGCCATGTAATTTACCAATAAAATTGTATGTAGCTTCATTAATCTTATTTCTCTTATTAATTTAGATTTTGAAGCTTAGTTAAAAAAGCATTCTCTACTCTCATGTTATAAAATAATTCACTCATTTTTTTCTTATTACTTGAATGTTTTCATTTTTATACTTAAGTCTCTATGCTTAATTTATTGAAGGGAATGTGTGAAATATGTTCTCCAAACTACCTTGTACTAAATTACCATTTAGGTATCGCAACACTAACAATTAAAATTCCATCTTTTCCTCAGGTATTTGTGATTTCACCTTTATCATATACAAATTTTTCACATATATTTTAGTTTTTTTTCATATTCTGCTCTGTGCTATTGGTATATCAGCCTGGCTTTAAAATATAAATAATATATTTAATGTATTGAGTAATATAATATATTTTATATATAACACAAAATGTATTAGATATAATAATAGATTAATGTAAATTACGTATTTTATTATATATGGGTTATTTTTATTTATATATGTATATATACAGACATACATATGTATACATACATTTTTCTCAACTCAGTTGTTTTTATTTTTCAAGGGTTTCTGGACAGTTTTTTTTTTTCTTTTAATTTTAAAATCACCTTGTGTGGTTCCAGACTAAACAAATAAAGTAAAACATGCAGAATGGTGATGCTATCACATTAAATATATACATTAACTTAGAATTAGTGAGAGAGGACAGTTGGCCAGAAGGGAGCTACACCGGAGCAGCGGTTGCCTGAGCCATAAAACAGCAGCCCTCTTTTGCTAGCAATACAGCTTACTACCGAATATTCTGAAGCCACACCCCCTGTCTCCCTGGGCAACCAGAGACTCTAAGTATAGGATTTGCCTGAGGCTACTCCAACTTGCAAACTGGGGAAACTCCCAGGGCGGGGCTGACCCAGAGGCCCGCTTTACTAAACCTAAGAAGCACCTGGCCCTCAGGGGATCGTCAGCCTATAGACAATACAAGAGCATAGACAAGCTGATTTGGAACTCAATTCAGCTTCTCTTCTGCAGGGGAACCACAGAGTTGTTCTGTTCTGTTCTGTTCTGTTCTGTCAGTAACATTAATCAGGGGTGAGACTGGACCTGAGTGAAAACCCCCCAACCTTCATCAAGCACCTGAGGTTGTCAGGCCTCACCTCCTTCTGCTAGAGAGAGGCAGAGCACAGCAGCCTGGCAGACTTCCTTGTGATTCAGGCAGGCAAACTCCTGGAGTACAGATTCACTATAGGCAACTGGGTCAGCCAACTGCAGGGCTATCAGTGACTGAGTGTGACAGCAGTGCAAGGTGGGGAAGGAGGCATCAACCTTCCCAGACTGATCTATTGGCTGGGTGGCTCTTCCTGACTCCACGCAGCACTGGAGCAAGCCACACCAGAGTAGTCACCAGACCCCTGTGATCCAGATCCCAGAGACCTCTTAAACTCTCTCACCTGAGATAGGTGCAGACTGAGACAATTGATTTGGACTTTTTGAACTGAGCCAATCACCTGAGGACAAATCAGGTGGTGCCCTGGGTGCACGGTGGTAGGAAGGTTTGATTTTTCTTTTCCAATTGTTTGCCAGTGGGGGGTGGGGTGACTTAATTGCTGATATTTCTCCACAGCTGAGACTTCAATCCAGAGTATCTGTTTCATTAGGGTGGAAAAGAAACCAGCTGAAAACAAGACAGAACCACTTAGCCCCACCACACCAGACAGAGCCCCAGTTTCTCAGGCCACATTTCCAGGGAAATGAAATGGTAAAGGGTCCACCTCACAAAGGCAATACACCAATAGAAGCTCGTCTCTGCTTTAAATAAAAACTGCACTTCTTTTTCTAGGACTAAAGTCCTAGCTGCCTCATTTTCCTCTCCTTTTCCTCACTCTCTCTTTGACTCAACTGAACTCACTAGTTCCACTGAGTGAACTAAATCAGGTCCACAGAACAGCTCAGAAATGAATTTCCCCCTCTAACAAAGGTACATAAGGAGCTCAAACAAATCAATATGGAAAAAAACAATCCTATTTTAAATAGGCAAAGGATCTAAGTGGACATCTCTCAAAAGAATACAAATTACCAACCGGTATAGGAAGAAAAATGCTCAACATTTATTAGTCATCAGAGAAATGCAAATCAAAACCACAATGTGATATCATTTCATCCAAGGTAAAATGGTTTTTATCAAAAAGACAGGCAATAACTCATGCTGTTGAGGATGTGGAGAAAGGAGAACCCTCATGCACTGCTGGAGGAAATACCATTTGGTGCAACCACTTTGGAGAACAGTATGGAGGTTCCACAAAAAACTGAAAACAGAACTACCATATGACCCAGCAATCCCATGGCTGGGTGTATATCCAAAGGGGGAGAATTCAATATCTCAAAATGCTATCTGCTCCCCCATGTTTATTACAATACTATTCACAATAGCTAACCTAAATGTTCATCACAGATGAATGGATAATGAAATTACATTGCATATATAAAATGGAAGATTATATGTCCACAGAAAAGAACGGAATCTTGTCATTTGCAACAACATGGATGGAACTGGAGACCATTATGTTAAATGAAGCACGTCAAGCACAGAAAGACAAATCTCATGTTTTCTCACTTATACATGGGAGCTAAATTAAAAACAAACAAACAATGATCTCATAGAGACAGAGGCTGAGAAGGGTAACAGGGATAGGGGATAAAGCAGGGAAGGTTAATGGGTGCAAAAATATAGTTAGGCGGTTGGATAGAATGAACAATATTTGATAGCACAACACAGTAACTATAATCAACAATAAGTTAGTGTTTACTTAGTTTAGAACAACTGAAAGAGTAGAATTGGAATGATCCTAATGTAAAAAATTGATAAGTACCTGAAGTGACCAATACCTTAATTACCCTGATTTGATTAATTCACATTGTATGCCTGTGTCAAAAGATCACATGTACCCTACAAATACACACAACTATTACGTACCCATAACAATTTTAACAAATAAATTTAAAAAAGAATACAACATGCAGGATTTTTTTTTTTTTTATTGTCGGGGATTCATTGAGGGTACAATAAGCCAGGTTACACTGATTGCAATTGTTAGGTAAAGTCCCTCTTGCAATCATGTCTTGCCCACTTCCTAAGTCACCTGGTGGTGGAGGTGAAAATATTGATCCCTGAACTCTGAGGCATTCTGATTTGGTGGTCCAAGGTGATGTCCAGAAATATTTATTTTTAATAAGAAACCCAAGGATTTGGGAGGTGGGGGGAAGAAATGGTACTTAGCTGTCAGCATTTAATTTCAAAGATTATGAGAATTTATATGCCTTAGTGTAATTCTTTTCTTCTCTACTCCTTAGTTTTCATTACATTCATTTGGGTTGAGAAACTTTATTATATAGTGATATAGGTATGTATGCCTAGAATTTTGAGAATTGTGTCTATGTGAACAGATTATTAAAATAATTTAATTAATGCATTTATTTGAACCATATTTCAGAGGAAATTTTGTAATATAAATAACAAGTTGCTTATAATTATATACTGTAATGAACACTCTAAATAAAAAGCTATTTAACTCAGTAGCACAATAATAAAGAAATGGTGCCTTAATTTTGGATTACTGTGGATGCTAAGTGAGTTGTCAACTCTCCTCCTTGCTCTGACCTTTCGATCCACTCCTTCCATTGTGCACTTCCTCTTTTGTCTATGCAAAATAAGTAAAGAATTGGCAAATATTTGATTTCAGTTCTCCCTAATCTCAATGACACATTAAGGGCAACAAAACATCCTTTACTCCCAGAACTTGAAGCTACACCTTCCTGTTCAAAGAACTTGCTGACTTCATTTGCTTCTGGGACACAGCAAGAAATAATGTAAAGAAAAATAAATAAATTTCTGCATGACACACCCATCCAATACGAATCTTCAAACTAAAATAGCCAAAGGAGATGTTTCTAAACTCAAGTCCAAATTTTGGATTTTGTACTACTACACTATAAAATAAACCATCACCTTTAGTCTGTTATAGTCTATTTAGAAAAATGAAGATATAATCACAATCATATACTTCCAAGGCATGGCTACAGAATATACAATAATTTGTGACTGGAAACTGCTAAGTGCTAAGTGTTATTTTCACTGCTGTGTCTCAGAGAGACTTCATCAGCATTGCCCATGCTGTGCTCGGGGTCCGGGAGCTCTGTGAAGGCAATCATTCCATTTAGTTTCTTGGTGACTCATTGATCTAAGCTTTTAGACACTGCTTGAACTTCACGTTTCTTAGAAGGGGTTAGAGCTAGTAGCAGACTGCTCACTGGGGACAGCTTGGAATGCTCCCAAAGCAATATTAATGGCAGCTTGAGCTGGATATGTAAGAGAATCTGAAAGGTGAAAAATTATAGGTCTATAAGGTATATTCCCTCCAGTGCTTCCAATTTTGCTCTGGGGTAGATTTTCTCTAAAAATATGTTATCTGAGTTCCTGTTAAAAACTCCAATAGCAATAATTCGTCTGGGTTTTCAGCATCTCTGCCAAGTTTTATGGTGAAGATTCTGCAAAGCAGTTGAAATCTGAAATCTGGCACATACTCAGACTCACACTGCTCCCGGGCTCTAAATAATAAATATTCTTATCCACTATTCAATCCAGCTATCCTTCCAGCAGGAGCGAACATGGATGTCATAAAGCAGAAAAAAGAGTGAAGGGTCTGGAGACATGTTGTATGTTTTAGTTCAGTTTCCTCTGAAAGTTGAGCCTGAGAAGGGGTTTCAGGACAGGTAGTTTGTCTGAGAGATGATCTGGGAAAGCAGAAGTCAGGGAGAGAGAGAGATATCCTCAAAGATGCACTAAGAAGAAAGGACAGTGTATTATTCCACTACTGATGGCAAGTGAGCTCAGTTCAGCAGAATCTCCCTCTGAGAAATGAACAGAATCCAAGAAATGTCTTCATGAAAGTGAAGAAACAGAAGCCTTTATCCACTGACACTTATCTCCCGCTGGTAGAAGGTCACTGCGAAGGGCACTAATTTCAGGCTCTTCCTACAAATAGACCAAGCAGGTGCTGTTGGCATCTCTGAAAGCCCCAGGACCAATGCATTGATTCAGGCTGCGGTTGCTGGGGTGCAGCAAGGTGAGTCAGACTTTGTAGGACACTGTGCACTCAGGTGAGGCTGAAACTGAGATGAGGCAAGTGGCCCCTGCTACAGTCCAGCCTGGTGCTCTGTTCATATGGCCTCTTGTGCCTCCGTAAGTGCACTCTGCGCCTGCATCTTCAGGGGGAGGCCTCTAGCTGAAATTCCTATCAGAAAGTATCATACAGGCAAATTCAGCAGAACAAGTAACGACCTTCTCTGCTGCAACTGATGTCTAGAACTTAATTGGGATTCTTTATCTCCTTCTTCAACCACCCCTTCTAAAGTTCCCTCACCGTCTAGCCCTTCTGCAGAACTAAGTTGCTTATCTGGCAGAGTGGCCCAGGCCTTTGAGCCTGAGGGGTCTGACTTCTGGGTTATCTTGCCCTTTTTGAGTCATGGTTCCCACAGTTGTCTATTCACAGTTGTCACAAGGCACAGAAACACTGGCCAACTCCTGAGCAGACCCTTAGGTTGCAAATATGCTCTTCCTTCAGCTCCCAATGGCGATCAGAGTAACACTCAAAAAGGAAACTCATTCTTTTGCTGAACTAAGGAGCCCAGAATAAATAATCAGAACTCCATTTGTTGGAAAATCTATCCCTTAGGGGAATATTGCCCCCTTGTCACCCAACCCTGAGCTCTAATCCTAGGATTTGTATTACACATATTCTGCAGGTGTGTTACTGGAAGTGACAGGAAGAGAAGTTATTGCCTTTGTATCTTTGCTGGATCCAGACATGTGAGTATCCCAGGTCCTTTAAGAACCCTTGTTTTAGCAAAGGGTACCTCTCAAGATTATACTAATAATTCAATCTCTGTTGGGTTCTCATCCTTATAATTCAGTTCTGGGCTAGATTTAAAATGTCTCCTCCCTGTGGCTGCAGGAATTGACCTGTTGCCATGGAGTCCTGACTAATGGAGCATACCCTGCCTTGATAGGTGAGAGAAACGAGGCAGCAGAGAAATTGAGACAAGGAAGGATGGAAAGGCAATACAAGTGTGTGTTACCTAGGATATTACTGTGAGCAGTAGTAGCTCAGTTCTTCCAGGACTGCTAAGAGGCCTAGACAATGCTCACAGGATTAACCAGTGGCTCCCTTCCCCAGGGGCTACATTTTCTGTGTTCCAGGCTGTTCATGACAACAAGCTGAAAAGAGATCCCACTAAGTTAGGTAAGTTGTTGCCCAAGAATGACAGAAGTCATAAGGTCTGTGATTAGGTGGGAGGCTGGCAGTACAGAGCAGGCTGAGCATCCCTGGAGCTTCCACCACATGGAAACCCAGCAGTACATAGAGTCCGCATTACTGTGAAGGTTGCAGGTACTGTGCCTGCTGCCCCGTGTTTCAGGGAAGGAGCGGTCTCTTCACCCGATGCACCTCCAGCCCTCCCGGTGTTACACTGCCCTGGCCAGCCATCCTGCCCAAACACCATCCCGTCAGTGAGGTGTCTGGGTAAGTGTTCAGAGGACACCAAGACCCACAACACGTTCTCCTGCTTTCTCATGTATTACCCCATGACTGAGGCTGATTGCATGGAAAAAGGAGGGCAGATGGGCTCGGTGCCCGTAGCTCAGTGGTTAAGGGTGCCGGCCACATACACCTGGGGTAGCAGGTTCAAACCTAGCCCCGGCCTGCTAAACAAAAATGGCAACTGCAACAAAAAAATAACTGGGCATTGTAGGGAACACCTGTAGCCCCAACTACTTGGGAGGCTGAGGCAAGAGAAGCCTTAGAAGTTGCTGTGAGCTGTAATGCCACGGCATTCTACTGAGGGCAACATAGCAACATAGTGAGACTCTGTTTCAAAAACAAAAACAAAAACGGATGGCAGAAGTTTTTTGCAAACTTTGACCTCACATTGTATAGCAGGGACCCTTGGATCACTCCATTCAAGGCACATTAAACTCTGCTCACACTGAGCTTAATATGTTTCTCCAAAAATAGGAGGCAGGGATTGTGGCAAGCACAAGGCTTGGGGCAATGATAGACCGGGCTCAGACCCTGCCTTTAACCTACTGTGCGCCCTTTGCCCGGGTAAGCACACTGCCTGTGCTTTCACTGCCTCATCCTTAACACAGGGACATCACCTCTCTTCACAGGCTTGCAGAGGGTTATGTTTATATATAGTACATATAATATGTACGTGCTTTTTACACCGCCTGATGTAAAGGCTCTGCCATTATCCTACCTAGTGGATGGAAGCTTTTCCCGCTGAGCCTTTGCCATCTTCTCCACTTTCCTAGAATGCACCTCTCCCACGCATCCTTCACAGCCTCCCTGATGTGCTTAGTCAGAATTAGTCATCATTCAGTGCCCGATAATACCCATGGGCCAGATATAGTCTTATGCAAGACATTACCAGATGCCTTTAGAAAATACATCTTCTGCATTTCTTCTTGTGTCTGGTAACTGTGTTGAAAAAGAAAATCATTTAAATCTTCCGTGGCTTATAGTTAGAAAACCCCTTATGACCATCTGATTCTTCCCAGACACTTTGATAAATCTCTCTCGACTCTTCCACTGATAGCATATGTAGTTGGTAGACTCAAAGACTCCTGGCCGTCTACAGTTCACGGATAAAACCTGCTGCTAGTTCAGGTCGTCTTCAAAGGTGTCGTTGCCAAGACAGAGCTAGACATGCAACAGATTTGGGGGGAAATGTCATATAAGATAAAGAGGGCGGGGGCACAAGGTGGAGAGTAGAGCCTGAGCCTTCCCTGGAAGAAGAGAGGGAGAGGAAGGATGGGGCAGGAAGGGCCTCAAAGAGTAGTCGGTACTGAGTTAGTCGCACAAGCTGCTGTTGGGACTTCCAGGTCAGGTGACTATGGCCTGTCCCAGGAGCCTTGCTGTGCCCAGTCCCTGATGCAGGCAGATGTGGGGAGCAGGGCCTCAGCACATTGCTGTGCATGCAGGGGGCTCAGAAGCGCGACCTCACAGGAAGTTCTCCTGAGGGACACAGGGCATCGTTATGGCCATAAACGTACCTCTGTCTCAAAGCAGCACCATCCCATTTTGGGTTTTTGTGACTATATGATTTCTGGCCCAAATTCTTTAAATAGTTTGGGGTAAAATTTTTCAAGAGCAGAAGATTTTGGACTTATTTAGAGCTCAGCATGTAAATCCACGCCTGTAGATCACGTCCCAGATGCTCTGAGTGAGGCACAATCACTACAATGATTTTGAGCTCGGCAGGAAGAGAGATGGTGGTTCTCATATTCTCCTTATCTCTCCTGTGCCTGACATTTGGCTCAGCTCATTCAAGTCCCGTCCTGCCCCAGATGTGTAGAATTTTAATGAACAGTTAGCTAAGTTTGGTTGTGCTGAATGTTGATCTTTTCTGAGTAGCTAATGGCAGATTTTTGCTGCATCGTGAGATTCCGGCACGTACTCAACTCCAGGTATTCCAGGCAATGCCTCTGACTGATCCAGAGCTTTCTGTCTCATTCAGCGACTCACTCCTTCATTTTTCTACCCCTTGTCCGTGTCTTGTGAAGGGATGTCAACGTTTGCCGAAGCTGGCAGGTAGAGAGTGGGGCCTCAGTCTGCTCTTCCAACAGAAAGCTTTGTCTCTGTTCTGCAGTTTTATCAAACACCTTCATAGCCACTTACCAGTTTGCCAAGCTCATCTTTTGTCTCTATTAATGAGTGTTCAGCATCATTTTTTTTTCTAGGAGGGAGCCTTTCCCTGTCTACAGATCAATTTAGACTTGACGTTTAAAGCTAAGACTTCCTTCCATTTCTGAGTAGTTTTCTTGATAACAGTTTCTATCCTCTGTCAGGTCCAATGCTATTTAGTTATCTTTTCTAATTTAGCATTAAGAACCTTGCAGAAAATATCAACCACCTGGCACTTCTGGGAATTCTGACACTCCGGTGTTAGTTGTAATTTGTCTGTTTGTTGATAAATGGAGAATCCAGGCAAGTTTAGCATCCTGCATCCTGCACCAAGGGAAATTGATGCCTTGAGCTTTCTCTTCCAGGTGGAGTGACATAGTTCACTAAGACAATTTTTGGTGGGGGGATAGACACATGTCACTTGACTTTATCTCCCCAAAGAGAGATGAAAGGGCAGGTTTGATCTGATAGGGAGAGGGAAGACTCAGTGCTTGAGGCTGGCTGTGAAGAACTCTTACTGCTTCCCCAAAAGATGAGGTTCAAGTATTAGAATACCCTCCTAATGCAGGCAGCCAGATTCTCATACATGGACGAGGTCCACATATTAGCATATCCTCCTAATGCAGGCAGCCAGATTCTCATACATGGACGAGGTCCACATATTAGCATATCCTCCTAATGCAGGCAGCCAGATTCTCATACATGGACGAGGTCCACATATTAGCATATCCTCCTAATGCAGGCAGCCAGATTCTCATACATGGACGAGGTTCAAGTATTAGAATATCCTCCTAATGCAGGCAGCCAGATTCTCATACATGATGTCGTAGATGAAAATTGGTTCAGCTCGGAAAAAATACTTCTTCCTTTAACCGTTTTCTGCCTTCCTAGGACAATCATCATTTAAGAATGTAAATGCTGGGCAGCGCCTGTGGCTCAGTTGGTAAGGCGCTGGCCCCATATGCCGAGGGTGGTGGGTTCAAGCCCGGCCCCGGCCAAACTGCAACCAAAAAATAGCCGGGCGTTGTGGCGGGCGCCTGTAGTCCCAGCTGCTCGGGAGGCTGAGGCAAGAGAATCGCTTAAGCCCAGGAGTTGGAGGTTGCTGTGAGCTGTGTGAGGCCACAGCACTCTACCGAGGGCCATAAAGTGAGACTCTGTCTCTACAAAAAAAAAAAGAATGTAAATGCTTCACAAACAGCAGTTCATTATTTATCAAATCATTTTTGGGACGTGCAATGAAAAAAAGAAGTGTACAGTTCTAATCTGAATAAAATCGGAGGTGGTGATTAAAGCAATCGTTGACATCTCTCCATTTCCACGTTCTGACCATTTTATTTAATATCGGCTGTCGTCTTTCTTTTATATACTGCCATCTTTTATATACTCTCATTTTAAATTAGGCACCAATTGTTTGGCATACAGACAAAATATATGGCTAATAAGACATGTTATCAAGTGCCCTCCATTATGGTTATATACGCTTTCTTTCTACCGGCTATTTCATTCTACTTACTTATGGCAAGGGAAAAAAAGGAGCTTTTCTCCTTTTCCTTTGGAGACGTTTTATTTTGTTCTATTTCATGTTCTGTCTGCTTTTCCTGGGAACAATGTCTGCGCTTATAGACCTTCGTTTCTTGCCTGCATGTGTTTGGCCACTTAGCACAGTGGCAGGTGTCAGAACAGGAGGAAACACAAAGGTAGACGGCCTCGTTCTCCTCTGACCTTGAGGTCTGATATTTAAGGCGGCTTCTTACACTGTGTCCCCACGTGACAAAGAGAATGCCATGAATGCCTCGGAACCACTTTCAGCTCAATTCCATTAAGTGAAAATTTATGGGAAGTACTTCCATAGACTTATAGGGGCATACTTTTTATGATTATTATTATTGATTGCAATTGGTTTCAGTCCCATTCTATACCTGGTATCCAGAGTCCACAGTAGGGATGGAGAAGGTGCCTGGGACCTTGGATTCTGCTGTTTGTTTTCCTATCATTTGTCCTTGAAGCGTGAAATGCAGGAAATCTGTTTTATTTTACACATACTGAAATGAATTTTAATTTTTCATCGTGGTTTTACTTTCTGAACACTTTAATTCTTTAGGATTCATCTTCTCTAGATGGTAATCTCAACGCACTAGAGTTTAAACTAGGAACAGTTTGTGAGGGCATATACCAAATTCCGACGTCAGAGATGCTGGCTACGAGAAAAGCTGTGGGGAAAGTATTTTCAGACTTGGAATTTACATAAAACCATTCTGAAAAGAAAAGAAAAGATAACCAGAATTTATGTATGGATGTTTATTCTTCACTCTCTTTTCTAGTTTTGTATGGAATACATGTTTAAGATCAAAAACAAAGATTGCAATAATACTTGTGAAAAGTCAAACATTCCATAATACCTTGCAATAGATTAGGCACTGAATTGTAGAAATCATGAAATATTATCCAGTTCCTATAGTATTCCCAAAGAGGAAAATTTGTGTAACTGGGTTCTCCTAATGGACACAGGACACTAAGGGGAGCTCCTATGTTCCAGGGCTGCTCAGGTCTGTCCACCGTGGGTGCAGAGAGTGAAGGAAGGACAGGCACAGCAGCAGTCAGAGATGGGTGTGGAGGGATGTGCCAGGCCACCGCCAGAGTTGTCCAGACTTGCACAGTTGTCCCCCTTTGGGGGAGGTCTACAGAGTTAATGCATGGAGGATGTCCCCTGCCTCAGGGTGGAAAATCCTGAGGTGGAAAAGAACATAATGGCGTGGCTGGTGAGCATCACAAAACAAGCTAAAATGAAGAAATCACCTCTCCTGGCCCCACAGTCCACGCTGTTGGTAAACTGGAACCTGAGACCCTCTTGCGATTCCAGGGTGAAGTCAACTCAGTTCACAGGATTTCCTATGTTACTTCTTTGTGGTTGGTACTGGAAAAAATCGGTGTGCTGTGTGTTAGTTACATCAATGGGACGAAGAGAGTTTTAAACACAAAATCTCCCGTCTTCTCCCACATAATGCACCAGTGCCTGGTCTCTGAAGGCCTCATGAGTCCCCTCCCAAAACTGATGACTGCGCACAACTCTGCCCCCGCTGTTCCCGGCAGTCAGGGCACCCTGGGCACCCTGCTACCGAGTCCTGGAGAGGACACTGCGGGGAATCACACTGGGAAAGGAAAGCAGAGGTCGCAGTGGTGCTGGGAAGCAGCTGTGACTCTCAAAGTTAAGGGCAGACCATTCTTTTTCCCTGGTGTCTTGCCCTTGAATGAGCCTTTTCATGATGTTATGAGAATTTTAAAATGTACTCTGGAGAATATTAGAGATAACATGTTAGAGAATTCTCCAGAAGTGTCCAGAAAGTCCATGAAGAGGGATACAAAACTGAATTTTCTTTGAATGTGAGGATTCCTCAACTATTCTTTTAATTTTATTTGCCCCAGGGGACACAGGGATGCAAAAGTCACAGCTCCATCCCTCGTGGAGCACACAGGTAATTAGAAAAGAGATACAGAAACAAATAAACACCTTTTGGCTATTTTGTGCCAAAAGAGGTGGGGAATTTGAGGAAGGTCAACAGAGAAGAGGTCACATCCCTTGAGTGTCACATTAGGGTGCCTGGAAGAAGAGATCCTTGTTTAGTCACCACTTTACTCTTTATTTACCCTGTTATATTGAGGTGGTAGTGACATCTATCCAAAACAAATAGCTTTGTGTTTTAGCAACGATAAATTTCCAGAAAGAGTCTCACATTTTGAGGCAGTTTCTTGAAGAAACAATTTCATAAGCTAAAACACCGCAGAACTGGTGGCGGATGGATAGTAATGGTAGGTGGTGGATAGAAAGCTGAAAACTCTTTTATTCCCGTTGGACAGAAAGCCTAAGAAATTTCAGATACTTAAATATAGATCATTTCCTTAGATTTTACACCTCTAGAAAACATTTGGCTTAAGGGAGGTAAAAATAACAGTTCTTATCCTCATTTCTGTTCCACACTCCATGCACATCATGTTATAAATTCTGATTAACATTTGTATGATTAAGAGAAAGTTGCAACTCAACTGCTCTTCGTGTGGAATCGACATCCAGAGATTTCGGAAGCATAATTTTTTGGTATCTGGGCAGCTGGTGATCGTTGGTCCTGGAGCCAGAAAAAAAAAAGAAAAAAAGAGAGAAAGTTTTAAGAAAAAAATCAGAAAAGGTCAATCATGTTCTAAAACTTTAGCAAATACACTCTTGATCATTGAGTTCTTGGTGATAACAAAGGCATATAATATTAACCTTATAATTTTTAGAACATGTAATACATATAGAACATGAGACTTTGTCTTTAGGTAACTTATGAAACTTAGGCTCATTACTTTATGATCCCCTCTCAGACTCACTCATAAAGAGTAAAGTGTGTGTCTTTTCTGACTCCAACTCCTAGGAAAGTGCTTTGCAAACTGCATGGACCAGGATGAGGGGTGCATTGCCGCTTCACCACATTCATGCTGCAAATGACACAGGATGTGTTCACCATCTGGATAGAAAGATGATACACAGCCTGGCTAACAACTGCATTTAATTCTTTTTTCTTTTCATCTGTCTGTAGCACAATAAAGGAAATTAAAATCAGTGATTAATTGTGTTTGAGTGCATTATCATCAAGACTGAATCTATAAACAAGGCACCAAATGAGAAACTATTTAATCATATTCTTTTTTTTTTCTTGTGCATGTAACTCAGTATATCGTGGGCCAAGTAACTGACATTTATTTTATTCAGAAGAGGAAAAGACCTTCATTCTTATCCGAGTGTTTCTCCTGTGTTAATGAAACATTCTATTTTCCTTGAAGAATTTATATTTAGAAAAATATCATCATCAGATAACCTTTTTGAAAACATTACTATTTCAGATTTTCCCCTTAACTATTTGTTATTAGTTTATTTTAGCTCCTAGAAATCTTGGGCGTGAATGCTAACATTTCAAATTTCCCAGAAGCCTAGTGAAAAGAGCTTAGGAAGGCTGTTCCTTTCATTGAAACAGATAGCTTATTGCATTAGTTTTATTTAGGAATAAGGATGCTCCTAAAATAGAAAAAAAAGGTGATCCAAATTTTTTTCATCATCAAACTTCCTTCCTGAGATATGTTTATGCCCTAGAAGAACTGGCTCACTTCATATATTGAAGTTCATTTGATTAATTACTCATGCAGTGATGAAGACATTTGGTCTAAATGGATTGTGGTATTGTGGTATTGGCAGTGAATAAATTGAGTTAGTGTTTACAGCACTGGACACACAAAACAGAAGATGAATCTGGAGAAAATTTTGAGAATAAATATTTTCAGACATGAAATTTACCTCCCTTTTAAAGTATTTGCAACTTAGAATTGAAGTCACAAGTGAATTCATTTACTTAGTTATTTATTTACACAAGTATTTATACAATAAACTACTCAGTGCTTAAGTCTCCTTAAAGTACATTATGGTCATTCATGAAAGACACAGATGTCTTTGTACAGAAGCATTTCTTAGAATTTGTATAATTGTCACTTCTCTGACTATCTACCTAACAGCTTTATTTGAAAAGAGGCTCAGTGACAGGGCTAGACCTGTGATTTTCAGACCTCAAGTATGTCGCACTTTTCCAAATTCCAGAAGAATAGAATGTTATAATTTAAAATTTGCCATTGTCCTAAACTCACTGTCACTTAATCTGCCTGAGCTTCAGTTTTTTAATCTATGGGGTAAGGACAAAGATCTTTCCATTCCCTATGTAATTTCATCCCAGCAGTAGTACATGTGAACAAATATCATTCCATTGCTGGTAGAATGCCTTCTACCCAAGGCTGACTGGCCTTTCAGAGTTCATAGGCATGGGTGATGATTTGATCAAAATGCTGATGAGGTATTCTTATTTGTCTAAGACTTTACATAATCAGAGGTTAAGCAGAGCCCTCTGAGTGTACACAACAACACAGGTGCCATCACCTTGATTTGTGGATATGTAGTTATTTTGGCATCAAGCTATTTTACATAATAGAATCTCCACAGCTGGACTCTAACAAACTTCCACCCTGTGAAGGTTCTCACCTGAAGCAAGAGCCATGACTGGAGGCAGAGAGCTCAATTAGGTAAATCACCGGGGAAATGCCTCTCCTTTAAAGAAAAATGGATACAACCAGGAAAGCCTGAGCAGCCCTGGAAGACCAGTACCTGTTTTCTTTAGGCTCTTCTAGGATAAAGACTGGGTTTCAACAGAAGATATGCAGGATGGTAAGAAGAAATGCCCAAAGAATATTTTCTCTAGGCTGACCACTAGTTTGCTTGGTGGGCATGTTGACTCTGAGAGGCAAAGCCTGGGTCTGCGTATAAAAAAGATTGAAGCCTTTAACACCAAAATAAACAAAAGGATTTGGGGGGGGAGAAAAATATGATTATATTAATTTCTATAGATTGCAGATTACATACAAATGATATGTAATGTATACAGTATGTATTAATTTTTAACAATATATGTCTTTTTTTATTGTTGGGGAATCACTGAGGGTACAAAGACCCAGCTCACACTGCTTGCATTTGTTAGGTAAAGTCCCTCTTATGATTGTGACCAGCCGCCAGGAGGTATGTACTGATGTTAAGAGAAGCAGTTAGAAATAGAAAAGTAAAAAAGCTCATGACATTAAATTTGTTAGTTATTTCTTGTTCTTTCTCATTTTTCTTTATCAAAATATTCAAAGTAAATATTACCATTTTTGTTTCAAAACCTTTTTTCTTAATAAGAAAAAAACCTTACAAATATAATCGAAGCTCCTTCTATCATTTAATTCCCCAAATAGCCCAAAGTTTGTGGGAGTGGCCACATTTGTGTGCAGCCGTGGACTGTGTGTGAGATATGCTTTTACAGTTCACATACACTACATGACATTTAACATATTTTTGCATTTGCTGTTTGCACGTAACATGGTTTTACAGATTTATCATATTGATCCGTATTCATTCAGCTTATTAATTTTCCCTGATGTAGGTTTTCACCCTATGCCTATACCATTTGCTTTTCCCTAATAATGAGCTTTTAGATCAGTGGTTCTCAACCTTCCTAATGTCGCCCCCTTTCATACAGTTCCTATGGATCATGACCTGTAGGTTGAGAACTGCTGTTTTTATTTGTTTATTTATTTTCTGAGACAGACCCTCAAGCTGTCGCCCTGGGTAGAGTGCTGTGGCATCACGGCTCACAGCAACCTTCAGCTCCTGGGCTTAAATTATTCTCTTGCCTCAGTCTCCCAAGTAGCTGGGACTACCGGCGCCCGCCACAACACCCAGCTATTTTATGGGTTGTAGTTGTCATTATTGTTTGGCAGGACCGGCCTGGATTTGAACCTGCCAGCTCTGGTGTATGTGGCTGGTGCTTTAGCCACTTGAGCTACAGGTAGTGAGCCAGAGAACGGCTGTTTTAGATGATTTCTAATTTTCAGCTATTACCAATAATGATCCAGCAGACATTGTTAGATAGTCTTTGTGCATGTGTGTGTGGTTTTCTCTCAGAAAGAGATTTATGTAGTGGAATTTCTGCTACACATACTATGTACATATACTTTAGGTATATTATCTACATATATTTTATGTATAATATATACATATATTTTATTTATTTCAGCATAACTCTTGAAAGTGGTGGACTGGACACCTCTTAGCATATATGAGTTTTTGGTTCCCAAAGCCCTTGCCATAGTTTTGTACTTTCATGTTTGCAAAGATCATAAGGTCTTATACCTTTTAAATTGTACCTTTTTGTTCTCTATTGTATTCCCATAATAATTCACTATTCATTTTTATCATCCTTTGTGAATCTTATCACAGTAATCATTTTTTTCTATGAAATTATTGGTTTTCTATCACTGATTTGGAGAGATTCTTTTTATATAATGGGTATTACATTTTTACTTATGTATTTTGTAAATATCCTATTTTCTGGTTTGTATTTAACCTTTAATTAGGATTTCTCAAATTTTTATTTTAATGTACTCTAATGCAGCGGTTCTCAACCTGTGGGTCACGACCCCTTTTTAACAATGAAAATACATTACAGCGTTAGGAAGGTTGAGAACCACTGGTCTGATGTATCATTCTTTTCTTTTATTCACTGAATTTTCTAATATTTGTTTAATGAATCATTCCTTACACCAAGTTATTAGTTTCCCAAATGTACTTTTACATGTTTTAAAGACTCAATTGTTGTAAGTCATTTCATAAGATTCAAATCTTTATCCTGCATAGATACAGGATCTTGTAATAGGGTGTAAGATACAGATTTTATTTATATGTGGATAGACAATTATTCTAGCATTATTTATTGAACAGTGTGATTTTAAAAGTCTTTTAAGATCAAATTAGAAAAATACTAGTGGGGCTGGAGAAGGTGGCTCACACCTATAATCCTAGCACTCTGGGAGGCCAAGGCAGGTGGAATGCTTGGGCTCAGGAGTTTGAGACCAGCCTGAGTAAATCCAGACCTCATCTCTACAAATAGAAAAACTAGCTGAGGGTTGTGGCAGGTGCCTGTAGTTCCCATCTACTGAGGAGGCTGAGACAAGTGGATTGCTTGAGCCCAAGAGTTTAAGATTGCTGTGAGCTGTGACTGCACATGGTACTCAATCCCAGGGTGACCAAGTGAATGGGACTCTGTCTCAGAAAAAAAAAAAAGAAGAAGAAGAAAAAAGAAAAATATTGGTGAGTTATTTATTACAATAACTGTAAATTTATATATTGGCATCTTTATAATTGTAAACCTTTCCATCCATAAACATAGTCTACTCATGTTTTATTTGGGTATTATTTATGTTACTCGGTAAAATTAAATGAATCATCTCATATATGTATTCTGGATTAATTCTTAGGTATTAATGTTTTACGTTGTTGTGAATGTGATATTATAAAATAATGTTTTACAACTGGTTGCTGCTGTTTTATAAGGATTTCATCATTTCGTTTTACTCAGTCTTTATATTTAACAACCTTACTGATTTAAGTGATTTATCCACAGATTTTCTTGGATTTTTCTATGGGTAATCTCCAAAGAATGACAGTTCACATCTTCTTGTTTCTAACTCTATAACATTTCTTTGTTCTATTTTAACTTCAATAGTTGGGAACTCCAGGAAAATAACAAACACTGTCAGCAAACATCTCTGTCCTTTCCCTCGCTTTTGTAGAAAACATTGTGCTTCAACATTAAATATTTTGGTGTTCTTGTTTTTCTTATAGATTAATTTATCAGTTTAAGAAATTCGTCTTCTAATCCTAGTTTGGTATAAATAGTTTAATATAAATGGATATTGTATCTTAGCATATGTTCCCCCCATCCCCAGCATCTTGGGATAATCCTATGGGTTCCTTCCTTCCTCCTATCCCTATAATGGGATGAATGACATCAGAAGACATTTTTTTTTATCATTCAAGCATTCCTGTAATATTGGATTAAACCAATACCATTATTCTGTATTACTAATGTATTTCTTATGTCTCAGTGGACTTATTTTTCTAAGGAGAAGAATATTTATCATTATAATATTGTGAGGAGTGGGCGTGGCTCCTCTCACTATCATATCTATCAGGGACTTGCAGAACTTTTCTTCCCTTTCACACAACCTTGTGCTCTCCTGGTTGACGGGTAGTTCCCAAGGGAGGAATGCTTCTTTAGATGACAGATTTCAACAAAGTGAAAGTTCAAATGCCACCTGGGTGTATTTGGCTCTTCTTGAAACAAAAGGGATAGAAAACACTAAGTATATTGACAGAGGTAATCGATCTGGAGATAGTCGAGGGGAAATTGGGTTTCTCCATACAGTGAGGACAGTGAGGGCTCTGAATGGAAGGCAGGATTTCCTCAGTAATTCATGTGTAATAGAATAGGCCAACTGTTATAGAGCTGTATACTGAGAAAAAATATTCCTCTTCCTAATGCCGGTGGATGGCTTTAAGCAATGTGGCTTTCTTTGCTGCTTCCCTTTGGCTGTACCTCTTCTGTTCTTGGAATGAAACTCACTCCAGGGTAGATCCCACTACCAGCCGACTCTCCTTATTAGCCCTCCTGCAAACAAGACGTTTTGTAGCCCCTCGGGGGATTTTCTCAACCTTGGAAAAGTATGTAGTTTTAATTTACATTCTATTTTTTTCTGAGAGCTGGCTACGAGCATCCTTTCTCTGCCTCCTCTCTTTCCCTTACTTACAACTGTTTAG
Organism: Nycticebus coucang; assembly: GCF_027406575.1. Taxonomy (NCBI): domain Eukaryota; kingdom Metazoa; phylum Chordata; class Mammalia; order Primates; family Lorisidae; genus Nycticebus; species Nycticebus coucang. The sequence continues at coordinate 12,948,205 of NC_069792.1, forward strand.
AAAATCCCCTTTATCTTGTGGTTCAGTATCATGGTCATCCTCTGGTTTTATCCAACAGCAGTTATGTTACTTTGCTTTTTTGTTTGTTGCTCCTATCTTCAAATTAGAAATCTCAGAGTTCATTATACTTAAATTGATATTAGCATTAATACCTGTATCCTCCCCTTTATTTTCCATTTGTTTTATAGGGTCTAAAAGAGTGATATATTGTTTGGATTTCCTGTGGAATGAAATATAAAAGATTTTTTTCTTTTTTTTACTTAGAGGCAGCATGCTGAAATAAAAATGGTGTAGGCTCTGCCATTAGCAGAACTTGGTTTGGATTATTTTTATCACACCTATTAGATGCTTCATATTGAATAAGTTATCATTGGAATCTTTCCCTGTCTGGAAACCTTGGAGGGTTTTGTCATTAAATGAGGTAAGAGAAAAGTCTGGAACATATGAATCACTTAATAAATGTTAGTTCCCGTCCTTTAAATGATTGAGGGTTAAATCTTATTTAAAAGAGAAAAAAGGATGAGGAGGTGGAGGAGGAGAAATATCTTTATGCAGATCAGCTTGGTAAACCTAGATATTAGTATTACTAAAGGAAGTTTATGAACCATATTGTATCAATATCCTAGAGGCTGGCCAAAGGAACAAAAGTAAACTATTAACTACAAACAATCCAAGATCGTCTCTAGAACACTAACTATGAAACAAACTATTAAATGGCGGTGACTAAACGTCTACTCCTAAGATAAAAATAACTCATTTGTTTGATGGCCTACACAGTGTCATACATTTTTGAATTAATTACAATTGTTTGAATTGGCTGAGATCATATGACAATCCAGTTTTCAGTCTTCTTCTGACAGTCTTCCGAGTTTCAGCTCCATGCAATGCAACAATAGGCTAAAGCTGAATCTGCCTGCCCCCTTTAGACAAGCCTGTCCTCGCCTGCGGCCAGGGCCACACCTCCTGCCTGGCCCTGTAAACCTTTCTGTTTGCCATGCCTATTGTAAATGGTCAGTGAAAATAGCAAAATTTCTAGAATATTATTTTTTTATTTGCCAAAGCAAAATTATTTTATAAATTATAAAAATAATAGACTTAAATTTGACAAGCAATATTTCCAGCCACCTCTAACTATTAAATGACAAATGAATAGGTTGATCAAATAAATATAGTATTAAAATCAACTGTCTGGAAACTTCTGCTGTTGCAGGAAGACGAGGCCCAATGGAGAGAAAGAGCACCCAAACACCATGTTTATAAGAGAAAGGGCTTTATTCACCAGCCGAGAGCTATGGCATAGTAGAATTCCAAATGGCCGTGCTCCTGGCCTGGCTTGGTCTTTCCCTTTTTTTTTTTTTTTTTTTTTGTAGAGACAGAGTCTCACTGTACTGCCCTCAGGTACAGTGCCATGGCGTCACATGGCTCACAGCAACCTCTAACTCTTGGGCTTACGCGATTCTCTTGCCTCAGCCTCCCGAGCAGCTGGGACTACAGGCGCCCGCCACAACACCCGGCTATTTTTTTGTTGCAGTTTGGCCGGGGTTGGGTTTGAACCCGCCACCCTCGGCATATGGGGCTGGCGCCCTACTCACTGAGCCACAGGCGCCACCCGGTCTTTCCCTTTTTATCAAGAGTGAAAAAGTTCCAACACACAGGTACCCTTTTCATTGGCCCAGTTTGAATCAAGCGGGAGATGCTATTCCAGCCCCCACAGAACTACAGGATTTCATGGAACTTGGAAATTTCCAAGTTCCAGGAAGTTAAGTCCACAAATTCCTAAGAGCTGAGTCACCATGGAGAGGACCCTGCAGGTGTATCTTTGTGGTCTCCTTGAGAAGACCTGTTCTCCTAGACCTCACCCTTCTCAGGTATCCTCCCTCACTGCAATGGCAGATTTTTGTTTTTAAGGCTGTAAGGAGTAATCCTAGAACTCTGGGAGGCTAAGGCAGGAGGATTGCTTGAGCTCAAGAATTCAAGACCAGCCTGAGCAAGAATGAGACCTGGGGTCTGTACCAAAAATAGAAAAACTAGCCAGGCACTGAGGAAGGCCCCTGTAGTCACAACTACCTGATAGGCTGGGGCAAGAGGATCATTTAAGCCAAAGAGTTTGAGGTTGCTGTAAGGTAGGCTGATGCTATGGCCCACTAGTTGGGAAAAAGAGTAAGACTCTGTCTCAAAAATTTAAAAAAAAATTAATAAAATAAAAAAGCTTTAAATAAAAGATGACATTATTTGTGCCAGATTCTCGACTCTATACCTTTGGATTTTTTTGTCTTCCATGTACTTGAATACTTTGAAGTCAACCAGGGCTGACTGCAGAGGACTCTTTGTGCAATCCAATCAGGCTAATTTCAATTTTAAGTGCAGGAGACAGGCATGCTTTTCATTGCCTGCTTTGTGAAGCTGAGATGGATTGGCTAGTGTTGTGTTAGTAAGATTTCTAACTGCTTAGAAATTTGGACAAATGCTTAGGACAAAGGCTATCTTAAGTGAACTGTTAACTAATAAATAGACGTCAAGTCTTAAAATCTTCCACTGGCAAGTTTATGTTAAGAGCAAAGCTCCACTAAAGCACAGGACACATTTCACTTTGCAGTTTCATCTGAAAAGCTACCAGTATTTATATTCCCACAGGATTTGAATAAGAAGTGGAAATAAGGAGTACCTGTTTATAATAATATACAGACTTGTAAGAGCAAGAATAGGTAAGAAATAGTAGTTTCACGAAAATTCAAATACACTGAATTCCTATTTTGCCTTATCCATTTAAAATACTTTATAGAAATGTCTTTTTCAAAGAGTGGGTAGAATACAAAGAGGCAAGCACTTAAATAACTAAAATTGTTAATATCTTAGTTAAATAATAACCCAATAGGGCGGTGCCTGTGGCTCAAAGGAGTAGGGCGCCAGCCCCATATGCCAGAGGTGGCGGGTTCAAACCCAGCCAAAAACTGCAAATAATAATAGTAATAATAATAATAACCCAGCCAAAAACTGCAAATAATAATAATAATAATAACCCAATAAATAACTAAAATTATTTTTAAATTATTATATGTGTATTTTTACGCATGTGTGTTCTTAAGTGTAAAAAGTATCAAATCTTAATTTGAAAGGAAGCATGAGCTATATTAGATTTAGGAAAAATTAAAAGGTTTCTTAATAATTTTCTAGTTCTAGTTTTTATTACTTGAATTCTCGCAAGAGAAAGAGAAAAGCAAAATGTGCAAAATAATGGACAAAGCCAAAAAGAAAGCATACAAATTTGATAACGAACTTCAATTAGAATTAAGAGAATTTTAAAAATTGTTCTAATCAAAATAGCACCGACCTTTCATAGGCATTCGCTATTAGTCTAAGGCAGGTCTAACTGCTTTACGTGATTTACTCATTTAATTCTCATAATATTTGCGTGTGTTTAATATCTTTATTATCACCCTTTCACAGAGAAGGACATGAAGGTAATGTAAATTTCTCAAAGCCACGAAGTAAATCATGGCTCTCGTTTGCCAGGTATATATGTTTGACTTTCTCCATTGGAATGGACATTAGACACATCCCTAGGGATCTCTGAACACATTACTTCTGTCTAGTTCAGAGGCTCCAGGACATCTTCAGTTTGTCTGAAGCACACTGATAACTTTCTAACCTGCAGGGGGAGTTTATTGAAGCTTGGGGAGGGGAGGAGTATTTGGAGAAGGCTTCGCTGTGTGGTTGTTTCCATTGGGTCTTGAATTGGATTAAGAACTTCTAAGTATCTGCAAAAAGAATTGCAGCACCTGCTTTTTTCTGATTTCCATTTGCCTGAATTATAGACGACCATCCCTTCACCCTGAGTCTATATTTATCTTTTTTTTTTTTTTTTTTTTGTAGAGACAGAGTCTCACTTTATGGCCCTCGGTAGAGTGCTGTGGCCTCACACAGCTCACAGCAACCTCCAACCAGCCAGCCACCCTGTGCCTTTTTAGAGGACAATTTAAGCCATTTCCATTAATGGAGAATATTGATAAGCCTGGTAGAATTTTGGGTACCGAGTTTTTTGAAGGTCCAGTGGACATTTTTAATCCTTTCGCCACTGTGGGAGATGGAGTTTGATCAAAAGTTTCTGAGTGAGTTTACTTTTGTGGTAGAGGATTGTGCTGGTTATTATGGAGGATAGGTCTGAGAATATCCTGGAGAGCTGGTTTAGTTATGGCAAATTTCTTCAACATGTGAATGTCATTAAGTATTTAATTTCTCCATCATAAATGAGACTCAGTTTAGCTGGATACAGGATCCTGGGTTGAAAGTAAACTAATATGTTCCTTTTGGAAAGATGTTTGGGGAGAACACTTAGAGATCTAAAAATAGACCTGCCACTCGATCCTACAATTCCTCTACTAGGTATATACCCAGAAGACCAAAAATCACATTATAACAAAGATATTTGTACCAGAATGTTTATTGCAGCCTAATTCATAATTGCTAAGTCATGGAAGAAGCCCAAGTGCCCATCAATCCACCAATGGATTAATAAATTGTGGTATATGTACACCATGGAATATTATTTAGCCTTAAAGAAAGATGGAGACATCACTTCTTTCATGTTTACATGGATGTATCTGGAACATATTCTTCTTAGCAAAGTATCTCAAGAATGGAAGAAAAAGTATCCAAAGTACTCAGCCCTACTATGAAACTAATTTATAGCCTTCACATGAAAGCTATAACCCAATTATAATGTAAGAATATGAGGAAAGGGGAAAGGGAGGGGAGGAGAGGGAGGGAGGGTGATTGGTGGGACCACACCTATGGTGCATCTTACAAGGGTACATGTGAAACTTACTAAATGTAGAATATAATTGTCTTAACACAATAACTAAGAAAATGCCAGGAAGGCTATGTTAACCAGTGTAATGAAAATATGTCAAATGGTATATAAAACCAGTGTATGGTGCCCAGTGATTGCATTAATGTACACAGCTATGATTTAATAATAAATAAATTTAAAAAAAAGAACTTCTAAGTAAATTTGGAGAGGAAACGTAAGTGGTACTCATCTGGAACTTGCTTGTGGAAGGTGAAGCGCTGTTGGAAATTTACTTGGGTCAGAAAGAAATAGTATGAGATAAAGATGGATGATGATGGGCTTTGTAAACCATGCTTAGGACACCACCCTGTATCTGGACAGCTCTGCAAGCTGAAAGGCAGGGCTCCAAAAATCTTTTTGCATGTGCATGCTATGGGACATTTACTATGCAACAACAAGGAAAGGCCAGGACAGACCAGGGTGTGATAATAGTCAAGACTCTCAGCCAATTTTATGATTAAAATAATGTTTATATTAAATTTAGGAAAACTTACCTAGACTAATAAATTGCTTCCGTTCTTCCTATATCGGAATTGTTTTGGTCCAAGCTCAAAGTCAGGCCTCTTTGGTTATTTCTCTGGCTCTGCTCCTTCCCCTCTGCACTCACTGTTGTCTACAGCTTGCTCTTTCTCCTTACCCCTTAGACTGTGTCTCTGCACACTAATGTAGCATTGTCATAAACAAGTTCTGCATCTCCATGAGTCTACCAGATTCCAGCACTCCCAGGAAGATAAAAAATGTCCTGGCAAGTGAGAGCTGCTTCCCCATCCCGCATGATATTGCCTGTGTTTGAATCTAGAGCAATCTACCCTAAGTATTTCCAAACCCTTACTATTCCATTATTAAACAAAAATGTATGGAAGCCCAAGCACCAGGCCACCATACCACCATGCCCCTTTCTACATGATCTTCAGTCTCTGGGTCACTCTTCTACAATTAGAAAGAATTTAGGGCTCAGTTCATGCTTTTTTTTTTCCCCCATCCCAATTTCTACCATTTTTAGAGAAACTGTGTTCTTTGACCACTTGATCTCTAACTATTTTCACTTCTAGTCAATTTCAGCCAGTCGCTCCATGATGGGGACCTGGGCCTGTACATCTGCCAGAACCATCCATCCCTGAAACCTCAAACTCCTGTAGGCCACTGTCCACTTGCTAGAAATTGATCCTGTTAAGGATGCTGTCCTGTCTTCCTCCAAACTGCAACCGTGGTCTTTCCGTGTTACTTTCGTGCTATTGTAGCCCTCCTTTCAAAGCATTGGTCTGTGGTCTCCCTGACTATTTATTGAGGATAGTCAAGTTTTATTTTCCACATAGATGTCACCAGACAGTGACAGGGTTTCATAATGCAATTGCTAATAGAATTTTCACTCTAGAGAATAAATACCTAATATATTTGCTAATGGGAAAATGGCTTCTTATGGAGACTTTATTAAAGTTATATATGAGAGTAAAAACTAGTGAAATCCCAGTGTCCTGCTCTTGTTAGAATATATTTACATTTTTATTCAAAGATAGGCTTATTTGGCTTAGTAGTCAACTGGACATGAAGAAATAATTGAATTGTTTACATGAACCCATTATAATCTGTCTTCCTGTGCCCACATGAAAAAATTTAACCCTGACAAGATGTTTCTGTGACTAGAATAATTTTCTTGGCATGTCATATGAATTACACAGTATATTTTTATAATGTATATGTAAACATATCCATATAGTCTATTTCATTAGTCATGGTAGTTATGTTCTGTAAAGTTGATGGTTATTTCAAGGCTTGCACAACATATAACTATTTAAAGTTGATAACTTCAGTCTCATACAAAAAGGTCTACACTTTCATTTTCCTCCTTCACTTTGTGTTCTGGTAGCATGCACTTAGATCTTTTTACATGGTGCGTGCATTAACAAACTTTTGTGGCTGTTGTTATCCTTAATACATTAGTCTTTTAACTTTTATATTAAGATAGTACAAGGGAAGGGTACTCACTCTTGCTACTTCCATTCAACAAAGTACTGGAAATCCTAGTAAGAGCATTAGGCAAAATATTAATAATTTTTATTATTTTTAAAAAGCATCCAGATGAAAAGCAAGAAGTAAAGTTATCTCTGTTTGCAGAGGTCATGATCATATACACAGAAAACTCTAAGGCAGCAGTTCTCAACCTGTGGATTGTGACCCACAGAAACTGTACTAAAGGGTTGCAGCATTAGGAAGGTTGAGACCCACTGCTCTAAGGCCTTAACAACACAAAGATTTTTGAAACTAATAAACAAATTCAGCAAAGTTGCAGGATACAAAATCAAGACACAAAGAGTATCGATGTCTCTATACAAAACAACACCACACCCAAAGGAAAATTTAAAACACCCTATTTATGAAAGCTACAAACAAACAACAAAAATGCTGTAAGGAATAAATTTAATCAAAAGTGAAAGACTTATATGTTTATAAATCATTGATGAAAGAAATTAAAGATGGCAGGGGAGAGGGGGGAAAAAGGAAGACTTTAAAGAAGACACAGATAAAGAGAACAGCATCCATGCTCCTGAATCGGAAGAATTAGTATTATATTTTAAAAAGTTCATGTTATCTGATTTTCCTCTCGTTTGCTCATCTGGGGTCCCCTATTTGCTGTTGCATGTCCAGGAGGATTCAGGTGTCTCTGCAGCAGCCTCTGTCACCCTGTGGCCTGCAGATATTGGGAGATCTGTAGCGATGACGCTAGTACATACCAGAAGCTGGAAAATGGGCTTGCTGTCTCTACGCCAGACCTCATCACATGCCTGGAGAAAAACAAAGAACCCTGGAAGGTGAAGACACACCAGACAGTACTCAAGCACACAGTTATGTCTAATCATTCAACCAAAGACCATTTGCAAGAGCTGGGCACAAATATTTTATTTCCAGAGAGGATCCTGAGAAGATATCAAACCTGTGGTCCTGAGAATTTAAACTTAACAAAAGACTGGGAAAGTCTGTATGAGTGTAAGGAAGAGAAAGTATGTTCCAGTGGAATTGACCAATATTTTACAGATACTCATGGCGAAATCTTCCAATGTAGTAAATGTTTGAAAGTCTTCAGAAAATTGTCAAATCTAAATAGACATAAGACAATATATACTGTAGAGAAAAGGTTTAAATGTAAAAAGTGTAGGAAAGCTTCTCACCAATGCTCGCACATTACAGAACATAAGATAATTCATATTGGAGAAAAACAGTACAAATGTAAAGAAGTTAGCAAAGGCTTCCAATCTTGCTAAAGACTTTTTAAGCATAAGAGACTTCACACTGGAGAGAAACTCTACAATTATGAAAATTCTGGCAAATGTCTTAGCCACATTTCAAAATATGATAAGCACGAGGGTATTGATACTGGAGGAAAACCCTATAACTATAAAGAATGTGACAAATTTACCAACCAGTACTCACACCATTCTGGATATCAAAGAATTAATTCTGGAGAGAAAGCCTACAAATGTCAAGAATGTGGCATAGCCGGGCAGCCGAGTAACAGCTTCCTTGCATCTGGGCACCGTGAGTCGGGGGAGATAGGACTCCAGGCATCTCTGGCTGGTGGCAACTGCCTATCATTACTCCTATGAGGCTACAGGGAGTCAGCGAGAGACTTCTGGACCCCAAGAGGAGGACTAAAACAGTGGAAAACCGGCAAGTGGTCGCGTGTGTTCAATCCGTCTAAACCCGCCCACAACTTCCACAGGCACAAGATCTTAAAGAGCAAGAGGAAGTGAAAGAAAAATTAGGGCAAGGAAACAGATAAAAGAAATCACTCATGAGGAAGAATCAGCAGAAAACTCCAGGCAACATGAAGAACCAGTCCAGAACGACCCCGCCAAGGGACCATGAGGTAGCTACTGCAGAGGATTCCACCTATACAGAAATGTTAGGAATGACAGAAAGGGAATTTAGAATACACATGTTGAAAACAATGAAAGAAATGATGGAAACAATGAAGGAAACTGCTAATAAAGTGGAAAATAACCAAAAGGAAATCCAAAAACAGAGTCAAATCAGAGATGAACGATATGAAGAATATAAAAAGGATATAGCAGAGCTGAAGGAAATGAAACAGTCAATCAGGGAACTTAAAGATGCAATGGAAAGTATCAGCAACAGGTTAGACCATGCAGAAGAAAGAATTTCAGAGGTAGAAGACAAAGTTTTTGAGATAACTCAGATAGTAAAAGAGGCAGAAAAGAAGAGAGAGAAAGCAGAACGTTCACTGTCAGAATTATGGGACTTTATGAAGCGTTCCAACATACGAGTTATAGGAATTCCAGAAGGGGAAGAAGAATGCCCCAGAGGAATGGAAGCCATACTAGAGAATATTATAAAAGAAAATTTCCCAAACATCACCAAAGAGTCTGACACACTGCTTTCAGAGGGATATCGGACCCCAGGTCGCCTCAACTCTAACCGAGCTTCTCCAAGACACATTGTGATGAACCTGTCCAAAGTCAAGACAAAAGAAAAGATTCTGCAAGCTGCCAGGAGTAAGCGCCAGTTGACCTACAGGGGCAAATCCATCAGAGTGACCGCAGACTTCTCTAATGAAACTTTCCAAGCAAGAAGACAATGGTCATCTACCTTTAATCTACTTAAACAGAACAATTTTCAGCCCAGAATTCTGTACCCTGCTAAGCTAAGCTTCAGAATTGATGGAGAAATCAAATCATTTACGGATATACAAACATTGAGGAAATTCGCCACAACGAGACCAGCTCTACAGGAAATACTTCAACCTGTTCTGCACACTGACCACCACAATGGATCAGCAGCAAAGTAAGAACTCAGAAATCAAAGGACAGAGCCTAACCTCCACACTGATGCAAAAGATAAAACCAAGCAATGGACTCTCACCAAATAAGACGAATAGAATACTACCACACTTATCAATTATCTCCATAAATGTTAATGGCTTGAATTCCCCACTGAAGAGACATAGATTGGCTGACTGGATTAAAAAACACAAGCCATCCATCTGCTGTCTGCAAGAAACACACCTGGCTTCAAAAGACAAATTAAAGCTCCGAGTCAAGGGATGGAAGACAATTTTTCAGGCAAATGGAATTCAGAAGAAAAGAGGAGTTGCAATCTTATTTTCAGATACATGTGGGTTTAAAGCAACTAAAGTCAAAAAAGACAAAGATGGTCACTTTATATTGGTCAAGGGAAAACTACAACAAGAAGACATTTCAATTCTAAATATTTATGCACCCAATTTAAATGCTCCCAGATTCTTGAAGCAGACCTTACTCAGTCTGAGCAATATGATATCTGATAATACCATCATAACAGGGGACTTTAACACACCTCTTACAGAGTTGGACAGATCCTCTAAACAGAAATTAAACAAAGATGTAAGAGATTTAAATGAGACCCTAGAACAACTATGCTTGATAGACGCATATAGAACACTCCATCCCAAAGATAAAGAATATACATTCTTCTCATCACCCCATGGAACATTCTCCAAAATTGATCATATCCTGGGACACAAAACAAATATCAACAGAATCAAAAGAATTGAAATTTTACCTTGTATCTTTTCAGACCATAAGGCACTAAAGGTGGAACTCAACTCTAACAAAAATGCTCGACCCCACCCAAAGGCATGGAAATTAAACAATCTTCTGTTGAATAACAGATGGGTGCAGGAACAAATAAAACAGGAAATCATTAACTTCCTTGAGCATAACAACAATGAAGACACAAGCTACCAAAATCTGTGGGATACTGCAAAAGCAGTTTTGAGAGGAAAATTCATCGCTTTAGATGCCTACATTCGAAAAACAGAAAGAGAGCACATCAACAGTCTCACAAGAGATCTTATGGAATTGGAAAAAGAAGAACAATCTAAGCCTAAACTCAGTACAAGAAAAGAAATATCCAAAATCAAATCAGAGATCAATGAAATTGAAAACAAAAGAATCATTCAGAAAATTAATGAAACAAGGAGTTGGTTTTTTGAAAAACTAAATAAAATAGATAAACCATTGGCCAGACTTACTAGAAATAGAAAAGTAAAATCTCTAGTAACCTCAATCAGAAACGATAAAGGGGAAATAACAACTGATCCCACAGAGATACAAGAGATCATCTCTGAATACTACCAGAAACTCTATGCCCAGAAATTTGACAATGTGAAGGAAATGGATCAATATTTGGAATCACACCCTCTCCCTAGACTTAGCCAGGAAGAAATAGACCTCCTGAACAGACCAATTTCAAGCACTGAGATCAAAGAAACAATAAAAAAGCTTCCAACTAAAAAATGCCCTGGTCCAGATGGCTTCACTCCAGAATTCTATCAAACCTTCAAGGAAGAGCTTATTCCTGTACTGCAGAAATTATTCCAAAAAATTGAGGAAGAAGGAATCTTCCCCAACACATTCTATGAAGCAAACATCACCCTGATACCAAAACCAGGAAAAGACCCAAACAAAAAGGAGAATTTCAGACCAATCTCACTCATGAATATAGATGGAAAAATTCTCAACAAAATCCTAGCCAATAGATTACAGCTTATCATCAAAAAAGTCATTCATCATGATCAAGTAGGCTTCATCCCAGGGATGCAAGGCTGGTTTAACATACGCAAGTCCATAAACGTTATCCACCATATTAACAGAGGCAAAAATAAAGATCACATGATCCTCTCAATAGATGCAGAAAAAGCATTTGATAAAATCCAGCATCCTTTTCTAATTAGAACACTGAAGAGTATAGGCATAGGTGGCACATTTCTAAAACTGATTGAAGCTATCTATGACAAACCCACAGCCAATATTTTACTGAATGGAGTAAAACTGAAAGCTTTTCCTCTTAGAACTGGAACCAGACAAGGTTGTCCTCTGTCACCTTTACTATTCAACATAGTGCTGGAAGTTCTAGCCAATACAATTAGGCAAGACAAGGAAATAAAGGGAATCCAAATGGGAGCAGAGGAGGTCAAACTCTCCCTCTTTGCTGGCGACATGATCTTATACTTAGAGAACCCCAAAGACTCAACCACAAGACTCCTAGAAGTCATCAAAAAATACAGTAATGTTTCAGGATATAAAATCAATGTCCACAAGTCAGTAGCCTTTGTATACACCAATAACAGTCAAGATGAGAAGCTAATTAAGGACACAACTCCCTTCACCATAGTTTCAAAGAAAATGAAATACCTAGGAATATACCTAACGAAGGAGGTGAAGGACCTCTATAAAGAAAACTATGAACTCCTCAGAAAGGAAATAGCAGAGGATATTAACAAATGGAAGAACATACCATGCTCATGGATGGGAAAAATCAACATTGTTAAAATGTCTATACTTCCCAAAGCAATCTACCTATTCAATGACATTCCTATCAAAGTACCTACATCGTACTTTCAAGATTTGGAAAAAATGATTCTGCGTTTTGTATGGAACCAGAAAAAACCCCGTATAGCTAAGGCAGTTCTTAGTAACAAAAATAAAGCTGGGGGCATCAGCATACCAGATTTTAGTCTGTACTACAAAACCATAGTGCTCAAGACAGCATAGTACTGGCACAAAAACAGAGACATAGACACTTGGAATCGAATTGAACACCAAGGAATGAAACTAACATCTTACAACCACCTAATCTTCGATAAACCAAACAAGAACTTACCTTGGGGGAAAAACTCCCTATTCAATAAATGGTGTTGGGAGAACTGGATGTCTACATGTAAAAGACTGAAACTGGACCCACACCTTTCCCCACTCACAAAAATTGATTCAAGATGGATAAAGGACTTAAATTTAAGGCATGAAACAATAAAAATCCTCAAAGAAAGCATAGGCAAAACACTGGAAGATATTGGCCTGGGGGAAGACTTCATGAAGAGGACTGCCATGGCAATTGCAACAACAACAAAAATAAAAAAATGGGACTTCATTAAACTGAAAAGCTTCTGTACAGCTAAGGAGACAATAACCAAAGCAAAGAGACAACCCACACAATGGGAAAGGATATTTGCATATTTTCAATCAGACAAAAGCTTGATAACCAGGATCTATAGAGAACTCAAATTAATCCACATGAAAAAAGCCAACAATCCCTTATATCAATGGGCAAGAGACATGAATAGAAGTTTCTCTAAAGACGACAGACGAATGGCTAACAAACACATGAAAAAATGTTCATCATCTCTATATATTAGAGAAATGCAAATCAAAACAACCCTGAGATATCATCTAACCCCAGTGAGAATGGCCCACATCACAAAATCTCAAAACTGCAGATGCTGGCGTGGATGTGGAGAGAAGGGAACACTTTTACACTGCTGGTGGGACTGCAAACTAGTACAACCTTTCTGGAAGGAAGTATGGAGAAACCTCAAAGCACTCAACCTAGACCTCCCATTTGATCCTGCAATCCCATTACTGGGCATCTACCCAGAAGGAAAGAAATCCTTTTATCATAAGGACACTTGTACTAGACTGTTTATTGCAGCTCAATTTACAATCACCAAAATGTGGAAACAGCCTAAATGCCCACCAACCCAGGAATGGATTAACAAGCTGTGGTATATGTATACCATGGAATACTATTCAGCTATTAAAAAAATGGAGACTTTACATCCTTCGTATTAACCTGGATGGAAGTGGAAGACATTATTCTTAGTAAAGCATCACAAGAATGGAGAAGCATGAATCCTATGTACTCAATCTTGATATGAGGACAATTAATGACAACTAAGGTCATGGGGGGGAAGCAGAAAGAGGGATGGAGGGAGGGGGGTGGGGCCTTAGTGTGTGTCACACTTTATGGGGGCAAGACATGATTGCAAGAGGGACTTTACCTAACAATTGTAATCAGTGTAACTGGCTTATTGTACCCTCAATGAATCCCCAACAATAAAAAAAAAAAAAGAATGTGGCATAGCCTTTAACCAGTACTCAGACCTTTCTAGACATCAAAGAATTCATTCTGGAGACAAACCCTACAAATGTCAAGTATGTGGCAAAGCCTTTAACCAGTACTCAAACCTTTCTAGACATACAAGAATTCATTCTGGAGAGAAACACTACAAATGTGAAGAATGTGGCAAAGCCTTTAATCAGTACTCACACCTTTCTAAACATCAAAAATTCATTCTGGAGACAAACCCTACAAATGTGAAGAATGTGGAAAAGGCTTTAACAGTTCTTTAACCCTTTATAGACATCAAAGAATTAATTCCAAAAAGAAACCCTACAAATGTCAACAATGTGGCAAAACCTTTAACCAGTACTCACAGCTTTCTAGACATCAAAGAATTCATTCTAGAGACAAACCCCACAAATGTCAAAAATGTGACAGAGCCTTCAAATGGTACTCAACCTTTTCTGTACATCAAAGAATTCACTCTGGAGAGAAACCCTACAAAAGTTCATGTTACCTAAAGTGATCTATGAATTTAATTCAATCTTTATTAAAATCCTAATGGCATTCTTTATAGAAATAGAAAAAAAAGCCTAAAATTCGTATAGAACCATAAAAGACCCCTAATAAACAAAGCAATCTTAAGCAAAAAGAGCAAAACATAGGCATCACACACCTTGATTCCAAAGTATGTCACAAAGGTATTGTGATCAAAACAGCGTGATACAGGCAAAAAAAGAAAAAAAAAAAAAAAAAGACATGTAGAGCAATGGAACAGAAGAGAGAGAAAAGAGAGCCCAGAAATAAATACTACTAACTGATCTTTTAAAAAGGTGTCTAAAATGCATGATAGGGCAATATATGCTATGGCAAAAACTGGATACCAACATGAAGAAAAATAAAATTGTATCCTTATATAAAAACCAACTCAAAATGAATTGAAGACTTAAGTGTAACCAAATAAATATTGAAAACAAGTAAATAATGGAAGAAATCATAGGTAAAGAGCTTTGTAACATTGATCTGGGCAATAATGTTTTGGAAATGACCCCAAAGCACAGACAACAAAAGAAAAAATAGACAAGCTGGATTTCATCAAACTGTAACACTTCTGCACAGCAAAGGAAATAATTAATGGAGTGAGAAGACCTATTCCATCTACGGAATCGGAGAAAATATATATGTATACAAACCATAATATCTGATAAAAGGCTGATATCAAAAATACATGAGGAACTCATACAACTTGAAAGCAAAAAAATTAACTGCCTATTTAAATATTGGGAAAAGGAACTGAGGAAACACTTCTCAAAAGAAGACTTACAAACAGGGAACAGGTATATAAAAAAGTGCTCAACATCACTATCATCAGAGCACAATGGTTTATCACAGCACACCTGTTAGAATAACTACTATCCAAAAGACAAAAGATAACAAGCATCAATGAGGATGTGGGAACAAAGAAAACCCAGTCAGTGTTGGTGGGAATGTAAATTGGAACAACTATTATAGAAAAAAATATGGAGGTTCTGCAAAAAATTAAAAATAAAACTACCATACAATTCAGCAATCCCCCTCTGGGTATATACCCAAAGGAAATAAAATCAGTATCTTGAAGAGGTATCTGCATCCCCATGTTTAAGGCAGAATTATTCACAGAAACAAATAAATTTCCATAAATATATGAATGGAATGGGTACAGATACACACACACACAAGGTCTGACAATTAAATTCATAAATTTATCCTGGAAAAAGTGCTATATACCTCTTTGGTGAATATCACTATGGTCACCTTTGAAGTACTCCATTTGGGACATATGAACTGAACCAGTGCCTAGACTACCCTTCAAAGCAATTTTGGAGCTCTTTTTCTAGAATGGTCATCAGAACTGTTGTCATATTAGCTTTTAGGTCCTGAATGTCATCAAAATGCCTTCTTTTCAATATTTTCTTCATATTCATGTAAAGAAAAAGTCAGGGGGGGGCCAGATTAAGTGATTAGGGCACTTCCAGGTTTTCCTGCTCAGCACATGTCTAAAAATGGATGTAAAATCCTGAGGGTATTGATTGGGAGGTTACAAATAAATTTTAATTAGTGACTGAATTTGCTAATATGGATTCTGAGGATAGTTAGTATTGACTGTATATATATATATATATCATTATTATTTTTATTAAATCATAGCTGTGTACATTAATGCGATCGTGGGGTACCTGACTGTATATTTTGTGTGTATGTGTGTGCATGTGTTTGTGCGTTCACTGCTGCATACCATGTTGCATAATTCAAAAGTTTAGTTAGAACAGACTACAGAGTAAAGCTTAAGCTACTCATGCAGGCATTCAAGAGCATCAATGGTCTAGAACTACTCTACTACCACTACTACTAACATAAGGTTTGCACTTATTTCTTTATAATTGCTGGGGTTCAGGAGTCCCGGTTCCCCAAACCCGGTTGACCAAGCTTTATTGATTCAGCTGAGCTAGAAAGTTCAACTGAGGTCCTGCAGCAATGGAAAGCAAAAGTGAGTGGAAACTGACAATAAAAATGGATCGACCCGGGCACTGTGGATGGGAAGAAAAGTAACTTATGCAAGTTTGAGGGTAACCAAGAGAGATTTTATTTAGAAATAACAAAGACAAAGTTTAGTGCACTTCCAAAGAGAACTGGAAGTGGGTCCCTCTCATGAAGGAGAAAGGTAAGAGAAAGTGAGAGAGATGAGACAAAGGTCTACAGGGGGATAAATATTCTCTGTCTGAAATTGGTTGCAAATCTTCCATTGGCTTCTCTGCACCTCCAGTCAGTATTGCCCATTTCTATTGGCCATTGATTGTCTCTTTCTATGGGTCATTGGTTACCTAGTTTACTTCATACCATATTCTTTTGGGCCCTCCACACCTCCTGGTTCAGCAGGCAAGGTTCTCCTCCCACACCCCTGGAAGACCCTTTCTCAGTGACCCTTCTCAATAATCTTGTTTCTCCTTCAGATACTAAGTTCTTGAAGGGCAGGGTCATAGTTTTATTTAGTGTATCTCTGACTCCTGCTACAGTGCTTAGTTGATTGCAGTGTATCAATTAATATTTGAGCTATTCTTCTTGTCATTATATTCTTTTTAGGAAAGAATGGTCAGACAGGAAGAAGAAGTCAGCCTAGAGGGCCATGGTCCACAGTGTCCTACATTACAGAAAGGTTCAGAAGGAACAGGGACTGAGGAAAAGTTGTAGGATCTGTGATGACCACAGCTGTCACTCAGGTGGCTGCCCTCACTGCCAGTGAGCAGAAGAGGGGAGGCTGACTTAGACATGTCTTTTTCCAAAGGCCATGCTTTTCCCTCTGAGCATATCATCTCCTTTTCAGAAAGGGGCACGAGAAGGAAAGGAAACTAGATTTACAGTAGCTTTGGGGGGGTTGCTAATTTGCAAAGAGTGGTAGGTATGTTTGGGTAAGCATCCTGGAGCTGGACTGTGAACCACCTTGAATTATGAAGGAGATCTCAAAGACGATGCCAATTTCTTACTTCCTGTAGGGAAGGCAAAATTCAACCAGGCCTTCTCTCCTGCAACTTGCATCCCTGGGCACCCAGCAAGTTCCGAGGACTGACAAGAATCTGACAATTTTGGACAACAGAAAAAAAACACAGGCACTCTTTAAGTAAAAATTTTAGAGCTAAAGTTCTTCTGAGTAGAGCTGCTGGTCATCATTAGACAGGATTTTACTCGTAGCATTAGAAGATTAAGACACACACGCACACAAAAAAAAAATTAAACTTGTAGCTAGAATCTGACTTGGAGTGTCCAGAGACTTTGTCATTCAAGATCAGAGTTGGTATCTTATGGTTTCTAGGATAAGGACTAAGCCATTTGCCTTCCCATTTTTTGATTGTTAAATGAAGCTCATGCTTTAAATGATGATGATGTGGTATAGAATATTTGTTGTACTACCTTTATCTTCATCTTATGACTTAGACAAAATAGTAATGAAAGAAAAGTTTGCCTGAATTTGTGTGATAAGTGAGGCCCAGAGGATCTACTTCTATTTTCTGCAGAGTAAGTTAATCTATCCAAATAGTAGCATGTTTATATGTTTTATCTTTATGCATATATATATATATATATATCTTTGGTGCTGTGACTCAAATTTGAACTTTAAGTTCATATGCTACTTATGATGCAAACACTGCTTTCTTCTTTTTTATTATTAAATCATAGCTGTGTACATTAATGTGATCATGAGGTACCATACACTGGTTTTATAAACAGTTTGACACATTTTCATCACACTGGTTAACATAGCCTTCCTGGCATTTTCTTAGTTTTTGCATTAAGACATTTACATTCTACATTTACTAAGTTTCACATGTACCCTTGTAAGATGCACCACAGGTGTAATCCCACCAATCACCTTCTTTCCACCCATACTTCCTCCCTCCCTCCCCTCCCCATATTCTTAGGTTATAACTGGGTTATAGCTTTCACGTGAAAGCCATAAATTAGTTTCATAGTAGGGCTGAGTACATTGGATACTTTTTCTTCCATTCTTGAGATACTTTACTAAGAAGAATATGTTCCAGCTCCATCCATGTAAACATGAAAGAGGTAAAGTCTTCATCTTTCTTTAAGGCTGCATAATATTCCATGGTGTACATATACCACAATTTATTAATCCATTCGTGGATCGATGGGCACTTGGACTTTTTCCATGACTTAGCAATTATGAATTGGGCTGCAATAAACATTCTGGTACAAATATCTTTGTTATAATGTGATTTTTGGTCTTCTAGGTATATACCTAGTAGAGGAATTACAGGATTGAATGGCAGATCTATTTTTAGATCTCTAAGTGTTCTCCAAACATCATTCCAAAAGGAATGTATTAATTTGCATTCCCACCAGCAGTGTAGAAGTGATCCCTTTTCTCCACATCCATGCCAACATCTCTGGTCTTGGGACTTTGTGATTTGAGCTAATCTTACTGGAGTTAGATGGTATCTCAAGGTAGTTTTGATTTGCATTTCTCTGATGATTAAAGATGTTGAGCACTTTTTCATATGTCTGTAGGCCATGCACCTGTCTTCTTCAGAGAAGTTTCTCTTCAAGTCCCTTGCCCAGCCTGTGATAGGATCACTTGTTCTTTTCTTGCTTATACGTTTGAGTTCTCTGTGGATTCTGGTTATTAAACCTTTGTCAGAGACATAACCTGCAAATATCTTCTCCCACTCTGAGGGCTGTCTATTTGCTTTATTTACTGTGTTCTTGGCTGTGCAGAAGCTTTTTAGTTTGATCAGGTCCCAGTAGTGTATTTTTGAAGCTGCTTCAATTGCCCAGGGGGTCGCCCTCATGAAATACTTGCCCAGACCGATTTCTTCAAGGGTTTTCCCTGCACTCTCTTCTAGTATTTTTATAGTTTCATATCTTAAGTTTAAATATTTAATCCAGTGAGAGTCTATCTTAGTTAGTGGTGAAAGGTGTGGGTCCAGTTTCAGTCTTCTGCAGGTTGCCAGCCAGTTCACCCAGCACCATTTGTTAAATAGGGAATCATTTCCCCACTGAATGTTTTTAATTGGCTTGTCAAAGATCAAATAATGGTAAGTAGCTGGACTCATCTCTTGATTCTCTATTCTGTTCCAGACATTTACTTCTCTGTTTTTGTGCCAGAACCATGCTCTTTTGATCACTATTGATTTATAGTATAGTCTGAGGTCAGGTAGCGTGATTCCTCCTGCTTTATTTTAATTTCTGAGTAATGTCTTGGCTATTCAAAGTTTTTTCTGATTCCATATAAAATGAAGTATTATTTTTTGAAGATCTTTAAAGTATGACAGTGGAGCTTTAACAGGGATTGCATTAAAATTGTATATTGCTTTGGGTAGTATAGCCATTTTAACAATTTTGATTCTTCCTAGCCATGAGCATGGTATGTTTTTCCATTTGTTAACATTTTCAGCTATTTCTTTTCTTAGAGTTTCATAGTTCTCTTCATAGAGATCTTTCACGTCCTTTATTAGATAAACTCCCAAATAGTTCATCTTTGGCACTACTGTGAATGGAATAGAGTCCTTGACTTTTTTCAGCTTGACTATTGTTGGTATATATAAAGGCTACTGATTTACAAATGTTGATTTTGTAACCTGAGATGCTGCTGTATTCCTTGATCGCTTCTAAGAGTTTTGTAGTAGAATCCCTGGTATTTTTCAGATATACAATCATATCATCTGTGAAGAGCGAAAGTTTGATCTGTTCTGATCCTATATGGATACCCTTGATCACCTTTTCTTCCCTAATTGCGATGGCTAAAACTTCCATTACAATGTTAAAGAGTAGTGGGGACAATGGGCAGCCTTGTCTGGTTCCTGATCCGAGTGGAAATGATTTCAATTTAACTCCATTCAATACGATATTGGCTGTGGGTTTGCTGTAGATGGCCTCTATCAGTTTAAGAAATGTCCCTTCTATACCAATTTTCTTAAGTGTTCTGATCATGAAGGGATGCTGGATATTATCAAAAGCTTTTTCTGCATCAATTGAGAGACTCATATGGTCTTTGTTTTTTAATTTGTTTATGTGCTGAATTATACTTATAGATTTATGTGTATTGAACCAGCCTTGAAACCCTGGGATAAAACCGACTTGGTCATGATGTATAATTTGTTTGATGTGTTGCTGGATTCTGTTTGTTAGGATCTTGTTGAATATTTTTGCATCTATATTCATTAGTGATATCGATCTATAATTTTCTTTTCTTTTTGGGTCTTTTCCTGGTTTGGGGATCAGGGTGATGTTTGCTTCATAGAACGTGTTGGGTAGTCTTCCTTCTTTTTCTACCTTTTGGAACAGGTTGAGTAATATAGGTACTAGTTCTTCTTTAAAGGTTTGGTAGAATTCTGACGTGAAGCCATCTGGTCCCGGGCTTTTCTTTTTAGGGAGATTTTGTATGGTTGATGCTATTTCAGAACTTGATGTTGGCCTGTTCAACATTTCCACTTGATTCTGGCTAAGTCTTGGAAGGTGACCACTGCTTTCTTCTGTGCTATTCTTTGGTAAAGCATTTAGAAAAAGCTCCTCCACTTAGTTTGCTCAGAAATACTAAGGAAGTTAGTCATTTTACATAACTGAGTCAATTTCAATGATGAATGCTATTTTCTAACATGAGTTATAAGTATATGAATTTAAAATTAGATCATATTTATGTCTGTCATTTAAAAAATATATTGAAAATAGGATTTGCTAAAAACATTTATGATACTATAGAAAATTCAATAGCGTCCATTTAAAAGTTAACAGCAGACAGAAATCTTCTGAAGCACTTGTGTCAGACGTAGGGTCAGCCGGAGTCTGAGGAGGTGACAGGCTGACCTGGTAGACTTACCTGTGTGCGCACCCCCCAAAGCCTCTGTCAATGAGTGCAAGCATGAGATTATCCTTGGACAGGAACAAAGAGCCAAAGTTTCTGGAAATAAATGTCTATCTAACCTCATGTAGAGCTTTTTGGATTAACATCTTCATTGATACCTCTTTTGCCTAGTAGAAATCTTCCCTTTTCATCACTGCCCATCAACAAACCTTTATTAAGCCTCCTGAAGGTGTCCAAAACTGTGTCCAAGTAGCAGGTGCAGGCAGGCAGGGTGAGCCAGGATTGCAGCCCATGATGAACTCTAAAAGAGTTCTGCTGCTCTCTGACATAGTATGCCTATTCTTTGAGATTATAATGCTGTATTTGAAATGAATGTTACTGTCATCCCTTTTTAAAAAGGGAATGCTAATCTCACTATCTAAGGTGATTCATGGATGTGACAAATTTCTCAGGGTTCTTCTATCTCTTCTTCCTTTTCTACTATGATAAAAGGAAATAAGCCAAAGTATTTATAGAGTGAAATATATTTCTGTTCTCCACACCTTTCCTGTTTCACCAAAGAAACAGCAAAAGTCAAATTCCTTTGTCACTTACACCATAGTGGGTAGGGATGGCTGTCATGTAGCCCAGGTACTTTTGTGCCCAGGGCAAACCCTCAATTGTTATTCATGAACAGAGAACACATACCATTGGAGAAACAGAATGCAATGGTATTAGTAGGGCTAAAAATGAGAGATAGAAAAGTAATTTGAGCATCTTGGGAAAAAATACCAATCATAGCATTCTACATGCCAGAAAAAATGAACGATCGTATAGACATATGAAATTATGCTATTATAGTTCCATTATGGATGATATGCAGAACATAATCATTTTATCTTTAAATAATGTTACCTAATAATTAGAAAGGCTTAACTTATCTTATATAAGATTTGGTAATCTGGCCCTTGTAATACTGTGATAAAACAACGAATTCAAGTTGAAAGAAAAAATATGCCAATGTACATTCCACATAGTCTCATACACTGTTATTGCCCAACTCAACTTCTTCTGCCTCTTCAGTCCTCCACTGATACTGGGCTCATGTTCAACTTCCACCTGGGAGATGCCCGGCTTCCATACCCTGCCCACGTGTCTAGAGAAATGACTGATACAGTCTCTGTAGATGGCTTGCTGTATGAGCTTAAACACCAGGTTTTCTCCTAATAAGGAGGAAAATAATGCAGCCGATAGTTCCTAAACATGGCTGACTTAGCATCCATGTAAATAACGGTCAAATCAAATACAGATGTCTAGGCCTCACCCTACTTCAGTTATGCTGCGGAACAAACACTGCTAAAATGCTCGGTAGCTTACGGGTATTTATTTCTCACGCACAGACGTGAATTGTGTTGTGGCTTAGTTGAAATGGTGCTATGCTCCAAATGTCTGTGTCCCCTCCTTCATTTAATATGTTAAAAGTCTAATCACCAAGATGAGGGTGGTGGAAGGTTAGGTTTTTAGGAAATAATTAGGTCATAAGGGTGGAACGGTCTTGGCTAGGATTAGTGTTCTTATAAAGCAGACTCTGGAGTATTCTGGTGTTCTATAAAGCAGACTTCTACCATGTGTAGACACAGGTGGGAGGTGCTGTCTGTGGATGGGCCCACACCAGATTCTGAAGCTTTGCTGCCTTAATCTTTGACTTATGAACCTGCAGAACTATGAGAAACACACTTCTGTTGTCTACAAGCTACCTAGTCTGTGGTATTTTATTGTAGTGGCCGGAATAGACTGAGACACCTCGTCTGGGCAACGCTTGGGTTTAAGTCCCATGTGCCTATCTTTCTAGAATGCAGACAGAAGGAACAGTAGCCACCTGGGACCTGTACTTTTGATGGCAGTGGCACGAGAATAATAAGGGAAATTAAAATATGTGATGATCTCCATCCATGTGAACATGAAAGAGGTAAAGTCTCCATCTTTCTTTAAGGCTGCAAATGTAGAATATAAATGTCTTAACACAATAACTAAGAAAATGCCAGGAAGGCTATGTTAACTAGTGTGATGAAAATGTGTCAAACGGTCTATAAAACCAGTGTATGGTGCCCCATGATTGCATTAATGTACACAGCTATGATTTAATAATAAAAAAATAAAAAATAAAGAACTACAAATAAAAAAAAATATGTGATGATCCTTAAAGTTTCTGTTTGAAATTGGCCCACACTAACTTATTCCCACATTTTACTGGTCAAAGCATATTACGTGACCAAATTTAAGACCAAAGAGGTCAGGAAGCACAGTCTGCCCCACAGAGCAAGAGGAGTGATCACTTGAGGGGTGGTGCAGAGGGACTAGGTATAACAAACACCACAGATAATTCTTGGCTACCAACCCTGTTGGAGAATTGCCATTTGGTGCCACCAGAGAGCATGTCATAGTGAGAGGAATGAGGGGCTCACTTCATTCTTTCAGTACCCCACAAATATGGATGGAGTCACTAATATGGACTGCCCCAAATCAGACAGAAATGTTAATGCATCTCATATAATTTAAGAATAGAGGTCAAGAGGGGAAAGGGAATGAGCAACTCCTACAAAGTGAGGATGGGGATGAAGCTTCCCAGTCAGGGAAGCTTCCCACAGGAGGCAACATCTGAGCTCAGTCACTGCGATGGGCGAGTATTTTCCAGAAACAGGAAGTGCATGCAGGATTGGGGTTGTCTAGGCAGAGGAGGTCACAGACAGAATGAGGAGTTTAAAAGCGGCATCATACAATTGACAGAGAGTGTCACGTGTTCAAATCCTGTTTCTTTCCCCAGTCTCAGACCTTGATCATATTTCCCAGCCTCCCTTGCAGTGAATGTGGCCATGTGGCTGATTATGGTTTAAGAATATGCCCAGCAGTAATGTGTTCTCTTCCAGGTCTGATCCTTAAAAAGCTCCCACATTCAAACCTCTGTTGTTTCCTGCTTCACCGTTGATCAGCTGAATGGGAGGAGGGCGCAGCCACAAGAGGAAAGGCACCGAGGCACTGGATGAACCTGTGGAACACCTTCCCTGCCAACTATCGGTAGAAATGTTTGTATGAGAGACAGGCAAAGTTTTATTGTGTTAAAGCACTAAGATTTAGGATGTCCATTATTGTAGTTAATATTATCCACCTTAACTAATGTAGCGTACGTGTGTTTTGCTAAGGTAAGAGATGGTAGTCATAGACTACCTGCATTAGTCAGTTATCATTGATGCCTCAGGGGTTATTCTGGACACCAAGGGGATTAAAAGGCATAATAGCACCTTAGAAGTGTAACTCTGGGCAATGCACTAGTATGAACAAGCAATCATGACCAGTTTGAGAGCTGGATCTTGCTGCAGAGACTGGGTGTGAAGCACAATCATTTATACTTTGGATTTACGGCAGAATAACCATGAGGATATTCTTTTGGCAGCATTTTTTACGTTGAATGTAAAATGTATGTCACATTTTTAGAAGTGTGCCCCCCACCCCACCAAAAAAGGTTCATGGTTAACTGAAGGTCAGGCATGCTCCCCCTATCTTTCAACCTTGGAAGTGTCTATTATCCAATGAGATTGAAAGAAAAAAAAAATGCTCATAATCAAGGCCATCACGTGATCGGAAATAAATAGTAAAGCACTAAAACCTCTGAGTTAAAGGCAGGGCAAGTAGGACAAGGTGTATGTTTCTGTTTCTAAAATGAGGAATCACAGAAAAACTGAGCTCCGTGAATAATCCCTTACTAGAGATACAAGGAACTGGTAAGAGGCCTTCAGGAGAAATCCCTTCAGAGGCAACTTTCCTGAATTCCACAGATGAGAAATTTGTGTTGAAAATGGATTTCGAGCTACACACAAGCAGGGACTGGGAATATTTAGCACAGAATTACACTCGGGGTCTTGACACATGGTAAGATAACTACACTGGAGATGTTCATGAAAAATATTGACAGACAAGACCCAGAGCAGGCGTGGCAGAGCCCATCAATACAAGAAGGGAAATACAGATTTGGACAAAACAGAGGTAGTTGTTCTTGTCAGCGCTTGGCTAAGAGTGTTCCTAATTTCCAGCAAGTAGGGAATGACAATTTATGGCAGCGTTCCCACTGTGTCTAATCTCTGGCAGGCAGTGAATGTGGTACTGGATCCTGTGTTACGGTTTCGGGTCTATCCTCTAATCTTTTTCCTACACTCATAAAATATGGATTCAAAGACTCTTTCAAGTTGTTTTCATATATGTGAAATGGGGTTGAATCCTACTGATTATTCAAGATTTTACTGCCAAGAATAGACAAACCAGGTGAGTGCAACCCTCTCTTCGTTTGGGGTTTTATGAAAGCAGATCCTAAGACAAGAGTTCAAGTGCAAGCAATTCATTTGAGAGATAGTCCCCCTGGAAACCACAGGAGAGATGCAAGAAAGTAAAACTGGAAGGGGAGGAGCCAATAAAAGGTGGACTATAGAACAAATTACCACCGTGGGCCACCAACAATGGGGAGCTCTGGAAATGGTACAGAATATGCATGCAGGGTCCTTTTCGCTGACAGTCTAGGGAGCTCAGGTATTTATATACCAGCTCCTGTCAGTCAGAACTTGAGAGTTACTCCTGAGATGTTAATTGCAGCCTGCCCCACAGGTGAAATACACGTGTTGGCAAGAGAAAGTTGAACTAGTGTGTGCTGAAATGATAAGGAGAATGAAATGTGGGCAGGGAAATCAAGAGAATCTACTACAAACCCTTGTTGGATGCTTTTTCTCACTGGATGTACAAATTGGTAAAATTACTTTTTTACATTTCTCACTTTGCTGCAGCACCAGTAGTTTGACTACGCACTTGAGTATCTACATAAAGGAACTCAGGATTGTTTTTAACCAAAAATTGAATTTCTGTGCTTTTACTTTTTATTTTAATACATTTATAATACTTTTTTTTCTTACTATATGGCATAGAAAAAACTGAGTTATATCTACGACTTTTCAAAATCTGTCAATTTCTTACTTGTATACCCACTACAGAAAACACGCTGGGTAACCCTAAGATAAAAGGGCTGCGTCTATTAAAAAAATGTGCTGTGCTGTGGTGAGCTGTGCCTCTTTCACAGTAAGACTATAGCCTTACTCTGGGCATTCTGGGATCTAGTATTTACTAGATCTATGAGAATCTATGCCATTTGGCCTTGAATGCCACTTCTCATTTTCAAATCTGCTTCATAATATCTCAGTATGTTTTATAAATGACTACTCTCTCTTGCTATCCTTTCATTTTCTCATTTAAGAATATACAGAAAAATTATGTGATTTTAGTAGCTTTAATCGTAGTTTAAAAACTCTTTCAATTTCTGAAATAAAAAATGAATGGGAAAAAGCAGAGTCATGTCCATTTTGAATTGTCAGCTTGCCTCAGTGGTTTTAAAAATAAAACAATTTGTACATTTATGTGTAATAGTGTAATTATTTGAATATTTTATATGCATACTAATAATATATCATGAACAAATAAAAAAATCCATCACTTCTATGTTACTGAAAACCAGTTCAGTCCATATTAGCCTAAATATATTAAGTGTTAGGTTTTATGTTTCTGATGGTCAATCTCTTTGGTATTGCAAACAACTGATGTGCACTTATCGCACATTTTATATGATTGTTTCTTATTTTTAACTATTAATTTTAAAATATTCCTAGGCCTAGAAAAAAAGGTGCAAAAGTAATACATAGAGGTACTATTATCTTTCACTCCCATTCTTTAAAGGTAACCTCTTACATAGCATAATGCAATAATACAGGTTGATTTTTGAGCTAGACAGATGTGAGAAAATCCCTAAAAGTTGATTATCTGATATTGATGCTCTATATATCACGTAACAATGCCTCCTGGTGTTAAAAATAGGGGGTCAGGGTGAGGGGCTTGGAAGAGAGTCTTCTCTTTAATTTGGAGCACATAAAGCAATCAAATAAATAAATACATACATACATGCACACATAAAACATTTTGATGTCATCAGGATTTGCAGAGACTTTGTACTGGTGTTTTCTTTTCACTTGCAGTGATGCTACTGTCCTTGGCCATTGTTTGGCTAAGAGCACACCAAAAACTGAGAAAAGGATTGCTGAACCCAACACCTCCATTACAATGCATAACAAGTGAACCAATTTAATGACCAAAAGGTGGTTTCCATTTCCTCGACCCTTCATAGGCATGCTTCCAAACCTTCATGCATGTGTGTTGAAATTTTGATTCAGGGGACACCCTATCTTTGCTTGGTGTGCTGCCCCACCTTGATCCTTTACTGGGCAATTGTCCACACCTGAAGAAGGAGGGAATGTCCCACCATTCTATATTTGCTCCAACTGCATTGGCACACTGATTTCGCAATGTCTTTCAGAGGGTCATGAAATTAAATCAGTTATAGGAGGAGATGTAGAGGATTATAATTTGCTGGATCCAAGAAGTTCCCAAGAAGAGGCAGAAGACACAAGATAAAACACATTTAGAAACTGTTTACAATGTGGGTAGTATCCACAGGCCATAAACTCTTCCATTCAAATAAAAATGCAGAACTGGAAGGCTTAAACAAACAAACAAAACCAGCTAAATAATTGAAGAACTTTAATTTAGAAGAAACTTAATTTAAGGAGGAATGGTATCCCATGCCCTAGTATTTGAAAGTCCCATCAGCCCCAGAAAGGTGGAAACCTAGAAATCAAGAAATTTTCACTTCCAGATATGGCCTCCAGACAGATGCCTTGTCTCTTCCTCAGTTATCTGTTAGTTTGTATAACTTGCTCCTCTCTCAACTTTAAGGGAGACAGGACTGGAGTTTCTGAAAAAGAATTTTACCAAGACAAAAAAAAAAAAAAAATTAAATACATAGAAGCAAGACAAAATACTCCAAAACAAACAAACAAAAATATAGACTCAAATGA
Source organism: Nycticebus coucang (assembly GCF_027406575.1). NCBI lineage: Eukaryota > Metazoa > Chordata > Mammalia > Primates > Lorisidae > Nycticebus > Nycticebus coucang. The sequence goes on from NC_069792.1 coordinate 12,976,226, forward strand.
CACTAAGGTACGTGGGTATATGCACACAAGTTTCATACTTACTATATATTTGTTTATACATATATTCAACACTATGAAGTATTATGCTACAAATGTGCGTACATGATTGTTCTTCATTCAGCAAATACCAAGTTTAAGTATTGCTGTAAGCACTGGTGAAATAGCTTTGTATTTGAGTGGGGGGATGGCAAATTATAAAATAAGTAATATGTATTTTGAAGAACAACAACAACAAAAAAACAGAGCCGCTAAGGAGTTGTTTGGATGGCGTGTTCAGTAAAGGCTTCCATGGGATATGACAGGAGGCTGAGATCCCTCTTCAAGAGGTGAAGGGGCAAGCTCCACATAGACACGGGATGGCGGACAAAAGACAAGGCTTAGTTTTCCAGGGCAAGTCCTATCATCATGTCCACTTTGTATCTGGGGGAAATAGGGCTCACAGGGAAGCCAGGTGACTTCTCTGAGATTCTATAGCATAACTACAGAATCAGCAGCATAAACAGCCAAGTATCTGATGAGCTGCTCTACTTAGATGATCATTTCCTCTTCAATTGTTTTTTCCAAAGTCTCTCCACACCTCACCCTTTCCATTGTTCTGTCATTTTCCAATCCCTTCCCCTCTTCTCTCCCCTAGAGACTGGTATTTCCTCTTTTAAATCTTTCCTAATCCTGAAGAGAAGAAAACTCAAAGGCGGTACATGGTACCACCCCCTTCAGAGGGGGCTCTGCCTCCTTCCTGCATTTGCTCTCCCTGCCCTAGTACAAGCACTTTAGGGGAAGGAAGGGAAAACTACTATTTACTTTCTCCTGGCAAGTAGCACAGCCCTTTCCCTGGCAAGCAATTAAGAAATGAAGCTTGTGGGAAATACTTGAGGGAAGAGTGGAGGAAGGTAGAGAACAAAAAAAAGAAGAAGATTTTTTAGTTTAGGATGCAATACAATTTAGTAAATGAGAAAAAGAGACAGCAGAGAAATAAAGGAAGCTTCACATAATTTCTAAATGTTACTGGCATCATGTTATCTTTTCTTGCTTAAATGCATTAAAAGCAAAGACATTTTCAATTCTATTAAATTACACCAGGAAGGAACTCCAATCTGGTACCAGTATGGAGGATGGTGTGAAATGGAGAGGTATAGAGAACCCCCCCCACCCCCGTCTCCTAAAATCACTCCACATGAGTGGTCCTGGCTCTGAGGTTAGGTCAATGAAAATTACTATGCCTACTTCCCAGGGAGAGAAGAGTCAGCTGTACTGTGGGGAAGGGCTACAGTCTCCTAAGTTCCAGAGGCCGCATCAGTGAAGGTGAAGACCCAGGAGCTCTACAGAGACTACCTGGTCTGGGTTCTCCTTCCTCCATTTAGTAGCCAGTGGAATCTTTGCTCCTGTTTCCACATCTTTTCAGTGGGGATGCTCAGAGCACCCACTTTGTGTGATTGTTGTGAAGATTAAATAAGTGAACACACATAAAACCCTTAAACTAGTGCCAGGTACCTGGCAAGAATTGGATGCAGATTAGCTGCTAATATGGTGTTGTCTGAACAAATAAAATCATGGAAAAGTATGTTGATGTAAACTTATATAGTCTGGAGAGAAGGAAGCGTCAGTATCTTTATTACCATCATTCATCACAGTCTCTGGAGGTGAAGAGGCTACATTAGTTTCTGGATGTTGTAGACAGAAGGCTTGTTCGTGCCCTCTCACTTTTCACCTGCACGGGTCAATGTCACGAGACTTTCTGCCGCGCCCTTTCCTATGTTACATTACTTATTTTTATCATTGTCCATTGTTCCTTTTGTTTTCATCCATCATGAATGATGATGAGATGTACACTGTGCTTACAGGCACTACGCCTTCACAATCCTTGATCACTGATGTCTTAAAGGTTGCGTTAAAAAAGGAGATAATGGGCAGAGAGGGAAGTAAACAATGTATGTTCTGGACTCTTTATTGACCCGAATCCTGAAGTCATTCACGTGTCCCTGCTAGGATTAAAAATAACATGCAAAGACTTTTCTGGGAATTATAACTGTCTTAAATTATAAACATAGATCCTGAAGGGTGTTTCAGAAAGGGTCCATTACTTGTAAAACAAATAAAAACAGAACTCCTTTTAATGTCTGAGCAGTTAACCTGTAGGAAGCGGACGTTCTATGAAACGCAAAGCTCTTTCACACTGTCTTACCAACCTGTCACCGAGAACCCAGGAGGGCAGCAGCGGGTTAGAAAGAGGGTTTCCGGGCCACACTCTGCAGACAATTGGCCTGGAGGCCTGTTCTCTGTTCTTCCTTGTGCTCAAGCTACTTGCACAGCTTCACCAGGGACAACAAACATGCCCAAGGAATCTGACATTGTGCCCCGATGAATTTAATCCCCAGGAGAAGTCTCCAGCTCTGAGCGACCAGGGGAGAGAGAGCCGTAGAGTTTCCTTGGGATTCGCGGAGAGTTTGTCCTGATCTTAACCACCCCCGCTCAGGTCTTAATTTTAAACCCTTCTAAAACAATTTACATTTTTCTGTGAAGAAATTGTATTTATGCTTGTTTCGGAAACAATCTTCATTCTCAGAAAAAGAACCTTACGCGTCCTTTTCCCCACTCGGCCTGGTGAGGACTTCAAAGGGTCTTTGAGCTGAGAACCGGGAACCAGGTCTCCCAGAGTCCAGTTTCCAACCAATTCAGCGCATCCCTTGCCGCAGCGACTCTTCCCAACCAACTCAGTCCAACTTTCCGTTAAAGACTCCAGCAGGGGCGCCCTCTGGGCCACCGACTGCGGCGGGCAGAAGCGGCTTGGGGCTGGGGACCCTGGAGCCGCGCAGCGCCGCCCCAACCCGCGCTGCCCGCGCTCGCCGCCCGGCTGGTGGCCGAGCTTGGCCGTGCGCTCTGCCGCGCTGGTCCGCCCTGGACAACTCGCCTCCGGTCCCGTCCTTCCCGGACACAAACTCCCACCCTCTCCACCTCCGGGATGGCTCTGCTAAATCCTGTGTCTCCCTCTCTTTCAAACTCTTCCAATCGCTCTGCCAGCCCTTCAACACAACCCTCCACAAGAAAACCCAAACGCGATCTCCCCAGTTACGGTGGTCACGGAGGGTCTCCGTCGCCGCCAGCGTAATTCAGGCTCATTCATATTCATTCTCTTTCTCTCAGTCCCTTTTTCTCTCCCCAAAGACTCCTAACAAGACAAGCCGATCCTCCTCAGTGGCCCTGCCTTTCATTCATCCCCTCCCACCACACTCACACACACACGCGCGCGCACCCCAGCCCAGACAGCCCACTCCACTTTCCAGACGCCCACCTCCCACATACTCTCCTCCCCTAAACAGACATTCACCCACTCGCCATCTGTAGCCTCCTTCGGTCCCCCGCCCGCCGGCGCGCCCGTTCCCCCTCGCCAAGAAGCAGACCTGCACAGCGGGAGGCAGGGACCCCCGCCAGACGCTCGGGCCGCGCGCGCCGCACTGACCTCGGCCCGCCCCGCCGGGAAAGTAACAAAGGCGGGCGCGAGCCCGGAGCCCGGAGCGGCGGCGGCGGCGGCGGCGGGGCTGGCGAGCCTGGGCCCGGCCGGCTCTCCCCGGCGGGGGCTGCTCGGGAGTCGGGAGGCAGCAGCGCCTCAGGACGTGGATCTCCGGCCGCCCGCGCCGCTCGGACGCCGCCGGCACCATGGGCTGCTGCACCGGGCGCTGCTCACTCATCTGCCTCTGCGCGCTGCAGCTGGTGAGTGGCCCGCGTGCCCCCGCCCCGGGGCCGGTCTCCTCCTGGGGGCCTTCCGGGGGACTGCGCTCTGCCCCGGACCGGCCTCCCCCGCTCCCTCAGCAGTTCCGCAGCTCTGGGCAAGGGGTGAAAGGGTGAGCCGGGCGCTCCCGCCGCTGCTGCCCTCCGCGCCACCCCGGCTGGGCTGGTACTGCCCTCTAGCAGTGGACACTGCCCGAGTCGCCCCTGCCCCGCGGGAGGGCGCGGTCTGACTTGGGGTCGGTGCGCCGGGGTGCGCTCGCACCCGCGACCCCGGGAGTCGCCGCGCACTCTGGGGGTGCTGCGCTGGCGCCGGGGGAGCGAGTTATTTCCTGGCTCTGAGGGGCGACAGCAGCTTTAACACCCCCCGCGTTCCTGCTGAAGTTACACAGGGGCTTGTGTTGCGGGCTCTTTCTTCTCGGCTTGATTTCCAGGAATGTTGCTTAATGTGAACGTGCGTGGGAATGCCCAGGTTCTGCGCAGACTGCGGCAGCCTTAACTCTCTTAGTTAAGAGTGAGGTGGTTCTTACCTTCAGCAGGTTGGAAGGAGGCGCGTGAGGCGTCTTGGCTGCGTGTTTGAGCCCCTGCTCTTGCAATTCTGCTTTAGATTTTGTTGAAATGTTCGGGCAGCGACAGACTGACAGCTGTGGTCAGCGATAGGACAGAGCGAACCGGCTCTGTTGGCGCGGTGCCTTGCAGAGAGCGTGCGTGTGATGGGTAGTTAAAAACCACAGTGGAGAGAAAAAGGCCTTTCAGAGAGGAGCAGATGCTCTTCTTAATCCCTTTGGAACCTGGACTGGTCCTGGGGTCACTTGAGGTCAAGGCCACAGACCTTTCGTGTCAGACTTTTGTGTGTTGGAGATTAATAGACATCTCCCTTTCATTACACTTAAGGAGGATTCTGTAGATGTTCTGCCAAGATTTTTTTTTCAAAGCATTGTGGGATTTTTTTTTTTTTTTGTCGCGAACATAGCTAGCGTATTTTGACCAACAAGAGGAAAAAGCTTTCAATAAACTTTACTGAGTAAAGTCAACCTTCGCAAGACTCATTACTCAAGGGAAAAAATAATGTTCTTTAACAGTTAATACTTGTTTACTTTTCTCTTGTCTTAGGGTATTTTTTTTTCCGTAAAAACCTCACTTTGGGTATATTCCTCGTTTTTCACATAATGCATGCATAATATTCCTAGATTTGAAATTAGTGGCTACTTGTCTTTAAGACAATTGGACAGTCCACTATGGCCTGTAAAAGCTTAAATCTAATGTTGTTTATAGAGTTTTCTTGAAAAAATAATTTTAAAAGTCTGCTCCCTTGTTAATGTGTTCACACTAAGGAACGAAGGCCGGGAGTAATTTATACTTTTGTTTTTTGAAATGGGCATACCTTATAAGTTCTAAAAACTGAATAATTATTTACTCAACCTTTGATTATGTACTATTGTAGATAGACATACCGGATCCTATAATCCCTTTTTTTTTTTTTTAAGACAGAGTCTCACTGTGTCTCCCTCCCTGGAGTGCTGGGTGTCACAGCTCACAGCAAACTCCAACTCTTGGGGTTAAGCGATTCTCTTGCCTCAGCCTCCCAAGTAGCTGGGACTACAGGCGTCTGCCACAACGCCCGGCCATTTTTTTGTTGCAGTTGTCATTGTTGTTTAGCAGGCCCAGGCGGGTTTGAACCCGCCAGCCTTGGTGTATGTGGCCTGCGCCATAACCACCTTGCTATGGGGGCTGAGCCTGGATCCTATAATCTTTCAAGGCATCATTTCAATTTTACATCAAAATAACATGTAAGGTTTCTTTAGGTAAGATTTATAAATGCAATTGTGATGTTCTGAATTAGCACTGTAGCATTTGTGATGATGTCTTTGAGGCTAGACAGGCCTCCACTATCCATGTACACTTTATCAATTGACAAATAATGCAACTTATTTTTAAAGCATATCTCAAAATTCTATTTTATTTATGAAGTCTTCCTGGGTTCTCTAGGTAAAATCACTAATTTTCATTTAATCTCACAGCACTGTGCGTTTTCGTGTTATAAAATATTGTGTCCTCTCATAAATAATTTTAAATTATTTACACATATTTCTTCATTATTAGACTGTGGTCTACATGAGTAGGGACCAAACATTCATCTCTGCAAACACTGCAAGTTCTCAGTGCTCACATCAGGAACTGAAGCATGTTTCAATTTATAACAATACCTAACATTTACATTCCATACAGGGTTTTGACATAAGTTTTTTGTCCCTTAAAATTGTCCTCTGAGGAGGGTAATTTTTTCACTAGTTTGTAGATGAGGAAGTTGATACTCATACAGTTAAACAAGTTTACTAAAATCAAGAGTTTTTAATGATGGTAGGGACAGTGGGGTGATGGTGAACATTTAACAACTGGATCTGAAGTAAATCAAAACATATTTATATATTACATTATAATATCATATAATATTACTTATGTAAAGAATATTATGTAATATTACTTATGTAAAGAATGTGTAGCAATCAATTGACAAATAATATCGATAATAAAATTGCAATACTCTTTACTGTGGATTCTATAAAGCCACTTATTTCTGGCAGAATCCTTTTGTTGAACTTGACAGAATCTTGGTTCTATAGTCCTGAATGCTGGTGAATATATTTACTGGCTTTAAGAAGCAAGTGAAACAAAGAAGACTGTATTGGAACTTCATTGCCTGTTAATGACACAAACAGATTCTTTGCAACATTGGATAATAGTTTTCTTTCTTTTTTTTTTTTTTTGCAGTTTGGCCAGGGCCAGGTTCGAACCTGCCACCCTCGGCATATGGGGCTGGTGCCCTGCCCACTGAGCCACAGGTGCTGCCCAAGGATAATAGTTTTCAAATGCTCAAAAATTATTTCCTCAATTTCTTTTGTGCTATTGACAGTGTTATGGCTACAGACATGACACATTTTGAGGTGTAATACATATTATTAAAATTCTTTCTCCATCATTTGCTTAAGTCTAGATAATCAACAAAAGTCATACCTTGATTTGTGGGGTTTACCAAATTCTTTAGTGTAAAAACTCCTACCTTGGCAATGTCAATGCTGCCTTTATTTGGTATTTCCATCATACAGTTAAGTGGGTATAAACAGCCTCCTAAGCATTGACGGAGTAAAACACAGTAAAATAATTAAGAATGGATATGTTTCAACTATTTAGTACCTCTGTTTTTAGTAGGATTTATTTAACTTTAAGTTTGTATAATTTAATGCTTAATAATGGTTATTAAAAATTCTTAAAAATTCTTAAAAATCTTAGCCAACGAACTATCTGAGCCCATGTAAGCCTGCTCTAGGGGACCACAGGGTAGGGACCCTTGTTTCCAAGATCTGGTGTTCTTTCATTGAAGCCAGCTGGTCTTTTTTCCCCTTTCATGTTGTTCTTTGCTCCCAACAACTGTTGAAAGATGGAGGTTATAAAGCAGTACACAAGTCTGGATGTAGAAAAGGGACAGAATTTGAGAGCACATTTGCTGAAGACAAAGTACATGGTCACCGCCAAGACTTGACTATGAGGTCACTGAAGAGATGGTACCTTAGCTCCTCCAAAAAGTCAAAGGAACAAATGAAAAGTTTTTATTATCTTCTTCTCATTTCATGTGAACTCTCAGAGTGGAAAAACTCCAGGCTGAGAAGTCTAATTGGAGAGAAATTATCATTTTAGGCTGGTGTCCGTGGATGAGCTATTGTTCGCAACATCTGAATCTTCTTTTTCTTTTTTCATTCCACTTTTATGGCCTGTCCTCCATCACTACTTTTTCCTCCATGCCTTCACCCCCAAGAACATTTGTGTATTTGCCCCAGGGTTTACTTTCCTTCTCCTGATTTTTCTAGATGAAATGAAGGAGAAAAGGAAAAGCATGAATACAGCCCATCGAAAAGTGTGTGAAACTTTTTCAAAAAAAAGTAATTCATTACCATGTCACCAATCTATCAGTTATCCAAGAGCCTTGAAATACACATTTGTAAAGATACTTTTGCTTGTTTTATAATAATGGCAGAGTTATCATTAGATGTGTGTAATCCAGACCTAGGACCCAATCATAAGCTTTTAGTACATGATTTTCAGTTACCACATATAAATGAGCCTTCATTGCACGTTCTTAAAGTCTAACACTCCCCGTGTCATTTGGAAGCTATCTTCTGCGAGTTGTTTTGGTGGAGCATTGAACTTATTTTAGCAGGCACTGTTGCCACAGAGCTTTAGATGCCTTTCAACGTCACCGAGGTCAGACTCAAAGGTATTTCAACAAAATTTTGTGTCTGGATGTTGTTGTTGTAACCCGGGGACATTTATTGTACCTTGCATCACTTTAGGGTGAAGGTCATGCTACTATTATCACTAATAATCAGTGCAAGAAAACTCGAAACTCTTAGTAGACCTATGGTAGCAGAAACTCTAAAAGATTTATAGAAAATAGAGAGTTTTTTAAACATATAGAATGGGTTGTATGTTTTCATTTTAGAGAACATTCTCTCAAATTGAAGAAAATGAGCATTTTTTCTCACAGTAGAAATGACGTTTAATTAACTTTCTCTCCATACTCCATTCAAACCATCTGTGAGCAAAAACACCTGTGACATTATAGTGCTAAGATAAAATGTGTTAGAAGGTGTCTGAAGGATAGCGATGTAGTGTTAGCAACATGTTTTCCAGTAAATTCTGTGAAATGCACGGCTCACCTCTCGCAAATACTGGGCAGGGAAGGCAGACCTTCATTTCTTTCACTAGGTATATTTCCTGATACTTTTGCTTTAACATAGTTTTAATTTTAGTAGCTCTTTTTCTTTTCCTATGTACTATAATTCTTAACCCTATAGTTTCTCTTCTCTTCTCTTCAATATTCCAATACTTTCCTTCACCTTATGAAACTTAGAAAAAGTTTGGGAGATTCAAATGATGGACAATAATGCAACTTGCATTATAATGTGATTTGTGTTGAAACCTTTCTGCATTACCTCACGCTGAGGGTTGACCTACATGTCATGACTACCAGATTACATTGAGGTGCTTTGTACAGCGCAGGGGAAGATTGGGTGGGGTGTTTGTGTGTCGGCACTTGTGTGTGTATGCTGAGCAGAAATGTTTGAAGACTTAAGGGTTCTGTTTGAGAAACTTTAAGATTCTGACACTTGAGGACAAGTAGTTGTCTGGATCGTGAATTTGGAAACCAGAGTTAGAATGAATATTCAGAACTGGGAATCACAAACAATAGTGGTACTTAAAAGTGCTGGATGAGATCACTTCAGGGTGAGAGTATATAGATGAGACCAGTACTGTGAAAAATCAGGGCTTACCACAAGGCCAAGTAGAGAACAAGAAGCTAGCAAAGGATACAACAGAAAAGGCCGGAAAGAATTAACTTGCTGGCGGCACCTGTGGCTCAGTGAGTAGGGCGCCGGCCCCATATGCCGAGGGTGGCGGGTTCAAACTCAGCCCCGGCCAAATGGCAACCGAAAAATAGCCGGGCGTTGTGGCAGGCGCTTGTAGTCCCAGCTGCTTGGGAGGCTGAGGCAAGAGAATCGCTTAAGCCCAAGAGTTAGAGGTTGCTGTGAGCCGTGTGACGCCATGGCACTCTACCGAGGGCGGTACAGTGAGACTCTGTCTCTACAAAAAAAAAAAAAAAGAATTAACTTGCTTTAAAAAACAGAGGAAATAATGATTATCAAATTGATTTTTTTCTGTAAGATTAAGAGAAAGGTTATTATTTCAATGTTATTTAAAAATATGTATCCTTATATTTTTGTATTCTGTCCCAGTAAGCCAGGTTCTGTAGTATCACATTCAACATGAGAAGTGATTTCTATCACATATCATGGTGTAGCAAGCAAGACATTTTATATAATGATAATAAATTAATAATTTTAATAATAAAGTACTAAACCAGGGGTGTCCAACCTTTCTTTTTCTCTGTTGCATATTGGAAAAATAAGATTTTTCTTGGACCACAAATTAAACACACAGACATTAAGGAAAGCTGATTAGCAGGAAGAAGGTCCATGTATACTTTTGGTGATATCCAACATGACAGAAAAGCAAAAAAAGTCCTTACAAAATCAGCTTGAGGTTCAAAGGGCCGCAGGTTGGACACCCTGTAACAGTCATTTAAATTACCTTTAATCTAATACAATTAACATGTATTAGTCGCAATCAAACAACATTGACCTTTTAGTTAACAGAGCACTTTGCTTTTATAAATAATTAAGTAAATAAGAGAACACTGTTAGCAAAAGACTGAGAAGAGTGTTATGGCATGAGTTGTGTTTTATCAAAAAGATATATTGATGCCCAAACTCAGGGCCTCAGAATGTGATTTTTTTTTTTCTTTTTGGAAATGGGGATTTTTACAGAAGTAATTAAGATAAAATGAAGTCATTAAGATAGGAACTAAAATATGTTAGTGGCCATGTGACTAAAATATGTTAGTCCCATATGACTAGTGGCCTTGAAAAAAAAAAAAGGAAATTTGGATACAAAGACAGATAAACGCATAAGGAAGACAATGTGAAGACGCGGGATACCAGAGGAAGGTGGGACTGCGGTGGTGCCAGCCAGGGAACGCTGATGACGGGGGCAACCACCAGAGGCTCGGAAGAGGCGAGAAAGAATTCCCTGCAGTTCTCAGAGGGAGCACGGCCTTGCTGACACCTTGATTTTGGACTTCCGGCTTCCAGAACTGTGAAAAAATAAGTTTTTGTTGTTTTAAATCACTTGGTTGTTGCGTTTTGTTACAAGAACCCTAGGGACTTAATAGTGAGGTAGTGGGGAAGGAGGGATAGCGTGAGAAATGGATAGACAGATACGTGGATAGGTAGATACATAGATAGATGGATATTGTCTGGAGTATGTCTGAAGGGAGAAGAAACTGAGGTTTAAGCAAAATCATTTAAATGGTGAAAGAAATGCTGATGTTCGGTGGGATGTGGGTTTGGGTAGATCAGGCTCAAGGCCTTTTACATAGCAGTTTCCTCACAGGGGTCTTCGGATCAGCAAAATCAGAATCACTTGAGGAAACCTCTGAAAGACAGTGGCTCAAGCTCTCCCAGGACCTACTGAAGAGAAATATTTTGAAGAAGAGCTCCAGAAGCATGAATTATCAACAGCTCCTTAAATGGTTCTGATTGAGGTAGATTGAGGTTTGGAGGCTCTTACTTAAATGAAGAGTCGTCTGAGTGAGAAGAACTTGAAAAGAAATAACTGTGGACACCTCCTCCTGGGAGAAGGGTAGGTTTCCTAGGATGACTCAGATCTCTACTCAGCTGAGTTGTCACTCTGGATCTCTGTAACTCTTTAAGATTTTGGGATGGGTTGCTTCTCTTATGGAGGCTTAATGTCTATGAAAAAAACATGTAGTCGTCCCATCAGGCTTCTTGAGGGATGTGGTCTGAATTGGAGGGGACCAGCTTTCCCACCTGATAGGTCTGTCACTGAGATTCCCTGTCCTCTGCACAAGTGGCATCAGCTGTATCTGAGGCAGGCTCCAAACTCTTTTATGATAGAGGCTGGGTCAGGTTCATGGACAGGAAGACCACGTAGGGGCACCAGGAGGAAGTGGGCGGGTGCCTCTTTACAACTTCTTTTGACACTGTCTCTATTTCCTTGCCCAGGACTGTAAAGAATCACTGTGCTTTGGTAAAAGGTGTCTAGGGACTCATACTGCACAGTTGCATGGTTTACTGAAATGAATGGTTTCACCATTTCTTCTACAGGAGAGTACACTAAAGCCTGTTTCTGGGCCCTATTTGTGAAGACGTGAAATGTTCCTATTTTTGCTTTACAAACCAAAGTCCTTACTTTATTCTCAGTTATAACTGACAAATAATAATTGTATATATGTAGGGGTTACAATATAATTCTTTGATATATGTGTACAGTGTGGAAAGAGTAAAACAAGCTAATGTGCATGTTCTTTCCCTCACCATTTTTTTTCATTTGTGCCAAGACATTTGAAATTTACTCCCTTATTGTATATTTGAAATATACATGTATTTTTCTTACTATGGTCTTTCTTCTGTGCAATGAATCTCAGATCAAAATCCTTGTTTATAACATTGAATATGTTATTTCGACTATGTCCTTCTGATAGGTATTTATAAGACAGTTGTAGGCTGGCGTGGTGGCTCAGGCCTGCAATCCTAGCACACTGGTTCCTGAGGCAGGTGGATTGCTTGAGCTTAGGAGTTCAAGACTAGCCCGAGCAAGAGTGAGACCCCTGACTCTCTTAAAAATAGAAAAAAAAAATCTAGCTGGGCATGATGCTGGGTAACAGTAGTCCCAGGTACTTGGGAGGCTGAGGCAGGAGGATCACTTGAGCCCAGGAGTATGAGGTTGTGAGCTATGACATCATGGAACTCTATTAAGGGTGACAGAGAGAGATTCTGTCTCAAAAAAAAAAAAAGAGTGTACATTGACTTTTTTGTCTATAAAAGGCAGTTCTGCAGTCCTCATGGTTGAAGCTTCTCCTATATATAACTATCAAATTTACAACATCAGACCTTTTCTCTCCTAAGCTCCAGAAACCTATTTCACTTTTTCTTTTATTGAATAGTACATCCTGTTCTTCAGGTTGAAACATGTGACACTTTCTTTCCCAAATTCTCCCCTTAGCTTTCTTGTCCTGCCCAGATGTAAATCATTCACCCTCCACAACGTTGCCTGATTAATCTCCCTTAAATGATATTTTCTCCATGTTGCTCCTCTTTTAAAAAAAGTAATGTCTATATTTAAACTACCATTTTTCCCTGAATACCCTACTGATACAGAATTATTTCCCACTTCTCCAAGTCTACATCCCCAGCTCCATGGGAACAAAACTTAGTATTCAATGAACAGCCCACATTCATACCCTTGTGCCCTTGAACATATGTAGTTCACCTTTCCTGAAACAATGTCAAGGTTGTAAACTGAGAAAATGAGAATAAACAAAGTTCACTGAAATGGAACTAGTTATACGTATTTCCCTTATTTTATTCTTTATAAAATTATCGTGTGCTATTGATTTTTAAAATAATGTCCCCAATTTTTGCCAAATCATTTTCATTCTGGTCACTCCCATATGGAATTTTGTTTTTTCCCAGGTGTTTTTTTTTTTTGTTATTGTCTTTTGTTTCTTTCCTAAAACGACAAACATTATCATGAAATTTTTAGAAATTAATTGTTTTCTATCCCTAGAACTTTAATAATATTTGCATTAAAAACATGAGCTGCCTTGTCTATATTTTTTCTACCTTTCTCTCACAAATTTTACCTGTGATACAGGGGTCAGTGTGTATTTTAGGTCTCTAGAAAAGATTTGAACAATTATGCACATTATGTGCAGGAAGAATTTCAAATTATTCGAACATGAAAATTTGAATCGATATTACTTAAGATTTCCCGAAGTTTATGTGAGTAGGAAAAAGAACAAATCTGTATGTGTAAATGTATATTTTGACTAAACATTTGCTTTCCTCAGATAATGTATGTCTTGCTTAAAGAAGCTTATTTACAAGCACTCAAGTCCACTCATTACATATAAAAATAAAAATCAGAATGAAAAACACAAAATTGGAAGGCTTTGGGAACAAGATGACGGACAAGATGTTAACGAGCTTGGCAGGCTGTAGCAGACCTTCTTCCCTCTTCCTAGGGTCCCAGTGTCACAGTGTGACCATAATTGTGCTAGGAATAAAAATGGAGCAAAAGAAGACCAGCAAGATTGAAGAATTCGGGAGATAAGCAGAATATAATTGACCCAGGTTCTTCATATAATGTTGTGCCCTGCTCAAAAGCGTTCACGTGTTATGCTGAAATCCACACTTGTTTTGCTTGTAGGAGGGCACCTGGGCCTTTGATTCTATATTTTGAGCCAGCTACCTAGTATCAATTTGGAGTTGATATGGAATGAGAGAATTAATATATTAATTAGTTTGAAAGAAAATCTGATTAATATGTAAGTTAGAATTTACAATCGTTTAGGCAAGAATAAGAATAAAAAGAAAAATCACAAATCATTCTTTATTGCTTATTATGATTTTCTTAAAATACTTTCTGTGTCACACTTACGTAACCTTAACATTAATTTTGAAAAATTGGAGAGATTTTTCAAACCATCTTATGGTTGTTTTGAATGTCAATTTTAGGGATGCTGGCAAATACTTGGTGAGGTTAAAATCTAGCTTCTTATGCATCAAAAATAGTCATGCTCTTTATCTCCATTAACACTAATTGGTGTTAATGTGTGTGACTCTTCATGTAAGTTCGAGATAATATAACATTAGGCTAAGAGGAAATGCACCATCAGTGATTAATATTCAAAATGCCAATTAAATGGTGGGGCAAGCAAATGACAAATAGCACCAAAGTATCTAATTTGCATTTCTTTTGACATATTTTGCAAAGATACTAAAATAAAATGGGAGCTAAGCCTTGCATATGCTATAATGGAACATTCTTATCTTAGGTCTAGACAGAGTATAGGAGAATACTTATTTTAAGATGTGCATAGTAAAAAAAAACAAAAAATATATCAGTTGAAGGCGTTGATTGACATAGTTATGGAAGGGGAAACCCTGTCTAGTAAACCTAGAAGACTGCAGTTCTGTTGGACTCTGGTAAGAGATTGTCCAGTGTATTGAATTGCAGAAACATTTATCCACTGGGAAAAGGCAGCGAGGGAGAAGGCCTGTGAGGATCAAGGGTTGGGTGATAAGGACTCTCACTGTAAGAATGAAGTGGCTCAGAGAAGATCACAGCAGTGGTAATGATTTTATTCAGTTTTTTCTTTTTTTTTTTAGAGACAGATCTCACTCCATCACCCTCGGTAGAGTGCTGTACCATCACAGCTCACAGCAACCTCCAGCTCTTGAGCTTAGGCGAGTCTCTCGCCTCAGCCTCCCAAGTTAGCTGGGACTACAGGTGCCCTCCACATTGCCCATCAATTTTTTGTTGCAATTTGGCCCGGGCTGGGTTCAAACCCACCACCCTCGGTTTATGGGGCCAGCGCCCAACTCACTGAGCCACAGGCGCTGCCCCATTTTTTTCAGGTTTTTTTTCATTTTCTTTTCTACTGAGAGGTCTATTCTTTAGAATGAATTTCCTGCCTAGTTGCATACCTGAATCATAAGTGGTGTGTTCCTTTTCTCCATGCCCTGCTCAGGTGCTTGCACTATGAACGGTTTCATGCAGATTCTTTATTCTTTTATTAACAGAAGGTTTTGGAACAGGATTTCTTATTAAGCCATCAGCTAGTTCTATAAGGGTGATGATAAGTCACAGATACATTTCTGGCAGTTTCTCTTTATTTCAGTAATGAAAGATACTGTTATACCTTGGTATTGATTAACATGTAGTATGATGGAGCTTTTGTGTAAGAAGACAGGGCTACAGAGGCCGCCTGGCTAAATCGATTAAATAAAATGCAAAGGGGAAGGTTCTCCAATCAAGTTCTGTTTCTTTGCAATAACTAGCTGTAAATAATCAGAATTAAGGTATTGGGAAATAGAAATGCTCATAAATGATCATTCTTTATTCAAATTAGTATTTAAAATATAATTTTTTGGTCTATAAAATTATAGTTTATGAAAAATAACATATCTTAGAGTTAAGGTCTCCTCAAGAAATCATGTATTTGAGAGCCGTATTTATCTCCAAGGTAGTTCTGTGTGTGACACTTCAGTACTGAAGACTCTCCTGTTGATTGTTAAATATCTCTTAGAATGGAATCTTGCTTCAATTTCTGGTCTAGCTTCCATTCATTTGCTTTTTATTTGGATGGAACAAATGGAGGTGGCCATAGGCTGAAGTACGCTTGTACCAATTGGGGAGAGTTTACCATTGGGTTTCTAGGAGTTTTGTGAGCTGGTTATTAACCACAGCTTTCTTAAAAATTGATTATATAAACATGTAATTAAATTTTATTAAAAACAAAGATAATAAATATTCAAAAGTCAACATTTTCTAATTATTCTAATGCATTTACTGTTATCTTTGCACTGGAGATCATTTTACATGTACATTGTCTGTGTGGTGGCAATTCTGTGTAACGGTGTACTATTTACTGAGCCTCTCTATCCAATTACGCATCCAGTAATGCCATATTGGCCCGCTGAAAATCTATTATGGAGGAAGTATTTACATTATGTAAATACACATATGCCACAAATCAGTCCATCTTCACCCTCTTCCCCCCAGGCCAGTGATTAAACATTTACTAGTTCATCACCAGACAGGGGCTTTTACCATAAGAAGGCCAATTATTTCTCTAGCACAAATAAGAACTGACTTTTAAGCCTTTAAGATCACTAATTAGTGCATGTATAGAAAGCATATTTCATAACCTAAGCACTTTTATTTATTGCTTTGAGTACATATGTAAAATTATTGAAATGTAATGGGGAAATTTTTATTTACAAAAATTGCCACATTAAGTTGCATATTAAATCCTTTTGGACATAGTAGCTTTTAGATCTCTCTAAAACATTTCTGCACATAGCACAATAACTGATTTGTTGATGACTGATTTATAACTTAATGATCCAGAATTGTTAATGGTTCACAGGTTTCACTTCTGGGTGTCTAACTAGAATCTAGACTCTTTCCCTATAATAGCAAGTTATTTCTGCCTAAGGGTGTTCATTAGTTCCCATGAGCAAAGGAGGACTTTCTCCAGTACCCAGTTCCTCCACCTGTCTGAATTATTGGTCCTAATCAGCTCTTTCCATGAGGATGTCAAGTAATCAATGGCCAAAAGATTGAAATAGCTTTTTACATGCACATCTGGTTCTTCCAGGCTGCGTTTCCCGTTATCCGTACATTGAAATACTAAATGTTTCATCCTGAAGGAGGCTTCAGAAAGGTGATTTATTTGAGAGCACACTCAATGGTATTTAGTTTCTACGATTCATCTTCTAAATTTTGAAAAGTAATCATTGTTACAAATGGAACAAAGATATGACTTAAAGCATGAGAAATGTAGAAATGTGGGTACCAAAACTCTGTGTGTGGGTGTGTGGTCTTACGAGCAGATTACATCAGAGAATTGTTTTCTAGGCTTAGATCAAACCTGTTGTAAAGAGTAATTATGTAAGCAAGCAATTTCTTTACATGAAATGTGATTTTAAAAATATAATCCAGGTAATTTGTCTAAGAAGGAGAGAGATTTTAACTCTTGGACATGGTGATTTTGTTTTGATTTGTTTTGCCATTTCTACTGGTAGAGGGTAGCTTTCCTCAGAGTTGATGTCTATTTTTGGGGTCCTTTGGGACCCCAATTTACCCTGAAATAAAAAACAAATGAAATGCTAACTTTCTGCAGACTGAGGACTCTTTGGGTTTCACATGCTCTGTTTTCTTCCACTGAAGAACCACTTCTGACAATGTCTTCTCACCGTCCAGATAGAATCTGCTCATATCAGAGGGACCTATCCGCACTTACAAATATTCTCTCTCTCCATAAGAATTGAAGCCACTAATTCTTTTTGCTAGCTGATGGGAAACTGTTCTACAAATACCTTCTCTGTCCATAAGAGTTGAAGCCACTAATTCTTTTTGCTGTCTGATGGGAAACTTTTCTTGGCCTGGTAGTGTTGTGATTGCCAAAGGTCTGAATGTTGCAAACACACCACTGGCAGAGCATCTTGGTTTCAGGGCCAATTAGAAGGAAGCATTAGATGAAGCCTCTGAACCATTAGCAGGCCTGAAAAGATCCCTTAACAGTCTTTTCAGCTGAAAGAGAACTGTGGTTGGAAATACGCAGATGGAGCTGTCCTTAGGGATATGCCTTTCACGCACATGGGTTCCGTTGGAGCATTTCATACAAGAAGGACATTTAACATTTTGTAACATTTCACAGACCCTACAGCATGCAGAGGAACATTGGTCATCTATTATTAATGTTAATTTTGCTCAACCAAAAGTATCTTTATATCTACTTTTTAACCCCATCAATTCTAATGATACTTTTAGAACAGATTTTGGATTGTTTTGGTTAAAGTTATAAGTAATATTGTGATTTAGTAGCTCAGTTTTTCTTTTAAGAAAATGAACTATTAACTTTCTTTGTATATTTTCCCTTAGCAATGATAAAATGGATTTGGTATTTGCAAACATCTGCACGGATTCTAATTTAAATTGCTTTATTTTTATCTTGTTATATTTAGGAAGTAATATTATTTTTCCTATTTTGAGGACCACATCGTGGCTAAAGCAATGCTAATATTTCAACATATTTTTAGACATCTAGACTTTGTACTTCTTATATTTTTACTTAACATAATATTTAATTTGATTCTGAAATGCTTGTTAGTTGTCATTCTACCAATGAAAGGTGGATAATGCTCTGGGGAGCATGGTAGTCAAAGCTCTTTTTGTACGTAGAAATACACTTCTCCTTTAGTCAATAATTGTTTTGCATTATATGTAATTAAGAGATAATATGTGATTTTAGATTTGGATTAAGTGTCACCTGCACTTAAGAAAAACTATGGAGAACCATTATCTCATAGTTATCAAAAGTATGCTGATGGGTGGTTAGCTGCTGTGTAGCAATGATTTTCTCCAAGGTACTCAAAGGAGTATTGGTGGCTGACCTTGTGGATGGGTGGGTGGGCGGGGAGGAATTATGACTAGTTTGGTAGGACTGGTGCTAGTGTGATGAAACTTATGAAATGTATGATAGCAGCAGAAAAACAGGTGACATTAGAAATATTTTGTCTCATTGTGGTTTTGATTTGTATTTCCTGATGATTAGAGATGTTGAGCATTTTTTCATGTATTTGTTGGCCATTAGACTCCTCATTTGAAATTTTTTTGTTCGTGTCCTTTTTCAGATTTTTAATGGGGTTGTTTGATTTCTTTCTTGTTGATTTCTTGAGTTTTTTTTTTTTTTTGGTAGATTCTGATATCATCTCTTTATTGTATGTATATCATGGAAGTATTTTCTCCCATTCTGTAGGTTGTAGGTTACTTTATTGATTGCGTCCTTAGCTGTGCAGGAAGTTTTTAATTCTATCAGGTCTCATTGGTTTATGTTTGCTTTTGCTATGATTGCTTTGAGAGTCACCTTCAAAAATTCTTTCCCTAGGCTGATATCAGCTATTAAAAATGGTGATCTAGTATGATCCTGTACCTTTTGTAACAACCTGGATAGAACTGGAGACCATTATTTTAAGAGAAATATTGCAAGAATGGAAAAAAAACAACACCACCATGTGTACTCAGTAAATTGGAACTAGGCAATTAATACTTAAGTGTACATGTGGAAGTAAAGCTCGGGCGGTGCCTGTGGCTCAGCGGGTATGGGCGCCAGTCCCATATGCCGGAGGTGGCGGGTTCAAACCCAGCCCCGGCCAAATTAAAAAAAAAAAAAAAAAAGGAAGTAAAGCTCAACAGAAATGAAGTTGGGAGGGAGAAGGTTTGGGTAAACTCACACTGAGCTGGTACAATGCACAAAGTTGGGTGAAGGTCACAGTTATAACTTTTACTTAAAATGTAAAAAAGCAAATTATGTAATCAAAATGTGTACCCCTGGTACATTCTGAAATTAAAACAACAAAAAAAGAAAAGAAAGAATGAGTTGTCACAGTTGAACTAAATGTGAGTGATCTCTGTCTCTAACCATATGCAAAAATCAACTTAAAATAGATTAAAGACTAAATATCAGACCTGAAACTATAAAAATATTAGAATAAAACCCAGGAATCCTCTCCTGAATGTTGGTCTAGGCATAACTTGCCATTAAGACATCAAAAGCACAGGCAACCAGAATAAAAATAGACAAATGGGACTTCATTACACTAAAAAGCTTCTGCATAGCAAAAGAAATAATCAACAGAGTGCAGAGGCAACCTGCTGAGTGGAAAATATTTTCAAACTATTCATTCAATGGGGAACTTATACTCAGATATAGAATGAACTCAAACAACTCAATAGGAAAATAAATAATCTCGCTAAACAGTGGGCAAAGGACATAAATAGACATTTTTCAAAGGGAGACATAGAAATGGCCAACAAATATGAAAAAAAAATGTTCAACATCACGAACTATCAGAGAAATGCCAAACAAAACAAACAAACAACAACAAAACCCCCCCAAAACCCAAAACAGAAAAAAACACAATGAGATGTCATCTTACCCCAGTTAGAATGACTTTGATTAAAAAAGATAAAAAATAACTGATGTTGAAAGGATGAAGAGAAAAGGAACTCTTATACCCACCCTGTTGGTAGGAATGTAAACTAGTATAGTCACTATAGGAAACACTATGGAAATTTCTCAAACAAGTAAATACAGACTTACCATTTAATCGAGCAAATGGTATTTACCCAAAGGAAAAAAAAAATCAATACAGCAAATGGATACCTAGACTTGCATATTTATTGCAGGACTGTTCACAATAGTGAAGGTATGGAATCAATCTAAGTGTCTATCAGTGGGGAATGGATAAGAAAATGTGGTATATATACACAATGAGATACTCCTCAGCTTTTAAAAAGAATGAAAGCATTTCATTTGCAGTAATGTGGATGGAATGGAGGTCATTCATTATTTTAAGTGAAATACACCAGGCACAAAAAGAAAAATATCTCATGTTCTCACTTATATGTGGGAATGAAAAAAGTTGAACACGAGGAGGTAGAGAGTGGAAAAGTTGGTAACGGAGACTGAGGAGGGTAAGTAGGGGATGTGGGGGGTTTGAAGGGAAGTGAGTTAAAGAGCACACACATATGGTAATTCAAAAGGAATAAATGCAAAGTAGGATGGTTGTATTTAATAAATTATATTGTACCAGAATGATGGACACTCTAAATACCCCACCTTGATCACTATGCATTATATGCATATAATAAAATTTTCATATACTTCATAAATGTGCATAAATAAAAACGTGAGTAAAGAGAGAGTATAGTAAACCATAGCAAATTTAATAAGCTTCATCTATAAACCTAAGAAACAAAATCATTGAACATTTCTGGAAGTTTCTTTTTTTTTTTTAAGACTGTATTTTTTTATTGTGCATATTTAAGTTGTATATAAGATTTTAATACATAAGTATGGAGAAACCTCAAAGCCCTCAAGCTAGACCTCCCATTTGATCCTGCAATCCCATTACTGGGCATCTACCCAGAAGGAAAAAAATCCTTTTATCATAAGGACATTTGTACTAGACTGTTTATTGCAGCTCAATTTACAATCGCCAAAATGTGGAAACAGCCTAAATGCCCACCAACCCAGGAATGGATTAACAAGCTGTGGTATATGTATACCATGGAATACTATTCAGCCATTAAAAAAATGGAGACTTTACATCCTTCGTATTAACCTGGATGGACGTGGAAGACATTATTCTTAGTAAAGCATCACAAGAATGGAGAAGCATGAATCCTATGTACTCAATTTTGATATGAGGACCATTAATGACAATTAAGGTTATGGGGGGGGGAGCAGAAAGAGGGACGGAGGGAGGGGAGTGGGGCCTTGGTGTGTGTCACACTTTATGGGGGCAAGACATGATTGCAAGAGGGACTTTACCTAACAATTGCAAGCAGTGTAACCTGGCTTATTGTACCCTCAATGAATTCCCAACAATAAAAAAATAAAATAATAAAAAAAAAGATTTTAATACATGATTAAAAGGCATCACAAATCTATAAAGGACAGAAGATTACTCAGTAAATGATTAATTAGACTAACTAGCTTGATATTTAGCAGAAAAATTCATTTAGATTTTGCTGCCACACCATAAATCAGAGAGACAGAGAGGAGAATAGACCTCGCTGGATTAAAGAATTGAGGAAATAATAAAACAAGGGATAGACTTAATGGGAAATGTGAAAACCCTAGATGAGAAGAACTATTAAAGTCTTACCCAAGACACAACAATAGATTTGAACAGAAGGAAAAGCATGATATGGATAAGAAGCATTGGATAAGAACCACTGGATAAGCATTGGATAAGAAGGTGTAACATCCCCCAAATGTATTAATTCTTCCCTACTTCATTCATAAATTTTCAACAATACTAATAAAAATATGCCATCTTTTCTTTAGTTCTAGAGCCAAGCAGGTTGATTATAAAGCTTATTTGTAATAATAACTCAGTAAGTATAGTTGCAGTAAGTCCCAAGAAGAGATTAGCAAGTGGAGAGGGTAGTTCTGAGCCTAAACCTCATGCAGGTCTCTGGATCTTCTTCTTATCCATAGTATGCTTTTCTGGAAGTTTCTGATTTTGGACTTTCTTCTATTCCATTCAAGTGTAGGGGAAATGGTGTTTTTGGCAGGGTTATTCATGCAAATGATAATTAGCAAGAAAGTCCTGAGATAAAGATTCAAACAGTAATTAACTAGTGACAAAAGATGCATCAGCCATGTAATATTTTCTTAAGCAGTAAGTATTGGATACCTACATATAGCATGCTGTGTAGCAATCTACTCTCTCCGCATTGATCCAATATATTTAAATGCATGAAAGCAATCGTTTCAAAAGTCTCATAGGGAAGTATTTTGCAAAATGTAGTCAAACTTAAAGAGAAAGGTAATTTGGAATTAGTTCAAAACTAAAAATGAAGGAATGCATTATTTAGCCTAATGGTGAATTATTTGTATCACAAGAGACTGTCTCAGAATGTTGAAAGGAAAATATCTCTCCACTCTTGACCTGCTTCATTCCCTGTTTTCTTCATCCCTGGGATCGCTATCCCACTTTGAATGTTCTGAGCCGCCCAATTCCTGAGCCTATATTGACAGAGGCGAGATAATATGTATACTGTCTTTAGCTCTTCAATTGATTTCCATCAAGACATTAAATCGTAAACTTAAAGCTTTCTTTTTTAGAAGCAGAGAGAGTGAATGGCAATATTTTAAGATGAATTCCTAGAGACACTTGGTCACCTTACAGAAGTGGTCCCTCATTACTCCTTATCTGCTTGCGTCCTAAGCTCTTTTACGGGTCCTAAGGTTTGGCAGCTGTAACCTACTAGTGAATCTACCTTATGGCACTGGACTGGGCCTGTAGTTATAAAAAGGTGCAATTGGAGTTAACTTGGCACCATTGTTAGCCACAGCTACGACTTTTCTACATCAGTCTTCTACTACCGAGAAAGATGCAGCAGACACAGGGGTTTACCTTCCAGTATTTTCTATACAGCACCCTCCCCCTGCAGACCCCAGCTGCAGCTGGATCTGCCCAGTGCCCCCTGGAATGATAAAATTACAACATTGTGGTGCCCGTGCTGCTGCTTCTGTGACTGTAGTCTGCCTGAGTCTTTCCATGAATCTCTCTCCTCATTGCAGTTATTATTATTATTATTATTATTATTATTATTATTTAGTGTGACACTCTATGGAGACTCTCAGAGGTCACCTGGAACAGTGTTTTATGATCTGGCCTTTTCCACCCATATAGCTGAGAAAAAAAGCCATGTAATATTTCCAACACGGTGACTTGCTTGACATAAGAGAAAAGTAAAAATATCAGACATCTACAACTTATGGCAGCAGATAGTGGATGAAACAGGTGCGTAAGAGGTGCTGCTACAGCAAAAGAGTTTGACATTAGTGTATATCAGTGTATATGTGATCCATTTTTGACTGTCTGTTGCCCAAATCATTATTTGAAATTGCTACCCGTGGCTTGAGATTATTATTATTTTTTTAAATTAAATCATAGCTGTGTACATTAATGTGATCATGGGGCACCATACACTGGTTTTATAGACCGTTTGACACATTTTCATCACACTGGTTAACATAGCCTTCCTGGCATTTTCTTAGTTATTGTGTTAAGGCATTTACATTCTACATTTACTAAGTTTCACATGTACCCTTGTAAGATGCATGGCTGCTCTTTTTGCTTATTTCTCCATAAGAAAGCCATGCCAGTAAATACTCTATAATTACTCTTTTCTACAAACTGGCAGGCATGATCAGATTCTGTAAACATTTTTTTGTCTGAACAAGATGTGTTGTCAAGCTCATAGGAGAAGATTTTGGAAATTATTTCTATGAAGATCTAAAGAATAAAATAGGTTTGAGATACTTTTGTTCAAAAAGATAGATACAGCCACTGTTCCAGGCAGAGAATGCACTATGTAGCTTTCAGTAAACTTTTATAGACACACAGTTGGTGCGTGACATGTGCAGAGAAAACATTTCTAATATTTACATATTTTAAACATAAATCGAAAAGAATATAATTTCACTTAAATATATAGTTAAGCATATTTTACGTTTTATTCATGAATTCAAGCCAGTCCCCTTTCTTTTATTCATGCTTGAATTTTTAACACTTTGAATTAGAGTCTCTTGGAAACTGTGTGGTAAAATCTTGCTGGCTACAATTTTTCATTGTACATTTTTTTTTATGCAGTGATGCTCAATTAACACAATTACCAGGTGGCTTTAGCTTTGGACACAAGGAAATTTAAAACAATCTAAAACTCTTAACAGTATGATGCGTTCCTAGTTTGGTTTGAGATTTTCAAGTGTCTAAAAGTTAGCAAACTGCATTTATCATATATGATCAGAGTGGCAATAAAAAGCACCCCAGGGACCTGTGTCTCAGGATAGTCCATGGCCCACAAAACTGATTTAAATTGAGTTCTCCTTTGCTTTAAGGAGAGCTCACTCTCTCCCCACTTCTCCCTTCCTCCCTTTGTTCCTTCATTCTCCATTCACTTTTTTCTTCCCCACCCTAGGGTTCCAGAAGTGTTTCTTGAACTTCTCAGAGGAGATTAGTAACAAGGAACACCAAGCACCTGGATTCGTATCAGGATAAGGTGTATGATCTTACTCTGGAGGAAATGAAGCCTTGGAGCATTTTAAGCAGAAACAAAAAACCAAAAAAAAAAAAACAAAGAATTAAGATTCTATTTTATAAAACACTGGAGTCTAAATAAGCCTTATTTGGGGATGTAATTTGATTTACATCTAACAGTTGCTCAGTACTTATTTGCTGACTTCTAGATAAATGTACTATTATGTTTTGGTTGCAGGATGCAAAGCACACTGGTAAAAGTTTCTTAAACTAGTGCTACAAGAAGTGTGAGCCATAGACTGTTGTCAGGACAGAAATTATTTCTGATATGCAAGGAGCTAAGTCATTAAGAGCATGCATTTGGAAACATTGATGATAATTTTAATTTATCAGGACATCCAAGTGTTTGGAAATTATACCAGGAATTTGTTTTCAGTGTATTTTACAACTGTTTTTATCCTCAATTGTAAACAAAACAAACAAAGAAACCTAACCAATTCCTTTATTATAAAATATTTAAACATGGGTTTAGACAATGGGTGTTTATTTTAAATCTTACGTTATAAGAAATCAAGAGGAAAACAATTGTTTGGTTGGTATTCAACAATGTTAGGCCTCTAGGTTGGGTTTCTAGGATTCTCTTGCTCTTCCCAGCTTGATTATAATATTCTATCAGGAGCTATAAGCCTCATGTTTCCACATGAAAATACTCAACTTGGGAAGGAAACAAGATGCAAAAGAACCTCTTTTCTCTTATAACTCTCTTTTTGTCTGGAAAGAAAATATTTTCCAGATTTCTGCCTATAACTCATTGACCAGAATTGGGTCCCTTGCCCTTCCCTGGACCAATTCCTGCAAAACTGTCATGCTTTGTATTCCAGCATAATTCATCCTTTAAGCAGGACACCAAGGTGTGTGACAGAGGCGGTGTGCTCTCAGCTGGTCTGCACATTTCTCTAAAGGGACATCAGCAACTGATGTCTCCATTGATACTGTGACAATAGGTGGGGAGGTATAATAATTTCTTAACTTCATAGAATTCCTGTTATGTTAGGTTTTTTATTTACATAATTCTTCCTCTTCATACAACTACCCCTACAAGGTTAGTGTTATCCCTCTTTTACAAATAAGAAAAAGGAGACATTGGGCGGTGCCTGTAGCTCCAAGGAGTAGGTTCTGGCCCCATAAGCCAGAGGTGGTGGGTTCAAACCCAACCCCGGCAAAAAAAAAAAAAAAAAAAAAAGGAGACATTAAAAACGAAGTATAGTGGGAGGTAAACAGAGCTGGGATTCCAGCCTGGCACCATGAATGTCTACACCCCGCTCTTCTCTCCTGTGCCACAGAGGCTGTTGGTACGTGGTGCTGGTTGGGTGGTTCTTCCATGCACAGTATCAGAAAGCTGGGAAGGTCTGATCCAGGGAGACCGGCTTCAGAGATGCCCTCTCTAAATAAATCGATAATAATAGGAGATGTCTTCACATCGCTAAGCCTAATTATGGCATTTCTAGCATGTGAATCTTTTCAGGTCACTAAAAGGTGATCCTTTCTGTTGCTGCCTGGAATGCATCTTCCTGTACAACATCTGTCCTTGTCATCGCTGTCCCAGGAGGCAGAGGCCTCTGCTCTTTTCATGAGGTGGAATGTAATGTACAGATGTACTTGCTGCAATTCTAGAATATAGAACATTGCTTAATGCAACCCTGTCATGGTGGATAAGTAGAGCTTGCAACTTTACCAGTATTTCGTGGTGTATATATCACACTAAATATCAACAGCACTGTAGCTCACCTAGCTTTTCCTGCTCTTTCAAAAACCATTTCTAACCCCAATGTGTATGAAACAACCAACTATCAAGCACTTCTTAGCAACACAGCTTTTTGGTAAACTGAAAATTGCCCCACTTATGGAATTCTTCCTTGATCTTATAATGTCTTATATTCCAATTCCCTAGAAAATTGCTTTTGAGAAAGGTTGGACGATGTATCTCTGGAGTAGTCCTTTCTTATTCCAATATAGTGCTGAGCTGGAGATACAATCCTGTTTATCTTTGGATGTGCTTTTTTTCTGCAGGTGACATGCCCTTCTAGCTAATGCATGCTGCATAGCAAATTTCATAGTGCTGTGAAAATAAGGTTGGGGATATTCATCTTTGTTGGACTAGTATGTAGATTATCATATTTTGGAAATCTTTATCATGTATCAAACTGTGTATCCCCCTTATGTGTGTTTTTCCTATCATAGTCCTATTTGTCTATTACACTCCATTCTAAGCTACTTGGGGTCAACAACTTTGACTTGTGTGGCATTCAGTAATGATGATTAATACTGCTGATACTGCCACTGCCTTTAGGTGGAAAACCCTGGCATGTATACAACACATAATTAAACATTCTCATCAGATTCATTGTTTTATGAGAAGTCATAAAAATAAAACTTGGGACATCATAAGTCCATCTATCTTCTATAAATTTCCAGCACTTTCCTTCAAGGAAAGAAAAAGTAATAATTTATGTTGAAGTATGAACAATGAAAAACAATTAAATTAATTATTCTTCTTCAGCTTATGGGGAGGGCTTCATGCTTTTTCCCACTCTTTTGTAACTCAAATCACATGTTTGTATTTTGATAACATATGCAATACATTTTAAAACATTTATTTTTTAATTATAAGTTGATAAATCGTAGTTGTATATTTATGGGCTAAAAAATGATGTCATTTATGAATACAATGTGGAATAATTAAATCAAGAATTAATGTATCTATCACTTCAAATGCTTACTCTTTTTTGAAGTGAAAAACATTTGAAATTTACTGTCTAAGTGATTTTGAAACGTGTAATACATTATTATTTAGTGTATTCACTATGTTATGCAATAGACCTCAAAGTAAAGAAAGCCTTATTTCACCTAATCGTGGCTTCTTATCTTTTGAGCACCATTTCCACATTACCTCCACCAACTTGCATCTACTGGTAACCACCATCCTAACTCCATGATTCTTCCAGTTTGATTGTTTTAGATTCCACATGTAAGTGAGAAGATGTATCTGTCTTTCTGTGCCTGGCTCATTTCACTTAGTATAATGTCTTCCAATTAAAAATATAAATAATATTGAAAGGAGTCTCCATTGAACTTTAGCATACCCTGTGAAATAATTTATTCTCACTGTTCTCTCTCTCTCTCTCTTTTTTTTTTTTTTTTTTTGTGGCAGAGTCTCACTCTGTTGCCCTGGATAGAGTACCATGGAATCATAGCTCACAGCCATGGCAAACTCTCTGGCTCAAGTGGTCCTCTTGCCCAGCCTGTGAAGTAGCTGGGACTACAGGCACCTGCCACAATGCCTGGGTGGTTTTTCTATTTTTAGTACAAATGAGGTCTCGCTCTTGTTCAGGCTGGTCTTGAACTCTTGAGCTCAAGCAATCCTCCCATCTCGGCCTCCCAACCGTGCTAGGATTTCAGACATGAGTCACCACACATGGCCTTTTTCCTGTTCTTTTGAGACTTGTAGACAAGTTAAAAATTGGTATTAAAAACATATCTAGTATTTTTAGATGTCTCCCATAACAATATTCATATTCTTGACAGTTTCTTGGTGTAGAACATGAAACACAGAGTATCCTCTCAGAAAAAAAAAAAACATTTAAAAGTCTTTACAGGCTGCTTTAGTTTTACACAGTAGAGAGCCAGAGACGTAAATAATAAATCTAAGTGGGTCTGCTTCTGCCAAGATTGGAATGCAGCATGGATAAAATTTACTGTGACCCAAACTGCCAACAAAATAGTTCATGACAGCTGGATAGGAGCACAAATGAGGTCTTTTATTGCAATAAACTCTTTGACTTATCTCTTCTCACTGTTATCTTTAAGTCCAAGATTTGTGACAGGCCCCCAAATTGGGAATTTTGGACAGAAAGCTTTACATAGGACTAGCTCAGGCAGGGAATTGAGAATCGCTTGGTTTCGTTATCTGTGAGAATGTGTCTGGGTATCCCTCAGAACTGAGGGACATAAATAAGCCCCAAAGCTGGCATGATAGTGGGAGGAGGTTTGCAGGGTAGTATGAAAGGAGGATTTCAATTGTACTTTATCCCAGCCAATAGTGTCATGTTTTTCCTCCTGCTATATTTCTCTGTAGTAGAGTACCAAGAGCAAACAGGCCAACCTTAGTTGTTTTAATTCTTTTAAAATCCAAAGGAGTCTACTGGTGTGATGGCTCCAGAAAGGATTTAGCAATTTCCCTCCTGCTTTTTGTTTGTTTGTTTGTTCCATTACGTTGGAGAGATCATCTACTACAATCTCTTCAGGGAAGAGAGAATTGATTTCAGCTCTAGTGATTCTTCAAAGGGCGTTCTAGAATGCTGAAATATTATAGTTCTGTAGTGCTAGTCTCTGAAATACACAAGGAAAGCCCACAAAGACCTGTGTTCATCCAGAGCAGCTTACACCCCTGCTGTGGGAGGGCAGGATTGCTGGATGGAGCTGTCGGTCTCTTGTAGCTCAGCTGTGTGGTTTGTAAAGAGGTGTGGCTATTGCAGAGAGAGTAACTGGTAAAAACTACAGAGAATGTCTGTCCTCCAGCCAGCCTGAGGAGGGACTTACGTCTAATAGGTGCTCAGCTGTTTGTTGTACAGGTGAATAAGTGAGAGAATAAATGGATAGGATTTTGGAATAGAAGTGGATCCTAGACACAGCTAATTCAGAATTCTAATTCCTTCAAATACTAACGACAAATCACCTCACCTCTTCACTCAGGGCAGTATCGTGCTTTGGTACTCACCGAGGCCACTTGAACCGGTGTGGAGATGTTTTGGTTATCCAGATGGTGGGAGTAGTAGGGGTATGAGCTGCTATGATCATCTAGGTTCTCAAAGCACAGAGGTGCTACTGCCCTTGATGAACAGGAAATCCTGCACAAGGAGGAATTCTTCCCTGAGATAAAGAATAACAACCCTAGGTTCAGAGCCTATGACTCAAGCAGCTAAGGCTCCAGCCACATACACCTGAGCTGTTGGGTTCGAATCCAGCCTGGGCCCACCAAACAACAATGATGGCTGCAACCAAAAAATAGCTGGGCGTTGTGGTGGGTGCCTGTAGTCCCAGCTACTTGGGAGGCGGAGGCAGGAGAATCGCTTGAGCCCAGGAGTTGGAGGTTGCTGTGAGCTGTGATGCCACAGCACTCTACCCAGGGCAACAGCTTAAGGCTCTGTCTCAAAAATAATAATAATAATAACAACCCTGTTGACAAGCAGCGAGTCTTTGGGTTCTCTGAAAGGAGGGCTAGAGACAAAAAAGGTCATCACTTTCTCAAGTAATTGACCACTTTGTTCACACAACATTCAGGAAACTACTTCCTTATGTGTGTCCAGAACCTTGCAAATTCTCTCCGTTGGTATCGGCTCTGTCCTTCAAAGGCATAGACAGCTGACGGCTTTCACTAGTGTTACTCCTGTCACTTGCTACTGACCTTGCCCAAGCTGTGACTCTCCTCTGGGATCATCCAGGTTGCCTTTGTCTCGGTTGAGGTGGGGTATTCAGAACTTGATCCAGTCCTCTAGCTGTGGCCTGCCCAAGCTGCATGAAGAACACCTATGAGGTTGGACAAGTAAATTTGTGTACTCATCCTAGGAAAGGTGCTATGTACCTCATTGCTGAACATCACTAATAATATTCTAAGTACTCCTCTTCCAAGTACCCTCCTTGGGAAGCTATGTATCAATGCCAGCACCTCGTCTACCCTTCAAAGCAATTTTGGAACTCTTTTTCTGGAATGGCTGTAAAAGCTGTCTTTGTATGTGGTCTGACAATTATGTTCATGAACTCATCCTAGAAAAAGCACTTTGTCCACAGCCATGGACAATACATGAATGATTGGGATGGTTGTGTTTCAATTAAACTTCGTTTACAGAAACAGGTGGTAAGATAGATTTGCCTCATGGGCCATAGATTGTCCATCTGTTGTTTCTTTAATTTTTTTATTTTTAGGGATTGGATCTCATTATGTTGCTAAGAGCAGTCTTGACCTCCTGGGCTCAAGTGATCCTCCCACACTGCCTCTCAGGTAGCTGGAATTACAGGCGTTCACCACTGTGCCTAGATCAACTTGTTTTATATGACGAATTATTAGATTTAAATATAAATATAATAATATTATGTCTGTTCATATTATTTAATAATATAATATAATAACATTATGTCTGTTCATATTATTTTGTTAATTTTAGCCAGTCACTCCAGCTAGCTGAGAACCTTTTGAATTCTAACTATTGCAGCTAGATCAACTAACAGATAGAACTATTAGGTTCCTTTTCAACTCTGTGTACCTCAACACATGACTTTAGTACTTTTATCTTCCTCATCCCAACACAAAGAAAGTACCTATATAGGAAAAAGCCTCAACAAACTCTTATACTATGCAACTAATGTTTTAATATGGTCAGTCATCTAATTGATAAACGTGTTTTCTTCACCATAATTTAATCATCAATTAATTTATGAAACATCACCAAACTTTTATCATGCAATAGGCAATCATTCCTATTCTTTAGAATTATGAGGGGATTACCTGTATTTTCTTTCTGAAATCAAGATGCTTATCTGTGACAAGTTCTTACTGTGCCACTATCTTAATGCCAACAAGTCTAACATTGGTCATGTGTAACAGATTATTAGTAAATCATCTGTTTATTCATGTATTTTTGCAGTGTGTTGAGAAGAGATGAAAATATTACCAGCCTGGCCCCTGCACACACACCTTTTTAGAAATATTTGCCTGAATGGGATTTTCATGCCATTGTAGCATGACTAAACAAATGTCCATGGGTTTTATGGGCCCATTAACATGTGAAGGGGAAGGTGGGAGTTAGCAGTGGTCTATAAATGCCTCCCTTCTCAAGGCCTTCCTAGGCTACTACTGACATCCACCAGGCCTCCCATAAACATTCCAAAGAGAAGCAGCAGCAGAAAGCTAATCTCAGAAGTTCACATCTTAAAATGTTTTTAGTAGAGTGTTCTTTTTCTGGTTTGGAATTTGTGAATTTATGTAATGCCTGTGCCAGAGAGTGGAAGTTAGCCAGATAAGCTCTTTACCTGCATGACGAATGAAATGAGGAATAACTAGTTGCTTTAAGCTCATTTTTTTCTGAGATAGCTTATACCACACATATAGTTAGCAATCATTTGTTCTTCTGGAACCAAATTGTATCCCATTTGAAAAAAAAAAGCAATTTTTGGAAGCTGTGAAAGATAATTCAGGTGTCTTCATTACTGCCTATGTTTCTTTGTTATTATAGCCCTCACTACTCATCGATGAAGTTGGGTGTGATCTATGACCCTTGATTCCTCTAAGTCTGCTGTGATAATGTAACTTAGGGATAAAATTCAGTTGGGCTCCAGATGTAAATGCACCTGAAGCGATGAGGAAGGTCTCTACGTGTTTTATGTTTCTTTCTTTCTTTTTTTTTTTTTTGGCCAGGGCTGGGTTTGAACTCACCACCCCCGGCATATGGGGCCAGCGCCCTACTTCTTTGAGCCACAGGAGCCACCCCATGTTTCTTGATTTCAATTCCCTCTACATGTGTTCTATCATTTGATGTTCCATTTTGATTAAAAGAAAATCCAAGTAAGAAATTGTTATTTTTAATTTTCTCTGTCATTGTCAGAGTCTATGTATTCATAGACTTACTTCAATTTCTTTTTCAAAAAATCATACTAATCCTACATTTCCAGGTTAATGACTTGTCCTGATGACGAACTCATAGAGTAAGTCTAAGTGCTGTGAAAAGTAATCAAATATTATTTATTTTAAAGGAGTAGAGAATCTTTTGTAATTTATATTCAAACATTATTCAGTGCAATGTAGTGAATCCTATTTGTCATATTAACAATTTTTGTGGTATAATTATATATATCAGAAAACTATTTCTATTAATATAACCATAATATGAGCTTTTGAGTTATTTTGATGTTGAAATGGAGACAGTATTTCAAACAGTATTCACTCTTATAAGTTTGAAGATTACTATCCATTTTTTCTTGGAATTTTCCATCATTTTTCAGATGTCGAAGAAATATAAACCTATTGAGTTGTGTAGAAACTCAAGGTGTCTTTTTCTTGGGTATAAATGAGACCCAATTAGTTGAAAATGTAAGAAAAAATTGATATCTGAGAGTGGGACTGGTTACTTGAATAGTTTTATTATGTAAGTTCTATTTTTTATTTTTTTTAATTAGTAATTAAACAGAGGTATTTTGGTGCAGTGACAAGACACTGTATTGCCTGAGTGTGGCACTAGACTTAAGAAGAGAAAGCTAGAAATACAGCATTTCTTTTGCTTTAATGACCTCAAGCTCTATCCTAATGACCAGTTATAAAAATGAGAGATGATGTGCTATAAAGTATACATATGCTTCCTATTAATCTTGAATTACTTACATATTCAGTTTTATCTATTAAAATCACTTGAAAATTAAATTGGCGAATTTCCCTGTTTATTAGTTTATCTATTTCTTTCAAGATAGAGGGAGGTGATATTCAGTAGAGTTAAGAAAGGTTAAAATTAAGAAGGCAGGAATTTCTAATGAGTAGCAGACATGATTAAATCAGGAGAAGATAATTGTCAATGCATTTTTCTGTAGGAATAGTCACTTTTGTTTAAGTCAATCTTAACATTAAAATAATTATACTTGAAGAATTCAACTAATATCTATATACTTTATATTAAATGGTGAATAAAATACATATTTTCATTATTTTTCTGTTTTATTCTTCCCTAGGACTCCATACTTTTACCACATAAGAATCTATACTTGTTTCTTTATATTGCTTCAGGTTCATTGAGGGTACAAAGAATTGGGTTACACTGTTTGTATTTGTTAGATAAAATTCCTCTTAAAATTGTGTTCTGCCCCCAAGAGATGTCCCATACACTGTAACCCCCATCTCCCTCCTTCCTTCTGCCCCCATTTGCCTGCCCCTCACCTTGAATTGATTTCAGTTTTTGTGTTGTGTGATTATGCGTTAGATCATCTACTGGCGTCATATTAGAATTGAGTACATTGGATTCTTGTTTTGCCATTCTTGTGAGACTTTAAGAGTCTATACTTTTTATTTTTTTTAATTAAATCACAGCTGTGTACATTAATGCAATCATGGGGTACAATGTGCTGATTTTATATATAATTTGAAATATTTTCATCGAACTGGTTAACATAGCCTTCATGGCATTTTCTTAGTTATTGTGTTCAGACATTTATATTCTGCATTTACTAAGTTTCACCTGTACCTTTCTAAGATGCACTGTAGGTGTGATCACACCAATTACCCTCTCTCCACCCATCCTCCCCTCCCCTCCCTTGCCCCTTTCCCTATATTCTTGTGCTAGAATAGGGTTATAGCTTTCATACGAAAGCTATAAATTAGTTTCATAGTAGGGCTGAGTACATTGGATACTTTTTCTTCCATTCTTGAGATACTTTGCTGATCAAAACAGAGCACAAAAACAGAGAGGTAGATGTATGGAACAGAATAGAGAACCAAGAGATGAACCCAGTTACTTACCATTATTTGATCTTTGACAAGCCAATTAAAAACATTCAGTGGGGAAAAGATTCCCTATTTAACAAATGGTGCTGGGTGAACTGGCTGTCAACCTGTAGAAGACTGAAACTGGACCCACACCTTTCACCATTAACTAAGATAGACTCTCACTGGATTAAAAATTTAAACTTAAGACATGAAACTACAAAAATACTAGACAAAAGTGCAGGGAAAACTCTTGAAGGAATCGGCCTTGGTGAATATTTTACGAGGAGGACCCCCCGGGCAATTGAAGCAGCATCAAAAATACACTACTGAGACCTGATCAAACTAAAAAGCTTCTGCACAGCCAAGAACATAGTAAGTAAAGCAAGCAGACAGCCCTCAGAATGGGAGAAGATATTTGCAGGTTATGTCCCCGACAAAGGTTTAATAACCAGAGTCCACAAAGAACTCAAATGTATTAGCAAGAAAAGAACAAGTGATCCCATCTCAGGGTGGGCAAGGGACTTGAAGAGAAACTTCTCTGAAGACGACAGGCACACGACCTACAGACATATGAAGAAATGCTTATCATCCTTAATCATCAAAGAAATGCAAATCAAAACTACTTTGAGATATCATCTAACTCCACTAAGATTAGCTCACATCACAAAATCCCCAAACCAGAGATGTTGGCGTGGATGTGGAGAAAAGGGAACACTTCTACATTGCTGGTGGGAATGCAAACTAATATGGTCCTTTTGGAAAGATGTTTGGAGAATACTGAGATCTAAAAATAGACCTACCATTCTATCCTATAATCCCTCTACTACCCTGTTTCCCCAAAAATGAGACAGTGTCTTATTTTAAGGTGTGCTCCCAAAGATGCTCTAGGTCTTATTTTCAGGGGACGTCTTATCTTTCCTGTAAATAGGTCTTATTTTCAGAGGATGTCTTATTTTCAGGGAAACAGGGTAGGTATATATCCAAAAAACCAAAAATAACATTATACCAAAGATATTTGTACCAGAAGGTTTATTGCAGCCCAATTTATAATTGCTAAATCATGGATGAAGCCCAAGTGCCCATGGACCCACGAATGGATCAATAAATTGTGGTATATGTACACCATGGAATATTATGCGGCTTTAAAGAAAGATGGAGACTTTACCTCTTTCATGTTCACATGGATGGAGCTGGAGTTTATACTTTTTAAATTTGGCTTGTGTACTTTTTTTCCTTTGGCATGTGTAATTGTAATTGTTAATAATAGTTAAATTGTATTTATCACTGCATTTCAATTTAAATAATGATGTATGCAATGGCTTTTGGATAAAATGTTAAAAATCTACTTTTGAAAGTCAAGGATAAATAAACTTAATAGAAATTTGTTATTACAGAAATAGTATATATTAGCTACATTTTTAATGAAACCATCATGAGAGTTATTCGATAAAAATTATATAAATAAGATATCTTTTTTAGATAATCACTAGTTTGTGATCGAACAGAAGGAGGTTTATATTTTTGAGCATCCTGGGTAAGCTTCTGGGGATGTGTAGGGATGTCAGCAGATGGGCCTTATCGATGACTGCTAATGACTGTCTCTCACTCACTACCCCTCTGCATGGCCCAGTGTTACAAACTCTCTCTGTGGGCTGTGGTGGTAGCTGATGTTTCATAAGAAAGAAGGATGAATCATTAACCTTTGTATCTCATAGCTCATGTGGCATGAAAATGCTCTAAAACTGCTGATAAAACTCGTCTTTAAAGTTAAGATGGCATTCACTTAAGTAAAACTATTTTCCTGTTAGAAATTAAAAAAAAAGAATTTAAAATTTTCTCCTATGAAAAGGATTAAGATACAGTCATATAGACTTATGATATGTCCTTGAATGAAGTACAATTTATTTATTTTAAAATCCACCTTTAATTTTCTGTAGACTTCTGCTTCTGGGAAAGAAGAAGTAACTAGTATCGAACTTACATTTTCTGACATCAACAACTATAACACCGAAAAGCAAAAAGGTACATGCAGTGCTTTTCAGGTGTTGCACAACAGGTAGGCCTGTAACCTTCGGAGAAGGGAGAGCCTATGGGGCACTTTCCCAATGTGAAGCCAGGACCTGGTGCCTGACTCCTTGTGAGCAGGCAGGTAGAGGAGTTTGGCACTAACTTTTGTGGAGTAAGTAAGAGAGACAGACAGCTGCACAGAGATGAAAGAAGTCTCAGTGTGGCTCTGTCGCAAGATATTGGCTGTGGGCTGAGCCACATGTGCCCAAAGGAATAATCCATGACAGGCTACTACTGCAGGACAGAGAGCCGAACAGAGTGAAGAGGTCTCCCTGAGTACCCCTTGGACAATTGATACCATGGAGATATATCCAGGAGTAGGAGTAATTATACACTAGAGCAAGCAGCACACGCTAAAACTAGGAAATGAAGCAAAACAGACCCAGTGTACTACGCATAAAACTACACCTGACAGGGCCAGAGATCTCCCCCTTACTTTAAGCAGCTGCTGACAAAAAGACCAATGCCCTTGTAAAGAGAACAACATAATCCACAGTTTAGATGACTACACATAATCCATGATGTCCAGAATAAAAGAAAAAATTGTTAGATATTCAAAGAACAAAACAAACAAAAAATGATCCATAGTTTAGGGGAATATTAGTCAATATAAACAGATCTCAAGAGGATCAAGATTTTGGAGCTAAACAAGGAGGGCTTTCAAATTCTTGTCTGTCATGTAAATATGTTCAGAGGTTTAAAGAAAAGCATGGAAATGATGAACGACTAGAGAGGAGAAGTCTGCAGAGGAAATGAAAGTAAGAAAAGAACCAGGAGGAAATTTTACCACTTGAATGTACCATGTTGGAATGAAAATTGCCTTCACTGAACAGACCAGCAGATTGGACACTGAAGGGAAAAGGTCCAGAGGGCTTAAAGAAAAGGCAATAAAAAATATAAAACTTTAAATAAATGGAGAAAATGCTGAGAAAAATATGGAACAGAGCTTCAGTGGAGCAATCTGAAATGAACAAAAAGGGAATGAAAAGAAAATAACTTCTAAAGAAGTCATGACAGAAAATTTCCCAAATACCATGAGAAAAATTAACTTACAGACTCCAGAATTTAGTAAACCTAAAGTAGGATAAATGCAAAGAAAAGTGCCCATTATCATCAAACTGCTGAATAACTGAGATGAACATAAAATCTTCAAAGCACTCAACAAAATACATGTTATACCTAAGAAAACAATACTATGCATGATGAATTGCATTTTATCAGGAATAATGCAGACCAGAAAACAAAATTGTTGGGAGAAAAAAAGACATGTGATAACTTAGCATGCTATACAAAGTTTCCAAATGCCCTTCAAAATTGATGATAAAAGTAAAGACAATTTTCGGATAAATATAATTTGAAAAGAATTTGTTGCCAGCAGATCTCTTCAAACTTGAGAGACATTATAACAGAGAGAAAATTAGTTCCACAAATAGCAAAGAATAGTTTCATAAATTATACAAATTTGGATAATTTAAAATTGTTTTTTCATTTCTTTAGAAGACAATTGATCATTTAAAATAAAAATAACATCAGTTAATTATATTAGATGACATACAGATGTAAAATATATGAAAAGAGATGGACTGAATAAATGGGATTATGTTGCTGTAAGATATTTATGTTTTATATGAAGGGTGCAATGTTAATTTCTAAGTTGACTGTCATATTTAAAGGATGCATTTTGTAATCTCTGCAGAGGATATAATAGTTCAATGAAATGTAACTTTGAAGACAGCATAGAAAATAAGTAAGTCACTATGAAGGTCTTGAGACAGATGGTGTCAGGGTTCATTATTTCACTTTCAAGACACAGTTGACAGTGTCCTTTCTGGCTCCCCTTTTCGAGTTTCAACCTGGTCAGCTCATCAGTGTTGCTGGGAGGGCTTCTTATCTTTCCATCCAAGATATTTATGGATTTTACATATCTTGATTTTTGTGTTTCTCAAAACTTTTGTAATGACCCACATAAAACTAATAACTACAAAGAAACCAGGAAAGGAAGAACAATGATGTAAAAGTTATAAGGAACAAGTTAGCAAGTATTTCAAGATGCCATAGAAAATCCCCAAAAAATCAATCATGACATCAAAGATAAACTGATTAACCCTTCAGTGGAAAGGTATATATTGTCAGACTGGATCAAAAATCAAAACACTTGATGTATGCTATTAAAAATCAGGGAGCAGGAGGAAGAGGAGGAGGTTAGGGTGCTCTCACAGAATGGACACAGGGTGGGGGGTTGGCTTACCTTTTGTGTGTGGAACATAACCACAAGAGGGACTGTATCTAACAAAATCAAATATTTTGACCTGGTTGTTTGTACCCTCACATTAAACCTGAAATAAATTTACTTATAAAAAAATCAAATTGGGGCATTATTATACCATGCCAATGACAAACTTCAAATAACTGATGTGCTTTATGAATATTAAACAAAATGGAAATTAGGAAATTTGTAACTTGGCAGTTACAAAGGGGAACATTGTCTATAATAAAAGGTTGATGCTTTAGAAATTCTAATGAATCTTAATATGCATCCAGCTACTAACAAAGATTAAAAATATATTAAGTAAAGCCAACAGCACTAGAGGAAAAATAGATAAATTCATAATTAGCAATTTTAAAAACTCTCAGTAATCAATAGGAATATCAGACAAAGAGAAAATCCGTAAGAGTGGAAGAGATTTAAAACACATTGTGAATCAAATCGACATAATAGATATGCACAAAACAGGACACTGAAAAATTTCAGAACATGGATTCAACAAAATTCTATCAAAAATTATAAAAATTTTTTTGGGAGTGAAGAAGTACAAATTAACAAACTGATTCTATACCTTCTGGCATGTGGGGACACAGTGAGAAGACTTGTCTATGCTCCAGGAAGCACCAGATACCAAATCTGCTAGCACCTTGATCTTGGACTTTTAACTCCCAAACTGGGAGAAATAAATTTCTGTTGTTGATGAGCTAAAAAACAAAGCAAAATAACAAACAACAACAACAAGTGATTCTATGCTGTATATGGAATGTAAAGGATCCTGAATATCCAGAGCAGTTTTGGTAAAGAACATAGTTGGGGGACTCATAGTACCTAATTTCAAGGGAGGTGTGCCCTGGATAGACACATAGATTAAGGGAACAGCAGAGTCCAGGAGTAGACCCAAACACAGTCAGTCTATTAATTTCTGACAACGGTGTCAAGGCAATTCAATGGAGTAAAGGCACTCTCAACAGATGCTGCAGGAACACTAGATAGACAGATGGAAAGTATGAATTTCGACCCAATTTCACTTAATTCACAAAAATGGATTAGAGACAGATCATAAACATAAGCATAAACATAAAAGCTGAACTCATAAATTTCTAGAAGAAAACCTAGGAAGGTATTATTGCAACCTTGGAAGAGGTAAGGGCAGTATAAAAAGCATTAATCATAAAAGAAAAAGGTATTTTTCTTAGTAAAGTATCAGGAATGGAAAAAAAAAGTATCCAATGTACTCAGTACTACTGTGAAACTAATTTATAATCACTCACACTTGCATATGAAAAATGAAACACAACTTTAGCCTAGGATGAAGGAGGGAAGGGGAGGGAGAGGAGAGGGGAGGGGGGTGGGAGTGATAGTAGGGGGACCACACCTATGGAGCACATTGCAAGTACAAGTTGGATCTATCATGTGTAGAACACAAATGTCCTAATGCTATAATTGGGTAAATGAGGTGAAAGCTATGTTGATTAGTACAATGTAAGCATCCAATTTGTATAAATAATCAACACATTGGAGATGGCATAAATGTATTTATTATGTATGTACAAAAGACTTAATAAAAAAAGAAAAATAATGACAAATGGTTCTCCATCAACATTAAAATCTTTGGTTCATCACATGACAAACTTTATCAATGAACAAACAAGGCACACTGCAGAAAACATTTGTGTCACACTTTCCTGACAAGGTCCTTGTGTTTAGAATAGCGGGTAGGGCGCCGGTCCCATATGCCGGAGGTGGCGGGTTCAAACCCAGCCCCGGCCAAATTAAAAAAAAAAAAAAAAAAAAAAAGAATATTTTAGAGATGTGTTAAAACCAAAAAATAAAAGACAAATAGCCCAATTAAAAAATAGGCAAAGGATTGGAAGATGCAGTCACACGTGAATGTGAGAGTAAACATATGAAAAATATTCTCACCATTATTGTTCATCAGAATAATGTAAATTAAGATCACAACAAAGTGCTATTTCTTACCTTTTACACAGTAAAAGGAATAGCTTTGGAATAGCTAGCATTAAAGATAGACAATACAAATTGTGGCAAGGATGTGGAGCTACTGGAATGCTCAGATCTTGCTGGGAAAATGTAAAATAGTGCAAACACTTTGAAAAACTGGCAGTTTCTGAGAAATTAACATATGCTCTGTCACCTACGATTCTACTCTGAATTTACGCAAGAAAAAGTGGAAACATTTGTCAAAACAAAAACTTGTACACAATTCTTATAGTATCTTTACATACATGATTCCCAACACAACCCAAATGTCCATCAACGGAACAATAAATAATTGTGATACTGCTCATCAAAGAGAAAGAATGAACCCCTGATACATGAAGTAACACGGGTGAATCGCAAAACTGTGACACCTTTATTGAGATAAAGAAGACAGACATATCATCTAACAGAAAACATGGAAGTTCTTACTGGGTAATATATTTATGTGTAGTTCAAGAACGTCTATTGTGGGCTCGGCGCCTGTGGCTCAAGCGGCTAAGGCGCCAGACACATACAACTGAGCTGGCGGGTTCGAATCCAGCCCGACCCGCCAAACAACAAGGATGGCTGCAACCAAAAAATAGCCGGGCGTTGTGGCAGGCGCCTGTAGTCCCAGCTACTTGGGCGGCAGAGACAGGAGACTTGCTTGAGCCCAGGAGTTTGAGGTTGCTGTGAGCTGTGATGCCATAGCACTCTAAGCAGGGCAACAGCTTGAGGCTCTGTCTCAAAAAAAATAAAAAAGAACATCTATTGTGGTATCAGAATGGTGGTTTCTTACGGGTGGGGAGAAGAAAGGAGGAAGGTGACAACTGGGAACTTTCTGGGTGGTGGAAATACTCTGTATCTTGACTGGGTTGTGAACTAAATGGGTGTATACATTTGACCAAACTAATTGAATCATGTAAATGAGGGTGTATGCATTTCACTCTGTGGAAATCTTCCTCCATCAGACACATTTTTAAATATTCAGTTGTAGATTCCCTGGCAATACTCCAAAAGTCTAAATTCTTTTGCTATTTCACATTAAATAAAAATTATTTTTGTGCTTTTCAGTTACCTGCTAATTAGCTTCCCTGCGGGCTCGTTATAATGATGTCAGGCGTGACGTTTTCAGTAGTCTCAATTCTGTATTTCGTCCTTTTA
Organism: Nycticebus coucang; assembly: GCF_027406575.1. NCBI lineage: Eukaryota > Metazoa > Chordata > Mammalia > Primates > Lorisidae > Nycticebus > Nycticebus coucang. Next base: position 13,017,714 of record NC_069792.1, read on the forward strand.
TTACAATGCATGTTAGTGTGGAGACCGTTTCTTCCATCTTATTAACCATTCTGTCCATTCTCTCTCATGACCAGTTGATTATTAATCAAGTTCTCAGGGATTCCTGAAAAACAGGTAATAAGTCTATTTCCTTTCAAGCTGTGACTTTCCTTTGCTTCTGTTGTGACGATTTCTGGCTCCATGGAACAAACATACCTAATCTTCATCAGAGTTTCTAATACTTTATTAGGCCAGTTGTTTGACAAAATAATTATGCGCACAAACCTACCTAAGGAAGAGACCTGGGGTACCTGAAAGTGATAACTTGCAGAAGAACAGAAAAATCACACCGAATGATTCGTTAAAATCACACCAAATGCAAGCCTCACTCATTAAACACCTTTCTAAAGCCAATAATCAGAAATGTTATGTTTGCTGAAATTTTCAAAGAAACTGACAACATTTATGCTAAGCTTGGTTATAGAATGAAAAATATTTAATTTCAAGTCATGACTTAAGAGTCTATAGATGCAGCAAAATGTCTACTGACTATATGCAGAATATTTGCTAGATTCTATTTGAGATACCAAAATAAGTATGACCTGGTTTTTGTAACCATTAGAGAGTTTGTAATTTAGTGAGGGACAGAGCTGTGCTGTATAAAGACTCCTTGAGACCATGATAAGAGTTGGGAAGTTCGGAGGAGAAAGGAATTAGTTCACAGTAGGATTGAGGAGGCTTCATGGAGCAAAAAGAGTATTTGAGCAAAAGGAGTATTTCTTAATTTTTAAATACTTCTTTTTTTTTTTTTTCTGATGACAAAGGTAATTTGGACTTATGGAAAATTTGGACAAAAAAAATGGCCAAAAAGACACATTAAAAACAGCTGCAATTTTATCTGAAGTCAATGTCTAATCAATATTTTAGATTATTTCCTTTTGATCTTTGTTTTTTGTTTAGTTATGTTGCATTTATATATGTGTATGTAAATGTATATGCATCTGTCATCCAGACATATTTTACTGTGAGTTCACATTTCCTCTTAATCTTGAGCACTTATCCAAACTGAATGCAGGAACTCCGGGTGTTTTCTGAGTTCCTGTGACAAATATCACAACAGAAGACCAAAAAAAAAAAAAAAAGCATGCCTGTGCCCCTTACATCTCCCGTTCTGTCACTGCCACTTCAGCTATTTTTTCTGTTCTTCTGCAGGTTATCACTTTCTTTCCTGAGACTAGCTTCTCTCAGGTGCTGATTTGTTGAATCCCGTGAAAACATTTGCCTTAGTCTGGAGCACAAACCAGTCCTTGAATTCCTTAAAGTAAATCCAGAGACAAGGATATTCCACAGAACAAAAAATTACTCAAAGTTTGGGGTTAATACAAAAATTGCACAAATAAAAAATTTAAATTGGACTTTTGCTTTGGCAACTGATCCAATTCTTTCCACAGGATCCCTTATTGGGAAATTTTCTGGTCCTTGGCTTGGCCCAGGGTTGTTATTGTAAATCACATCTATGTACCATTGTATTTCCTAACTGATTTTTAAAGTTACATAGGATTTTAAGATATCTTATGTATTGCATCTTTTAATAGTATTTCAGGAGTAAAGTTATATAGGATTTTAAAGTATCTTCCGTATTTCCTCTTTTTATAGTATTTCAGGAGATGCTCTTATTTTTTGAGATGGTATAATTTTATCAGCTGCAAATATTGAGAACTTTTCTTCCACTCCCTCTTTGCGCAGTGTGTCCCAGCAATTCTGGGTTTCTTAGAGTGACCTTTAAGGTCATGTTAGGTGACATGTAGCAAACACTTTATTTTAGAAATTTTGTACTTTAAAGTACACAATAGCAAACACATGACACTCTGATTTCTTTGGGGATATATTTTTGAAAATAATATATTGACTTGTAGAGAAATCCTACAACAAGCCAGAACAGAAGTGTCAAGAATTCTGAAGAGGACCTGCAGGAATTCTTGTACATGGAAAAACTGAAATGCTTGCCTTCCTGAACTTTATGAACATTTTCTTCCACTTTTTCATTTTGAGAATTTGAGACCACACAGCCCAGAATGCCAGGTGGATATGCTCCCCTAGGAAGTGATAGTGTGTGAAAGGGCATGAGCAGGGGGTTTGCCTGGGTGAGGGCGACGTGGTGTCAGTGCTGACTACTTCAGTCATTGTAACCCCTGAGATTGGGACTTAGGGGAAGATGCCGGTAACAGCAGTGGCTGTTCGATCTCTTCCACTCTCCATGATGCTTCCTTGCTGTGCTGGTGAGAAGGTTCACTGCTCGGTGCTTAGTTTCAGAGAGCACAGCTCATTTAAGCCCCACCAGTGATAAGATGTTTGGGGTAGAATTTCAACAGGAAGAAAGCGGTAAAACATGGCTGTGGTGTAAATAAGAAGCAAAAATAAACTCTTCAATTGGAAAATCTCACCTATGTAATTACCTAAATAGAAGCTAAAAAGAATTCCCTGATAAATGTGGTTCAGATTTCCTCAGGGACATCCACGTTCAGTGATTTAAACATGCATCTGTGAGTAAGCTGGTGGGGGAAAATGGACCTTTTAGTTTTCAGATTCTTTTTAGTGGAAAGTGGCAAAGCAGTATTTTAAGATATTGGTCCAGGAATGCACTAGAATGACTCTACAATTTCATTTCGAGTATATTGCTATTTCTGGAAAATAAAGAGGCACTGCCCAGGGCTCTTCAATACTCATCATAAAAACTTCTCCTTTAATCTTTCCCCTGATAATATCTCAAGATTCACAAATACTAAAGCCCCCCCTTCTAAAAAATATAGGTTTCACTAGAGAAGAAAAAGTCACTGTAAAATTGAGAAAGTGTGCCTTCTAAACCATTGATCTGAAGTTGCCAGCTATAAAATCTTGGGAAAATAATGATTCTACTGAGTTGTATATTTTATGATAAAAAAAAAGTTGAAAGAATACATAAATGCATATTGTGCTCACCTGCAAAAATAGCATCTGTTTCTTTGGGGAAATTCTAGCTTTGGTGTCCCTCATCACGAGCTATGATGTTCTTTTAAGATGTTCTTGGAATGAGAACTGCGGCTCAAGAGGCTGAACCTAAAAACAGCTGTGGCTGGTGCAGATTATGTGAAGCAATTTGTCAGAGAGTCCCTGAGCCCATCTGGGCTTTGGTGTTCACTGCTGTCTGTTCTGTCCTGGTCCTGGCCAGACCCGTGTTAGGATTTTGGGTCTCCCTCAGAAAGGCGCTCACAGCTGTCTGGGTAGGTTCAACTGTAACTGGTCCCACGGCAGTTATTTATTTATTTCTATTATCTTTTTGGAGACAGAATTTCAAGCTGTCACCCTGGGTAGAGCTGTGGTGTCACAGCTCACCGCAACCTCAAACTCTTGGGCATAAGCGATTCTCTTGCCTTGGCCTCCCAAGTGGCCGGGACTACAGGTGCCCGCCGCCACAACGCCTGGCTATTTTTTTTGTTGTAGTTGTCGTTGTTGTTTAGCAGGCCTGGGCTGGGTTTGAACCTGCCAGTCTCGATGTATGTGGCCGAAGCCCTACTGACTGAGCTACAGGCGCTGCCTACTACTGCAGTTAATTTTAGTTAGTGTTGGTACTTGATAGAGGTGTGTGCAGAGTACATGTCATGTTGTGATGCAGACATAGAGTAGATATTAATCAAATCAGGGTAATAGGACATCCATCTCTTAAAGCATTTATCATTTCTTCGTGTTAGGAACATTCCAGTTTCACTCTTTCAATTATTTTAAAATATACCCTAACTTATTCTTGATGTCACCTCCTGAATTGGATAAAGTTTGGACACCACACCCGGGGTCTTCAAACTTCACACTACCTAAACTACTTCCCCCCTAGACTTGCAGACTAGGGTAACCCAATCAGACAAAAATATCTGGGCCAGATATCTTAAAAGTGATGGCAGTTTTTCTTCGCTTAGGATTTTACATGATTTATCAACTCAATTTTCTATACTTGTATACTGGAGGAGAAAAAGAAAGGCTAAATTAGACACAAGATTTCTGCTAGGCAATTGAATCCCTGTATTATGCATGTGGGCATATTTATTTATGGGATACCTTCTTCCACTTACTGAACTTGCAGTGGCTTACATATTTTTTAAATGCAAGATATGATTTTTATGTATATCTGCATCTCAGCTGTCTAGCTAAATGCTTTGTATATTGTAGACACTCAATAAATGTTTGTTAAATCAAATTGACTATAAAATGGAGTAAAAATGGTTTAAAGGAAGGAAGCAGTCATACCAGACGACTGAACGCAACAGAAGATTATCATTGGGCCATTAATTTGAGGGGAAGCTTCCTAAATTCAGCACATTGTCTTCTTGGTAATAAATTATTCAGGATTTAGTTTCTGACGAGACTGTGCATATAAACCTTACCTTGAAAGTAAAAGAGTATAAAACTTACCTTAACCGGTCTCATATAAAAAAGTGGTGAAGTATAGTAGTTAGCATCTTTGACCTTTTCTAAAAAATTTTTTATAAAAGAAGATGCAGTAATTTTTTTTTAAAAATGAACAGTTCTCATATAGCACAATACCAAACCCTATTTCAATGAAGGAATTATCTGTGGAAGAAAGATAATACTTTCTATATTGTAATTTGATACAATAGGACTTGTATAATTTAAATGAATAGATTCCTGTGAAACCATCACCTTCAAAGAGTATTCTTGGCAAGTTGCCAATACCAATCAGTTTGTGATTCTGTTTTTAACAAGTACGTGTACCACTGCGAATCGTTGTTTCTGATTAGTATTTTTGGTCTATAGAAACAGGAATATTAACACTTACCTTTGAGGATTATTCATCTACCAATAGTATATAGATTCTATTTCACTGCTTTTTAAAGACATTTTATTTTATTTAATTTATTTATTATTTATTTTTATTGTTAAATCATAGCTATGTACATTAGTGCAATCAAGGGGTACAATGTGCTGGTTTCATATACAATCTGAAATATTCTCATCAAACTGTTCAACATAGCCTTTCATGGCATTTTCTTAGTTACTGTATGTAGACATTTATATTCTGCCTTTAGTAAGTTTCGCCTGTATCCATTCTAAGATGCACAGTAGGTGTGGCCCCACTGAATGCCTTTTCCATATAAAATTTAAGATCTTTTTTTCCAACAACAACAAAAAGTACTGTTTGCTGTATTGTAATAAAAATTACACTTTCCCAGTCTCCTTGGAATCTCCCTGCTTTAGGGATAGGGTGGATTCAGTCCATTGATTCATTCCTTCTTGCTCTCTGGAAGGCCATGGACATGTGCTCCTCTGTGTGGCACTGGTATCACTTTTACCCTGGGTCACTGCGGGTCTCACGGGCTAAATCCACCCCAGGTGTACCTACGAGCTTTATCACTCTGGTCTCTGAGAACAGGGAGGAAGCCTTGCACCAGTCATTTCCACAGACCTTAGGACAGCCCAAGGCCTGCCTTTTCTCGCGCTGACCACAGACCCAGAAATTCTGTAAAAACTGCAATTTGGAGTTGGGAGTGGAGCATAAGGAGCAGCAGTCTAGTCCCCATGTTCCTGGAATTCTTCACATATAATACTTCAGAGCACCATTGTATTCTTTTAGCTCTGATCTTTGGATAGAAATATACTGGACATAAAGTAAAACTTTTCTACAGGTAGTTTTGATGCTTGTTTGTCAAGATTTATTCAATTAATTACATTCATTTGTTCAAATATTTCAGTTTTTATTGGGTAATTACTTTGGGCCATAAAATTCCATGTTCTGGGAATAGAGAAATGAATAAAACAGACAGATCTATGCCTTCATGGTGTTACATTTCTAATAACATTACACACCAGAAAATTTACTCGAGACAAATTTTCACTTCAAATATTAAGATAGTACATATTTTTGGTTGATCTTCGATAAAGCATCAAATTGTTTCTAAAACCAGCATTGGCTTCAACTAGTGCAAATTCATCCTGCCTTTGTATTTTGCTTGGTGTTTGGATTTTGTGTAATTCCATTTGGAGTTAAAACTCTTGTTTTTGGAGAACAGAAAACTCTTTGGGAACATACAAGGGTATAGTAGTAGGTGGACTTGTTCATGGGGAAATTGAAGAAGTAGATGCTGGAATATTAGCTGTAATTTCCTGTGGGATATAGTAGAGGTGGGGCAGAATAAAAAGTAGCAACAGTCTAAATAAATTACTATGAGGCATCCCTGAGACCAGGACTCCTCAAAGGAGCTTGACTAACTAGATACAAAATATCAGTGCGCAGTCTGCAACCCTTTTGTCATGACCCTACTCTTTTGTAGGGGAATTATATGTGACAGGAATTAAGAATGCCATCCCTATAAGCATTTAGAGGAAATTCCATGCCTCTTATGTTTCTAAATCTTTCGATACATCATCTCATATTCAGAGCTGGGTATAGTTTATTAACTGGAATCTTAAAACAGAGATATTGTACTGTTACTGCAATTAACATCTTCGAAAGAGCAAGAAAGAGCAAGATTAATTTTAGGTGATTGAAATCTTGAATTTGCAGTTTAGTGTGAGAGAAATTGTTAGACTTATCAGTTGAGCAGATCTGCACGGAGAAGAGAGAAATTCATTCCTCTGGTTGCCATCTGCGTGGCAGCAGCTCCTCGATTCCTGTCTCCAGCCCAGACTTCCTTCTGTGTCCCAGACCCCGCTGGCAGGTGCATCTGCCCCATGCTCTTTCTCCTGTAAGAATTCCAGAGCATATCCCTTGATTCTCTCACCCGTCTGGGTAACTTTGCCCATTTTCCTACTTCTGGCACCTGTTTTCTGGTCCCAGAGTGAATGCTTTTCAGATTGATTGAAACTCAAGATTCATAACACAAAATGTAGCTCAAATCAGTTTTATTATCACCCTCCTCCCCTCATATCTACACCCAGACTAATTTTAGAGAAACAAGCATTTGATTGTAAATTTAAGAGTTGATAGCAAGTCAAAAAGGGAATACCCCTCTGTGTATTACCCCCTAATTTCCCTGCATCTCTTATGGAACAGAGTTTTATGGCAAAGTTCATATTATGGTATATTAAGACAGGTTTTTATTTCAGTGAAAGCTATACTGATTAGTATGATGTAAGCACTCCAATCTGTACAAATAATCAACACACTGAAATGGGCATAAATGTATGTATGATCTATGTACAAAAGACTTAATTAAAAAATTTAAAAAATGACAATAAATTTAATACTGTATGAATATAGGAAGCCTATATTTTTATTGTTTTTGCCACATTTTTCTTTACTTAAAAAGAAGTACAGTGGGTGGCGCCTGTGGCTCTAAGGGGTAGGGTGCTGGCCCCATATGCCGGAGGTGGCGTGTTCAAACCCAGCCCTGGCCAAAAACTGCAAAAAAAAAAAAAAAAAAAATAATAATAATAATGATAAAGAAAGAAAAAAAGAAACACAGTACTTTATTACTGACTTCCTGGCATATTTTTAGCTAAAAAAAAAAAAATCTTTCTAAAATTGATATGATACTTTGAATTGTAAATTCTAAATGCTAGATTTGGGGAATAGTCGTCTATGTTTAAAATCATGACAAGAAATAAGAATCATTTCCTTTGCTTTGGTAAGATTTGAGTAGCTAAAGGAAGGCTTTTCACATCTTGATACTGTTGACTGGATACAACATTGGTATTTCATCCCACCAGCAATCCTAGTGCGTGATGGTGGTGGTGGCATGTACGTGAGTCGGTAAGGGTGGTGGGGGACCCTTATAAAAGGTGGAGCATTGCTCCACTTTGAAAATATTAAATGTAGTAAATGTATGGTCCTAAAAGGTGACCATAGGATAAAATGAAAAAAATAGTTTTTACAATAACCTGAAACATAATCATATTATTTTAATTAAAAGTAGATAAGAAGTGGTCTTTGGAACAGATGTATAAAAAAATTAAATTAAATGAGAAGCAAAAATGAGATTATAATCCTACTGATATGTCACTTAGCTCTATCTTGCAGACATAATTAGATAAAGGTAGATATTGATCATAATGAGATTATTCACTCAAACAGAAAAACAGACTTCTGTAAAAAGTTTAATTTCTAATTATAAAAGTAAAAATCACGGTCAGTTTTAATATATTACCACTTTTTAAATATTTAGTAAATATTTAAATTACAAAGTAAATCGAAGTAATTTGAAATCGAAATTTAAAGTATTTTAAATTACAAAGTAAATCAAAGTCATGAAACAAAAATATTACGGATGGGACAAGTCAAAGCAGTTTAAAAAGTATCCTGTTTGGCTAAAATAATTATTCTATTTTTTTGAGTTATCTCAAAATTTAGTGTTTGATATCAAATGTGAAAGAAGGAAAAGCACATTGTTAATATAAACTTTTCAAAAGACTTAGTTTTTAGAAGTCATATCCAGCGAGCAACAAACATTTTTTGTGAAGCGGAGAGTGTGTGAGGCATGTTCAGAGATTTTTGTTCATTGAATCATTTATGTATTTCTTAAAGGTATACTCTTTCCTGACCTCACAGGTTAGAGACCAGCCTGAGCCAGAGGAGACCTCACCTCTAAAAATAGCTGGGCATTATGTCAGGTGCCTGTAGTTCCAGCTACTTAGGAGACTGAGGCCAGAGAATCTCTTAAGCCCAGGAGTTTGAGGTTGCTGTGAACTGTGACGCCATAGCACTCTACCAAGGGTCACATAGTGAGACTCTGTCTAAAATAAATAAATAAATAAAAAAGAGTCTGAGTAAGTTCTTACACTCTGAAAGTATTAAGTAAAGGGAAATTCATGACATTCTGAGATTTTTATTTTTTATAAAAGCCTTAGCTCTGTACAGAAATATAACATTTTCTGCTTGTGTATCATTAAAGTAGAATGTCAATTCGATTTGAGTGTGACTTCTCTAAACCTTTGAATATTTTATTTTTAAGAAGTTAATAATATAGTTAATTATTAATTTGGAATAGATGTTTTTTTATGCAATCACATACAAGCGACATTTTGGGGAAATGGTGCTATCAATTATTATATGTATTTTTAGCAGTAGGGGAATAATTATATTTCAGTTTGCACTTGATTAATACTCTATGGCATTCTGTGAATGGATTATTTTATGTAGGATTTTCTTGTAGCTTGTCACTGGTGTAAAATCTGGTGATTGATTGTACCGTGTCTTTTTTGTCCTTCTCTTACAAACTTAGCGTGTCCCTCTCAGAGCCAGGTCCCAGTGTAGACCCATCTAATTGTGCTCTCGAGTATGAGCCAACCCCACAGTCCACTCCATGGTGTACTTTCAACCACAGGGCATCTTCTGTGTTGTTCTGGTTGTCTGAAGAGAAGAGAATCATAGAAGTGGAATTTGACTGCTCTGATTTCATGCCCCTTTTTTCCTCTTCACGTGTCCTATAAGTCAAGAAATCCCTCTGGGTGCTAGATGGCAGGGTGAGTGGTGTCTGCTATGCCAAGGAGTTGGACTGAGCCTTTTTGGAATACAATTTAATCCAGAAACCAGGAAAGGCTGTTCAGGTCTAAATTCCAGGAAGGTGAGGCAGGAAGTGCCTGGATATAGGAAGGAAGTTGGCAGGTAGAATCAAAGACTGAATTCAGGCTGGGAAACTAGGAGATGAGATGGCATAAAAACAGGTTTAATCCAAGGAAAGAAGATGCAGCCCAGAGGGTTCAAGAGGCAGAATAAAGGATGAGGAAGCTTTAGTCATATTTTTTATTCATTCAGAAGTGTTTATTGATTTCCCACTCTAGGATCAACCTATAAAGTGATGGTTGATGGGACAGAGGGATGACCCTGGAGTGACCCTCACGGGTGAGAGCCTTGAGTGGACAAGTAGTTAAATCACTTGATCCATTATTCGCATGTGGTCTATGAACCTGGTTTTATATGGTTGTGATTGGCTCTACCTGTTAAGAAAAGTTAAGATAACACTAAAAATATGTATCATAGCTTCCAAAATAGTAGGCAAAGATTTCTGCATGCAAATAATTGCATCTTGTACTGCTTTTGGAGATATATGTTGGGAACCTATGTATTTTAATGATATTATTTCCATTGTTTTATGATGGAGTTCCATGTACTGGAATGTGTAAAATTGTTATACAGCATTGCAGATGGAAATTTTAATTGCTAATTTGCAAGGAATTTTTGTTCCTTTCTTTTTGAATAGATAATTTTCCAGGAAGCAGTGGTGTTTGTTAAAAACAATTTCTTGTTGCATCTTTTGAATGAGATATGCCAATTAAATAGCGGGTGGGGGGAGTGGTGATTCATGATTCTCAGCCTTGATTGCATCTGTGTTCAGTGGGAGATTACTCACAACAATACAGGTTGAAAGGGAAAAATTTGAAATCACAGGCTCACACTGAAATGCTAGGTTAAAAAGATGAACTAGGTATTTAGATATATAACAGCGTTGATGAGCCATTTTAGTTAGGCTTTCAAGACCTAAGGAATATGAAATTAGGCTGCTTCTCTAGTTCATTTTTGATGATTTGACCATTAAAAATACCCAGTGATGTACTTGAGGAATAATTCAGAATTACAGCTTATTAGAGTGCTGCATACTTTCACTGTTTACCTGGCTGTGTGAATTAGGCTGAGCACTTTCTTTATCTATGTTGTGGTCAACATTTATGGTTTTTCTTTTAAATATGTTAGCTGTATTTCTAACCCCTGCTTAACAATGATGATGACAACTACAGCCACATTTCTGAAAAGGCTTATTTTTCTAGCATTTCAGCATTATCTGTCCTGCGGCATTTCTGCTGAGAGTGAGGGAATGTTGGTCTGAGGCTTGCACTAGGGGAACAATGTGTAAATTGCAAAAGAAGTGAGGTTATATTGCTTGAAATATGTATATTTGGCAAAATCAGAGCTCAACTACCATGTCTTCCTGGAAGTAAAAACCGAGATTCTATTGTGATGTAAAGATTATACTTCATGAAAACATTTCAATGAAATATAATGTAAACTAATAATATACCTCCCACACACCAAAAGAGCCTATATTTTCTTTTGAGCTCATCTCACTGAGCTGATCTCACAGTTATGTGGAATATATGACAGACCCAATCCAGTTATCATGTTTTAAGCTGTGGGTACCCGAGTGTAAAGAGTCTTAGCTACTTGCTTGGAGCAGGGAACAAGCCAGGAGATCTCCATGTAGGGAAGTCCAAACTGGCGTAAGTCATATAAAAAACAAAACAATACAAAAGAACAAAAGAGAAAGAAAAAGGAGTATGAGATTTTCACATTACGCTATCAATTTGTCTTTTGTATCATTGAACCTTAATATTTCGGAAATGGTCTCAGCAGAACCAAATAATTAAACTAAGAATCCTCGCTTAATCCATATTTTCAAAGGGAGGAATACCTATGGCAACAGGAGTCACTCAGAGATCCCTACAGGGAATCTCATGGGAGGACCCTGTGGGCTGATGGACCAGGCCCTCACCATAATTCTCCTCCCTGGAAACCCTGGGAGATTCAAGTTCATCTGTGAGGGGCCAAGGACACACTTCTCCAAGGGCTCTGCCCCCGGTGGCTGTCCTGGTTTTTAGTCACATCCTGAATGTCACTGGGAATTTCCAACCTCTAAAATCTTTTAAAAACCATTTTAATTTTTATAGATGTAGGGATGCAAGTTCAGCTGTGTTACATGAATATATTGTGAATGGTGGAGGTCTGGGTTTTTAGTGTACCCAGTGCTGGAAACAGTGTGTACTGTTAATTACAGATGATTTTCCCTCCCAAATCCTGACCACACTGTCACCTTTTGGAATTTCCAGTGTCTATGATTCCACTTAGTTTGGCCATTCATAACTGTTGTGTAGCTCCCATTTACAAGTGAGAGCACGTATATTTGATTTTCTGTTCCTGAGTTACTTCACTCAGGATAATGGCTGTCAGTCCTACCCAAATTGCTACAAAGGACATTCTTTCATTCTTTCTATGGCTGAGTAGTATACCACGGACATGTATGTGTTTAGGTATATGTGTGATATACGTGTGTGTATGTATGTATATAATGTTTTCTTTATCCTATCATCAAGTGATGGACACAAGTTGACTCCTTACCTTTGCAATTGTGATGAAAATATGAGCGCATCTTTTTTTGACATACTGACTTCTATTCTTTTGGGTAGATAGCCACTAGTGGGATTATAGGATCAAATGGTAGATCTATTTTTTATTTCTTTGAGAAATCTCCATACTGCTTTCCAAAGAAGTTGTATTAACTTACATTCTCACCAATAATGTGTAAGTGTTCTCTTTTCTCCATATCCTCACCAATGTCTACTGTTTTCTGACTTTTTAAAGATGACGATTCTGATGGGAGTGAGATGGTATCTCATTGTGGTTTAATGTGCATTTCTTTGATAATTCGTGATATAGAACATTTTTTCATTTTGGGGGCCATTTGTATGCCTTCTTTTGAGAAATCTCTCTTCATATAATTTGCCCACTTTTTAATAGAGTTATTTTTTTTCTTGTTTTATCATGGGGAGTTCTTGTATGATTTGGATATTAGTGCTTTGATGAATGCATGGTTTGTGAATACTTTCTCTTAGATCTCATTGAGCTTTAATACAATACATGTTTTGAAATTTTTATGTGTCATTTTTGATCCTTTGTGGGGGTCATGACACTGTTTTTCCACATTGCCTGATTTCTTACACTGATTCCCTCTCATCTGGAGAAGCTATCAGTTTTATTTTTGGACACACTTTTGTTTGGATGGAACATTTTCCTCCCTCTTAAGAGTGTGCCTGTGGTGTATTTTGGGTAGGAGCCTTCGGCTTTGCGTGCAGGTGCTTTCAGGATACAAGACTCTGTGAATATCTTGGTTACAGGGTAGCCTTATTGCAGTGTTTTTCTCAATGTAGTTATAGTAGTATTGTAAGAGGCATGTGAGCAGGTTCCCTGACTCCTGCCAAGAAGGGCAGATGGAGGTTTTCTGAAGCTTATCTTATTCCCTAGTGCTGTTCACTTCTGAAGTTGTACTGAGTCATGCAGTATACTCTCCAGGCCAGTAGGTGGTGTTTGTAGGTAAGAGTCAGCCAAACACTGTACAATTGTGTCAGCAAACCTTGTAATCAACTTTGCAGGTTGACTTCCCAGACAGTAGTTGGTGATTGCAGAAGAGTGCCAACAGCATTGGTGTTTGTGGGATTTATGCTGGGCCTTACTTAATCAGAAGTACTCAAACATCTGGCAATGGGTGGGGCTTGGGAACGTCTAGGAGTTCCTATCCTTTATTCTGCCACTGAGGCAGTGGGTGAGAACAAAGCTCATCATGGCTGGGTCAGGCAATCCTGCATCCAGGCTCCCCAATCTGGTAGAAAGGCTAACCCCAGTAGCAGTTGGGGGTGAGAACCTGCATGGGGGGGAGAGGAGCACCCTGGTATCCATCCATAGGCCAGCAGTGGGTGGTGGGCTCTGCTCAGCTGCCATTCTCCTGACCCCATGGGCCTCCCTTCTATGTCTGGCCACCAGCAACAGACCAAATTAGCTATCTGCTCTCAATCAGTCTGAGTCCAGGTTGTGAAGCTTCTTCAGGCCATAAGCCTGCTTGCCAGGGACAGAAACCGAGGCTCTCAGGCCACACTCTTCCTGGGCAGGCCCTGGGAAGGGAGAAGTGTCCTGCTCACACACCATTGCATGAACCATGGCACACCTCTCAGTTCCTCTCAGTTCTGACTGTGGGGGCTCCTTCCCTACTTGAAATCAAGTTGCAGATCTCATCGCCATTCCCTGAATGGCATGGGCATGATCAAGTACTGGAGGATGGAACCCGGCCCTGGACATGTCCTCAGATCCCCTGAGTTCAAGTGTTATCTGTGGTAAGGAGGGGAGTCAGGTTGCCATGGGATACTCAGGCAGGTCAATGGCAGTTATTCTGTGGACCAGCCTCTGGGAAGAGTAGTCCCCTCTGTGTGAGTAGCCAGGTAGGTAGCTGTGAGGGAGGTTGGAATGCTCTGGGTCCTTTAGTAGCCCACAATTGCAGTGACAGAAATTATATTTGGGGCACATGAGGGTGCAGGGTTCCCCTTTCTCTCCCTGGCCTGGCAGAGACAGAAACAGAAACAGTGGCAAACTCAGGGCAGAATTCAGCCTTGGGGGATGGGCTCCCATCGGCTCTGTGCCCAAGTGCCCAGTGGAATTCCACATGAATTCAAGCAGTGCCTCTGCAATCTCGGGCAGCTCCCTGTGCTGGTCTGGAGGTCTGCAGGGTGGAGGCACTTTACTGTAGCTGAGACTGAAAGGTCCATGGCAGGAGGTAGAGCCCCTGGGATCTCTCACTTACCCTTTCCCTGGGTCTGCATCCAGGGGCACTCAAGGCTGGGATCTCTCATTGACCCTTTCCCTGGGTCTGCATCCAAGGGCGCTCAAGGCTGGCATCTCTTACTTACCCTTTCCCTGGGTCTGCATCCAGGGGTGCTCAAGGCTGGCATCTCTTATTTACCCTTTCCCTGGGTCTGCATCCAAGGGTGCTCAGGCTGGCGTCTCTTACTTACCCTTCCCTTGGCTCTGCATCCAGGGGTGCTCAAAGCTCCCCTGGCCCAAGCAGGCAGCCCCTTTACCTCTTCCTTCATCCTCAGCACCTCTCATTGCCTCTTGCATATTTCACCTTTCTTTCCAAGATGATCTCTTCGAAGTGCGAGTATCTTCTTGCTATTTTGGCTCTCTTCTGAGTATGTGGCACACACCAGCTGTGTCTAGTCAGCCATCTGTCAACCTCTAACATACATATATATTTCTGGGACAGGGTCTCACCCTGTCACTCAGGGTGGAGTGCAGTGGTGGGATCATAGCTCACTGCAGCCTCAGACTACTGCTTTCAAGTCATCCTCCTGCCTCAGCCTGCCAAGCAGCTGGGACTACAGGCCTGCACCATTGCCCAGCTATTTTTTAAGCAGTTATGTAGAGACAGGGTCTCATTGTATTTCTCAGGCTTATCTTGAGCTCCTAGTCTCAAATAATTCTCCTACGTCAGCCTTCCAAAGTGGTGAAGGAACAGGCATGAGCCGCAGTGCCCAGCCTCCACCTTCCGAAATCTTAGACTTCTTTCTTACTCCTAACTCCCACCACCCCTGATTCTTGACCTCATTGACATGTCCAAGCCAAATCCCTTGTCACCGTTTTCTTCCAATTTATTTTCCCACTTAGGATGTCTTTCTTTTCTACACACTGTGTTCCTGTGTCTCCATATTTCACCTATTCTTGTGGCAGTCATTTCAATGCCCTTGAACAATCTGCTTCACTGGCCATGCACATTACTAATGCAAAATCAGTCTATCCTTCATGTTTTTAAACAGTGTGAAGAAGCTAGAACTGTTGGATGGTTTGTTACTGAGACACAGTGGGAGTCTACAACTTTAACAAGATGCTCAAACTTTTAGGGGCATTATTTCCTTGTTCTGGTGAATACTGTCCTTCCTCGGAGTGATTATTCCAAATGTTAATGAATAAATCCTTAGTAAAGTTTTAAATATAGATTAGGGACGCAAATATTTGGACATTTATATACATTGCAATAATTCATTCCCATACATGGCATGCGTATTCACTCTTAATTAATTGCTTCTTTTTCCCTGTGCTTTCATCATCATCTTTTCCTCCCGCCTCCTTCAGGTGACTCTTTCTAGATGTTAATCTCTGTTCTTCAAGCCTGTCTCTATTTGCTCTTTCAGCTTCCTCAATTCTTCTCAAATACATGCAATGCAGTCTTCTTTTACTCCCTCAATTAGGGAGTAATTGATGAAGAATGACCTTAATTAACGGAAACACCGTAGATACTTTTGGTTTGCTTTTTCCTTTAACTTTCCTGGAGTGTTTTGTACTGCTGACGTCTCAATCCTACTTGATGCTGTTTGCCCGTCCTTTGACTTGGGTCTCCTGACTCTTGCCTGGTTACTCGAGATTTATTACACAGATGTTGTGCTCTGGGCACATGGAACTTAACCTCAGGGACTCTCTGGTCAAGTGGTGAAGATGGACTCTGGAGAAGTAGAATATAGTTCAGGATACAAAAGAAAAAGAGTAGGGACCTAGACTGGTGCAGAGAGGTACAGGGGACAGGGAAGGCTTCTCTGAGGAAGTGATGTTTATGCTGAGACCTGAAAGCTGAGAAAGACTTGGCTTTGAGAAAGAGAGAAGAAACTCACAGAAGAAGGGCAGCATGCCCGCAATCTACCACTCTTCATGAGACTACAGATTTATACAGTATAAATCTGTTTCCTCTCCCATCAGGAAAGCTCATTGAAGACAGACTTGACTTATCCTTGTCATATGGCTCATCCCTGGTGCCGTGACTTACACATTGTGTAAGAGTAATACAGCCATCAGTAACCAAATTAATGCATATGTGATGCATATTTTGAATCACACTAGGTTTATATAATGTTTGTCTTTTCATTCCTGAGCTTTATGAAACTCTGAATGACCTTAGAGTCTGTAAAAAAAAGAAATTGAAAGAACACAGGCCTAAATGGATGCAAATATTCATGAATACCACCAAACCGACCTTTAATTCTTTCTTTTTAAATTGATTAGGTTACATTGTTTGCATTTGTTAAGTAAAGACCAAATGTAGTTGAGCCCTTCACTGGGGGTTTGCCATAGGCCCCTACACTGTGCACTTTAGGTGAGCGTTTACCAACCCCCTCCTTTCTCTCCTTCCCGCCCCCCGCCACTTGAATTTAAGTGCCTTTTTCTCTCATGTGGGTGTATTCCTTTAATTTTTGTAATAAGATTGCTAGCAAGCTTTTTGCTACAGGACTTGGTTATAATCTTCCCCATGAAAAAGATATTTAGTGGGTGAAATGTTCTTAGGCCCTAGAGCAGTGATTTTCAACTGGTGTGCCATAGAGGATCTTAGGTGTGCTACAAAATTTTTTGAATATCATTAATTAATTTTCCAAAGAAATCCAATGCACAGTAAGTATATTCTTTCTTTTACTCTCTCTCTCTCTTTTTTTTTTTTTTTTTTTGATCAACATAATTTAAGTGTGCCGCAGAAGTGTGCTGGGAGATAAAAAGGTTGGAAAACACTGCCCTAGAGCAGCGGTTCTCAACCTGTGGGTTGGGACCCCTTTGTAACAATGAAAATACATCCTGCATATCAGATATTTACATTATGATTCATAACAGTAGTAAAATTACAGTTATGAAGTAATAACGAAAACAATTTTATGGTTTGGAGTCACCACAACATGAAGAACTGTATTAAAGGGTTGAGGCATTGGGAAAGTTGAGAACTACTGCCCTAGGTCCTGGCCATTTGGTCTAGGGTAATAGTAATCCCAAAGGAATAACATGAGCCAATGGACCATGAAGACTTAAATACAAAACATTCTCTTGACATATTTCTTCTTCATTGTCCTCAAGCATTTTATAAGCAAGCTCCTGCATACTCCCTGTGCCTTCTGTGTGCAGACACCATACAAGGTGTTTTGTTAATGTTACCTCTTCTAAAACCTCAAGTAATTCTGTTGGTAATTTTTAGTAAACTGAGACACAGGGAAGTTAAATAAATAGTCTGAGGTCATAGGGCTGATGGTGGTGAGGCTGAAATCTGAGCTGTTCTGCCTCTGACAGCCTTGACATTAGAGGTCTCCTTCCAAATCCTGCACGGCTCTTGACTGGGTCTCTAAGCTTTCATTGGCTCTGTCTGAGATGGAAGTAGTCAAGAGGAGCTGAATATTATTCAAATGTCATTCACTTTGTTCCATAAAAGGTTTGGGTGCCTCCTGTGGCTGTGTGCCACTGTCATGCCACATACTGAGGTTATATGGAGGTAAATGAAATAGTATACAGACCCCCCTTCTGTGAACTCACAGGTGATAGAGAAGAGAAGAAGCAAGGGGAAAGAGACTACTGCAGACACACGCTAGGGCAGCAGGGAGCACCGGCAGTGAGCAAGCACTCTTGTTGAGTTAGGAGGCATTTGTAGGTTCCTGTGGTCACCATCAGTAGTCTAGAGATCTCTAAGTTTTAGCTCTCTGAGTAATCCTAACAGGCTGGAGTGAACAGCTGGATTTGTCAGACTGAAAGGCAAGTGGCTCAAGTGCCATGCTGACATAACTCAGCCTGCAGGGCTCGCGGCTCTCAGGGCTTCCCGTGGGGATCTGTGGCTCCAGCTTCCTCAACTGGCAGGATAAGCCGAGAGCCTGGTATTTGGGCAGAACGGGCTCCCCTGGCATGCTGCGAAGTGCCCCCTGTTGTGGGGACTCTCTGTCCCTGTGCTTGGCCTAGGGCTTGGGCACATGTCCACCAACCAGAGCAGAGCTGGGAGTGGCATGAGTGCTGTCCTCACGGAGAGAACACCCCTCCCTAGTCTGGCCACTGGACAGCGTTCCCAGGGGGTCTCGGACTTCATGCAATTTACACCCCTCTCAGTATGTTTCTGGGAGGAGGGGGGTTAAAAACAAAATCCAGATTTATTCCCCTCCTTAGACCTTACCATGCTTGAGCCCAGAGCTGCACTTGAAATAGAACTGAAGCTGCTCAACATGAACAGGGGAGGGAAACATACACACGTTTTCCAGTTGTTCCCCCCTCGCACTCCCAGCTCCTCCCTGTTCTTGCTCTCTTTCTCTTTTTATCTGTTTCTCTCTGTCTCTCTGTCACTCACACACACACACGTGTTCTGTGGCTGCTATTGTCTAGCAACAAAATAAAAATTAGTAAAAAAAATAAATAAATAAAAATAAACTAGCAAAAAAATAAAAAATAAAAAACCAGTTTTTTGGGATAGCAAATAAGAAGCAACAAAAATGAATGTGAGTGTTACCTTGCACATAATCAAAACTGAAAACAAACCCATAGGCTCTTCAGCCTTAAATTTTATCCTGGAAAGCCTTCATTCTTGATATCTTACACCCTGTACCCTTTGGAAATTCTTGGTCTTCAGCAGTGGCTGCCATGGGTTTTCCTAAAATAATCCAAATGGCACTCCTTAATTAATCTAAGTGTTCTCACTTCCCTAATTACCCTACCAGGCTTCCAAGATGAATGAAAACATGTTCATCTACCTCCTTCCATGTTCGGAATTCTCAAGTGAAGCTATTCATTGAGGCATGACCTGGCCATGTTTTCTATTTCAGGTTTGCCAAATGGGTAAACTAGGGCGTTCACGTGGGTTACCTATTCATTAGGAAGAAAGCACTTCTCTAGACTTGCTCATTAATCTCTTCTCCTTCCCCAACCCACATGAATAAAAGACATCCTTTCTTCTTAATCAGCTGGGTTCCCAACTTATTTTGCAGCCCTTTTCATCAAAGGAAACTCTACAGGTCAGTATTTCAAAGGGTAGACATCGTTGCTAGGTGCTGTACGAAAAAATAATTAAAGTTTATTCCACAAAGGCTATTTTCCCTCTAGCTTCTTTTTAGAAGCTGGATCAATAACAAAAAATGTATAAACTTTCATTTTAAAATATCATTTTAGCTAAGCTTATACTTTATTATAGTTACAGACTAGCTCAAGTCAGTAACCATAAGGAACGTCAAAACACCCGTCGGACACTGAATGGAGATTTTTGGCTTTTGCCACAGTGCCGGGTATATAGAAGTTACTCAGTGAATATTGGCTGCGAATTTACTCAATACATCCTGGCTGTGCAAAGGTAAAAATCTTACCCTCCATGTTGTTTCAGTGGTAAAAAAACTGACAGTTGATCTCCGCAGATGTTATCTTTTATTTTCTTCTTAGTAAATAAATGCATAGGGAAAATAATGATAATAAGATTTAATCAGATCATAACCAAATATTATTTAGGGCATCTTTGTGCAGAGATTTACATTTTGTGTTTGCCTATGTTCCCCACGATTTCTTTTCCACGGGAGCTAATAAGTGGAGATCTGGGCTTTACTCCCACACTGAGTCACTTAAGAACACAGAGACGACAAGCTCACTTCAACTGCATCCTTGCGCTCTAATAGGGGGAGTGAGTATACAAGGAGTATACACCTGGGAGTTTATGTCAGGTCATGGTGTTGTAGTCTTGGGACGTGAAAAACAAGATGCAGTGTTCAAAGGAGAAGGGATAGTTGAAAAAATGTGTTCTTCAGTGGTGGATTTACTGTTCCTTTTTCAAAATGGCTGCACTCTTGGGTCACTAATTTGGTGACAATTAAAATGAAATGCGTGCATTTGTTGAATGGTGGTTAGATGTGGCTAACAGCCTTGGAAGTGCTTCCTGGTGTGAGCAAAACTTCCCATTTTAATTTCCTGAAGTTATCACAAGACTTTTGAAAAATAGCCAGTGACCCAGGATCCAATCTCTAGCTCACTCATTTCCTACCTCATATATTTTTAATAAGCTTCCCCCGCCAATGTTTTTGCTAACACATATCCCTAAAAGTACCCAAGTGAGATTTGTCAGAACCAGGTAGTGCTAATTGTGTAGTACTGACTACATATGATGCTTGTTTTTCCATTCTTGTGATAATTCACTCCAAATTGTTACAAAAGATACAAAAATCTCCATTTTTTATGGCTGAATAGTATATATATATAATACTATGTACTATACTATATTATATATATCATTTTAACTAATATAATAATATATAACTAATATAAATTATATATACTATATATAACTATGTATAATAACTAATATAATATGTAATTAATATAATATAATTTTATTATATTATCTATATATTATATATTCTCAAGTGAAGCTATTCATTGAGGCATGACCTGGCAGTGTTTTCCGTTTCAGGTTTGCCAAATGGGTAAACCAGGGCATTCACGTGTTCACGTGGGTTACCTATTCATCAGGAAGAAAGCACTATATATATATAGTGATATATATATATATATATACTACTATTCAGCCATTAAAAAGTGGAGATTTTTGTATCTTTTGTAACAATCTGGATGTAGTCCATGGTATATATATACCATGAACATGGACTATACCAGTCATCTATATAACATGGTCCCTGGTATCTATCTCTCTATATGTATATATAACTCACATCTATATATATATATGTGTGTGTGTGTGTATATATATATATATATATATCACGGTTTATTAATCCATTTATGTGTTGATGGGCACTAGGTTGTTTCCACATTTTTGTAATTGTGACTTGAACTGCTATAAACATTTGAGTGCAAATGTCTTTATGGTAAAATGCCTTTTCTTCTATTGGTAGAGGCCTAGTAATGGGATTGCAGGATCAAATGGTAAATCTTCTTTTACTTTATTTTATTTTATTTATTTATTTTTGTTTTCGTAGAGACAGAGTCTCACTGTACCGCCCTCGGTAGAGTGCCGTGGCGTCACACGGCTCACAGCAACCTCTAACTCTTGGGCTTACGCGATTCTCTTGCCTCAGCCTCCAGAGCAGCTGGGACTACAGGCGCCCGCCACAGCACCCAGCTATTTTTTTGTTGCAGTTTGGCCGGGGCTGGGTTTGAACCCACTATCCTTGGGGGTTTGAACCCGCCATCCTCGGCATATGGGGCCGGCGCCCTACTCACTGAGCCACAGGCACCGCCCCACTTTATTTTATTTTTTAAAATTTCATATTAATATAAGGGTATATATGAGTAGGTTACATTTGCATTTGTTAGGAAAAGTCTGAGTTGTATTGAGTCTCTCCCCCGGGAGGTGTGCCTGTTAGATGGGAGGATTTTGAGCCCTTTTCCCACTCCTTCTTTCTTGAATTTCATTGGGTTTTTCCTCTCACGAAGGCCTATGGCTGTTCATCTACTAGTTTCAAATTCATATTGAGTACATGGGATGCTTCTTCTGTAGTTTTTGGTTACTTTACTAAGGTGAATGTTAGTGAGCTCCATCCAGGTAGATACAAAAGATGTCAAGTGTCCACTTTTTTGTGGTTTAATAGTATTCCATAGTATACATATACCATAATATGCCAATATTAGTAGATGTGTGGGTTGATGGGCACATAGGTCAACTTTTAGTTCCTTGAGGAACTTCCATACTTCTTTCCTAGAGACTGTACTATCTGTAGTTCCACCAGCAGGGCCTGGGTGCTCCTTTCTCTCCACATCCAAGCCAGCATCTCTCATTTTGTAAACTGGGCCATTCTCACTTGGGTTAGGTGATACTTCAAAGTGGTTTTGATTTACATTTCTCTGATGATTAGGATCAATGAACATTTTTTTCATGCTTTTGTTGGCTGTTTCATCTGTTCACATGAAAAGTTTATGTTCATTTCTCTTGCCCAGTGATTAACTGGGTTGTTTGCTCTTTTCTAGTTGATTTGCTTAAATTCATTGTAGATTTTGACTCTTAGCCCTTTGTCAGATTTACAGAATGCAAATATCTTCTCCCATTCTGAAGGCTGTCTCTTTGCTTTGTTGATTGTGTCCTTAGCTATGTAGAAACTTTTTAACTTGATCAGGTCCCATTTATTTATTTTTGTTGTTGCTGTGATTGCCAGTGGGTCTTCTTCATAAAATCTTACCCTAGGTGCATTTATCCAGCATGAGTTAATTTTTGTAAATGGTGAGAAGTGCAGGTCCAGTTTCAGTCTTTTACTAATGGCTAACAAGTTCTCTAAGCACCACTTATTTGATAGGAATTCTTTTCCCCAGTGTATGCTTTTTTTTTTGCTTTGTCAAACATCAGATGGCAATATGCAGCTTGATTCATCTCTAGATTCTCTATTCTGTTCCATAGATCTCTGTCTCTATTTTTGTGCCAATACCATGCTATTTTAGTTACCATAGTCTAGTAATATAACCTGAAGTCGGGTAAAATGATGAAATGATGACTCAAGATTCGTTCTTATTATAAATGTATTTGCTATTTGGTTTTTTTCTGGTTTCATATAAAATGTAAAACTATGTTTTCAAGTTCTTCAAAGTATGACACTGGAATTTTAATGGAGATTGCATCATAGATTGCTTTGCACAGGGTAGACATTTTAACAGTGTTAATTATTCCAAGCATTGAGCATGATATGTTTTTCCATCTGTTAACATCCTCTGCGAATTTTTTCCTCACTATTTTATAGTTCTCTCTGTAGAGATCCTTCAGACCCTTTGTTAAATATATTCCAAGGTATTTCATTTTCTTTGAAGCTATTGTGAAGGGTGTTGTATCTGTAATTTGATTCCCTGCTTGACTATTGTTGGAGTATATAAAGGCTACTGAATTGTGTACATTGGTTTTATATCTTGAGATGTCACTGTATCTTTTGATCACTTCCAGGAATCTTGAGATTTTCTAGGTATAAGATCATGTCACCAACAAAGAAAGATAGTGTGACCTCCTCTGTCCCTATTTGAATACCCTTGAGATTCTTCTCTTGTCTTATTGCATTTGCTAGGACTTATGCTGAATAGTAGTGGTGATAGTGGACATCCTTGTCTGGTTCGAGTTCTAAGCAAGAATGTTTAGTTTTTTTCCATTCAGTATGACATTGGCTGTGGGTTTGCTGTAGATAGCTTTTATCAGTTTAAGGAATGTCCCCTTTATACCATCTATACCAACTTTCTAAGGGTTTTTATTAGAAAAGAATGCTGAATTTTGTCAAATGCTTTTTTTTTACATCTATTGACAGGGATCATATGGTCTTTGTTTTTACTTCTCTTTATAAGGTGAATTACATTTACAGATTTGCATATGCTGAACCAGCCTTGTATCCCTAGTATGAAACCCACCTTGTTGTGATGAATTATTTTTTTTTGATGTGTAGCTAAATTCTGTGTGCTAAGATTTTATTGAGTATTTTTGCATCAATATTCATTAATGATATTGCTCTATAAGGTTTTATTGTTGTTATTTACTTTCCTGGTTTTGGTATCAGGGTGATATTTGCTTTGGAGTTGGGACAGGTTCCTTCATTTTCAATATTTTAGAATAGATTCTGAAAAACAGGTACAACATTTTTTGAAAGCTTGCTTTTATTATTATTAATTGACACATACTTATTTTACTTATTTATAGGGTGTAATATGATCTTGTGATTTACGTATACAATGTGTAGTAATCAAATCAGGATAATTAACACATAGCAATCATCTCACATACTTATCATTTGTGTATTTGTTAGACTGTAAATATTCAAATACAATCAAGAAAGAACAGGGAATTGAGAGCCAGGAGATATAAGGTACTAGTTTCAAGTTGTTGCTAACTGACCTAGGGTCCTAGGGTAATACTTAAGAACTCAGGATCTAATATTCCATAATTTGTTTTCCATACCAGTAATTTGAACACCACTTAATGAATGTCTTAGGAAATCGCCTGCTGGCTTCTATTCTATTCCAACTTAATGTAGAGTGACAGCATTCTACTGTGGTCATGTCCTTGGTGTATGGACATCAGTGTGAAGTTCCTAATGAGCAAAAGCTGCTCCAAAATCAAATGGGAAATCCATTTTGTGTGAATGAAATCTTGCTTCGGAAAGTCTCAATTATAGGAGAAAGAACCAGAGATATGGGGTAAAAAATAAGATCAAATCTCAGTTCTAAGCCTCATTTGCTATATGACCTTGGTCTGTCAGTTTTATGTGTAATGTGAGAATAATTATGGGTTTGTTCAGGGACCAAAGGGAGGTTTGTAAAGGAAATAGCACATTGCCTGTCATAGAACAGTTTCTCTTTAAGTAGTGGCTATTATTAGTGTTATAGTTATACTTACCCTCATACATAGCTCACCCTTGATTATATAAGACCTAAAGAAATATGTTCTTATTTTCCAACTGTTTGTTATACGTTCACTTATGTTGCTGTTCTGGTTTTTGATAGCTATTTTGAAAACAGTTATTTCAGAACATTCAACAAAAATTGTGTTTTGAAGGGAATTCGAGTTAACTAATTTCATAATGTATACAGATATAATTTTGACAAGGGGCCATTGCAAAAATCATGACAACCGTAACAACTTCTCTTGTTGAGGAACATGGTTATTTGTTAGGAGAGATGGGTGCCAGTGACCTTCACCCAGTGCCTGCTGAGTTTGTTGCTTCTCATTGGCAAACACACCCTTAGAGAGACACTACTGTTAAAAGGCAGGTTTCAATTTCCTTTCTAGAAACTAAAGGGGGGACTCCAGCCCCCTTTAAAATGCCTGTCCTGTAAAGCGCCCTGGATGTCTGAGCAGGGTGGTGCCTCCAAGCCTTCATCCTGGGCCTGAGGCTCTAGCATGTGCTAAGGGATGTGAGAGAATGGAAGGCTAGTCTCTGCTCCCCTTCTCCATCTGGTCCTTGGATATGTTGCTGGGTTTGAGGACCTTGACTCATTATTCCTCTTCCCAATGGCAAATGAGGAGTTTCACCTGCTAGCCCTGAATTTCATCTGCTGTCCAGGGTTCCCAGCCATCCTCTCACCGTGCTATTGGAGCCCTGCAGGACAGCAATGGTAGGACACACAGGAGAATGGAGGAGGAAAGGGGGTGCCTCCTGAGCTAGTGCTTGCGATGTATTTGGCTTTCTGGAACTATTAGCATCTCTCTAGGAATCTTGGTCTGTAACCAAATATTTTGCACACATGTCCTTTTCACTTCTTAGTTGTGAAATGTTACTTATTAGTGTTAAACAAGTTAGTTCATACCTGTCATTGATTCAGTTCTGCCTGAACGTCTTCTTAGTATTCAATTCCTTTCAAGTGCAGACTATTTTCTTCCTTTTTTGTATTAAATTTTACTATTTGGGGAGAGAACCAAATTTTATAATTACATGTCAAAGAGTTCTTGAAAAGGAAGACTCTCTTGCCTTTGACTGTACATGGGCTTCTGAAGAATTTTAAAATTAAGGACAATAAAATAGCTCAGAAAGTTAAACTAGTAAAGCAGAGTGCAATAAGAGCAGAGCTGTGAAAAGCTGGAAGAGATTGGTTCCTCCAGCCAGAGCAGAACCTGACTGTATTCAGGTGTTTTGTTTCATAAAAATGGTGTTCATCTTCAGCCCAATTCACAAAGTCCTAAATCTGGAGATGCTGGTGTGGATGTGAAGAAAAGGGAAAACTTCTGCACTCCTGGTGGGACTGCAAACTGATACAACCTTTATGGAAAGAAGTATGGAGAATTCTTAAAGAACGAAAAGTTGACCTTCCATTTGATCCTTCAATCCCATTAGTAGGTGTCTACCCAGAAGAACAAAACTCATTTCACCACAAGGACATTTGCACTGGAATGTTTATTGCAGCTCAGTTCACAACTGCCAAGTTGTGGAAGCAACCCAAGTGTCCATCAACCCGTGAATGGATTAACACATCATGGTATATATATACCATGGAGTACTATTCCATCATAAGAACAGACTTTACATCTTTGATGTTTACCTGGATGGGGTTGACACACCTTCTTAGTAAACTTTCTCAAGAATGGAAAAAAAAATTCATGTGTTCAATGCTAATATGAAACCAATCTATAAATAAATACACACACACAGGAAAGATAAAACACAAATGTGGTCTAGCAAGGGGGAAGGTACAGGGCGGGAGGCAGTTGGAAGGATCTCACCTCATGTGCACAATGTGAGGGTGTTCTGCACACCCCCTGGGTGAACTACAACTTAAATTTTACCTTAGAATTAAAAACAATGTAACCTAAACACTTGTACCCTCATATTAATTCGAAATTAAAAATGGTGTTTTCACCTGGAGTTTAAAATTTTGAGCCAATTTTTTCTTTTTTTTTTTTACTATCTGTGCTGCCACAGTGAGCACTGGAGCTTACTTTTTTCTTTTCTTCTTTTTTTTTGTTTTTTTGAGACAGGGTCTCACTTTGTCACCTTTGGTAAAGTGCTAAGGCAGCATAGTTTACGGCAACCTCAAACTCCTGGGCTCAAGTGATCCTCTTCCCTCAGCCTCCCAACTAGCTGGGACTACAGGCGCCCACCACAATGTCCACCTGTCTTTTTAGAGACAAAGTCTCACTCTTGCTCTCGTTGGTTGCAAACTCCTGAGCTCAGGCAATCCACCTGCCTCTGCCTCCCAAAGTGCTAGGATTATAGGCGTAAGCCACTGCACCCAGCCTTGGAGTTTAAATAAAAAAAAAAATACTATTTCTGTATTTGTTATATGTCCAAATTGAAACAAATTTGTTTAATCATGATTCCAAGAGATGCGATAGTAACATTAAAAAAATAGATTTAAATTGCTAACCTAAATAATTCATTTGGATTTCTAAATTACATATGCCTGTAAAAGCAGGCTGTGTTTACTGAGGAGGAAAACTGTCCCGTCTGAATACTTCCTGTCAAGACACATTCAGAAGGGATTGAAAAGCAAGGAGCTAGAGAGCTGGCTAAACTCTAATTTACAGCAGAAGATAAAACCATCACTCACCTTGGTCTGGCATGCATCATAAAGCTGGTACTTACCAGGTTCTGAGTTATATTTCAAGAGAGAAATACTGGACCTGTTTGCAATATGAATACAAATCCTGGACTGGTAATTCCCCAAATGCTTGGGGTCTGTTAACTCTAGAGACCCCAGTCAAGGGACTCCAGACCCTTCCATGTGTATTTGTATGATTTTCAATTGAATGTAGGTAAGTGTGACTGGTGAGACTTTTTGTATTGTCTGAAATAAAAATGTGATTTGTATCATAGTTGAGCAAAAGGCAAGAAGGACTCTTCAGATCTCTGAAGTAGCCACGGTAGCTTAATGAAATTTCTGATATATCCACATATCTCCAAAAGTTTGAGGCAAGGTGTAAGCTCTGTATCTTAAAATAGATAAGGTAAAATATCTTTGAAACATGTCTATTTTTCATAATTCTTCTTGAAACTACTCTCTATATTTTGCATTCTACCTCAACTGTAAATTAGTTTCCTAAACTCTGATACTGGAAAAAAATCCTGAAGGTGTTACTTCATTAAATAGAATGGTTAATGATACAATGTCAGTCTGATGAGCTAGGAATATAACCTGTTTGTTGCTTCTGTAAAATAAAACAGGCTATAATTTATTTTCAGAATGCCTTCTTATAGTGTCTTATAAAATGCTTTAGTGTTAGAGACAGTTACATGCTAAAAGGTAAGGAGAACTTTAAGTGAAACTTAAATTGAAAAAATTGGACTTGAAGGCTTAAAGAAGAGAATAAATGGAGTTGAAATCATTACTATAAAAGTGAAAGCCCTATTTTGGCTGTTTTTGAAAGTATTGAAAGTTAAGGAAGGATCTTTTAACACTGAGTTTGGTTAAGAAGGGAACTAAAGATAGCAAAGAACCTATGTTCAAAGTCTTGCTAAGCAAATTGCACATATTAATTCTAAAGAGAACTTTTTTATATGAGGTTTAGCAAGATTAGAAAGTATTTAGAATGTTCCCATGCTACAGTAGGTGCTAGGTTGTATATGAGACTTTCTCTTTAATTTCTTTTGTATTATTTATTAGTTTGTAAGCTGATTAGTCCTTAAGATTCTGAAGGTCACATATAGTAAAAAATGGGTGCTGCTGAAGCTTGAGATATTTGATCAAGGTCGGGCGTGTTGGCTCACGCCTGTAATCCCAGCACTCTGGGAAGCTGAGGTGGGTGTATTGCCTGAGCTCATGAGTTCGAGACCAGCCTGAGCCAGAGCGAGACTTTGTCTCTTAAAAATAGGCGGGCATTGTGGCAGACACCTATAGTCCCAGCTACTTGGAAGGCTGAGGTAAGAGAATCGCTTGAGCCCAAGTGTTTGAGGTTGCTGTGAGTTGTGAAGCCATGGCACTCTACCCAGGGTGACAAAGTGAGACTCTGTCTCATAAAAAAAAAAAAAGGAAAGAAAGAGAAAGAAAAAAAGAAAGAGAAATATCTGATCAAGCACTGGGTAGGCAGGGAAGCCGGTTCTGTTTGCCCATTGCTGTGGGAGGTAGAATCAGATCTGCTCAGACCAGAGTGTACGCTCAGCTGAAACGGAGCTGGCCGATTGTGTAAGCCTCCATCTCAACTAGGGAAGAATCCCTCTGCTGCCGACATTGCCAAGAGGCTGGGAGCAGGTATAGGTAGGTGGGGCTAGATTCCCTTCAAAGATCAAAACTATTCCTGTCCAGGCTGCTGGACCTCCAGGGTCAGCTGGAGTTTTACTCAAGGCCACCCAACAAACAGATGCAGTCCGGGCAGCGGGGAGGCTTTCTCTTCCTCAAATTCATCTCACTACTGAGTTTTATTATTTATTTATTTATTTTTATTAAATCATAACTGTATACATTGATATGATCATGGGGCATCATACACTCGCTTCATAGACCATTTGACACATTTTTATCACAGTGGTTAACATAGCCTTTCCGGCGTTATCTCAGTTACTGTGCCAAAACCTTTACATTCTACATCTACCAAGTTTCTCAAATACCCCTGTAAGATGCACCACAGGTGTGATCCCACCAATCCTCCTCCCTCTACCCACCCCCCCTTTCCCACTTCCCCCTATTGTTAAGTTGTAACTGGGTTATAGCTTTCATGTGAGAGCCCCAAATTAGTTTCATAGTAGGGCTGAGTACATTGGGTACTTTTTCTTCCATTCTTGAGATACTTTACTAAGAAGAATATGTTCCAGCTCCATCCATGTAAACTTGAAAGAGGTAAAGTCTCCATCTTCCTTTAAGGCTTCCATGGTGTACATATACCACAATTTATTAATCCATTCGTGGATTGATGGGCACTTGGGCTTTTTCCATGACTTAGCTATTATGAATTGGGCTGCAATAAACATTCTGGTACAAATATCTTTGTTATATTGTGATTTTTGGTCTTCTAGGTATATGCCCAGCAGAGGAATTACAGGATTGAATGGCAGATCTATTTTTAGATCTCTGAGTGTTCTCCATATATCTTTCCAAAAGGAATGTATTAATTTGCATTCCCACCAGCAGTGCAGAAGTGTTCCCTTTTCTCCGCATCCACGCCAACATCTCTGGTCTTGAGATTTTGTGATATAGGCTAGTCTCACTGGAGTTAGATGATATCTCAAAGTAGTTTTGATTTGCGTTTCTCTGATGATTAAAGATGATGAGCATTTTTTCATATGTCTGAAGGCCGTGCGCCTGTCTTCTTCAGAGAAGTTTCTCTTCAAATCCCTTGCCCAGCCTGCGATGGGATCCCTTGTTTTTTTCTTGCTGATGCGTTTGAGTTCTCTGTGGATTCTGGTTATTAAACCTTTGTCAGAGATACACCCTGCAAATATCTTCTCCCATTCTGAGGGCTATCTGCTTGCTTTGCTTACTGTGTTCTTAGCTGTGCAGAAGCTTTTTAGTTTGATCAAGTCCCAGTAGTGTATTTTTGAAGCTGCTTCAATTGCCCGGGGGGTTCTCCTCATGAAATACTCACCCAGACCAATTTCTTCAAGGGTTTTCCCTGCATTCTCCTCTAGTATTTTTATAGTTTCATGTTTTAAGTTTAAATCTTTAATCCAATGAGAGTCTATCTTAGTTAATGGTGAAAGGTGTACTACTGAGTTTTAGATCTGAAATCTCAACTCCTTGAAGAACCATTATTTAGAGGCTTTGAGAACTGATTTTAAAAAATGGAACAAAGCTAAAAAAATAAAAAATGAAAACAGGGAAAATGCAACACATAGGTTGTTTTCTGCCATTTTGTATCTTTAAAGTAGAGCTAATTAAACACACACACACACACACACACACACACATATTTTGGTAGAGAGATGGGAGGCAGCAGAGACCACTGAGTAGGCTGTGGAGGGAGGTCAGGGAGGGGCAAAGGCAGAGAGGTGTTATATGTGCTGCCTTAGGCCCCTATGTGAAGGGCTCCCTAGGAGGTCCTCACACAACGGGGTGTTATTAACCCCACTTACAAGGGGAGGCAAATGGGGGCCAGAGATTGGAGTAGTTTCACCAAGTTCATTCTGATAAAAGGTGGCCGTCTAAATATTCCTAACTCACGTCTGTCTGACTCCAACCCCTGTGCTCATCACAGAGTCTGAGGCTGTGTTCAGTTTGGGCTGTCAGAGGGCAGGACAGGGGTCCTCTACTCCATGAGCCGTCTCCAGGACTTATAGGCTAATGGGGAGTTTTCCAGACTGGCTCAAGTCTGCGTGAGATTCCTGGAACCAGTGAAGTTTTAGCTGAGTGGGTTTCAGATCAGGATGTGTATGTCATCCAGGGCTCCTGTGCATTGAAAATTTAGGAGGGTTCACTTCGGATCCTCAACCTCCATTTCATCTGCCATGAAAAGTCGACCTTTGGTTGAAACGGGTCCCCTTCCCCTATTGCATTCTGAATTCCATTCTTCCTCTCTGCCAGATAAAGGCCTGCCTCTCACCCACCCCTCCTTGTACCGTGGTGTGCTCTTCCTAGAAGTAAAAACCCCGGTGGCACCAAAGAGAGGGAGCTTTCAAACTACTCACATTAGTACTGAGATTGGATGATTTGTAGTGACAGAAAGTAAGTATCTTAGTTGTAGATAAATTGTTTCAAAGAAGTATGGCCAGTTGAGAAAAAGTTTTTGGAAAAACAATTGAGGTGAATGAAATTCCGTGGGGGAAGTGGAATGTTGGCATGAGTTTAGGGAGAGGAAGGAGCTATGCAAGATTTCTGCCTTTTAAAGAAGACCTTGTTCGTGCCTTTTTGAAATAGATGATTTTGGATTCATAACGATATTTAGATTCAATAGATATTTTTAAAAGAGTGATGCAGCAGTTTTATTTTGAAATGTACTTAGGAACAAACTTGTATACATGGAATACTATGCAGCCATAAAAAGATGGTAACTTTATGACTGGATGGAGCTGAAGAACATTATCCTTAAGTGTCACAAGAATGGAAAAGCAAGTATCCAGTGTTCTCAATGCTAGTATGAAACCAATAGAAAAACAATGACGTGCCCAGAAAAAAGAGCATGGGGGGGAGGAGGGAGAAGGAGAGGACAGAGAGCAGGCCGGGATTGGTGTGCTCTCACCTGGTGGGCATGACGTAGGGTGTACCGCACAGTCCCTGGGTGAAGGGCTCAGCTATAACTTGGACTTTGCCTGACAAATGCAAAACAATGTAACATAATCATGTGTACCTCATGTTAATCTGAAATAAAAATATAAAAGATAAATATTACTACAGAAAAAAATTAAATTGTGCTGACTTAGTTATAAGGCAATAGAAATTACACCTTTGGCAACTAATCTTTTAGATGTCAGTCAGATAAAAAAAAAAAGAGTGATTGTTGGAAGGAAACCAAATATCTGGGGTATGTAAGTAAAAAGTGTTGGTGAGCACTGTCAATTCTGAGGGCTCTTGTGTTGAGTGAACTCCCTCACCTGCGTCTTCTTTACCACCAAGCTAGACAAGATCAACTTTGGGAAAAGAGGGAGCCCTGTGCCAGAGGTGGCAGGTTTAAACCCATCCCCGGCCAAAAAAAAAAAAAAGAGGGAGCCCTTCTCTAGCGTTGCTTCTGTACATGTAATGTCAAAGGCATGCTGGGGGCGTGGAGATGTTTTGGGTTTACAGTCCCAAGCTTGTGATTCCCAAGAAACTACTAGAAGAAAACTGAGTGTTTGAAGCTGGATGTTTAAACTTCTTTCCTAATGAATTGTCATATCTCCAGTTTTCAGGAGCAGAGAATAGTTGACTGTTGACACGAAGAGGCATGTAAGGAAATATGTCTCAGATAACTATTGAGACAATGTGTAAACCTATTGCGTTTAAATTGGCAATTCCTGGTCCCCAGCCCATTATTAACTATTGTTTCCAGCAAAGAAGCAAAGCTAAACATCAATGCGTGACTACATTGTGTAACATGAAATTGTTACAAAACACTCATTTGGGTAAACTGCCTCACTCAAGTATTCCCTGTTATTTGTCAAATCAATAATCAAGACTTTCCTTTAGGAAATCAGTTTTGTGGATGGAACGAGGTGAGCTCGTTACTCTGTCATTTAAACAAGAGAGTCGTGTCTTTGAAATACTAATACATTCTTTATGTTTTTCAGAATTCTATTTGGAATTCTGTTTTTCTTCTTTCCTTTTTTTTCTGAAAGCTTCAAAAAAGAATGATAGCATAATTATGCAAGTATGCACATAAACTTCCCTGGGATGTAAGTCAGGATGTTTCCTCAGAAGAGCAAGTGCTCAGGGCATAAATGTCAGAAATTTTGAAAAAAAAAAAAAAAGTATTATTAATTACAGAGAGCTCAAGGGGAAGTAGCAGATATTACTGATGGAAATAATAGACACCAAGGGATGAATGCAGAAAAAGGTTTGCTTCTATTTGGGGGGAATTTCTAGATATTTCACTCAAGATTCCAAAAGGCATAAAAGTGTCCTTTCCAAAACTGTGTTATAAGAATTCCAGCACCGTGAAGGTTTGATAGAATTCTGGTGTGAAGCCATCTGGACCAGGGCATTTTTTGGTTGGAAGATTTTTTATTGTTTCTTTAATCTCTGTGCTTGAAATTGGTCTGTTCAGAAGCTCTGTATCTTCCTGGCTAAGTCTAGGGAGAGGGTGTGATTCCAAATATTGATCCATTTCCTTCACATTGTCAAATTTCTGGGCATAGAGTTTCTGGTAGTATTCAGAGATGATCTCTTGTATCTCTGTGGGATCAGTTGTTATTTCCCCTTTATCAATTCTGATTGAGGTTACTAGAGATTTTACTTTTCTATTTCTTGTTAGTCTGGCCAATGGTTTATCTATTTTATTAATTTTTTCAAAAAACCAACTCCTTGTTTCATTAATTTTCTGAATGATTCTTTCGTTTTCAATTTCGTTGATCTCTGATTTGATTTTGGAGATTTCTTTATTTCTACTGACATTAGGCTTAGATTGTTCTTCTTTTTCCAACTCCATAGGATGGCTTGTGAGTTTGTTGATGTGCTCTCTTTCTGTTTTTCGAATGTAGGCATCTAAAGTGATAAATTTTCCTCTCAAAACTGCTTTTGCAGTATCCCACAGGTTTTGGTAGCTTGTGTCTTCATTGTTATGCTCAAGGAAGTTAATAATTTCCTGTTTTATTTCTTCCTGCACCCATCTGTTGTTCAACAGAAGATTGTTTAATTTCCAATGCCCACCAACCCAGGAATGGATTAACAAGCTGTGGTATATGTATATGGAAACTATTCAGCTATTAAAAAAAAATGGAGAATTTACATCCTTTGTATTAACCTGGATGGAAGTGGAAGACATCATTCTTAGTAAAGCATCACGAGAATGGAGAAGCATGAATCCTATGTACTCAATTTTGATATGAGGACAATTAATGACAATTAAGGTCATTGGGGGGGGAAGGAAAAGCAGAGAGAGAGAAGGAGAGAGAGGGGTGGAGCCTTGGTGTGTACCACACCTTCTGGGGGCAAGACATGATTGCAAGAGGGACTTTACCTAACAAATGCAATCAGTGTAACCTGGCTTATTGTACCCTCAACGAATCCCCAACAATAAAAATAAATAAATAAATAAATAAAAGAATTCCAGCACCGGACAGCACCTGTGGCTCAACGGAGTATGGTGCCGGCCCCATATGCTGGAGGTGGTGGGTTCAAACACAGCCCTGGCCAAAAAAAAAGAATTCCAGCACCTTTTGTCAAAGGATATATACATTAGCACCGTTGTTCACAATGCACTGAGTTCACGTTCAGACCAAATATATTTATGATCCTGAATGTTTCATACTCTTCGTGGATTTATTTACTAATTCACAGAACATTTACTGGAGACCTACTATGTACAAAGCACTCGAGACATTGCTGTTAATAAGATTGACCCCATTTGTAACTAGAGGAGAAACACAGCAATGCTTTAAGTTAAAGAGAAATGAAATAAAATATATACACACATTTGTATCATTATTCCTTCTGCTAATCATCTCTTTATGTTAGACTGACTTTAAGTATCCTATAGTGGGTGATTTTGCCTTCTGAATAACTATCTAACTCTCAAGTTCCGACCCAGGCACTGAAAACAAGATCATAGGGTAAGGGAAGATTTTTTAATATTTTGCATGTAATACAATATTGAATTAAATGTAAAAATGCATAGCTGGATGAAAATTGTCAAATTCTTAAACTACTGGGAAAATTTTAATATGTAAAAGCAACCCAGAAAATGCTCTTGCTATATTAAACTGTCATTCTTTTTTTTAATTAAGTCTTTTGTACATAGATCATGAATACATTTATGCCATTTTCAGTGTGTTGATTATTTGTACAAATTGGAGTGCTTACATCAACATAGCTTTTACTTCATTTACCCAATTATAGCATTAGGACATTTGTGTTCTACACGTGATAGATCCAACTTGTACTTGCAATGTGTCCTTCTATTGACATGACCCAGAGTGAATAGTCTGACCACAGTGACAGTTGTATAACTTGTGTGTGCCATTGCCCAAAACACTCTTCAAGTCTAACTTTGAATACTAGAATTGAACAAGCAAAAAGTCCTCTTCCCTTCTGTAATGAGAGCCCCAAGTTTGTGAAGAAACCAGACTTTAGTTTAACGTGTTCCTGGTAGAAGAAGCATGCTCAACCCCACTGCCCTTCAAGCCAGTCTTTCTTTGTGAGAATGACTCTGCTTTCTCCTAGTATTACCTGGCTCCCATTCCATTGCTGGCCTGTATGGCAAGCTTCTTCGTGCTGGACAGGAGTAAAATTTGAGCATTAGCCCCTGTGCTTCTGCCAAATTGGCATTCGGAACCCAGTCTGTAGTTGCAGAGAGTCCTGTCTCTTCAAGGTGCCTCTGTGATGATCATGTCTTATCAAATAATATGTTTGCCAATAATCAAAACACTGATTACTTTGTAGCAGATGTTTTAAACATACACTTTACACGGTATTTAATACTAGCCAACTCTTATGTGACAGAGATCTGTAGTCATGAGCACTGAACGCAATGTGCTCTGGTGAAGAAAAACTCTTTAATTCAGGAGGTGAATGAAATCTCGAGAGCTCAAGCTTGTGGAAGTTGCAGGTGAGAGGATTGACAATCTCGCTTGTTTGTATTAGCTGTGTTCAGCTTGTAGGACCTTAGTGGGGATAGAATTGCCTGGTGTTTGGTGACAATAGATTGCAAAGCAAGACTTAAAGGATTTTTTAAGACAGAACCATCATGCAAGATGCATTTTTTTGTTTTTTTGACAAGGACAGCAAATCAGCTTTACCACACATTATCTAAGTAACAGCCATTACTTAACTGTATATTTGAAAAAGAAACTGGAAAAGAAAATACTGTCTAAAATGAATTCATACAAAGCTCTTACATAGTCTGTTTCTAGAGTTCAACTATAAGCACAAATTATCATGTAAAGATAATGCCATATGAAGTATTACTTCACAGATTTCTGCTACCCTCGTTTAGATGACTTTTAGCCCACTACCCTGCTATGAAGTGTCTTCACCTTGGTTTCCAGGGTAGTCCCAGGAACTTTTCAGGCTTTGTTGAAGATTCCATAGATGGATAATTCTTTTGAGGCTACCCAGTAGTCCATAAAACTTCATAGGAGTTGATTTAGCAAAAGAACTCTTTTTTAAAAGTTAATTATCTCAGAAAATTGGAATGAGAAGGTAACTTTGCTTCCAAAATCTACAGTGTGAATGAACCCGAGAGAAGTGGGTATGATTAGTTTGGCAAGGGCAGAAGTCAGAGGTGCAGCAGTGTAATGTTTTTTGTTTTGTTTGTTTGTCCGAGGCACTTCTATACTGCTTTTCTTAGTGGCTGCATCATTTTACATTCCCATCAACAGGGCACAGGGATTTTAATTTGTTCACATCTTTGCTAACATCTTCTATTTTCTGGTTTGTCTTTGTTGGTGGTGTTGTTTTGACTTTGTTTTTTGATAGTAGGCACCCTAATGTTTGTGAGATTGTACCTCTTTGTGGTTTTGATTTGCATTTTCCTGATGGTTAATGATGTCGAAAGTCTTTTCATGCCCTTCTTGGCCATTTATGTCTCTATAGAGAAAAGTCTATTTAAGTCTTTTGCCTGTTTTTGAAGCAGGTATTTTTGTTGATGGGTGTTCTTGAGGTTTAAGAGTTCTCTATACATCTCTCTTTTCAGATATGTGATTAGCAAATACTCCCAGTTTTTCATTCTGTTGATATGGTCCTTTGACGGATTAACGTTTAAAATCGTCATGACATCCAATTTGTCTACTTTTTCTTGTCTTGCCTATGCTGTTGGTATCATTTGGAAATCATTGACAAATCTGATATTGTGAACATTTTGATCTATGTTTTCTTCTAAGAGTTTCATAGTTTTACCTGTTCCATTTAGGTCTTCAATCCATTTTTCATTAATTTTTGTGTATGGTATTTTATCAGGATCTAGCTTCATTCTTTACCATATGGATAGCCACTTTCCCAGCACCAATTGTTGAAGACTATTTTGTCCCCATCGAATGATCTTGGCACACTGGTCACAAATTGTTGACCATATATAAGAGGGACTGTATTAATCTTTATGTCTGTCTTATGCCCGTTGCATAGTTTTGATTACCATAGTTTTAGAGCATGTTTTGAAATCAGGAAATATGATTCCTTCAGCTTTGCTCTGTTTCAAGATTGTTCTGACTATTCCAAGTCCCTTGAGATTCTATGACTTTTAGGATAAAATTTTCTGTTTCTGCAAAAAGAAAAACCTCTTCATTACAATTTTCATAGGGATTGCATTGAATCTATAGCTTGCTTAGGGTAATATTGACATAATACTATTAAGGTTTTTAATACATGAACATGGGATCTCTTTCTATTTATTTATGTCTTCTTTGATTTTTATTAGATTTGCTTTGTAGTTTTCATTATACAGCACTCATTTTAAACCGTGACTATATTAAAGCAATTAATGTAATGATTTTTTCCCTTATTGGTTCTATCTATCTTTGCATTATATATTTATCCATCTACTATACTGGTTTATTCCATTTATAGACAGACAGAGAAATGTTTATGAATTGTACCTGTGGGCTAAAAATTTATTAAAACAATTAACTGACATTCAATGTAGTATAGCTAGAAGGCAATGCCAGTACACAAAAACATTCTTATTACAATGTAGTTTTGGAATCTCCCTCAATTTTATCTTCTACACAATTTACAAGTCCAATGAAAGGTAAACTAGTTTAATATCCTTTCTCTTGTTTATGATTCTCATTTTCTTACTTAATGGACCTGCTATTTTAGACACTGCTTTCCTTTACTTTTAAATCAGCTTAAAGGTTTCAAAATAATCGTAATGAGACAAGTCATGTTACAAGCATGAGAATCCGTGGATAACAAACTTTGCTTGTTAGATTTATTTTCTAAATGTAAAGAGATGTTACTATTACAAAGATTTTCTATCTCCTCAATCTTCTAAGAAGAAAGAACCATGTGCATTAAAACAATTCTCCTTGCACCAGTTGTCTCATGCAAAAAAAAAAAAAAAGACCTTAACATCTTAGAGATCATGGTGTACATGTTTAGGAGAGAAACATATTAAACAGATAAAATTAAAAGAAAAATCTTTTATATCATGACATTTTCCAGAGTAATTAGCCCCAAACTGCATAAACTTGCTTACTCTTTATTCATGCATTTATTAATTCATTCCCAAATATTTGTTTTGAACCTCTTATGGGATAATGGCACTGCATGCATTATGCATTCCACTGACTGTGGAATTCAGCCCCCAGGGTGGTCCCCAATGACCTCTATCTCCTGCTACTCACATCTTCTTGGGCCACATCACTAGGGTTGGTCTGCATGACTGATAGAAGATTGCAGAAAAGATGGCATGTCACGTTTGAGATAGGTAGTAAAAGACTAACTTCTGTCTTCTGACTTATCTCTCTTGTGTCACTCTTTCTGGGGAAACCACGGCTTCATCATCCCTATGGAGTGTCCCATGAAGTGAGAAACTGAAGCCTTCTGCAGCAGCCAGCTGAGTGAGCTGGGAAGACACTTCTTAGCCCAGACACTTCTCAGCCAAGTGTCTGCAGCTGCCACTGACACCCTGATTGCAGCCTCTTGGGGTCCCAATACCATCTAGAAAAGCTGCTCTAGAATTCCTCACCCTCAGGAGCTGTGAGATGATAAGTCTTTGTTCTCTTACCCTGATAAGTTTGGGATAATTTTTTTAAACAGCGCAGATAATTAAGACAGAGGTATATGGAAGAACAACACACTGTCCTGCCTTCAAGAAGTTTCAAGTTTAGAAAAACTGGTGAAGTGCTGATTTACCATGAAACCAAGAGTGGGTAACACAATGGCACCTAAAAGCAGCAGCCAACTCGGTCTTGGAGTCCAGGGACTGCCACAGAAATGAAGTGTAATCTGTGGCTCCAAGGATGGGAATGAGGGAACCAAAGGAAGGCTTGACAAATAGTAGCTCCTTGGGACAAGTTCCATGTGGACGACAGGTGGGAGTGAGGAAAAATGAGGAGTGGAGGCGAGCAGGGAACTCAAGCAACGTGTGTCCTACAGGCAGGAGTTTGAGATCTGCCCTGCAGCTGCACAGTAGCCGCTGAGAATTTTTAAGTGGAAACATGACTCCCGTTCAGAATATAAGGCAGAGTGAGTGCTGGGGGCCTAAGAGCCACAGCGGAAAGGAGAGCATCTGAAGAGGTTAGAATTTGTGGGATTTGGCTTGGAAATACTGAGGTACCAAAAAATGTGTGCACATTATAAGAGACATTCTCTATGTATTATTTATTGTATTATGTATAGGTGTTGAGTACCTCTTGTAATCGCAGAAGCCAAATATGACCTATAGTCATGTTTGATTATCAGTATATTGAGTATTACAAGTTTAATATAATTTTTTCCTTTCTTAAAATGAGAAGACATTGTGGGCATCCTCTGTATAAATTAGTGAGAACCCAGGACTCTAGCACATGCCTGCTCCTCTAGATCGGAGGAGATCACTCCACATGGAAACTGGACTGCATCCAGGAAGTAACCAAATTTTATTTGGGTCTAATGCCGAAAATATATCTTATTAGTTTGTTACTTCCCGTCTTTCCCCACCTAAGTAGTGTTATGTAAACCCTTTCCACCTCACCCCTCAATTTTTGCGATGGATCCTAACAGTTCCACTCCTGGCCGTGCCTTCTTTGCAATTCTCTGTACACCTGCCAGACTCATCCAAACAAATACTAGTGTGAGCTCTCACTCCCCCTGCTCGGATAGGCCATGGTTCCTGTGTCGCTGTGGGCACACTCACAGTCCATGCCCTGGCTTAGACACACATCACTTTCTCTGTTCTCTATCCTTTCTATCTTCTCCTCTCCCCTTCCTCCTCCTCCTCCTCATCTCCCCAAAGCCCTATTGTACAGCCATATTAAACCACCGGGATCATTTTTGTACCTTTAAACCCTCAAATCTGTTCTTGCCTCAGTCTGGGTGTCCAACTCTGTCTTTCCCCCAGCTCACTCCTGCATGTCTGTGAGAACTCAGCTGTATGTCACTTCTTCTGGGACATACACTGGCATCTCTGATTCCCCTCTCCCCTAGGTCTCCTCTCACTAAATGCAATTTGGAATCCACATGGCAGTCTCTCTCCCTGGTCCGCCAATGCCCTGAAGGCAAGGACCTGTCCTCACGTGCCTGGTACCATCAGCTTGGTGTCTGGCATAAAATAGACTATCCATAAACGTGAATGGCAAAGCATTGCCTTCAAACATTCCGATTTCTTTTCCTGACTATAGGAAGAAATTTGATTTTTATCCTCAGTAAACTGGGAAGTAAATTATGGAGCACGAAGAGGCATGTAATTCACAGCTCTGGGATCAGTAGGTTATTTTACATCTCTGTCCTTCTACTTACAAAACCAATTGAACAATGCTTTGTCCTAATACTTTCAGAATGATAAAAACATTTTTAGTTTTCCACGTTTAACTCTGCCCTCGGATAGGAATCATCTGATGTCTTCTTTGAGAGGAGATTTCTTTGATGTCAGAGGAACTCCCCAGCTGCATGAACTGGGCAGAAATAGGCTCTGGATGATCATGATCTGAATTTGAAGGAAACAATTAAGGAGTTATTTCCATTCCGATTCTAATAGCAAGCCTTTTTACTAGTTGCCCTCCCATCTGTCTGCTTGCCAGTTGAAACTTCAATGGAGCCTTAAGACAGAGCTGTTAAGGGACTTTGAAAAGGAAACTTGTGAAATCACAAATGCTTCAGAAATAAGAAAAATGTTTCTCAGTCCATGACATTCTTAACTCCTTGTTTCCACTTAACAGACTTTGTTAAAGATCAATAAGAATGTCTTAACAGCATGTGCTTTTGACTGAGAAGATGGTGTTTCCATTCTAAGTTTCCATCACTGATGAAGAACTGGTTTAGTGTGTTCCAAGTTTATACTTCGAGTAAAGCTAAAAAGTCATCAGAAATAACTAAGCATAGATCAGATCGAAACCTACATTTCAAAGATTCAAGTTAGAATGAACATGAAAATTTGTAATATGATGTTATTTTCCCATTGCATGAATGAATCTGTGTAATACTAATATTATAATCTGCTAACGCTAATCTGCTAACATCTGTATAATGCTTTGCAATTTACATTGAAAATTTCTGTGCACTTTTATCACTTTTCACAATAATGGTTCAGTGGCAAAGGTAATACTATAATTTCATTCTGTATTTGAGGAAACTGGTTGGAGAAGAGTGGTTGGCTGACCTAACGCTGCTAACCTGTAATGTGAACCCAGGTCTGCAATCACTAACTCTTGTTCCCTCTATTTATATGCTAAAATGTTCCTGGTTTCCTTTTGTTTTTGTTGTTTCTAAAAAGTTTTTCTAGCACAATTTACAAGGCTGTTTTTAAAAATGCACAAGCTAGTACTCTTAAAGCTACTTTCAAACTTTTTACTATGCGAGTACCAGAAATATGTCATTTCACTATCAACTTTTTCCCTAAATTTTTTTTTCATTGTATGAGAAGGGTAGAGTTATCTGTCTCTGAAGATTTTTCCTCAAGTACTCATAAGCAGTTTTGAATTTGTGGTCCATTTCGCCTTTTTACAAATTAAATGATTTGGGGCTTTACATTAAAAGATTATCCTGTAGTTATTATTTATTTTTATAGCTCAGATGAACCTGGTACTAGCTCATTACAGTACACGGTCCTGTTAGCCAAATGAACACAATCTGGAAATATGACATGCATTTTTAATAATAATAAGGCAATAATTCTGCATTTTATGTAGGTGTACTAGGGACTACTTAAGTGAAGCTTTATGTCAGATGAGAAATACTGCAAATGCCCTTACTGGCATCTGTGATAATTACATATATCTGGTTGTTTCCCGAAGCCAGGTTTAAACGACCATTTTGGAGGAAGATTTACTAAGTATTGACTTGATGCATCATTTTTTTTAAAGCTATATATATGTTTTATAATAAAAATAAGCAGCACAAATTTTTCTTCTGTTTCTGGAGTGACAGACATTCTGAAGTATTATATGGCCATAAATATACATCATTAAATGCGTTACCCATGCCTTTGGGTCCAAGTATCATTATCTGAAAGCATTTAGAATGAGAAACTAAAAGCCATAGAAACTTCCCAAATCTCATTTTAGAGAACAATTATAGTTATTTGTTACTAAACTGCTGGAGAGTAATGGCATTGCCTCCTTGGATTTCACCCCTTTTATGACTCTGCCCCTTCCTTACCTGTAAAGTTTATAAGCTGTTCAGTGGATTTCAAGGGCCAGAGGTCCTGGCGGGTCCAGAATGACTTCCAGATTCAGCATATAAAAGAGCATTAGAATAATCTGGAAAAAGAAACCAAGTATCTGGAATTTATATATGCTGCAGATTGCTGCCCAGTATTAATAACATTCCAACATACTGTGTTATTAGTCAGTTTATAATAAACATGTAAGTGTTCTACGCTGACCTAATGTAGGAGACTGTGTCAGTCGCCCAGGGCTGCAGTAACAAAGCCCACAGACCAGGTAACTTAAAATAACAGAAATTTACTCCTTTGTAATTCTGGAGGATAGAAGTCCAAAATCCAGACGTGAGTAGATCCATGCTTTTTCTGAAGCCCCTAGGGAAACAGTCCTTCTTTGTTTCTTGTGGTCTCCAGCATCTCTTGGTCTCGTTTGGCTTATAGGTGCCAATCTCTCCAATCCGCGCCTCCACCTTCACACGGCCTCCTCCCTCATGTCCACATTCCCACGTTCCATAGCACCAGTCGCTGGTAATTCAGTAAGACTTCACCTTCATTTAATTGCATCTGTAAAGACCCTATGCCCAGTTCAACAAAGACCATATGTTTCCTAACTCAGTGGCTTTGGAGATTAGTGATGATGATGATATCATTGTGTATTTGTAGTACCAGTATGAAACACGTATTTATTATCTCATGCTGCATGACAAGTTACCCCACAACTTAGTGCCTTCAAATAACAGTAATTTTATTATATCTCAGGATGTTGTGAGTCAAAGTTCGGGCAGGGTTTGGTTGGGCGGTTGTTCTCCATGTGGCATCCCCAGGAATATCCATGATCCCAGGAACACATAATGAAAGAGAAAGCTTCCAGACTCTCCAGGGACTCTCACCATGTTCTGTGGGTCATTGTCACAGGTTTAAAGGGAGAGTCCAACTCTCTGTGGAAGG
Organism: Nycticebus coucang; assembly: GCF_027406575.1. Taxonomy (NCBI): domain Eukaryota; kingdom Metazoa; phylum Chordata; class Mammalia; order Primates; family Lorisidae; genus Nycticebus; species Nycticebus coucang. The sequence continues at coordinate 13,061,195 of NC_069792.1, forward strand.
ACTATCATTCACCTTTTGGCCACAGTTTACTTACATTCCTCCCATATTTGAAAATCTTAATCACATTTCAGAACTGCCTTGAATTTTAAGAGCTGATGCTATGGAACAGGTCCATGCACAGAGGAGATTCTTGGAGTGTGTTTATCTCCATCTGAAGACCTGTGAACTACGGGGACAATGTATCTGCCCTTCCTGCAATATATGTTAGTTCGGATAAGGGTGTGATAACCATGAGAAAAAAGGAGAAAATGAGACACAGGTATTGGTTACTGCTCCACAGTGATGCTGAAGTCCAGCCAAACACAGGACACCACTTCCTCCTTAGGGTCCAGTCCTTCTTCCGAGAAATGTTTGCAGCAGCTCTTGGTTCCTACTTCTAAGTCCTCCTTCTTTTCCATACTAACTTTATAGGACTTCTGAGGATTGAAAGGTGATCCAGGCGGTGCCTGTGGCTCAGTGAGCAGGGCGTCAGCCCCATATGCCGAGGGTGGCGGGTTCAAACCCAGCCCCGGCCAAACTGCAACAAAAAAATAGCCGGGCGTTGTGGCGGGTGCCTGTGGTCCCAGCTGCTCGGGAGGCTGAGGCAAGAGAATCGCGTAAGCCCAAGAGTTAGAGGTTGCTGTGAGCCGTGTGACGCCACGGCACTCTACCCCAGGGTGGTACAGTGAGACTCTGTCTCTACAAAAAAAAAAACGAAAGGTGATCCAGTCTAAGGAAAGCCACATTTGATTCTGATATAGTCCCTTTCATTCTGGGCTAGGATTGAGGATATCCTTAGAAAATGATACGTAGAAGGTCTTCCAGCTGAAAGAGTTTATCAGGAAGTCTTAAAATTCATGAAGTTATATCCTGGAGGCTTCTAGAATCCCTGTTAGCTTACCCTCAAATCTTTCTGAGGTCTCAACAAAGAACCGTCTTTAAATATTTTTAGCTCAAGGACATGATGTCCAGCAATATGGATTTAACCATTGTCCTGAGGTCATTTATGACTTTTCAAGTCTATTATGGAGAAAGACTAGAAGAAGAAAAAGTTTTATTTTCATACCCAGCATGTCTGCTTCTTTTATATGTCTCTAAATCCTGCTCATGAACTCGAGAGTTCCTTCTTTAGCTCCTCTCATCTCATAGCTTACCCTGGGCAAGTGGGGAGCCAGTCGGCGCTTCCTGTGTTCTGCCTATAATTTTCCTTGCCAAATCTATAAGTTTATTAGATTCCTGCTCCATTTTCTTTGTTATCACATGTAACATTAGTGCCAAACTTTCTGCTGATACAGAGAAAGTATCCCATGTTCTCCAGCTTCCAATAACATGTTTTCACTTTCCTTGGCGGCTTCACCAACAGTCTTTCCAAGGCTGGTGAGTGAGACATTTCCCTCCCTTCCAGGAGCTTACCTTATCATTAGAAACAGATAAGAACCCAGTTACCTGACATCCAGGACAGAATGCAGGGTGCCAAGAACAGGAAAATAATCAAGCACAGTGAATTTGGGTGTATACATGTGTTTTAGGAGCAGTTTCTAGTTCTTGTTTTGTCTCTTTTATTGCCAAGTGCAAGGCTTTTCGATTTTTTTTTCTTTTTGATACAGAGTCTCACTGTGTTGCTCGGGCTACAGCGCCAGGGTGTCAGCCTAACTCACAGCAACCTTAAACTCCTGGGAGGTCAAGGGCTCCTATTGCCTCAGCTTCCTCGGCAGTGGGACACCAGGTACCTGCCATAAGGCCTGGCTAATTTTTCTATTTTTAGTAGATAACGGGTCTCTCTCTTGCTCAGGCTGGTCCTGAACTCCCGAGTTCAAGGGATGCTCCTGCGTTGTCCTCCCAGGGTGCTGGGATTACAGAAATAAGCCACCCCACCCAGCCAAGGTTTTATATTCTTTGTTTTTGTGTGTGTGTGTTTCACTTAATAATTTAACATAATTTAACATTCATTTGATTGTGATTATGATCATATTTGTGATTGATTCTGAGATTACTTTTAAACAAGTATAAGAATACATGCTTGGGGAAAGTATCATTTTACAGTATTTTCTCCTACAAAGTAAGAAAACATTTGGAGAATCAAAACATTATTTTGAGAATTTTAATGCTCGACAATCACAAGAATCCTATTTGTGTCTGCTGAATTGGCATTCTAAAATCAGCCCAGGAGTGGGACAGAGAGACTCTTTTCAGCTTTGGTAATGATTCCTTAACTGATTATGTTAAGTCTTCATTCAGTCATTGAGGCATTTCTTGAGCTAACATTACTATGTGCTTGCTAAAGTGAAAATAGCTCGTAAGCAACAGTGACGGCATCTCCAAATTTATATACACACATGAAGATGGTCAAACTTCATTTTATTGCACTTTACCTCATTGGGCTTCACAGATATGTTTTTTACAAGTTAAAGGTTATAGCAGCTCTACACCCAGCAAGTCTATTGGCACCAACCGTCTCTGTGTCCCATTTTGGTAATTCTCTAAATATTTCACCCTTTTATCATTATTATTATTGTATCTGTTATGGCAATCTGTGAGCATTGGCCATTGATGTTACTATTGGATTTGTTTGGGGGTGCCACAAGCCATGCTTGCATAAGACTCCAGGTTTAATTGCAAGAACAAATGTGTGCATTCTGACTGCTGTACCATACAAGACATGATTGCAAGAGGGACTTTGCCTAACAATTGCAATCAATGTAACCTGGCTTATTGTACCCTCAATGAATCCTCAAAAATTAAAAAAAAAAAAAAAAAATCTCCTATCCAGACCACTCAAACTTTCTCCATACCAGCAATATGGCTGATTTGCTTTCTTATCATTCGTTTGTTCACTGGAGTAGCACTTTTAATTTTTTTCAAGAACTTTCCCTTTGCATTCAGAACTTGGCTAATCATTTGGCACAAGAGGCCTAGCTATCCACTTATTTCATCTTTTGACATGCCTTCTTCATTTAAGATTAGTCATTTCTAGCTTTGTGATTTAAAGTGACAGACATGTGACTCTTTCACTTGAATACTCACAGGCCATTGACCTAATATTTCAATATTTTTGTGTCTCAGGTTTTATATTCTTTTTAATGGCAAACGTTGTACCCACAATATGCACATATAACCCATACAACATGCACGCGTGTGCGGACACACAGTATACGTACACACAGTGTGTAACACACTTCAACACACACTTCCAAACATGTAACTAAGGCAAGTTTCTTCAAATATCAGTTATCATAAGTCTGTGCAATCATGGATTTTATTTTCCATTCTTTCTATAGTATTGGATTTTTAGGAATTCTGGTCATTGTCCGCTGAATTGATTTCACAACTGCAGTTTGATTTCATAAACTGGAGTGTGAAAAACAGCGGGTGCGGAAGACACAGAGGTCAGTGAGGCATGTGGGTCCCAGTTACATAATGTTGTTAGTAACTTTAGGGAATTGATTTAATAGGAGAACAGGAAGGAACTTTGCAAGCAATTGTTTGCCCAGAGACTTCTTTGACAAAATAAGGCATGTCTAGTGTCTTTCATACAGTTTTATTTGATTCTCTATCAGTGATGTGACTGCTTATTTTGAGTCACCCTGATAACATGTTAGTTTGAAGTAGCCATAAAACCTTATCAATTCTATAGGTTGTGAAAATAACACCACATGCTTGTAGAAGTCATCCCATTGTATGATAAGAAAAGTTTATAATTTTTCTGTTTTGTGTAGAAACTTTATATGCACACTGAGGATTTGAAATAAAAAAAATTGTGAAAAATGCTCATGAAATGAATTTTATGATAACATTAATAGGACAATGGTAAAATGTGGAATCCTTCTATAGTTCTCCACTCAATGAATGGTTAACTCAGGGCTTGAACTGCATCAGTGAACAGGACGACACTATTGTGGAATTTACATTCCACAAGGGCAGACAGATGAACACAAATCAATAGGTAGATAAAATCCTTGTGAGTTGTGATGAATGCCATGACAGGAACAAACGGGAGCTGAAATATGGAAAAGTGGGATCAGCGCTTGACGCAGGGTGGTCAGACGGGGCTCTTGGAGTGAGTGGCCTTGAGAAAGTCTGAAGGATGAGAAGGAGCTGCCTTCAGTCAGAACAGCAGGGAGACTGCTCCAGAGTGGAGTAGAGCACTGTGCCAAACAAAGTTCTCAGGTCAGGATATGGTTTCTGGGCTTGGGAACGGAATCTGCAGAGTAAGTGATGCCTGGTGGGTGAGTTGGGTGCAGAATTGTCTGAGATAAGATAGGAAGGCTGATAGGATCCATCTAGCAGGGCCTCCTCAGCCTTACCAAGGAGTTTGGATTTTCCTTTCTAATTTTTTTTCTCTTAGTCTAATAAGAAGCGATTCATGTGCCCGCAGAACAGGGCAAGGTCCAGTTTATGTTTTAGAAAGCTCAGGGTGACTGCCCTGTGGAGATGGAGCTGGGTGAAGGGAAGATGGAAGTGAGGTGACGATCAGCTTCTTAAACATCCAGGGATCAGTGTTCAGTTTCTACTCTGACAATTTTCTATGGAATTTTTTTTTTTTTTGTGCTTGGAAGTTAAATTACATATGTAAGTATGGACATACCTTAAATTAAAATTTAAAAGATCAGGTTTTGTTTAGTTTTGCCTAACCTAGTGTGTAAATAGTAATCAATTTGCAAAATGATATTCATCTCTTTTATTTTTCTTTAAGAACATGTAGATTGCTTAATTGTCAATTCTAATTTTCTCTATGCAAATGTTCATAATTCCTAAGAGAGTTCAACAGGGAATGTGTTTATATAAATGCTCTGTATCCCAAGGAAAAAAGAAAGGATTTCTTTTTCTAAAGAAGGGACTTTGGGAAGTAAAAACCGAGGGTCTATTTTTAAAGAAAAATGATTCTAACATTTGTTAAAATGGTAAGGAAGACTTTACTCAGGACTATTATGATAGGTGTCAAAACTGTCCTAACAGGGGCGAGAATGAGGCTAAACTGTGGATATGCCCAAAGACAAGTGGATGTTTATGGTGTCCAGGCAGGAGAGGGTGATAACTTTTCCTCGCCTATCCCAGGGATCACGGCTGACTCGCTTTTCACAAAAAGACAGAGAAAAATTAACGAATTTATTTAACCAAGTTCTATGTGACAGAGAAGACTTCAGAGATGGAGACCTACAGACCCAGGGAAAACTGTATTTTGGTACCTGGGTGTAATGAAGAATAGATGTTTGCATAGAAATGTGATTGGGCATAAAATGTAGGGCTAATAAACTGGAATTGGGGGCATCCAGCAAGGCTATTTGTTCTAATTCTTGCCATCTCTGTGTAGCACTCCTTCCTCCTGAGTACAGGGCAGGACACCTGTCACATGAGCGTCTTGAAGGAGAAGGGAGGAGGTCAGAGAGTGACAATGCCAGGTTTTATAACTTGCTTGGTGAGGATGGAGTTCTATTACAGTTTCTATGACCTGAGCCTTGAGGAAGTGGAATTCTAGTTTCTATAATCTGCTTTTGGGGAAGTAATTGGGAAAGGAGAAAGGCGGGCAGAAGAAGATCAGAGAGAACTTGTTTTGGAGGCCCTGACCATCTCAGTGTGCCAAAGCACCACACGGAGGGGTATTGTTTTCTGAGCCCCAGTAACAGCCAATGAACAGGTTTGGGAACGGTGGATGGAAATTAGGAGAGGGGACATCAAGGGTTGCGGGGAAGGGGGGTTGCTTTGAACTGATTTAGTAGCATCTTTGCTAAAACTGGGCTATGCAGCCTGGCATGGATCGGAGTTGGAGAAGGTGTGGCTGAAGCATTGTCAAGAAGGCGGCTTAGAGGAGCCTGACTGAAATTTGGTAAAAGAGAATGTCTTATCATTATGCATCCATTCTTCAAAACAGACAAGAGATGCAGCTGCTACAAAACCTAACAGATTGATGGTTATATTTTATGCACTAAAATATTAAAGTACTTACATTTTTATTTATCTAGAAATTGTAACTATGTAGTTTAGTGTTATTAGATTACCCTTGGAACCAATCTTGGCTACAGCAAAGTTTCTGTGCTGTGTATTTTAGAATTCACAGGACATACGGACAGCTCACTTGTTAGCCATTAATCTCAGCCCTTTAAAGACAAAGCATAAAAGTGGCAAATGTGGGTATGTATTTAGGAATTCAACAGGCATTGTTTGTACATACTGTGGTAGACCCTGTCTCTTACTTAAAGTACATGATTGGGTTCCAATACATTTCATGATGTTAACTTTATGAAAGATGAGAAGTGAGGTGAATACCCATCCTGTGGGCATCTGAGTTTGCATAGCATGCTAACAATAATAGTGAGTCCAGAGGAAACTCTTCCTAGAAATAATATAACGTGTGAGTTAGAAGAAATGTTGAAGTTCATCTCATCAAAATTTTCCGGTTTACTGACTGAGAGGCAAGAGAGGTGGCATTGTATGTGATGTGGTGACTTTTTCTGTCAAATAAGAGCATCAAAAGCAATTTACTTGAACTACAGTGGATTAACTCTACAAAGAAATTACCTTTAGGGCGGCGCCTGTGGCTCAAGGAGTAGGGCGCTGGTCCCATATGCCGGAGGTGGCGGGTTCAAACTCAGCCCCGGCCAAAAACCACAAAAAAAAAAGAAAAAGAAAAAGAAATTACCTTTGCTCAATATGATTCAATAAAATGCCCTTTTATCCAGAGCTTCTGCATTTTCTTTAGATGAAGAGTCTGACTTGATGCCTATTTGTATAAAGATCTACAAAAAAAAATAAAAAAAGTTTCAAAAATTTAGTGCCAGGAAACAAAACGAAGCACGCAGAAACTGTGCTTTCTGTCAGGAATCAGCGGCCTCTCCTGTGTTGACAGTGAGATCTATGCGATTCCTCACGTTCCCTTTTCTACTTTTGTGTTCAGGGTCCGTGGATTTAGATGATTCCAGGCTGAGCATGTTTTCTCCCATTTGGTTTCTGGTTCCCCACTCTTAACTTTCTTATTCTCTTTTGTATGTAAATTTTAATTGCAAAATATCCCACAAATACCTTTTGAAAGCTATAGAAACAGAAGTTATTCAAAAATAAATTCCTCCTGACAAAATCAAGACTGCAATTCAGATCTTCTATCTCCCAATGCAAATTTCAGTACATTCTGTCACAACTGGAAAAGAATTCACATCTCTGATAACTTTTTCCCAGTAGAGAAAAACGTTTGCAATGTTTGTGTAAAGGAGAGATAATGGAATAAAAGAGCTATCTACCTCTCTTCGTAGCTTTGGCTCAAATTTTAGAATTTAACAATTGTACGTCTCAAACATAAAGAAATGAAAGAAAGGGAAAGAGAGGGAAGGAGGGAGGGGGTGGGGCCTTGGTGTGTGCCGCACCTACTAGGGGCAAGACACGATTGCAAGAGGGACTTTACCTAACAAATGCAATCAGTGTAACCTGGCTTATTGTACCCTCAATAAATCCCCAACAATAAAAAAAAAAAAAAGAAAAGAAAAAAAATCCTTCTTTTTGTTTGCTTTGGAAATTGAGAAGTATATTATTTTATTGGTGCTCAGAGCTGTACACAGTCCTGTTGGAAATGTCTATAAATTCACAGTCAAGTTCAGAACAGACTTGAGTATCTTTTTGAATACTGACTATAACCACAAAGACCAATGGAATAGAAACATTTTAAAGCCCGCTTTTCTTCTGTAACAAAAGTATTTGGTCTCTTAATTCCTGAATCCATTACCGCCCTTTGAGTGTCACCCAGTCGGGTACTGCTGGGCATCAGGCTGCCTTCCCAGTGCGGAGGCCTGAGACTTCTGCACAAAGGAGCTCTCAGAGCTCTCGATGTTTCTCATCTGGTGTCACCGAATCACAGGGCTGCTCTTTCACTGAAGTGCTGATGGGAAGAAAGGTTATCACAGCAGCCCCAGCCAGCGCCGCACAGCTGCCGTAGCTTTGGCTCAAATTGTAATGCTCTTTGTAATGTCGTCTGAAAAGAATATATTCAGAGTGTCTAAAGTTGGGTCAGGCTGTCAGTCACAGAGAGGACTGCCCTTGAGAACTTGAGATTGACTTTTGTGAAATCCAGCGGGAATCACGGTAGATGGTATGCTTTAATGTAACTATTCATGTGCCAGTAATGGACATTTCAGGGAGAAACAGGGAATTATTCTTAAGGAAGCATGCCTGATGGGAAGAACTCAGAGCCTGGAAATTACACGCGTGGCCTGTTATGTTAGATTTCTCTCTGTTACATACCATCTTTCTTTCATTATCATTCTTGTCATTTCAGACACAAGCAAATAGTATTAGTTATTATTATTTATCCTTTAGAAATCACTTTGCAGTCTGCATAAGGGTAAATACTCCAGGGTCAGACTGACTGCATTCAAATCCTGGTTTTGTAATATAACTCCAGGACTATTCTGGGCAATTTACATAAACTGGCTTTACCTAATTCTTTATCTGTAAAAGAGGGGTAATATGTAATAGTGCCTACTTTCCTTGGAAGAATCACAACCAGGGGCAAAAATATATATAAAAAATAGTGCCTACTTTGCAGGATTGTTGGAGTTAATATTTGTAAATTTCCCAGAATTCTTCCTGGCATAGAGTCAGCATTTATTAGTTATTATTTTATTTACAAAAAGTTTCCCTATTTACTCGGGTGACAAACTCGTTGTCTATTACAAAGGTATTCTCTCATTGTATACATAAGACTATAAAACATTTCTATCCGTATTCTGTAGTCAACATTGAACATCTCATTTAACAAATGTTTAAACATTTAAAAAATGTAGACTTAGGGTCCTGTTTACAAAAGCTAGTCTTTTGGAAGTGAGTGTGAAGTTGGTGTAGTGTAGAAACCACATTTGATTCTTTAGAGATGAGCATGGCAGTCATTATGGTCAGCGTATAATTAGCATCTAAGTGTGGCTTAACATTTTAAAAGTTAATGTTACATACATTAGGGAATTATGTCAGCAAATAGAAGATGAGAAAGAAAGACTGGAAAAGGCATTTCATCTCCATAGGAAAGTTTGGACTGATTCCTGAGATTCAGAACTGCCTTTGACAGGCAGGCGGCTGGGTGGAGGGTTTTGTGGCTTCTGGGGCAGCACAGTGCTAGAGCTAGATCGGGATGCCCTCAACTGGAAACCAAGGAAATGAATCACTTCTTTGAGGTAAGTTTAGAGGCACATTAACTGTCAAGAAGCCCAATCTCTATGGCTTCTATTGAAAACAGTTGTACCAGCAAGTATAATGTGCAAAAGTACATGAAATATTTATGCACATATATTATACGTAAGGGCCTCGTGCACACTGTATTTCCAAATGTCTACATTTTGAATTCTTGTTATCTGTGGTATTAATACTTGTGTCTGTGGTATTTCAAAGTTCTAAATACAGAGGGGAAAACTAGCCATTTTAAAATGAGAACATTAGATTGCCCCTATTTAGCTTATGATAGCTTTACAATTATACCACTTATGTAGGCTTGCAATAGAGATTGGTGCATTCTATTTTCTCTTCTCTAGACTGTAGCTTTTCTTTGTGAGCTGGTAGTGGGCAGAGGTGAACTGTGTGATCTAATAAGGACTCTATACTTCTAATTGGTACATATTTTTTTTATCCTGCAACCCAGGTACCTATAAGTATTGAGTGATGTAAGTCTTCCAGTTTACTAAACAGGTAGTAAACTGTGAATACTAAGAAATTTGGGGTCTTTTATAATTCTATATACATTTTAAGATTGTTTTTTATAGTGTTTGGAAGAATGCCATTCACAGAGATTGCATTGAATTTGTAGATCACTTTGGGTAACATGGAGATTTTAACAATATTAATTTTTACAATCCATGAACAAGAGAAATATTTCCACTTATTTGTGTCCTTTTTAAATTTCTTTCATAGGCATCTTATAGTTTTTATTGTGTAGATTCTTTTACCTCTTTGGTTAAGTTTATCCTGGAGTAATTTCTTTTTTCTTTTTTGTTCTTATAAATTGGATGACTTTCTTGATTTCATTTTTTAGATAGTTTGGTATCAACATACAGATATGCTACTGAGTTTTGCATGTTTATTGTATATCCTGCAACTTTACTACATTTTTTATCGGCCATAACATTTTTGGTGGAGTTTTTAGGGTTTTCTCTCTCTATATGTGTAATCATGTCACTTCAAACCGGGACAGTTTGACTTCCTCCTTTCCAATGTAAATGTTCTGTACTTCTTTCTTTTGCCTGATTTCTCTAGCTAGAAATTCCATTTTTTGGATAATATTGAGATATAAGACAGAATGAAATAATGGATGAACATGGAAGACATCGTGTTAAGTGAAATAAGCCAGGCTCAGAAAGACAGACATCATGTTGTATCACTCATATGTGGAATCTAAAGACCTGATTTTAAAGAAGTAGAGAGTATATAGGTGTTACCAGGAAAGGAGATAGGTGGAGATGGAAGTAGTTGGTCAATGGATACTAAGTTCAAATTAGACAAGAAGAATAAGTTCTGGTGTTCTATTGTACAGTGGAATCACTACAGCTAAGAATTACTTATTGAATATTTCAAGATAGCTAAAAGAAAGGATTTTGAATGTTATCATCACAAAGAAATGATAAATGTTTAAAGTGATGGATATTTGAATTATGCCGATTTGGTTACGGCACAGCATATACATATATATTTCTATATACATATATAGAAATATCACTCTCTTCCCCATAAATATGTGCAATTACTATGTCCATTATAAATTAAACAAACATTAAAAAACTAAGACATTTGGGATTCATAGGATGGTATAGCATATTAGCCAATGAATTATAAGATTCCAGTCATGTGAACCTTATACAGCTATTAAGCTAAAATGAGTCATATGTTCCTACATTAAAATGATCTTGGAAATAATCACATATACCTTAAGGGCTTTACAATCATAGACATGCAGAATAAATGAGTCTTCTGTGAACTCCTATTTTTAAGGTCGCCATTGATTTAGCAAGTGAGGAAAAGGCAGGACCTGGTTATTGCTGAGTCTGTTAGAGTCTTTGTTTTTAGATGTCATGCGAGTGGGGCTCTACTTGCCACCAGACAGGCTGACCTGAGGCCCATTATTTTACATTAGGAGTTCACCATGGAGTCATCAGGGCCAGTGCAAAACATAAGACGTAGATTGAGTTCTTCATGATTTAGGGAAATCACAGAATATGATGATTCGGTGACCATCACACAGTATTTGAAATGTGTACAATGACTGGTCAGTAGTCTGTTTCAGGGGCAAATGACTGATATTATGTCTCCACTTTACCTTTCATTTATTGTGGCCAAACTGAAAGTCTTAATGACAAATGACAATTTACACCAGGAGAACTGAGGACATTTAGAGAAGTCCATGAGTGGATGACGGTGTCCATTCCTGAATAGCAACACAGAGATCTTCCTGTGGACAGAGAATTACAGGTGAAGTTGACCCAAACAAAGTGTAAGTGGGTTCCAGAGGGCAGAGTCGCAACAGAGGAGTTTAATGTGAAGACATTGACTGTAAGTTCAGTTTACAGAAAGCAGAGATCTTGGCTTACCTGTGTGCTGCGTGACTTAACATCACATTCCCTGAAGGAAGATGGGAGCTTTGGTTTGATTCCTTCTATCCAAAGAGGAAAATGTGTTAGTGTTTAGGTCTTATGAGAGCCTCAGGAGCCTGTGATGCTCAAACTAGAAGCTGCAGTAGAGAGAAAAAGGAATTGTTGGGCATCTCCAGGTAGGAATTCTCCCTTTTCTAAAGAAGATATCAGAAAATTCTGAAAAAGGAGATTCATTTCCATGTTCCAAGACTCTAAAGAATGAATACTAGACTTTCAAAAGGCAAATCTTGGCTATACAATTACAGGTGATCCTAATAAAGATCAAAAAGTAAACATTTCTGTGGGAATATGAGTAGGCCTTTAATGGTCAACCCTGTGAAAGGAGAAGTACATAAAAATATCAAAGGATGGGTGGTGCCTGTGGCTCAAAGGAGTAGGGCACCAGCCCTATATACCAGAGGTGGTGGGTTCAAACCCAGCCCCAACCAAAACTACAAAAAAAAAAAAAAAAAAAAAAAATCAAAGGAAAGGTGCATAACTAAGCAAGGATTAAACAAAAAGATGAATTAACATGTAAGAACAATGCCAGACAGACAAAAACCTAGAATGGTTTTTTTTTTTTAAATGTTTAAAAATTTAAGAAGTATTTTTGCAAAGATAGTAAGAATAAGACTGACAAGAAAGATGCGATAGACTCTTTCCCGGGGTAGATTGAGTGTTATAAAATGGCAAAGGGAAAGCAAAAACTGCCAATTCATTCATCTTCTATTTTATCTAAGTAAGAGAATGAACTTTAAATTGGAGAAAGACACTCTTCATCATTCAGATAGGGGATTAAACATTAAAAACTGCTTGGTGTTTAAGTAAGTCAAAGCTCAGAAGAATTGTTACATCTTAAAAAAGTTTAAATATATGATTTTTGAGTCACTGTCAGTATTTTTCTTTTAGAATTTCATTGTCCAGAAATATACTAGACTGCCAGGGATAGTCAATCTTTATCCCAATTTCCAAATTTGAGGGTAAGTTGAATTGAAGCACTACTGATTATTCTAATTATTGATTTTTAGCAAAAGGCTACTAAACAGAGAACATATGATAAGTACTTTGGAATGTAGTAATTGCTAGAATGTGAGTGCACTGTGACCAAGTCATTCAATTTAAACTATTTGTCTCTTTTGAAGGATTACTAATCCATGATGCCTGTTTATATTTGTAGATAACATAAACTTTTAGGCATTGCAGTTACATTTGATGATATTACCGAAAATGGAAAATATTTCTGTTGGCTTGCATGATGGAAAGAAAGAAAAAGCTAAGATGATCTGTTTTGTTAGAAATCAGCTCCCGAACACAGGATAGGGGAATATATAAGTAACAATATTAGAGTAAAAATAAACAGAGACTTCAGTTGTTCACACTTTGTATGACACCCAATTGTGTTCTCTGGCTCCTAAAAGAGTGACCACAATCTTCGTTTGTGAATGTTCGCTGCACAATAGCTGCACTGCTTTAGGACTGCAGGGCTGAGAGGAGCAGAGCCCCCCACTGAGCTGTTCTTCTTTGAAGTGTCTGGCTCATTTAGAGCTGCCAATTTTAAGATGCACCCTCATAAACAAGAATGTCCTCACCCATGTGACTGGAAACCACATTGTATGGGAAACTGTTGGAATGGTTGGAGATACTAGTTTGGAAAGAATTAAGTGTGACGATTGTTATGAAACCCAACTAAAATAATTTCATCTACTCATCGCTCATCTAAAAAGTAGAATTGATCAAGAAATACGAACCTGTCTGTCCCACTTCAGGACAAGAAATATCTTGCTCATACCTGGCTTTTGGAGATGTGCTGCGTATTTTCAGATTTTCAGTTGTAGCAGTGATGATCGTTTCAGTGGCTGTGTAACCTTTGAATGGGCCATTACTCAAACACACCCTGACGTGGGATATATAATCCTAGCCATCTAGCAGTAATCATTTTAAAAATAACTCCATTTCAGCAAAGAAAAATCCCAAGTTATTTCCTGAGCCTCATTAGTTTTCAGGGCCATAGCATGTCACTGCGTTTTTTTCTGCCAAACTGAATTGTGCAATTGAAGCTGCTGCACAGTTACCTGGAAGCCCCAGGTGACTTCACTGCGGAAGTGCAGCGATAGGATTCTTTACTGCTTTATCCCTGGAGGGAGGGTTGGAGCAAGGTGCCCTGCTTTAGAGGGACTGGGCATTTGAACTACTGAAATTGGAATTTGAAATGGGTTCAGGAAAATTACAGCCCGGGTTTGGACAAAAACCTAATCAGACTGGTGAAGATTAAAACTGGGGGTAGATGTTAAGGAAGACAAATTGTGATTTGATCAATTGGTGAAAAAATCAGATGAAGATTTGTTAGAAATCAACCTCCGAGTACAGGATAGGGGAATATATAAGTAACATTAGAGTAAAAATAAACAAAGGCTTCAGTTGTTCACACTTTGTATAAGACCCAATTGTATTCAGATGTAGCAGATGAAGCTGGCTTCAAATGTAACATTTAGATGTAGTCAAAGAAATGATAATACATAGAAATAGTGTGAAAGTAGTAGGTGTTGAAATATGGAGTGGACGGACACAAATGGTATAGGCCTGGATCCCAAGAAGATCACACACACAGACCAATTAGGATCCAGCTAGATGGAATAAATAGGTCAGGCTTGGTTGCCAGACCAGTAAAGTCCCCACCATCATCCTGAGCATGAGTTGAAGAGCAAGTGGCCTCTCAGGCTAACAACGTGTTGAAGACAAGCTTTCAACCCTTCCCAGTCTTAACGAGTGAGGGTAGATATGTCAACACCTTCTCCAGGTGAACCTTGCCCCACGCCTTCCACCTGCCTCTCAAGAACTGACCACACACCCATGGTGTTCTCACTCATTTCAGGTTTGCATTTCTGTTCTGGTTAGGGGTCCATTTGTGTTGACAAATTAACTTTACATTCATTTTGTATGGTTCAAGGTATGTTGCCTTGTGGAACTCCAGTGTGTAGCTGGTGAGGATGAAAATGGTGTAGGCACAATGGAAAGCACTATGGAAATTCTTCCAGAAATTTAACAGAATTACAATAAGATCCAGTGATTTTACTTCTGGGTGTATACTCCAAAGGGTTGGAACTCAAACAGGTATTTGTACACCCATGTGCATAGCAGCATTATACACAATAGCCAAAAGGTAGAAGCAACCCAATGTCTGCTGACAAATGAATGGACCAGCAAAATGGGGTTTATACACAACAATGGGATATTAGTCACCTTTAAAAAGGAATGGAATTCTGATACATGAAGCAACAGCATGAACCTTGACAAGAGTATGCTAAATAAAATAAAGACAAATACTGAATGATGAATGTTGTATGGAGTAATCAAATTGATAGAGAAACAAAGTACAATGGTGGGTGGGTGCCAGGGGCTGAGGAGAGGGGCTCGTGGGAAGTTGTTGTTAATGGGTGGAGAGTTGCAGTGCGGGAGGATGGAAAGTTCTGGAGACAGATGACAGCAGTGGTTCTACAACTATGTGAATTTACTCCATGCCATTGAAATGTACTCTTAAAAATGGTTAACATGGTAAATTTCATGTTCTGCACATTTGAATCATACAAAACATCAAAACATGTTGCCTTAGAGAGTAATGAGCTTTTCATTACTGACAGTGATCAAGTAGGGGAGGGAAACAGAGGTGTGTGTGTGTGTGTGTGTGTGTATAAAATAAAATCTATTGTCAGGGCCCATGACTGGCCATGTCTCGGGCCGGCTTAACTAGGCTCTGGACGCGGACCGCTAAGCTACCTTGCTCAGGAACAATTTCTCTTAGGTGCCTGAGGGCTAACTACTTTAGCTGGAGAAAGAGAGAGACACTTAGAATAGATAGAGCTTAGTCTTCAGTAGAGCTTGGTGATCTTCAGCAGAGAGACGCCGTGCTGGCATTCTGCAGGCAGGAGAGGAGACAGAGTCAGAGTAAGCCCATCCGTGATAGAATGCACATGCTCCCGACTGCCTTCTCCTCCAGCCTAATATGAAGCTGATTTCGTGTGTCTCAACACCACAGGTGAAGAGACTGCCAATTCACCAATGCTCTCATCTCGTGAACTCTTATGCTTGTTAGGAGAGCTAAATACCTCTCCATGCCCTTTTCACCAAGGTGTTCCATTATTGAGCTATACAGGTATTTCTTATAACTCTCACTCCTCCTAGACATAGGCTATACAGGCTGCTACAATCTATTATAAAATAAAATGCATTATAAAATATTTTACATAAAATATATATAATATAAATAACATGTAATAACTGTATAAATAAATGTATAATATATATTAAAATATATAAAAAATATGCAATACAATAATTCCTTGGTATCCACTGATGATCATTTCCACTGAGGATCTCCATGGATGCTGAGCCTCTTACATAAAATGGCATGGTATTTGCATATAACTTACACATATCCTCTTGTATATTTGAAATAATCTCTAGATTACTTAAAACATGTAATACAATGTAAATGGTATGCAAGAGTTGCTATAAAGTATTTTTTTCTTTATTCGCATCATTCTTATTGTACTTTTTAGTTTTCTTTTAAAAATTTGAATATTTTCATCTTTTGGTGAGTTAAATTTGCAAATATGATATCTGCAGAGAGCTGACTATATATATTATAATGTATAAAATAACTTTTTTCTGTATAATAAAAAATTGTTATCTGTTTGTGAAGCATTGTATAGTTTGTGTGACATTGGGAAAGTTACAACTTCTCCCCTCCTCAGGTATCTGATCTGTAAAACATGAATCACTTTCTACATTGAGATGTTAGAACAACCAAATAATACGATCTATATGAGTTTCACCAAAGAGTTTTTATGGTTTACCAAATGTCCTTTAGATGTTAATTTTTGCTGGGCTTACTATATTCAAAATTACCTTTCCACTCTTATCATTCTAAGAGGAAGTAGCATCACTAAGGCATAGTGACAAATTTAAGATCCTATGCAGGTATCCTGGATAACCAGGGAAGAAGCGGTGTTCAGAAGTTTGCAGTTTGAGAATGGGGACAAAGATGTCTCTCTTGGGCAGGGTCCATACAAGTCATGGCTGAATAATATGGATGGAGCAGGTCAAGGTCATGTATGAAGCCTGGCTATACTTACTAGGCAGGGATTGAAACCAAGGAATCAGCTAGGTATTAGAGAGACAATGTGTTAGGAAGAAGCGTTATGCTACAGAAACAAGTTGAACTCCTATCAGTGCACAAAAGGGTGTTTGGGGAAGTGGAAGAGTAGGGATACAGGTGCGGAAGCATTACAGTCGTCTCCACTGACCTTCAGCTCAGCTCCTCCGCTCCTTGCCTGCACAGGGAGCACCCCTCATCTCTCAGAGCACTGAGTAAGATCTCCTTGTTAAAGCTTTTCTAGCAAGCCCTGATGGAAAGGACAACTTGTGGCTGCATGTGACACATGTTCCTGTCATAGCACTTGGGCTGTTTTCTTCGCTCATGCTGATTCCAACCTTTTTATTAGACTTTAAGTGCTTTGAAGGGAGAAGCAATGTATTTCTTCTCTGCTTCTTCTGGGGTTATGGAATGAATGAATTAAATAAAAAATCATGCACAGACAAGAAGGCTGAGCAATGCATGAGCCGGTCAGAGGCTCTGGAGGATTCTCTGAGAGAAAAGAATTAAGCTCAGCCTTGTCTACTAAAATAGCCATACTCCTCCCAACATTAAACATAACTGGCATTTGATCTATTTGATCTTGAAGAATCAGGTAGAAAAGACTGTCTTTTACCTCTTAAGATTACTCTGTCTCACACTGTCTGTGCCTTAACTAAACTGCTAATGACCACGGGGACACTGGCTTGTCATGTCATAATCACAGGTAAGCATCCCTTTCCCTTCTCCAGGGCAAATTTCTCAGGTGCACAGAGACTGGTCCTCTCTGTGGCGTACCTCCTACTTTCTTTCCTAGGCAATGACTGGAAAAAATATGAAGGTACCTTATTAGTAATTGTGGAGTGAATGAATTAATGATAAAAAATGTAAAGATTTTGCCCCTTACAAACTTTCACTGCATAATCATGACTGTATTCTACCTTCAGGGAACCAGGTTTCCCATTCTTGATACAGTCAGGAAAACTGGTGAGTTCGGGGATTTGTATCAACAAGAACAGTTGCCATCTGAGTGTGCAGCAATCAAATCCAACCAACACCCTCCATCCCCAGATGTGATGTAATTTGTGTCTGTAAGACCCAAAACGACAAAGCTTTAGCATACATCCCTGTGCTCAGTAGGCCTGTGGCAGCGATGCAGATAGACAATTAAGCTATAGTGATCTGTACTAGTGGTGAACTGTGCCTTGGTATAGAAACACATGGGAAACTTTGCCTGTTACAAAAGAAAAAATAATTGATCCTAAGACAGGGTTAGTTTAAGTGTAGCTTAATAGTTCCTGTGTGCATTCTTAGTAGGAAGTATTAGCACAGGGATTTTAGTGCAATCAGAATTTAAATTCTACTTTGTGTAGAGAAATGAGTTTTCATTAACATTAGTGATCTGAAATGATTTCAGAAATCCCCAGGCTGCCAATACATATATTTGGTACGTAGCCTGGATTCTTCTCAGTTTTCCTACTTGTATTTTATTCATTCATTATCCATCTATTCATTCATTCAGCTATTATTCAAAAATTTTTATTAATGCACGAATGCTATATTATCTCTTTTCTAAGGAAATTAAAACTATAGGATATATCACTGGATAGCCTCTCCTATTTTACGGGACACTTTACAAAGGCAGTAATCAATTATGTTTTGTTAATTTTTATATTAAAGCTTTTATTACAGTTCCTGGCACATAGTAGGAACTCACTAAATACTTATTAATGAATAAATAGATTTCCTACTTTTATAGAGAGAGTCATTTACGTGACTAAGTTTGCTTATCACCTGTAGAGCGTAATATTTTCTTGTGGCTAACGTCGTTGGAATTGAAACAGAAACAAAGACAAAATTTAGGTTTAAAATGTGAGTTTGTTTAAGACTTTGACTTATACACACACATGCATACACACACATTTATGTATACATGATACATACGTACTTCTATCAAAGGTCTCTTAACTTCTCTCCATACTACCAACTACCCTTTCTTTAAATTAAAAGTTTAATTGAAAATGTCAGGGTTTCAGGCAGCTGTCTATGTCTTCGGTTCTTGGGGTGCCCTTGGCTGAAGAACAACCAGGCTCCGCAAAGTAAGGCAAATGTGAAACAAAGTTTATTGAGGAAGAGAAAATATTTTTGCAGAGTAGGAAGATTTACAAAGCAAGATAGGTTTGCCCTATACAGCCAACAGGCCTCTATTGTCCCGACAGATGAGCAAAGGGGCATGGGTTATGGCTGGTGGTTCTGTTCTATACTGTCTGGGTTGGGCCTACCTTGTGGTTCAGAGGTCACCTTGGAACCAGAGTCTTACTGCGCATTATAAGTCCCATGAGCCTCTTGAAGACCCCATGAGGGTGTGTGTGTATCACAATGTATATTTAAGCTTATGACATGATAATTAGCCATAGGCTGTTCTAGGTCACCTTCAATACTTTATTCCACCTGTTGCTATGCCCCTGGGCTATAGAGTCTTCTACATCCTATATCTTTTGTAGTAGGCACACTAAGTTCCAATTGGTAGATTCATAGAGTGCTCCCACCTCCCTGGGTGTGAGCAACCACAGACAGGATTAAGGTGAGGTGGGGGCTTGGGTTCCCCACCCCTGTTCTTTTCCCTGGGAAAGCCAGATTTCTGGCTATCTACTTAACAGAATAATCATAAATTCACATGCACATTTTAAAAATAATATAGAAGAGATTGCTCATACACTTCATTCAGGTTCCTCCAATGGTTGCATTTGAAATACTTAGAATCACATTGCAACCAGGATTTTATCATTGATACAATCCACCAATTTTGTTCTAATTCCCTCAGTTTTACTTGTACTCATCAGTTCTATGTAACATCGTCACCTGGGTAAGTTACAGAGCTACACAAGTGGCACGAGTTCACGTACTCGTGATACTGTGTCACATACTCCGGTACTGAGCAATTCCAACAGCACAAAACCCTTTTGCTGCCCTTTTTAAACAAAACCTCCTCCCTCCTACCCCACCCATCCCTGACCTTGACAATCACTAATTTTGTCAATTTAAAGTGTTATATAAGTGGAATTATATACTATGAAAAATTCTAAACATTTTATTTGTTAATCTAATTTATATTTAAAATTGTTCTTAGATGATAATGTATTGCCTCATCTTTTTCTTTGACACATGTGCAGGTCATCAGCTATCTGTTCTTTGGAGGTGGCACATACATTTTAAAGGATTAAATTGAACTAGGTTTCTGTTGGCTGTGGGGGGCGACTCTCATTTTAAAAGCCAACATACTGGAAGACATTACAGATTCATGCTAAGGAGATCATGGTTGGGAAAGTGGCACAGGTATGCCTAATTCATCAAACCTGGGTATTGTTCATATCTTACACACATATGGAGGGAAGGCCTGAATTATGTCAGTGATGGTTTCTCTAAGAAGTGCTTACGTTTATAAGATTGAGAGTTGAAGCTAATTAATGTCCTAATACTAAAAAAAAAAAATTCTTTTAGTATTCAAAGGACCTGAAGTTAGTAGTTTGATAATTAGGCTGTACTTCATTTTCAGACAGAAATTAGACGTGACTAAGAATGCTGAAGCACTGGGCAGGCCAGTTGCTCATCATTATTAGAGCCATTTAATGCATTTTAATGGTGGTTGATAAGGTACAAAATGCTAAGTAAGCCAAATGAAAAAGTTTTATTCCATTATATGGTAAGGGTAGATATAAATGAGCTCACATTTGCATTTTTATGCATTAGTTCAAAAAATTAAACATTTTCTCTTAGAAAGGAATGATAGAATGTGCGATTTGTAAGAGATGGGCATTGCTAAAGCCAGCACCTCTTAACCCTGGGCAACTCAAGATCCTCAGATAGAAATTGTCCTGTAATGCATAATTAAGGAAAAGGTACCTGCAGCATCTGGACTGCTAAAGAATCATGCTTGAAGCTATAAGGTCAATTGCGTGTGGAAGCGAATTATTCCATTTATTTTCTAGGATTTATTAATAAATGCTAAAAAAACTTATGTGTGTCTATTGTCTTATTTACATCAGAGTTAGAAATCTGACTAATTTATGTAAGTAAACACACACACACACAACAACAACAAGAATAGTGCAAGAGACAGCTCCTGACAGAGATGCCATTTTCTTAGCCATGTTTTTAAGGTCTTTTACTAATTGCCATCTACTTTAGATACAATTTTTGCATTTTAAAATTACTTTTCTTAAAGAACTAAGTGTTGGCAATGGCGGGGGCAATAACAAATACCATCCTTTCTACATACTTGGTTCAGAAACAATTGAAACACGGACAGAGATCAAAATATCACTTTCAAAAGACTGATAAATTGCTACTGGAGCTTGTGGTGTGTCTGGGAGGTGAAGTCACGTGCACCTCACTCTTCCTGAACCCTAGGCTGAACTGTGGACTGCTCCTTCTGAGGGAGGTTTAAATCAGCAGGGCACAGATGCTTTCTCAGGAATGCTGCATCTCCTTGGTCCCCGGAGGACAGAGAACAGCCCCCATACTCTACCCAAGTGGAGGGCCAGTGTGTCGTCCACCCACGCGAGGCTCGTTCCCCTACTGTGCAGAATAGTGAGGATGAGGCAAGGGCCAGGACAAGTCTACCCTTGGAAACCAGAGGCGTGTAAGCCAGAATCTTCTACACCTACAAACTCGCACTAAATCTCTCTTGATGCGTATGACACACAAACTTTGTATACTCTGGTTTCTCTTCAGATCGTATAAATCTTTCGCCTTTTACAAACTTTGTAGTAGGCTATCCACGCCGTCCTGTATTGTCTTACGGAAGCACTGGGGACACAAGAGCATCTGCTGCTTGACATAAAAAAGGAAATGGAACCTGATGATAACATTCGTGGTCCGGATTAGGGTTAGGGTTAGGGTTGGAGTTGGGACAGAGGTTAACTTCAAAGCCGTCATGACCTAAATAGTGAAGGAGGAGCAGTTCTGGTGTCGAGCTCTTCAGAGTCCAGCAACTTCAGCCAGGATGTCTGTCTGTAACCTAAGCAGGGCTGCCCACATCAGAAAACTTGAGCATAAGGCAGTCTCACTCCACATACACTTGTCTCGCAGCCTCCCCCAGGATGCACCCTCTGTGGCCGCCCCAGGGAGGGAGAGCCTACCAGGAAGGAGGGAGGAGCTGTCAGTCTTGATCATGGGGTCACGGAGTGATGTTCTGTGGGCAGTGATGGTCCTTCCTCTGATTGTCTGCACATCTCCAAGTGGATGGTAACTGGTGATTTCCAAGAAGCTAGTGCTTAAACCCATGGTTATTTAATACTAAAAAAACATAATCATCAGGACGTAACCAGGCAGGGAAGTTTAAGGGCAAATCAACATTTTATTCTTTGAAATCTGATGTAGTATAGCAGTGAACTAGCTCTTTTACAATAACCTGTTTCTCCAGATGTGCTCTGAAAATAAGACCTACTCACAGGAAAGATAAGACTTCCCCTGAAAATAAGACCTGGCGCATCTTTGGGAGCACACCTTAATATAAGCCACTGTCTTATTTTCGGGGAAACAGGGTAGCTGTGGAGACATAAGAAAGCAGAAGTAGTTTACAGATTTCACGGTGGCTCTGAACAGCAAGAGTCTTTGCTGTTCTCTTAATGAAGCGGCACGCAGGTATCTACCAGGCATAGAATGTGCAGGCATTGCTCTAATAGCCTAACACAAGTTAATTTAAACTCAATTAATCCATTTTAAATCTCAAAATGTTTGATACTGTCATTTTAATCTCCATATTATAAAAGAGGGAATGAAGTTCTTTGGAAGTGAAATAACCTACTGAAATCCTTCCAGTTAATGAATGACGGAAGGAAGATGATAGGCCATCTCTACAGCCATGGAACCTCACCCCAAAGTGGTGGAATTGCTGGTTACCCCTAATAAGTTGAGTCCAATTCAGGAAAAAGAACCTGTGAGTTGTGGTTGTTTAATATGACATAAAGGAAATAAAATTAATGCCATTGATTAGCAGCAGTCCTTTAGAATTTGGTTTGTTTTCAGCTGTGTTTTTAGTAATGAACATTTTGATATGACTTGATCTTAGGTTTATGGATCATTTGTCCTGCTTCGCCTTTAATGCTTATATTGGATGTACGGCATAATTTATTTAGTTATTTACTTGTTTTTGTGTTGGTATTCTCTTCCCTTCACTAGCTAAGTAACGACCGTGAGAAATGTGCTTAGTATTAGTAGGAATTCATTAAATACTTGTAGAAGGATAAAATGAACGAAGGAAGTTGAAAGTTAATTGTTTATGTAGCCTACAGTGCCCCAATATCTTTATCACAATACTTTTAAGCAGAGAAAAACTGTTATGATAATAACTTAAATTTTTTAGAGAGATGAGGCAAGTGAATTATTGAAAATCATTGTAGGTCCTTTGTTTCAGTAAATGAAATGTTAATTAATGACTCATGTTCTTAATATAAGCATGTGTTTAATGATTCATTTTCCTAAGAGAAGTATGTACTTATGTATTTTTAATTGATGTAAAGTGATCAGTGAAGAGTTAAGTGTTCAAAAATAGAAAGCATCCTCTGTCCTACACAGCAGCTTTAACTGTGAGCAGTCTTGTCACAGTTAACATAATCATCAGGACGTAATTTTTTTTTGTTTGTCCATATTTTTTTTTTGTTTGTCTCTAGATTTGTAGATAGGTTTTTCCTCTACAATGCTTTTTGCTTCCCCTGTCCCCTAATTAGTTCATCTTTTTCCTATAGTTATTAACTTCCATATCCCTTCCACTAGGAAGCTTTGCTAGGCCCTTCAAGATGAGTCAAGTATATGTTTCTATTGCCTGATCTGGTTCCCTTCCCCATGCCCTGTAACTTATGGTTCTTCTTGGTCAGTTTCCCCAAACTAGACCATATAGCTCTCTTGTTGTGGTCATTCACTTTTTTATTTTTAAGTATTATGGGTACATAATAGCTGTGTATCTTTATAAGGTCTATTTGATGCTTTGACACAGGCATACGATGTGACTCAGGATACTGGGGTATCCATCACCCCAGACATTTAACATTTCTTGATCATTGAAACTTTCTCTACTGCCTAGCAGGGGCTAACACAACAAATAATTTTAATAAATTCCTAATGAGTGAATGAAGGAATGAGCTTTGGGGGCTAAGCAAATGAGCATGCTATAAGAATTATGATCGAGTCAGTGGACATGAATTTGAAAAACAAAATAGGAGCAGCAGCTGGGAATCAAAGCAACCAACCGGGACCGTCCTACACATCTCAGATGATCATAATGGTTTCTGGCTTTTGAAGAGCTGGGCGTGCATCTCTCAGCATATGCCAGGTAATTTCCAGCTTTCTCTACCAATTATGGAAGTTCATAATTGGTGATTTCCAGCTTCCTATGCCAGTTCCGGAAGAAAGGAAAAAGAAACATAACTCTGGGAAAAATGAGCAAGACCCCCTGGAAAGGAAACAGCAGCTGCAAAAAAGAACATAGTGAGTCAAATACAGGGACAGTTCACCGGAGGGGTGGTGGGTGGGAGAAACCCATGAAGCCCTGACAACTGCAGGTGTGAGAAACTGGAGAGCAGAAGAGAAATAGGACAAGACACCACCACTGCCACCACCACCCACAGAGGGAAAGGCACCTCAAGGAAGAGGCAAAACAAAGTATGATGTAGGAGGGCAAGAAAGAGCGTGACTAGGGATATGTGTAGAGCCATAAAACTCTCAAAGAAATGTCTATCCCTGAGCTCGGTTCTGCAGCACCCGCAGGAGAAGTGCCCTGACTCTAACTCGGTGATGCTGTTATCCTGCATTTGCCCTTGTGCACACCTGAGACGTCTCCCAGGACTTCTCATTCTCTGGGTAATGAATCAGCATAACGATGGCCTCTGGAGCTCACTCTGTAGACTAGGTCTTCCTCTAGCTTTGTCATCCATGGCAACGATCTTGTTTAAACCCTGGGAATGGTGGCAGCTTCTCTGACAATGTCTCAGACTCTAACTCTGGGCCTGAACGCTCCCCTGGGAGTTGTTCTTCTCCTCAAAGACTAGGATGAAGCTGTAGTCCTACCCCATAAATTCTAAAATGCTGCTCAGATGTTAATCATTTTTACTGGATAGATAAAATATAATACTGAAAAATTATAATACAGTACAGAACTGTATGTTATAAGGGCCTTAAATTGTCAGAGGAGGGAGAAATCCTTTTTGCCTTAAGTGGTTGAGAAAAAGTCCAATGTTAAGAAGAAAATTATTATTTTTTATTTGAATTTTTGTTTTAAATTTCAAATTGGGAGAGAGGAGAGGAGAAAAACTATTATTATTTTTATTTTTCTTTCTTTTTTTTATTAAATCATAGTTGTGTACATAAATGTGATCATGGGGCACCATACACTAGTTTCATAGACTGTTCCACATTTACTAAGTTTCACACATACCCTTGTTTTTTGGGTTTTTTTCTTTTTATTTATTTTTTTTTTATTAAATCATAGCTGTGTACATTGATATGCTCATGGGGCATCATTCACTAGCTTTACAGACCATTTACCAAGTTTCACATATACCCTTGTAAGATACACCACTGGTATAATCCCACCAATCCATAATATTCCAGGGTGTACATGTACCACAATTTATTAATCCATTCCTGGATCGATGGGAGAAGATATTTGCAGGTTATGTCTCTGACAAAGGTTTAATAACCAGAATCCACAGAGAACTCAAACGTATAAGCAAGAAAAGAACAAGTGATCCCATCACAGGCTGGGCAAGGGATTTGAAGAGAAACTTCTCTGAAGAAGACAGGCGCAAGGGCTAAAGACATATGAAAAAATGTTCATCATCTTTAATCATCAGAGAAATGCAAATCAAAACTACTTTGAGATATCATCTAACTCCAGTGAGACTACCCTATATCACAAAATCCCAAGACCAGAGATGTTGGCGTGGATGTGGAGAAAAGGGAACACTTCTACATTGCTGGTGGGAATGCAAATTAATATATTCCTTTTGGAAAGATGTATGGAGAACACTTAGAGATCTAAAAATAGATCTGCCATTCAATCCTATAATTCCTCTACTAGGTATATACCCAGAATACCAAAAATCACATTGTAACAAAGATATTTGTACCAGAAAGTTTATTGCAGCCCTATTCATAATTGCTAAGTTATTATTATTTTTTAAACAGAATATCACTTTGTCACCCTGGGTAGAGTGCTGTAGAGTCATAGCTCACAGCAACTTTAGTCTCTTTGGCTCAAGAGGTCCTCTTTCCTCAGCCTCCTGAGTAGCTGGGACTACAGGTGCCCAGCCAATGATGTCTGGATAATTTTTCCATTTTTAGTAAAGACGATGTCTTGCTCTTGTTCAAGCTGATCTCAAACTCCTGAGCTCAAGTGATCCACTCGCCTCGGCCTCTAAGAGTTGAAAAAATTGTTTTTTGTCCGTCCAAGAAGCTCCTTGAGCAAGTCAGCAATTATCATAAATTCTGTTGTGAATTTGCTATCTCAATGACTTGTTCTCTTTACACGATAGAGATAGCTGATTTTTTCAAGCCTAAGATATGAATTGCTTGTCTAAAATTAGCAAGGTCTTTAATCAGTTTTTATTCTATTTGTATTTTGCAATACATATTATAAATAATACAAAATTCTATTTAGAATGGTACAGTGTACCATACTAATGGGAAATGGTTACCTGAAGGACAATTCTCATTTGACTTTTCTTCTACAGATAGAGGCTTATATGAGCTTAAACATTTTCATGAGTACTTTTCTTTAAAACCCGTAAGAGTCTAAAGAAAAGTGTGAGTGTTTATTAGGCATGATAATAAGTGAATGAATGGTTTTCTGTCTGTGCTCTGTTGTAGTTCCACTAAATGAAAGCACTAAAACAAATTAGGGCATGACTTAAAGATATACATTATTTGGCTCAAAGCTATTAACATGAAAAAAGTCAATTAGCAAATCAAGACTTGTAGCAATGCCTTAAAGGTCATTGTAAAACTTTTGTAAATTATTTTTTTCCCAAATCATGCAACTTCTCTAACTTAGAAAGTTTATAAAATTAGGCATTCTGGTGATGGAAAAATTCAGCAAAACCAGTGATGTTATTTACTTAACATTTTGGCCCTATGTCCAGCCCATTGTAATTTTAGACATTGAATGGAATCAGTCTGAGTTTTATTTATTTTTGAGAATAGCAGCTTGGGTGATAGACTCCAACATTTTTCCATAATAGGTTTTTGTCCTCCTTGGAGTTTCAAAAGTCATTACAGGAAATTCTACTCTACTGTTTTTCCCTTTCTGATTTCATTTTGTCATATATGGAATATTGCACTGCTGTAGTACACTTCACGTTTTCTTGCTTTAATCAATTAAAATATATATTTGTTAAAAATCTTTATT
The DNA here is from genome assembly GCF_027406575.1 of Nycticebus coucang. Classification (NCBI taxonomy): domain Eukaryota; kingdom Metazoa; phylum Chordata; class Mammalia; order Primates; family Lorisidae; genus Nycticebus; species Nycticebus coucang. Next base: position 13,088,304 of record NC_069792.1, read on the forward strand.
TACAGAGTCATTGTCCCAGCTTTCCTTAAAGATCAATCAGTAGAGTTTAAAGGTGATTAGTTATAAGATTTGTTATGATAGGCATCTGATTTGTAATTTTCTGAAGATATCATGGGTAAAGAATCAAAATGAACAATATCTAGAAATCAGTCCAAGTCTAAATGTTTTCTTTTCTTTTTCTTTCTTTCTTTCTCTTTCTTTCTTCCTTCCTTCCTTTCTTTTTTTCTTTCTCTTTCTTTCTTTCTTTCTTTCTTTCTTTCTTTCTTTCTTTCTTTCTTTCTTTCTTTCTTTCTTTCTTTCTTTCTTTCTTTCTTTCTTTCTTTCTTTCTTTCTTTCGTGGTTTGACAGTTGAATTATTTTTTTTTAATTTCAGGTTAATGTGAGGGTATAAACAACTAGGTTACAATGTTTGCATTTATTAGGTAAAGTCTTTCTTGTAGTTGTGAACCACACCCAAGAGGTGTGCCGTATAACCCTTACTTTGTGCCTATTAAGTGGGAGCACACCAAACTCCCTCCTTCCTCCCTTCTCTCCCTCCCCCCAAATTAAATTGAATTGAGTTTGTCTCTTATGTGGGCATGTATTAGATCATCTACTGGCTTCACGTTACTATTGAGTATATTGGATACTTGCTTTTCCATTCTTGTGATACTTTACTAAGGAGAATATATTTCAGCTCCATCCAGGTTAATACAAAAGATGTAAAGTCTCCATCTTTTTATGGCTGAATAGTCTTCCAGGGTATACATAATACCACACTTTGTTAATGCATTCCTGAGTTGATGGGCATTGAAGTTGTTTCCACATTCTGGCAACTGTAAATTGAGCTATGATGACCAATCAACTGCAAATGTCCTTATGATAAAATTATTTTTTTTCTTCTGGGGAGATGCCTACTAATGGGATTGCAGAATCAAATGGGAGATCTAATTTGAGCTCTCTGAGAATTCTCCATACCTCTTTCCAAACAGACTGTATTAGTTTTCTGTCCTACCAACAGTATAAAAGCATTCCCCTCTTTTCACATCCATGCCAACACCTGCAACTTAAAAAAGAACAAACAATCCCATCTATCACTGAGAAACAAATTTGAACAGAACCTTCTCTGAGGAAGACAGATGAATGGGTAACAAACATGAAAAAATTCTCATCATCCCTAATCGTGACAGAAATGCAAATCAAACCCACCCTGAGATATCACCTAACCCCAATAAGATTTAGCCCACATCGCAAAGTCCCACAGACGTTTTGTTTTCAAACTACTTCTTTCACTTTGTAATTGAGAAGTTGCTTAAATTAAAAAATATTGGCGGTTATTATAGTGCATTATTATTAATTTGATTCATGAAGCCTACAGAAAAGTGCAGGGGAAAGCAGCGCAAACACCTGTTCTTTTCTGCCAGTTATATCCCTGCTATCTAAATGTTGCAGCATTTAGTGTTTATTTTTCCCAGTAATCTTTTTTTGTATTTGCTCTGTAGTTATGGACCCATAAACAATATGGCATTGTTTTTTAATATCTAGGCTTTATTTAAATATTAGCATATAAATTTAGGTTTGTGCACTATAACACTATTATTTTTTCTGTCGGACGTAGTGTTTTTGAGATTTATCCATACCGATGCATGTTGCATTGTTCGTTCACTGTAACTTCTGTGTAATATTCTATATAGAAGACATTTGTAGAATGGATGTTGATATGGTTTCCAATTCTTTTCTTGCAAACTTTTGCCTTTTTATATATGTATGTATTGCCTTTACTCATTCTACATGTATTCCTCTAGGAGGAACATTGTTAAATCATAGCATAAGTTTGGATCTTTAACTTCTCCTATTCCTAATCTCTCACTTTGTACTTCCTTGAGGGTCAAGTCCGCATATTGCTCTGATGTCTGTCAGTACTTTCTCACTATAAATTTTTGCTTATCTTTTTAGTATGAAGTAGAATCTAAATGCTAATATGCCTTCATCTGAATACTGTAGGTTTGTGTATTTCTATATATTGCTTAATGTATTTTTAAAAATTGTTCAGGGTAATGCTGGTGACCTAAAAGTGAGCTTGGAAGTAAACCATCCACTTCAAATCTGGAGGCTAGTTTGAGAAGAGTCAGTATTAGTTCATCTTTAAATATTTGGTGAAATTGACCCCTGAAGCCACCTGATGCTAAGCTTTTTTGACAGGAAATTTCAGATTACTGATTCAATTTCCTTACTCATTATTGTTCTGTTCAGGTTTTCTATCTCTTCATGATTCAGTCTTGGTGGTTGTGTGTCTGTAACAATTTATCATTATTTTTCCACGTCATCCAGTTTGTGGCATATAATTATTCACAGCAATCTGTTGTAACCTTTTATACTTCTGTGACATCAGTTGTAATGACTTCTTTTTCATTTATGATTATGTGAGTCTTATTTTTACCCTAGTTAGCTAAAGTCTCATCCATATTACTTATCTTTTCAAAAAGCAGCTCTTAATTTTAGTTGATCTTTTCAATTGTTTTCCTAGTTTCTATTTCATTTATTTCCTCTCTGATAATTATCATTGCCTTCCTTCTACAAACTTTGGGATGAGTTTGTTCTTCCTTAGTTCCTTGAGGTTAACATTTGATTGTTTATTTGAGATCTTCTTCTTTTTTAATGTAGGAATTTATAGCTATAATCTTCTCTCTTAGTAATGTTATTGCTGCATCCTATGAGTTTTGGTATTTTCGTTTCTGTTTGTCTCAAGATTGTTTTTTAGTTTCTTTTTGAGGCACGGATTGTTCTGGAGTATGGTCTTTGATTGCCATGTATGTGCTATTTCTGCACATGGTTTAATATTTTTTTGATTTGCATGTATAGGTTCAAATTTTTGTGCACGCTGGTTTTGTTTCCTTTTGGCTTGGTTATGTGTGCATGTAAATTATTTGGCTCCCTCCTCCCCTTCCCTTGCTTGTTTTTGAACATTTTCCAAGAGCAAAAATAAAGATGCCAAATGGTGGACATGGGAAGGCCAATTAAAATTCACTGGGGCACTGGCCAACACCTACAGCAGTCCAAACTCTCGACATTCTCTGACAGGATTGATAGAATTTTCTTTACTGTTGAGAGATTAATAAGGAGTGGAATGGGACTTTTAAATATTAAGGCATGTGAAACTGGTATGATTCCAGCTGGCTACATCCTTTGCTCCTGTGCACATTTTAGAATCAGTGACCATACTGAGAATCAGTTGAACTCCCCAAGTCTGTTTTTCTCAGAGACAAATTAGAAAACTGAAACTGTGGTTAAACATGTAGAACCTTTCAATTTCTCTATCTTTCTTTTCTGCCTATTTTAAATCTGCTGGCTTTTATGTTTCCATTGAAATAAACTCACTGCTTGTGGTGTTACAGTCAAGATTTTAAAAAAAGAAAGAGCACTGGTTGTGCAATCAGTTAGCATCGATTACTTTTATGAGTGTATAAAAAAGTGTTAAAGGGATTTTGGATTAATGCTTTACAAATGACAACAGTTCCATGGCAAGCAACATGTGGATACCTTTTTGAAATGTAAGCTTAGATTCGCCTGACTAAAAACTGATTAAATACTTAATTGAAGGACTGATATTTTAAAAGAAAATACTAGATAAATGTTCATAAAATCAAACAGATCAAAATCTTGAACTCAGAGCAAAAACATAAGCTATCTCCAACTGGAATAAAAATTGCTTTATCTGCCAGAAAGAAATAAAGAAAAAAATGACATAACATTTTCTAAAATGTTTTCCCACCTGTATTTACTGCTCAAACAAACCAGAAGGGCAAACAAAATAAGGATTTTTTTTTTTTAACCAGTTCAAGTCTGCATGGAGAGATTTTTTTTCTTTTTCTTTCTTATAGATTTCAGCAGGTCCTAGTTGAAATGTAAACAATTGAAGATTTGAAACTCTAAACTCATTTGAAGCTAAAAACGGTGAGGGAGCAGAGTATAAAAAGAGATCTGTTTTAAAATAAAACTTTTGTGTGTGTGTGTGTTTTTGGCCGGGGCTGGGTTTGAACCCGCCACCTCCAGTATATGGGACCGGCGCCCTACTCCTTGAGCCACAGGCGCTGCCCTTAAAATAAAACTTGTATGGAAACTGCTTTATCTAAAATTTTGATTCACAACCTTTATTTGATTACCCATGTGAGAAAATAAATTTAGCCCTGTAAACAGGTCCCATTTTGTCAGAAACATATTTGGACCCACCTGTCCTTGTATAGACTGGTGAGTTGGTATAACTGCGTTTTACTATCTAAGGACTAAAATTCTAAAATGAAAGCCATTAAGGAACACTAAGGAAAGTGTGTTGAATACAAGATCTTCATTCACATGTGTATGTGTTTATGTGTGTTCATGTATATGACATGTCATGTCTGTACAGAAAAATCTGGCATAATCAGAAATCCCTTAAAGAATTCTGTTCAGACTGGCTTAGATAAGTCAATGCTTATATAAAATATATAGTCATTAGCTTAAATGCCTTTTAGTCCATGTCACCTAAGTAAATCTTTGATAAATAAAACTAGTTTTAAATTTATTGAAAATATACATTGTACCTGATATGCAATTTGGGTATTAAGAATAATAATTAAGCCCCCACTTACCACTATGCAATTTATACATATATCAAAAACCACTCGAATCTTTTACATTTATTGAAAGAAAAAAAATTGTTGATAAACTAAGTATAGAAACATCCTCAGAATTGTCAGCATACATTTTTGTCTGGGTTTACTAGTCAGACAAAATCATATTTGTCTCTATGCTATGTTTTAAGTTTAAAAAACTATAAACCCAGGTCCCAAAAAGATCTTTGAGTAACTCTTTGATAAATAAGATAAATGTATTATTATTATTTTATTGAAAACAGCTGTGTCTTCTGAGTTACTGGCAAAATTCCCATGTATTTAACTTTAAGGTTCTTAGGTGAACACATCATATTCATAGGCCACAAACATGGTAACAGGGAAATAACTTGAAATGATGACTAGTTCTGTTTAATGTCTTAGTTTTCATAAGTAATTTAAATATAATCATTAAAAATATATTAAATAAAGAAAGAAATTAGGTATTACATATGGGATTAGCATTTATAAATGAACTTTTTATGTAATTTGAAATCTTAATGATATATTAGGTCAAATTAAGGGATAAACTCATTTAACATGAGTCATTTCCAAATAAGATAAAATACTAAAATATAAATTGCCGAACTCATTAAATAGTTAGGCTTCTTAAGTTTCATAGAAAGATTAAATTTATTTGAGTATGTTAATACACAAAAAATTATGTTATGGGGAAACATGTTCCTAAAATCATAAAGTGATTTTCAGATAACAAAGTGTCGATAGTAAAGGAATTAAAAAATTTCTGGTTCCTAGGTTTTCACTAGAACTTACAGCGACTAAGAGTAAAAAACTTTTTTTTTTTTTTTTTTTTTTTGTAGAGACAGAGTCTCACTTTATGGCCCTCGGTAGAGTGCCGTGGCCTCACCCAGCTCACAGCAACCTCCAACTCCTGGGCTTAAGCAATTCTCTTGCCTCAGCCTCCCGAGTAGCTGGGACCACAGGCGCCCGCCACAACGCCCGGCTAAGAGTAAAAAACTTTTAATTAAATTATAATTCTATATGCAAAACTTACCAAGTGAAGTTATATTTTTGATGAGAAATATTACATAAGAAAGTCATAAAAGATGCTCTTATAAGAAAAGAATAACTTGTCTAAACTCAGATGTTATTAAAGATTATTTCAAAATATGAATTTAGGAAGGAAATAGAAATAAGACAGAAAGAAACCACCAAATAAGAGAGAGAGATGTGAACTTATAGCTATGAAAGTTTTTAGGCGGGGTAAGGAAGATTAAAAAGAAAAGAGAATATTTTTTCTGAGAAAGAATCTTGTATGGTAAATTTTCGCCTGATAGTAAAATGACTGGTTATTTAAGAAAGAGGAAACAGAACAAAATTAAAAGGCTAAGCATGTTGTAGAGTGTATGTGTAAGTTATAAAAAGTTTGTGAATTATGACTGTGAAGAAAATTTGTGCATGTGATCAAGGTCCTGTTAGAAGGGAATTCTTTAGAAACCTTTCAAATATTTAGCTTTAATATTAAAACCACACTAATTCATAGCTAAAAATGTATTCTGGGGAGGGGAGAGGATGGGCAGAGGGAGGAACCACACCTACGGTGCATCTTACAAGGGTACATGTGAAACATACTAAATGTAGAATGTAAATGTCTCAACATAAAAACTGAGAAAATGCCAGGAAGGCTATGTTAACCAGTGTGATGAAAATATGTCAAATGGTATATAAAACCAGTGTATGGTGCCCCATGATCGCATTAATGTACACAGCTATGATTTAATAAAAAAACTGCTTTAAAAATAAAGTTTATGAATTTAAAAATAAATAAATAAATGAATAATAAAAATGTGTTCCCTGTGTTAGAACAATAAGGTTTTTATAAAGTATTGATCTTCTCTTAGAAAAATTGCGAAAGACTTTGATTTTTAATTCTGAAAACTTTTTTATCAATCACATCCATTTTTCTACTGTACCTTCTTCCTGTTTTACATTTTATATTTTTGCTATGATTCTCCCTGAGATCCAATTTCCCCAGAGTACTCCTCATGGAGCTGCTCAGAAGTCTAACTTTTGCTGTATCTCAATGCACAAGATTTGAAGGCAGTCTCTTTGGCTTGGCGATAACACTCACCTTCAACTTTTTCATCAGCTCCTATAACTTTTCTCTTATTCAAACTTTGCTATTATGGCCTAACACGGAAATGTTTATTTTAAAGCATAACTTAATTCTGTACACGTGGGTTTTCTTGCTGTATCTGAGCTATGCCGTGTCACTAGCAAGTTTTCCCAGCTGTTATTAAGAACTAGGTATTCCCCTGTTCAAGGTGTGAGTTTTCATGTTTACATTCCTCTATGAATACATATAATAGGACATACACTCATGGCCTTTGATACCCATTCTTCTTGTGTTTCATTAAATTCAAGTACCTTTTCATAGGTTCGACTTCCAGGTTATCTATATGGTCTTCCCATAACAGGAGCAATTACTCTGCAAAAAAGTGTTTCTTCACCTTTTTTAACAACTGGCCTAGAAAGATTTTATGTTTTATCAAGATACTTTCGTAAGTTGTCTTTATTAGGTTGTTTGATTACTTAGAAAAACTGAGCTTTCAAAGAGTTAAAGTTTTTTTTTTAATATCCATACAACTTTTCTATGGCTATTGAAGCCTTTGATTATAACTCTAATTAAATTAATGACTATTACTTTACAATTACCTGTGGTCCTATTTTTGATTCAGTGTTTTAAATCTTTGGTAATCTTTGATGGTTTTTCCAAGTATCAAAATTCTAAATTAAGTATTTTTGACATAGAATTAATTTTGAAATTTTCTAATATCAAAGACTCCAATAAGTACTCTTGAAAAGCATCAAAGGATGTATCAGTCATCTATTAATCAATTTGGCTTATTTTGTAAATTGTATGGAAAGCGTCTTTATGGGTAATTTGTTGACTTGAATGTTTCAAAATTCCATAAAACTCTTAGAAGTTCTATATGTCACAAGTCATGATTCAGGTTATTATGTTATATGCCATAAAAATAATCAAATTTCCTTGTCAATTGCTGATTATAATGAAATTCTGTCAAATTTTTAACCATGGCTATTCTAAGTCTCTGTCATACAGTTTTTATCCTTCTCTAAAGAAATTTGCGGTCAGATTCATGGAAAAGACTCCAATAAGTACTCTTAAACATAGATTTTTAATAACTTTAAGATCAGTGAACCAAATAAAAATTTTCAGAACTCCAATGAAGAAACCTATGAATTCATGAAACTACTGATCAAGACCGAGGCAGATCAAAAATTTGAATGAGATTAAGAAACTGTGGAAGACAAAGTTTTTATGACTTTTATTTGAAACATCGTTGGTTATATCCTTAATTTTTTTTTTGCTGATTTAAAGAAACTTTTTTCTTATCTGTAGTTTACAGCAATTTGATAAAGTATATTTTTGCGAACAAATATGAAAGCACTTACTTGTTATGCTGACTTAATCCCTCCAAATTTGGAAACTATTCATGAGTATTCTTACAATAATATGGTTATTTGTACAAATTCTGTAAAAGTCTGATCTCTCTTCATAACAAGACACAACTGGAAGCATTAGTTAAATGACCAAACTTTGACTGGAATGTTGCATTTGACAATGTGCATAGAACTCCTAGTTTCACGGACTCCCTGACTTACAGCGAGTGAGTGAGAGTTCTCACTTCTTGGAAGGCCCAGAACCTCAAAACTGTAGGTGAAATCTGAAGTCTGCCTTGCTTTGGTTTCCTAGCCTCAAGAGGGTTTTTTTTCTTTTTTTGAGGCAGAGAAGTCTCACTTTGTTGCCCCCAGTAGAGAGTGCCCTGGTGTTATAGCTCACAGCAACTTCTAACTCTTGGGCTCAAGTGATTCTCTTGTGTCACTCTCCCGAGTAGCTGGGACTACAGGTGCCTGCCACAATGCCCAACTATTTTTAAGGATAGGATCTCCCTCTAGCTCAGGCTGGTCTCCAACTCGTGAGCTTAGGCCATCTGCCCACCTCAGCCTCCCAAAGTGCTGGGATTACAGGCATGAGCCATTGCTCCCAGCTTTAAGAGGTTTTAAAATCCGAGATTACTATGTGTGCAGAGAAAAAGAGTTAGATTTCTAAAGCTATTACTTCTTTCTAACACTGGTTATCAATTGTAGGCACCTGCTATTAAGTTGTAGTTCCATGCATTGTTTTCAAGTTTTTGTCATCTGCCTATAAGTTAGACTAGATCTTAAATTTTTCTAGATTCCTTCAATCCAACTTTCTTCCATTGAATCACTAAAACTAGGAATTGCTGCTGTTCCTAAAGTCCTATAGAACAAAACTAGGTGATTTCTAAGAGACAAGTCTTGTGCGTGAAGTATGGGTCACTCAGAAAGTTCATCAGTTACCTGGTGCTGTAACTAAGACATTCCACTACATAACGTTACATAACGAGCAGTTGATGGCAGCACGCTGTGGACAATGTTTCTCAAAACAATGGAATAAGACTCCATATCATAGTGAGAGTCTGACTCCTCTTCATGCCTAGCTTTGACACTTGGCAGGATAGACGTCTAATTTAAATTTCACAGCCAGTAGGTTGACAAAACCTGACCTAAAAAATTCTTTAGTCCACCTACTGGGTGACTTTGGCAACACCCCTAACACACCTGTTGCTTACTCTCTGCTTTAATTCAACCCAGTCATGAGGTATTAGATCATAAAGGAGCTCTATATTATTGAATGGTTTACTAAGGAAATTATCTGTGCTATTGCAAATACTACATGCTGTCCCTAGATAAATTCATCCTGGAACGTTGAAACCCATATCCACAAAATAAGAAAGTAGACCACATGGTTAAAACAATTTCACTTAATTTTTCATGATCATTGAATTTGTTCAGTTGTCTGCCTTGTTAGGTTCATGTTTCAGAACAATTATGCAAACTTGCACTGTCATAGTACTATTCATTTTATTTTTCATTTTCCTTTTTCAACTTTCTATCTGTTAGTTGTTAAATGACTGTGGAAGTATAAGGCCTAACAGAATAATGCTGGGCTAGCACTTTAAGATGATATCAAACACCTGCATAACAGACAAAATTGAACTTAACAATGGACCCTAGGTAGTTGTAGCCTGAGATCCACTTCCTTAAGACCTCCCTTATTGCTCAAATTTTGGCTTAAGGAGTTTTGACCCTGGGTCCTAGTCATCAATCACTTCTCTCTGGCATAGGACCAGACCAGACCAAACCAGAACAGGTCTATCTTAGCATGGAGGGACAATCAAAACCTGCCCACATGATAATTCATCAGTGATGCTTTCAGAGAAATACCTTGATAAAAAGTGGAAATATGAAAATTGTCAGAATCAAAATGGAATGATATGTTAAAAGCTCTGCCAAAAAGTGCTGAAGAAGGCCATGCAGGGAGGGTCTTCACACACAAACACCTGATTACAAGAATTACCATTAAAGGCCTCAGAAACCACAGCTGCTCAGGGGCCGTCACAATCCTACACACGTAAGCACTTCTGTGAGGATACTGCCCACAACCACCTACCCAACATCACACTGGTGCTATCCATGTTATTGATCCTTTTAGCCAGGAATAATTATCTCAAAAGTTGTGTAATCCTTCTCATTTTTTCTTTAAAACTTTTGTCTTTACATTCCTGGATATGCATATAGCCCCCTATAGCACATGTATCCCCATTGCATTTGCCTATTCCTGAATAAGCCTTATTAGTTTTTGAGAGTCTCTCTCTGTTATTTGTGTTGACATGCAAAAGAATGAAGTTGAATTCTTGCCTCAACTCATGCAGAAAATAAACTCTAAATGAGTTAAAGACTCAAATGTAAGACTTGAAACTAGAAAACTGCTAGAAGAAAACTATAGGGGAAAACCTGTTTGACATTGATCTGGGCAAATATTTTTTGGATATGACCCAGAAAACACAGGCAACAGAAGCAAAAACCAAAAAAATGAAATTGCTACAAACTCCCTAGACAAAGGACCCAGGTGGAAGCCTTCTTCTCAGTTGGGTCTTTCCCTCAGCCAGAAGCTCTGGTGCTTTTTTTACTTCTGTATTCCTTTCTGTCTAATAAAATTCTCTCTTATCACTGGGGGGAAAAAAAGAAATTGCTACAAAATAAAAAGCTTCTGAACAGCAAAAGGAGCAAGTAAGAGAGCAGGGGTCCTCAAACCGCAGCCCGCGGGCCACATGCGGCGGTGTGATTGTATTTGTTCCCGTTTTTGTGTTTTTACTTTGTTTTACTTTTTCACTTTGTCTTTTTACAATAAGATATGTGCAGTGTGCATAGGAATTTGTTCATAGTTTTTTCTTTTTTTAAACTATAGTCCAGCCCTCCAACGGTCTGAGGGACAGTGAACTGGCCCCCTGTTTAAAAAGTTTGAGGATGCCTGTAATAAAGTGAAGAGATAATCAAGTAATAAAGGGAAAAGATAACCTATGTACGGGAGAAGATATTTGTGAACCATATATGTGGTTAGTGGTTAATATCTAAAATACGTAAGGAACTCAATAGGAAGAAGATGAAGAACTTGGTTTAAAAATGGGCAAGGAAGTCAATAGATTTCTTAAAAGAAGACATACGAATGGCTAACAGGTATATAAAAAACTTCTCAACACCACTAATCATCAGAGCAATGCAAATTAAAACTTCAGTATCACCTCACACCTGTTAGGAAGGCTATCACAAGAGCCAGCACATTGTATCCCATAATTGCAGGAACAGTTATGCTCTAATTAAAAAGACAAGAGAAAACAAGTGTCAGTGAGGATGTGAGAAGAAAAAAGGACGCGTACACTGTTGGTGGTAATGCAAATTGCTGCAGCTATTATGGAGATTCCTAAACAAATTAAAAACAGAACTACTGTATGATCCAGAAATCCCATTATTGGGTATTTATACATAAGAAGTGAAATTAGTATCTTGAGGAGGTAGCTGCACTTCCAAATCCATGGCAGCATTTTTCACCCTAGCCAAGGCATGGAATCAGTCTGAGTGCCCGACAAGGGATGCGGAAGTAGCAAGTGACACATGAGCACAATGGAGTGCTAGTCTACCCCCAAAAGGAAAGACCGTCATTTACAACAGTACGATAGACCTGGAGGACGTTATGCTAAGTGCAATAAACCGTACCTGAAAGACAGATGGGTGTTGTCTCACTTACATGTAGAAGCTTTAAAAGTCAGACTCATACAAGCAGAGTGAGTAGAATGGTGGTTCCCAGGGGCTGCAGGGATGTGGTGAGACGGGGAGACTTTGGTCAAAGGATACAAAATTTTAGTCAGACAGCAGTGGTATGTTCAGGAGCTGTATTGAAGAATACTGTGACTATACTAATGTTATAAGTTATTGCATAGGTATAATATACATATATTAATAATTATGTAAAAAGTATAATGTATGTACATTAATAACAATGTATTGTTTATTTGAAAATTGCCAAAAAAATATTAATCAACGTGTGCTCCTTAAAAAACTGGAAAAAGAAAACTCAAGAAGGAAAGCATCACCTAGTAAACCATTCCTTGTAGATAACTGTTAGTATTTTGCATGTTAGTTCATTTTCTTGTTGTATTGTTTCATTTATTCATTATTATGACTATACATTATGTACAGAGGGTACAAAAGAGTGTATACACATTTTAAGAAAGGAAAAAACTGTATTAAGTTTGTATTGCTCAAGTTACATTTGACTTCGGAGAAGAGGTGTTCAAGAAGACTTGTATTCATCTTCTGTTATTGATATATAGTGAGTATTACAATGAGTACAGTTTTTCTCTTTCTTAAAATATGTATACTTTTTGTACCTTCTGTATTGATTTTAAGCAGAATTAATTTAGGAATATTCACATGTTTCAGATAGAGAATGAGAAGTCAGAAATATTTGTTGCCAGTCTTCACTGTGAAAGAAACCGTGACGTATAGCACTTGACATACTATAAATTTGCAATGCTACAACTCAAGTTCTTTGATGATGTTCATTTTTGTAACTCGGCTTCTATGAAAGGAAAAAGAGGGGTGGCGCCTGTGGCTCAAGGAGTAGGGCGCCGGTCCCATATGCCGGAGGTGGTGGGTTCAAACCCAGCCCCGGCCAAAAAGTCACAAAAAAAAAAAAAGAAAGGAAAAAGAGGCTTTCTCATTAGTAATTGCCTAATAATATGTTTAACCTTATTAAAAATTAAATAACTAACACCTCATATTGTATTATCTAATTATTAAAATTGCAAAAATTCTGTCTGTCTGAACTATGAGTAGAAGGTGATGTTAGAAACTCATTTCCTGTGACTGGACTTGGGGAACATTAAAGAAAAGCAGCAGGAATTCTGCAGAGTCCAACCACCCCAGGCTTCACAAAACACCATGGAATTATTTCCTTTGAAATTTAAACCCAATGAATGTAGACTTAACAAGTTAGCCTGTATGAATCTGAGTTATAAATTTCTTTCTCCTCAAGATTATTTATAGTAAAACTTAAAGAACCTTTCTAAGCATAAGCACATAAATGTGGTCTGTCCTGAGCCACAGCATAAATTAATTTACACTGTGTTGCTGTAATAATTCACTAATGATAACCGGGCTGACGTCTCACCATGACATGCATTTCTCAAAGCTCCTGAATTTAACACCCCTGAATAGTCACATCCAGATGACATATTGTGGTGGTGTTGTGAAGGGAGCCTGTTTTAAGTCTCTTTCTCCATTTCTCCTTTCTTATTTAACTGTCTTCTCAAGATCCATCTACTTACACATCACACTTTCAGCTACTCTTTGGACAGAATGAAATTAATTCTGAAGTGCCTGGTAAGAACTTTCACATTTTCTCTTGAATAAAAGATCTAGTTCCATTTTCTTCTACTAATATTATGATTTTTATCCCAGCTATTGTTTTGTCCTTAAGGACAACTACCAACCATATGTTGGATCGCTATTTTCTGCCCTCCACATTTTCATTGTTTTCTTGTTTCACTCTCTTTGATTTTTCTTCTGAATTTGGGGAGAATTTTCCCTGTTTCCCACTTCGTGGGTTTTATATTCTGTGATGTTAATTTCTGCTTTCCAATATTTATTATAGTTCTGCTTTTCTGTTTTTTGTAGTGATTTTCAAACATTTGAATCCATTCTTTATTTCACGTGTTTCCATTTGATTGCATGTTATTGTTAATTTCAGACTCCTCTGCTTTCTGGGAACAGTGATGATGCTAAAGAAATTTCTAGAACTTTCTTCAATTCCTATGATAAATTATGTTCCATGATGTCTTCCCCCACCTTTTATTTCTTGCAGACTAGGTTCCTCTTACCTTCTTTGCCAAGAGATTATCAAAATGTCATTGAATTTCTGTTCAGTTTTTCTTCCTGTTTTCTACCTTTCATAATAGAAATCTATATCACGGATTATATCTTAGTCTTTGTTTAAACAATAAACATAAAATAACTTTAATTCAGATTAGATTTTCTGGGATAAAAAAGTCATAAAAATTAGCCGTGAGACTCAGGAGATGATTATAAAGATTTATAAAGACTGTAGATAAACATGTAAATCTTTTGCCCCTATGTTTATGAGAGTTTACTTTAAAAAAAGAGAAAATTGTATTTTAGGTTATACACACATATATCCTTTAAATAATATTTAGTACTTAACTCTATATAGGAGACACATCACTATTTTTATTTCTTTCTTTCTTTTTTGCAGTTTTTGGCCAGGGCTGGGTTTGAACCCACCACCTCTGGCCTATGGGGCCAGGGCCCTAACCCTTTGAGCCACAGGTGCCGCCCCTATTTTTTTATTTCTCAAAGAACATAACATGTCATAAATGGATAAGTAGATGCACTTGCCTTCTCTTATTTTTTTTGTAAATGAGTAGAGGGCTAATTATTTTCTCTGAAGTATGTTACTAATATATTTCCCTTTCATGTTTTTAACCATATATATGATTTTCTGCTTGAAGGAGGGGAAAGCTGTCAGCTGAATGAATATCTTTAGACCAACATCTGCCTGTGAATATTCACATCACATGTTCAGTATCATAATTAGTGGCTGGAGCAATTGATGCTATTTAACTAGGGATATACTTTCTTATAGTTTTGATAGATATAAAGGAGCAATAGATGCTACTTAACTAGGGGTATACTTTCTTATAGTTTTGATAGATATAATTTGAATTTCATATAATTGTTTATGTGCTGTATCATTTTGTACTGTTTTCAATTCATTTTTATTTTATGTTTCCCAGTTGCTATACAAGGATGACAACCAATTACGATCTCATAAAATCACAATTTTATGAAGTATTTACAAAAGAGCAGAACACACATAATGACATAGATAGAACACTCTTTATAATAGTCTCTATCAAGTATGAGCAATAGTTAATATTTTATTAAATCTAATTTGCATGGAGACATTTATTTTTAAAGCAATAGCTGTTGTTACTTTCATTGTGGCACAATAGCAGAGTTTTCAGTAATAGAGGATGTGGATAGGAAATCTTGTCCCCTCTCCTCTTTATGAAAGAAACAAACCCCGTATGCTTATGTAAACATAAAAGCAAAATCAAACATCTCTGCGTTTACTAGTCCCTGATTTTTTTTTTTAATGACACAACAATAAGTTAAACAGCCTCCATTATTTGAGGGGCAAGTGCACTTATTTTGAAGAAATATAGCCTTTACATACGGAAGTGATGGTAACCTTTGAATGAATGGAATTCCTTTTCTTGTGTACCTTGAAGTCCACAATAACAGGAGAATGAAATAAAAAGAATAATCCATTGATTAAAAATTTCAGAGTAAAGACAAATATAATCTCCACAGACCAGAGGCTATACAAGAGAAGATAACTTAAGAGTGTTTTAAGGATCTAAAAAATTTTGATCATATCATTGTAAATGTTCTAATGAAGAAAAAAAAGGATACATAAAAATGTGATTTCACAATCCAAATGTCCTTCGGTTTTGGAATGGCTGATGAGTGAACTATCTACCCAGTATATTACTATTGAGCAACATAAAGGAATGAACTGCCGATGTGGACAATAACACAGATGAATCTCGAATGCGCTGTGCTGAATAAATGAAGATTGACCCAAAAGGTTACATATTATATGGTTCCATTTGTAAGATATTATAAGAAAAGTGGTTGCCAGGGGTCGGTAGGGAGGGATTGAAGGGGTAGAGGGCAAAGGGGTAGAGAGAATTTGGAGGGATAATGGAAATAGTTTATATCTTGACTATGGTAGAGATTATTGGATTGTATCCATTCATCACGACTTGTAGAACTAACCACTAATGTAAGTGAATTTTACTTTTTATGTCAATGGTGCTTTGACTTTTAAAAATGAAAAACGTATGACTTCAAAGGGAGTTCATATTAACAAAAGGTTAGTACAAAAATAAAAGGAGAAAGGAGTATATTAATATCTGATATTAGTAATCTGTGCATAAAATAAATATTGAGTTAAGGTTTTATGTGTGCATGTTTTGTTTTATGTATGTTAGAGTAGGTGACTAGAAGACAGGGCTGAGACCAGATTCAGGGGCTTAAGGATCAGGTGCAGGTATAAAAGCAAACAACCATCAGGCAGGAACTAACTAGAGGGGCTGATAACTGCAGGCAACACCAGCTCCAACCACCTTATTGGCTAATTTTGCCACCTTACGTGAACTTTGGCAAAGTATAGTATCATTTACATTGTGGCTTTAAAATTTCTCCTTGAAATCACCCTGGCAGTTCTGAAACAACCATATGAAGCATGAAAATGGGAGGGAACCCAGTTCTGGGAATTACAACTCAACTTCTTAGTAAAAGCCAACCCCTTAGATTTGAATATTCCTCCCCCCAATTTGTAAGGCTTCCAAAGAAGAAACATCATTTCCTTCTGGTGTAGCTGCTCTTTGCAAGCCTGCGTATGTTCTCTCTCTCTCCCTCTCTCTCTCTCTCTCAATAAAAAGGCTGCTGTTTGCTTCTCTTACAGGGTGCACCCAGAAATTCTTTTCTCCCAGCAGTTACCCAAAACCTGGAAAACCCTCTACTCAGAGGCTGCTGACATAACCATGTCAACAGTCATTCCTGATAAATCAGATTGAAAAATACTGAGTAAATGCTGAGGTTTACATTTTCTTCAACTTTTAGCTCCTCTAAACCTTACAAGGATAGATTTATAGAACTGAATTGATTAGCTGTAAGGAAAAGATTAGAAACTAGGAGCAGAGCTGGCATGAGGCTGCAGTGAACGCAAGTTGACTGGGCATTGATAGGATCTGGTTTTAAGATTTCCTAATTTCTGGTTTCCTAATTTCCAGTTAGGAAATTCTTGTAGAAATTCTGATAAGTCAAAATAAAGGCCCTACATCTCAGAAACTACTAAAGTTACATTCTCCCCAATGTTTGTCTCCAAATGTTTGCCAAAGGGGAAACTGGATTTGAGTATAAAGGAAATTTTGGATGAAAGTAGATAACTCATGGTGTTATACTATGGTGTCATGCCCTTTATTTGCCCGTAATGGGCTGCTGGCACCTGTCAGACTTAGGAAATTATTGCTGTGGTCTTCAGCATGAGAGGAGACAATGAGTCAACCGCACTGAATGCGTTGTGGTCCAGTATATTACTATTGAGCAACATAAAGGAATGAACTGCTGATGTGGACAACAACACAGATGAATCTCAAATGCACTGTGCTGAATAAATGAAGACTGACCCAAAAGGTTACATATTATATGGTTCCATTTGTAAGATATAAGAAAAGTGGTTGCCAGGGGTCGGTAGGGAGGGATTGAAGGGGTAGAGTGCAAAGCGGTAGAGAGAATTTCTTCCATTTTGTAGGTTGTTTGTTTTGTAACCTCTCACATTCCTGCACATGTACTGTTTTTTTTCCCACAGATCCTTCAATAAGCAGGCAAAAAGGGAAAAAGTGCCCTGTTGTGTGTTTCAACTGACTTTGGGGTTTCTTAAGTACTCAAATGTTTTTGTTAGTGATGTGTGTTCTGAAAGTAAGTTGCATATAAGTCCATTGATTAATCCTGGAGATGAGCTAAAAAATGTGGTAGAGCATTTCACAGAATTTGAAAACATTTCAATAGACTTAGAGGGAGCAAGTGTTTTTTGTTACATGAATGAATTATGTAGTGGTGAAATCAGGGTTTTTAGTCTAGCCATAACTCAGTTTATATTGTATCAAATATAAGGATCAAACTTTTGATCGTTCCTCCCTTCCCAGACACCACAGTTTATTAAATTGCTCTGTGTGACCATATATGCCAATGGTTGAGCTCCTACTTGTGAGTACATGTGTTATTTGTTTTTCCATTCCTGAGATCCTGAGATACTTCACTAAGTTAATGGCTTCCTTGACCATCCAAATTGCCATGAAAGACATCATTCTTTGTTATGGCAGAGCAGTATTTTGTGATGTATATGTACATGTGTTAATGTACATATATAAATTTTCTTTATCAACTTATCAGTTGACGGCCACTGAAGTTGGTTACACACTTTGTAATTGTGAACTGTGCTGCAATAAACATATGCATGCAGGATTTTTTTATTTTCTGATATAATGACTTCTTTCTGTTTGGGCTCTTAGTAGTGGGATTGCTGGATGGAATAGTTGGTCCACTTTTAATTCTTTGAGGAATCTTCATATATTTTTTTTCTATAGAAGCTGTATTAATTTACAGTCCTTTCAACAGTGAGAAAGTGATCCATTTTCACCACATTGGCACCAGTTGTCTTTTAGTTATTGACTATTGTACAATGGCCATGTTGACAGGAGTAAGGTGGTAATATCATTTTGATTTAAATTTGCATTTGCCTGATGATTGGTGATGTTGAGAATTTTTCCATATGTTTGTGGGCCATTTATTTATCTTCTTTTGAAACTGTCATTTCATGTCTTTTGCTCAGACTTTAATGTGGTTATTTGTTTCCTTCTTGCTAATTTGTTTGAGTTCCTTATAATTCTGAATGTTGGTGCTTTGTCCAGTGTATAGTTGAAAATATTTTCTTCCATTTTGTAGGTTGTCTGTTTATTCTGTTGGGTATTTCTTTTGCTGTGCAGAGCTTTTTTGGTTTAATTAAGTCCATTTGTCTATTTTTATTTTTGCTGGAGTTGCTTTTGTGATCTTAGTCATAATTTTTTTGCCTAGGCCAATGTCCAGAAGTGGTTTCCTTAGCTTTTTCTACAATTTTTGTGGCTTCAGGTCTCACAGTTAAGTCTCTTATCCATCTTGAGTCATTATTTTTATGATGACCAGTTTCATTTTTCTTCATATAGCTACCCTGTTTTTCCAGCACCATTTATCAAAAAGGGCATCTTTTCCCCAGTGTATGTTTTTGTTTGCTTTGTTGAAGACCAGTGGGTTGTATGTGTGTGGTTTTATTTCTGAGATTTCTATTCTGTTCCATTGAGCAATATGTCTACTTTTATACCCATGCCATGCTGTTTTAGTTACTATCCCTTGGAATATAATATGAGGACAAGTAATGCGATGCCTCCAGATTTTTCTTTTCTTTTTTGGCTTAGGTTTCTTTGGCTATTTGGGCTGTTTTATGATTCTATATGAAATATAGAATTGTTTTGTCTAATTCTGTGAAAACTGACATTGGTATTTTGATGGGAGTTGCATTGAATTTATAAATATCTTTGGGCAATATGGACATTTTAACAATATTAATTTTTCCAATTGATGAGCTTGAGATTTTTTTAAGTAGTGTCATCAATAATTTCTGTCATTAGTGTTTATAGTTCTCCTTGTAGAGATATTTCCCCTCATTGTTTAAAGGTATTCCTAGGTATCTTGTTTTTTTCTCTTTTGCAGTTTTTGGCCAGGGCCGGGCTTGAACCCACCACCTCCGACATAGGGAGCCAGTGCTGTATTCCTTTGAGCCACAGGCGCCACTCCTAGGTATCTTGTTTTGCAGCTATTAGAAATGGTACTGAGTTTTTTATTTGATTTCCAGAATGCCTATTACTAGTATATAGAAATGTTACCGATTTGTACATTCTAATTTTATAACCTGAGGTTTTACTGAATTTATTTATTCGTTACAGTATTATTTTGCAGGAGTCTTTAGAGTTTTCTGGACATATGATCATATCATTGGCAAATAGGGACAGTTTGACCCCATCTTTCTCTTTCCTAATTGATCTGGCTAGGACTTCCAGTGCTATGTTGAAGAGAAGAGGTGAAAGTGAACACCTTCGTCTTGTTTCAGTTCTTAGGAAGAATGCTTTCAAGATTCCTCCACTCAGTATAATGTTGGTTGTGTGTCTGTCATATATGGCTTTGATTATTTCAAAGTATGTTCCTTCTATGTCTAGATTGTTAAGGGTGCTGAATTTTATCAAATCCTCTCTCTGTATCTATTCAGATAATGACATGTATTTTCTTTTTTTGTTTTTCTGTGGTGAATCACATTTATTGATTTGCATATGTTGAACCATCCTTGCATGCTTGGGATGCGATCTATTTGATTATGGTGAGTTAGTTTTTGCTGAGCTGTTGGAATTTTTATTTTCATTTAGATGATTTACCTTTTTACTTTTCTTATGGTCCAAAGGAAGTCAAAATAGCAGAAATACTAATGAACAAAAATTAAAAAAAAAAAGATGTCCTTTCTTTTATCTCTGCCTTTACTGTACTTAATGTTTTGATTTTAAAATATATCTTTTAACAGTTCCCTCTCTTTTTGCAGACATTAAAAAAATATATATTTCCTATCACTAGTTTTGTTTTAGGAAAAAATAATTCTTAAAAAAAAGCATTCTAATGGGAGGACAAACAAATTCTGTGAGCAATTAGCAAAACATTTTTCTAAACTGTAGAATTTGTATACTCCCTTTGAATCAGAAATTATGCTTTTAGGAAAATTACCTGAAAAAATAGTCTTGTAATATCCCCCAAATACTACTAAAACGAGAGTCATTATGGAGATATTTATCATAGGTAAGTGACAGGATCTGTACACGTTCATGCATTGCATATATCATCCTTTATAATGTCAATAAATAGATGTTACTGTAAAAGGCTATTGAACATGAGATAACTTTTAAAAAAAGGTTTTATGTCGATAGTTCTTTCATTTAATTAATAAATTCGAGGTTAGAAAAATTTCTTGACCACATTTACTTTTATGATTTCTATATTGAAATTCTCCTACCTTTCATTCTAAATAGCAATATGGTTTCATAATGTTAATAGAGTTCTTACAGAAAATGTCAGAAATATTACCTATTTACCCACATTTTTAAACGTCCATATTCTAACTGAGAGAAGAGAGAATATACTGATTTGTTTGCTCCCATATCTTATTTGTACTCTGCCAGTATGGAAATTTAGAACCTTTCTAAACCAAGCCTTTTTGGGTAATTTATTTCAGATTTACAATTTAGTACCTATGAAGCATCTTTATAGTAGAGATAATGTATCATTTCATGTATAGTTGCAAGGCAAGGAAAGCAAGCCAAAAACTTACTTAAAGATTTAAGTTACACTTTTATTGTACTGAAGAAAATGGGTCGCCATTAATTGCAGCAGTCAAATGTACTTTTTGTCACAAAGGTGTTCATTGTTCCTTCAATAAATTGTAGGCTTGAGTCTCAGTGCCCTTTGTGGAAATTATATTTCTTGATCCCAGAGAGTCACCCTTAAAATACAACTCTCAAAATAGAAGGGTATTAGTAGCCATATTTGAAATCAAACCAATTTTGGATAGTGCTATTCACTTAAAATTCCATTCAAAGTATTTTCCTGACTAGACCAAAGTAGACTTCTGTGGAGCCTGGGTATATCCATCTGTAGTTGCAACTGCAGCCTAACTCCAGTTAGCCTAACATGACAGAAGTTAAAATGATGCTTTGGCATTCCCCGGAGTGATCAAGTGCCTGAGAATTCAGGAGTATAGGCTAAAGAGGATGTTTTAATCAAAACAAGCAGTGTTTTTCCTCCACAAAGGTTGTCTCTAGTTTAAAACTGTGAATTTGAACCATAAAATGAGGGTTTCTTAGTGGCAAATTGCACATTGGTGCAGTTAGTTTTCACAGTTTTCCTTGATAGCTTCACATTTTTTAGCTACTAAAGGAAATCCTGGCAAATTAAACAACTCTGGGGGGCAGGGTTGAGGGAAGATTGAAGGGTTGAAGTGAATCTGGCAAAGCCCAAATCAATGCAAACTCAAGCAAATGTGTGTTGAAATGACCTATTTTAACCAAACTTTGTTTATAATGTCACAGAATGTTCTGTTATCTGCCTATTTCATTTATTTTCTAATGAAGTGTGTCATTTGAATACGAGACATTAAACTTCTAGAGAAATAACCACAACTAAAACCTTGAAGCACATAAAAATCTGTGCACATTTTTGCGGTAGCATGTGTACAATTTTTGCTTCCTTTTTTGCGTCATGGTCAATACTTAGTCTATCTATTTTCAATATTTCTCATGTATAAATGCTCTTTTCCCCCACCTCAAATTAAATAATCCCTGCTACTTCCTTAGAGATGCATTATTTGAAACAAATTCGTTATTCTAAAATTGAATTCAAGTCAACCTTATACATTCTGCATTAACCATACTAGCTTTGTTACTTGCCAGCTGCTAGATTATAAGCATGTTATTTAAACTCAGAGATTTGAGTCTGTGACCAATTAAATGGGACCAATGTGACCAGGCCTGTCCTCCTGACATAGTGTAAAGATCAATTATGTGAGATCTGTGACCACTAGGAAGTACCGTGCAGATGCTCTGTGTTAATTATTGACAAGACCTGCAGGTTTTCCCCGTGAAACATAGACCATCCCCCTCCCCAGAGGTGAGTAAATCTGAACCACAGAACATGCCAGTCATTTGGAGTGGTGTGCCGTGGGAAGAGCTCAGGTTTGGAAGTCAGACATAGTTCATTTAGACATTGTTTAGGTGACTTAGTTGTCAAGAGCCCACAAGTCACTTACTCAGCCATTCTGAACATCAGTTAGTTTTTCATTCATGAGAGTAAATGATCATGCTATATTTAGGCCTGTCAGGTGTAATCCTGATTCTCATTTACCTATCAGAGAGAGTGAAGTTGAAATTTCATAAGCAAAGTACATTTAGAACATACCCTGCTGTCTGGGCAGGCTACTTGGGATAAAAGTCAACCAATTGCAGAAGGAATCTTTAACAATGCTAAAATGCTTAAATCACCTGCCTTCTTAAAACTCTCATTGAATATAACTATATTTTATTTACATATGTAAATATCTATATTTTTTCACAGCAAATTTCTAGGATTTGTGTTTGACAAAAATTCTGTCCATTTTTGTTTTAGAAACAGTTTCAACCTCCCCTTTCCTTTACATTGGATTTGTTTCTGTTGACTCCAAGAGTTCTTAAAATATTTGGTGTTAGGCACTACGTCAGGTGCTGGTAATACAAGGAACAGAAAAGACAAAATCCCTGTCCTAATGGTGCTCAGAGTCAGCCACTAATGAAAATCACTCCAATAAAATGTAAAATGTAGACCTGACCTGTGTTAAGAGCTCAGCGGGAACTCTGCACTTGGCTGTGAGAACTTTCCCACATCCCCCCGTACATCTCCGTCTACTCGTGTCCCTAGCTTGTCACACCTTAATGCTGCCTCCAGTCTTCTAGTGTTTCCAGGTACTAGGATCCCCAGCCCTGAAAACCAGTTTCTCCCATGTGACCCCATCCTTCCTAATCGACAGGTGTCTACCCCTGTCTGGGACCACTTGCATCCTGGCCCATCTGCCCATGACATTTTCTCATTTTCCCCATGGACAGCTCTAGATAGAGCCTCATGTTTCCTAATGCAAAGATGTGATAACTGCCTCTTGATCTTGCTCCTCTGTTCAAACATCCAGCCTGGGCTCCACCTTGATGAACTTCTTAGGAGGGGCCTAAATTTTCTGCACTGTACTTTGGCATACTAATCCACATTGGGTTAATCACTGGAGAGCTAGTACACTTGTGGTACTAATCCAGATTGGGTTAATCTCTAGAGAGCTGGTACGCCTGTGGTACTAATCCAGACTGGACTGCTCCCTAGAGAGCTGGTACTCTCTGTGGTACTAATCTGGACTGGGTTACTCCCTGGAGAGCTGGTATGCCTGTGGTATTAATCCAGACTGGGCTGCTCCCTGGGGAGCTCGTAGCCTGTGGTACTTATCCAGACTGGGTTGCTCCCTGGAGAGCTGGTACGCCTGTGGTACTAATCCAGACTGGGTTGCTCCCTGGGAAGCTGGTACTAATCCAGACTGGGCTGCTCCCTGGGGAGCTGGTATGCCTGTAATACTAATCTGGACTGTGTTGCTCCCTGGAGAGCTGGTACTCTCTGTGGTACTAATCTGGACTGGGTTACTCCCTGGAGAGCTGGTACGCCTGGTACTAATCCAGACTGGGTTACTGGTACGCTGGTACTAATCTGGACGGGGTTACTCCTGGGAGAGCTGGTACTCTCTGTGGTACTAATCCGGACTGGGTTACTCCCTGGAGAGCTGATACGCCTGTGGTACTAATCCAGACTGGGTTACTCCCTGGAGAGCTGGTATGCCTGTGGTACTAATCCAGACTGGGTTACTCCCTGGAGAGCTGGTATGCCTGTGGTACTAATCCAGACTGGGTTACTCCCCGGGGAGCTGGTACTCTCTATGGTACTAATCCAGACTGGGTTATTCCCTGGAGAGCTGGTACTGTCTGTGGTGGAGATTCAAAGAGGTTCAGATGGTCAGCTTTAACAAGAAGGTGATATTTGAGTTTGTCCTCAAAACAAATAAATTGAAATAGGCAGAGAAAAAGGTAAAAGGCCTTGCTGGTTTATATACTCTTGGGAACATAAATGTTGAAGGGAAAACAGGTTGTATTGAGGAACAATGAGTACACTGTGACACATGGGCTTTGGGACACATTTATTCAATACCTACTATTTAAGAATCTCTTTTTCAATGTGGGAATATAAAGATGACTAAAACAAACTCTTTTTCAGAAACTGACATGGAAGTCAGAAGTTATATAGGGAGCTCTAAAAGGCTAATGTATTTAGACATCATTCTTCAGGTAAACTGGAGTTTTTTAAGCTGTTCTAAACAGTGTAAGTAGAAAATAGAACATATTTGTTGTCAATCTTATTCTGTTTTCTAGACTCAACCTTCTATGCAAGATGCATTGCAATAGCTACATTTATGTGTCTTTTATATGAATTTTGTTTTCTTCTCTACATGACACAAATAATCAGATAAAGCATTCTAAACTTTTTTCATGAAGTTCAGTCAAAAACTTTAGTATATGAACAGAAGTTTTGATGAGAAGGTTAATGTAATGGAAAATTAACAATAAAATAAAAGCACATTTTACTACTTAATTTTCATTTAATTAGAACAGAATTTTCCATTTCTGCTCTGAAAAAATGTTGATTGCTGACAATATATACTGTTTAAAAAACTATTCTCTCTCTCTCACACACACATACACTCAGGCAAAATGAATAGTTTCATATGTAGACACAACTTTGTCTTTTACTATTTACTCTTCCTTCAAAATAAATCTCAAAAAAATCTCTTATTTAGGCTTAAATAAAAGAATTTCATGATTAAAGAGACTTTAATGATTAAAGTCTTATATTTTTTTAAATATTCTGATTTTCAGTGGAGA
This sequence comes from Nycticebus coucang, assembly GCF_027406575.1. NCBI lineage: Eukaryota > Metazoa > Chordata > Mammalia > Primates > Lorisidae > Nycticebus > Nycticebus coucang. The sequence goes on from NC_069792.1 coordinate 13,113,562, forward strand.
GAGGGAAGGAGGGATGGGGGTGGGGGTCACGGAGTGTGACTCACCTCTTGGGGTGGGACGTAATTCTAAGTGGGACTTTAACAAATGCAAGCTGTGTAACCTGGTTCTTTGTATCCTCAATGATTCCCCAACAATAAAAACAATAAATAAACAAAAATTAAAAACAATAAATATTCTGATTTTCAAAACTGTTTTCAGTCTAATAGCTATTGCTTTAAAATATTCTTTCCTATTCCTGGGCACTTTATGGTTTTCATTTGCAATGGGCTCTGACACCCATGTGCAGTGTCAGAGATCAGGAAAGATAAGGCTGGAAGTGGCAGCCATTTTCAAGCTTGTGAAGAGTGTTAATGCACCGTTCTCTGGGGTTGCCTCGGCAGAGTAGAACATATAAAGTTATGGACTATAAATGTAACATGGGGAAAAGAACTTGAATTTCTTTCAGAACAGATTCTCTACTAGGGACTGTTACGTAGGTTACCTCCTCAAACTGGCTGTCAGCGGTCAACATTCTTGGATTCCCACATTACAGATGAGGGCAAAGAGGCCATAGGTGGGCTCAGAGGGCGACAGAGCCGGGGTGTGAATCTCCACAGATCTCCCTGCTGTTGTATCTCACTGTCCGAGGCAACTCAGGAAACCTGGGGCAGATTGTCTTGCTGTTAAGGGTGTTAAATAGTATAGTGGGTAGGTACATGCAACATGGTTTAACAATAGTATAAAATCTTTTCGTTTGTAACAGATTAGGTAGATTTTTGCCTAAAGAATGAAAAATTGACAAATGTAGGCTTTAATAGGGGCAAGAATCACATGAGGAGCTTTTTAAATTAATAGATACTTTGCACTTTCAAAGGATAAATGAAAACGAATTCATTCTCATGCCTCAATAGGACAACTGAGGCAACCACTTAGACCTCTAGACTCTCTTAGCTGGAAATTTGTTTGTCTGCATTCCTCATGAATACTATACACGCACACACAAACACATGCATACACACACATACATACATATATATGTAAAATGGACTTGTCTATCCTTTCTCCTATCAAATGTCCGTGAAAAAAAGGCTGACACATTCTAGGGATAAGGGCTTCTGGCTTATCAGATGGTCCAGCAGGCAGATGCCCCACTTACCAGCACTGATCACAGGCGCCCAAGGTCCTGACCCCTCCAGCTGTTGAGCACGTGCCTAGACTTCAACAGAAGTGACAGGGAACAGCACTGGTTGGCTCCTGTACCTGTCCCCGGAAAGCCTTGTCACAGGGAGGTAGTAAGAAAGGTGATCTAAAATCTGTTGGTTAAGCAAGCTTCCATTGTCAGCCTGCGAGTTTCCAAACTTGAGTAATTTTTGTTTAATGTTCAAGTGAGAATGAAAAAAAAGGAAAACCTCTCTGAAGTACTTTAAAATGTTTTAAAAGCCTCAGTTTTGCTATCTACAGCTGCTACTGAAAATGTAGGCACTTAAAGCAGATCACAACAGGTGAATTCAATCAAACATTCATGTGTGAAATATACGCTCAGTTGTAAGCCATTCTAAAGAACTATTATACCAATAAAGAGCAAATGGTAATGGATTTTCTTTACCGTGAGGCACAAACGGGGACTTTATAATTTACTTCTTACTGGGCCAATTGAAACAACCCATTGTGATCTACTTTTGACTACCCCTGCTTTAAAAAAATCAATTACAGTACTTGGTTTTGCAATTAAAAGCATAAATTAGCTATGCTTTAGTGTATATTCCATTTTCTAGAATCATAAAGCTGAATAAAGTACTATATCCATACTTTCCAAGACCCTTCATCATTTCTTAATGTGTAGAACTTTAATTAGTTTGCTTTTCTTCCCTTGGTCTTGACAATTTTTCCTGTTGTTAAAATTTTTACCTATTGTTTTCGTCTCCATGAGGACCTTTTGAAATACTGAGAATCAGTTTTCTTCACTATTCACCAAGACATTTTTATCCTTCCAATGAAATTCAAGCTTTACTCTTAGTGTAAAGCTTCAAGTGTGTGTGAAACATCTTTATATAGAGGTGTCTTCTCAACCCAAGCTTTAGGCAACTAATTCTTTAGGTTTAGGAAGTACTGTTTTACTACATGGTGTTTTCTTTAAATTAAAAGAACTGTATTAATTAAATAGAGGAAGTAGTGTTTGGCAACATAAAGGACATCTTTTCCAGAAGCCTGTCCCAAAGTTGGTGAATGACTGGTTATCTAAATAATTGAATTGAATGGACGCACTCCAGCCTAGGACTCTGACAGACAGAAGGCTGACTTGCAGCCCACATGGGAGCACAGCTCTCTTGCCTGCCAGCTCAGCACTCTTTGCAAAACACGATAGTTGGTTAGACTAGTAAATGCTCACACCTTTGTGACTTTTCCCCTAAACATGCATACCTTCCTATAACTTGTCTTTTTTCACAGCTCAGCTTACAGTCTCCAGGATGTGGAAACAACCTAAATGCCCATCACTTCAAGAATGGATTAACAAACTATACACCACAAAATACCATGCAGTATTATTCAGCCATAAAAATGATGGAGACTTTACATCAGCGGTTTTCAACCTGTGGGTTGTGACCCCTTTCTAACAATGAAACTACTTCCTGCATATCAGATATTTACATTACAATTCATAACAGTAGCAAAATTACAGTTATAAAGAAGCAATGAAAATAATTTTATGATTGGGGGTCATCACAACATGAGGAACTGTATTAAAGGGTCGCAGCTTTAGGAAGGTTGAGAACTACTGCCTTTGTATTACTAATACAAATAAATACTAATACTGCATCTTTTGTATTAACCTGGATGGAGTTGAAGCAGGTTTTTCTTAGTAAAGTATCACAAGAATGAGAAAGCAAGTATCCAATGTGTTCAATACTAATATGAAGCTAGTAGATGATCTAATACACGTCCACAGAGGAGAAAACTCAAATCAATTCATGGTGGGGAGGGGAAGGCAGACAGTCGGAGAGGACGTTCCCACCAGGGGAGGGTCAGCTGCTCCATGGACACTGGAAAGACAGAGCCTCAACCTGAACAAGCTGCATCCACGGGAAAACAAAAGCTACCATGTCACAATGTGCACTTTTGTTTTATTTTTAAGTAACAGATAATAATTGTGTGTGTGTGTATATATATATATTAAGGGTGGAAAGATGGAGTCATATTAAACAGCGTATCCATCGTCTGAAATATTTACCATTCCTTTGTGGTCAGAGCATATAAAATTGTCTCTTTCGCTGCTTTGAAATGGAGAATTAGGTGGTCAGTGACAGGAGAGGTGTTGGACAACGTGTGCTGTGACACCTTGATACCATCTGACAGAGAGACGTGACCCACAGAGTGTGAGGCTCTCACCTCACGTTCCTTTTCCTTTACAGAAGATGAACAGGGAGAAACAAACGTAGAAATGCTCTTCTCAGACTCCACTGAGGAAAGGGATGCTGACCGACATGTCTCCCCATTAAGGCCAAGCGGGTAAATGAGGAGACAGGAAAGTGTCCCTGTTGGACCATCCCAGGGCAGCCTCTGCCATGTCGATTTGAGGGAATTTTCTCTGGTCTTCCTTTTTTGTGGGGTACGGAAAGGGGTCATTATCCCGTTCTTCTTCCTGACATCTTACATTAAACATATGGAGGGTGCCAAAGAAAGTATGCACATTTTAAGAAATGTTACCATGTTACTTTTTGAAGTTCAATGGAAGGTACTGCTACTGGTCAAGTGTACCGGATACATGCTATGAACATGTGTTTTTCCTACGATTCCTACACCTTTGGGGAATGGTCAGTTTTACTTTCAACAATATCTCTTCAAATGTGTATACATTTTTTGGTATACATTTCCTGGTATTTATGGAAAAAGGAAGCTACATAGGTTTGCTGCCCTGTGTTACATATCTGGGTGTGGGAGTGTGTGAAGGTGGTTATGAAGGAAAGATGGTTCACTAACTGCCGGCCACAGAGTAACCGTTCACTGCACAGCTTCCTGATGCAGTAAGTTGAGGGGGATGTAGTTAAGTTTCCTGCCCCCTGGATGTCACTTAGTATGCAGTAAGAGTGGTGCCTTATCTTAGATAATTAGTGTTATTTTATCTACAGGGTGTTCCAGAAGTGCCCCTGAAAGTCATCATTCCTATTGCCTTTATTTACAAAATTGACAAAATATTTAATATGCCTTTATTTACAAAACATTCATTATAAAATTGTACAAAATATTTACGCCATAGTCTCTATGTGTTGGCCACCTCCTTGTAAAATTTTAGACCGAATATTTTGCAAATAAAGTGACGTTTAGCTATAATTTCTCATTTCCCCTGTGTACGGTGACTTTAGAGGCTGGGACACGCTATAGTTTTTGTCGTTGCTATGTTTTTGTGTGTATTGGGAGTGGTGGACATTCACTTCCGTCTGGGGAGAGCCTGCTTTGCCTCTGGAGCTTCTCCAGAGACAGACCAGCCTGGGAACAACTGTCACCTCCACAGACACCTGTGCCTTTGTCTTTTGGCCATCCTGGTACCTTGCCTGGACTGTCCTGTGGAGGCCAGGTCTCTCAGATAGCCTCAGTGCTCAGAGGGCTGCTGCCTCTATCTAAAACAGTCCGTCAGAAGGGACTTAAACAAAATAGCACTAGTTCCCATTCAGGCTGAAAAGAGTTGCACACAGTGGAAGGGGATTTGGCACACTCGGGGGGGCGGGAGTCAACTACAGGAGGGACTTTACCTAACCATTTTTTTAACCTAGTTTTTAACCTAGTTGTTTGTATCCCAACATAAACCTGAAATAAAAAAGAAAATAAAATAGGAAAGAGTTAGCATTTAAGATGATATTGGGAGTTAGGAAATCGATGAAAGATAAGAGCTGAAGAAAAGGAAAAGCAGCACTTAAATGAAGCTAGGTCACGTGGATACAAGAGGGAAGAAAAGATACACGGGAAAAAGTAGGAAAGGTCTGACCATATGGATACCAAGGGAAATATATAGAGAATATGATCTTAAAATATGATTTTTTAGTGAGAATAAGGCAATGAAAAAAGAGAAAATGAAAATTTTTGTAATATAATTTGCATATTACAAAGGAGAATATGAAATGTTAAGTTTTTAAAGCCTCCCAGTGTTTAATGCATTATGAAGGCATGTGAGTGTGAGTGTGTGAAATCTATTAGATTTATTTCGGAAACATACATAGTGTCAGAAATGTCACAAATGTCTTCTCGTGCTTCATGAAGTTATATTGCGGCTGGCTCCTTCTTTCCCGACTGCAATTATGTGTCTTTGGCACATTAATCTCTGACTGTCTCTTAGTGACATCAAAATGACAATGATGGGTGGCGCCTGTGGCTCAGTGAGTAGGGCGCCAGCCCTGTATACCGAGGGTGGTGGGTTCAAACCTGGCTCTGGCCAAACTGCAACCAAAAAATAGCCGGGCATTGTGGCGGACACCTGTAGTCCCAGCCACTGGGAGTTCTGAGTCAAGAGAATCCCCTAAGCCCAGGAGTTGGAGGTTGCTGTGAGCTGTGACATCACAGCACTCTACTGAGGGCAATAAAGTGAGACTCTGTCTCTACAAAAAAAAAAAAGATGAAGACAAAACATAACTTAGACAATTTGACAAAGCTCCAATTAAAACCCTAAAAAATATTGGTGCAGAAAAATAAGATTGGTATTACATGAGGGCTGCCAAATATTTCAATGTTCTAATAGAATAAGTCTATGAAAAAAAATTGTAGGTAAACTTTATACTCCTGAAAATTGTTGTTACTGATTTTTTTGCTCTGAGCAGTAATTAGGTTTGTTGGCAATTATTTGACTTCCTAATAATTCAAAACTAGATAAACATGTAATGAAGAGAAATTTATCTTATCATTGTCAAGAATATTTGGCTCCTTTCAAAAATGTGTATGATTTAAAGGAGATTTTTGTAGAGTGAAGTTCACCTTTAGAGTCAGTATGAAAGTCTAAGAGTAGAATTTAGATAAGTTCTATTAGCAGTAATAATGGGAACTCGATATATTATTTTGGGAACCGATATTTTGGCTATTTTAACTTCAAGAAGTTCTCCTCGTTATCTGGCCTCTTAATTACACAATGAAAAGCACAAATTATATTCATTGAACTGTTAAATGGGAGCCCAGCAAGCTAGTGAAATTAATATGATAAATAAGTAAGGGATAGATATAGCAGGAAAAAATATATAACCAATGTTGATTAGCTGTCAAAGCATTACATCTGTTTGTCAGGATGAACAGAGAAACAACTGGTTTTGGTAATTATCTTTTCATTTTATTATCATAATTCTTGTGTGTTGCCATCCTTAAAAACTGCAGGTCAGATTTAATAAAAAATATTCTAACTATTCCTCAAAAATACTAAAAATAAAACATGTAACTTAAAAATAAGAAAAAAATTGCCTTATATTCAGCACTTTCAGGCAGCTGAACTGTAACAGCAGCACAAATATTTATGTGGACAATGTGCAGAAGTGTTTTTTTGATGTGAAAGGTTAAGAGCAAAGTTAAGATAGTCTATAGTTCATAGAAAATGTAAACTAAGTATCATTAGCTACCAACTGACACCTAGATAATGCGTACCTGCTATTTTCTTAGAGGACGAGGTGGTTTCATTTGTGATATAATGTAATATTCTACTGTTGGTGTTGGAGAAGTTTATAAAGATTTTCTTCTAAGTGTAATTCTACAAGTTTTACAATTTTAGCTGTTATATATCCTGATGATAAATTTTGTGTTACTTCTTGTGTATCATATGGGGAACATGCCAAAGTCCTTTTTTCTCCATGTAGATGTCCAGCTGTCCTAATTCCACTTAGTGAATTTGTACCCCTTTGAATTTCATTGGCATCTTTATTGAAAACCAGCTTACAATATAATAATTTTACTTACATTTCTGGACTCTAAATTCTTTGCCATTGATTTATGTGTCTATCCTTTTGCCAATTTCATACTCCTTAATTAGTGTGCTTTTATTATAAATCTTAAATATTAGCTAATTTGATTCCTCTGATACTGTTTTTCATTTTAAAAAATCACATGGGCTATTCTGGGTCTTCACCTTCACAAATATTAACATTAGCTTATCAAATTCTTTTTTTTTTAATTTTTCTTCCATACTTTTTTTTTTTAATTAAATCATAGCCGTGTACATTAATGCAATGATGGGGCACCATACACTGGTTTTATAGACCGTTTGACACATTTTTATCACACTGGTTAACATAGCCTTCCTGGCATCTTCTTAGTTATTATGTTAAGACATTTACATTCTACATTTACTAAGTTTCACATATACCCTTGTAAGATGCACCGCAGGTGTAATCCCACCAATCACCTCCCTCCCCCTATCCTCCCCTCTACCTCCCCTCACTCTCCCCTTCCTCACATTCTTAGGTTATAACTGGGTTATAGCTTTCATGTGAAAGCCATAAATTAGTTTCATAGTAGAGCTGAGTACATTGGATACTTTTTCTTCCATTCTTGAGATACTTTACTAAGAAGAATATGTTCCAGCTCTATCCATGCTTACCAAATTCTTTTATAAAGAGGCCAGTTGTGGTGGCTCATGCCTGTAATCCTAAGCACTCTGGGAGGCTGAGGCAGGTGGATTGCTTGAGTTCACGAGTTCAAGACCAGCCTGACCAAGAGCGAGACCCTGTCTCTACTAAAAATAGAAAAACTGAGGCAAGAAGATCTCTTGAGCCCAAGAGTTGAAGGTTGCCCAGGGCAACAGCTTGAGACACTGCCTCAAAAAACAAACAAACCAAAAAAAAGAAACTTTAATAAAGATTCCTAAGATTTTGATTCTGACTCCTTTCCTGATTTTGGAAGAATTGAATTCCTAACCATTGTGAATTTTCAAATCAATAAAACAGTATATATCCTCACTTAAATAGCCCTTTTTAATTTTTTCGGCAATATTTTATAGTTTTCTGTTCTCGAGCATAGCAACTATTTTGTTTAATTAATTCTTAAGTACCTGTATTTTATTTTTTATCGTATTTGGTGTTGCCAATCAATTTTTATTTCATTCTAGGTTTTTCATTTCTCATGTATTAAGTAAAATTGAGTTTTGTGCTGTTCTTAAATACTGTGACTTTGTTAAACTCATCAGTTTTAGGCACTTTTTAATATATCCTTAGGATTATCTATATACACATCATGACATGTGCAGATAAACACACTATTATCACTTGGATCTTAACCTTATTTCTTTCTTTTATTTCTATATTCCCTTGTTATGGTTAATGAAAACTGTGAGACTAGACATCTTTGTGTTTTTCTCAATTTGGGGGAGAAAAAATTCTGTTTTTCATCATTAAGCAGGAAGTGACCTTTATGTTTTTCATAGATACTCTTTACTAGGCTTAGGAAGTTTTTTTTACTCTCATTACTAAAATTTTTTTTCATAAACTTTCTACTAAGGTTCTTCTACGGTGATTTTTTTAAATTACATTTCGATTATATATTGTGTTAATCTTTGCCTATTATACCAAATATGCATACATGGGAAAAATTATACTTGTTCTTAGTAGGTTGTGATACATATACAGAGGATGCAAAAAATGTATCGTATTTTAAGAAAGGAAAAACTGTATTAAAATTGTAATAATATACACCGATAACAGAAGATGAATACAAATCATGGTGAGCAGCTCTTGTAATTGCTGAAGTCAAATGGGACTTGAGTATTACAAATTTGATACAATATTTTCCTTTCTTAAAATGTGTGCATTTTTTGTCACCTCTGTTTATTTATTTCTTGAGTGGCTTTTCTAATATTTTAATGGATTTATACAAATATGTATATGAAACAAACAAATTTAGAATGATCTCAATAGAGATTTAAATTTTTTAAGTAAGAGGGTCATCTTGTTAAGGTCAATTTCAAAGGATTATTATTTTCTAGATGTTTATGTGAATCTGGAACATTGTTTCCAATTGTAATGATGTTATTTGATATTTATCCAAAGTTCTACACACAAATATGCTCATGAACATATACATATATATATAAGATATACCTTAAGATATTTTAGTTAGATCTATATTTTATAACAGAAATATTTGAGTGATCAGTAGAGTTCCTACTTATCAAAATAAAAAAGGAACATGTATTTGTTTTTATTTTTTATACATATTTTTGAATGTTAATCATCCTTTCAAAGAAGCTAATGAATTTTTATATTACAAAATTCTAAAATACATATGAAAATCACTCATATAACGAATCTGAAGTTTCCAGATTTATCATTTTATGAGATACTAGAGTAATAGAAATGTGGCTATTTATTTTGAATAAAAAGAAACTTAATACTTTACTATGGTGTCATTTTAACAGCATGCCATGTAGAAATTAGTGCCTATAGGGAAATCACTAACAATTCGGTGTAATGGTTAGTATTAATCATCAAAAAACCCTCACACATTTGCAGAGATTGTATTTTCATCCTTACAATACTCTTATGATTATTTCTATTTTAGAAGCTTCTCTTTTGTGATTATTTCCCTTTGGAAGGCTGAGGAAACTGAGCTTGGAGAGGTGGCTTCAAAGCTGCTCTCATGTGGCTAAGCCAGTAACCTGGTATCTAAGCTTGTTCTGTCCATACCGCATCAATGTTCTTTAAGACAATTATTCAATGAAAAGTTTGGGCTTTTCTTACAAAGGAAATTTGCACTGGCATATAAATGAATTTAAAGAATTAATTCTCAGGCTTCCCTGTATTTAAAGAGCAAGGCATTTCCTGGACACTCCTTAGTTTAAAGCGTTAATGTATTTATCATAGTATTTTCATTTCATTTCTTTGCTTAAACAAGAGCAGCTCCTAATTTACAGCAGAATAAAGCTGATGTGTCAAATTTCTACTATCTAACCAATCACTTCACCATTTTAGCCCCACTTACCCTGCCTATCCTGCAGGAAACTGAAGAAAATTTCTTTAGTAATTTACACTTTATTCTTGGAACAATTACTTCATTTATTTTGACCATGATTTTCCTTGTGTTGATCACCATTATGAAAATGTTCCCATCTTCCAGTCCAGAGAAACTTCTTAATGTGTCTTGTTTTCTGGGTACTAGATAAAAATGACTACATTTGGCATGTGCTGTGCCCAAGCTGCTTTAACTTATGTTTGTCATTCACAGAGAGAAAAGACCGGAGTCTTTGACAAGGCAGTGAGATACAGTATGTACAGTTAGCAATTTCATGGCTCAGCATATATAAACTAAATATTATTTGGGTATTGGGATATTTGAGATGTTCTTTGGGGTGTTTTAGAAGAATCACCTTAAAACTCCTGGCTCAGAATGGCTTATCTGTTTTCGGATCATCCTTCACTAATCTTTAACATTTTAGAGTTTAATAGGAATGCTGTTGGCCTCAATGCTGTAAAGATGCTGGTCCTTTCCACCATCCTGATGATTAATTAGAGTAGAAAATAAATGCTATCATCCCATTTATGCCTTTTATTACCTAAACCCTTAGGGAAAAAAAGTCTAAGCTTCTGAAATTCACTTGTTTTACAGAGTAAAAATGTGATAGTATTAGAGTTGTTTACTTTGTTTAAATTAAAGAATTTCTATCTCAAAGAATGTACTTCTTTTTTCTCAGGAATACAAGCCACTCTACAGACAATAACTCATTTAGATCTTTCAAATTCTGCAGAGAGTTGTAGGTAATAAGTAGAAATATGATTTACAGGGAGGACAATTGAAATAGAGCAATGCCTCATGTTGCTTGAAGTCACAGAGCTCAACTATAATAGAAGTTAGAGAGGAAACTGGGTCTCTTGACTCCCAATTAGTTCTTTATCCACTAGATCACACTCTATGCTCCTCAGTCCTTGGAAACAAGATGATAAATTTTATATAAAGCTAACTGAATTACCTACAGTTTCTAATGAGTAGCTACAGATCCTGGTTCACATACTTATCCTTGCCCTTCAGTCGGTGATGGGATGTCTTCTAGAATCCTTTGGGGCATCTGTCTTGCTATTGCAGCAAAGACCAGAGAAAGGCATATGGGAAGACAATGATTTGATACAAGCAAAAGGACCCTGGATGGGGGAAACATCTAACTTAGAAAAGTTGGGGAACAATAGTAGTTGCAGAGTTGGGTGGTCAAGATTATGCTGCCCTCTATTTTTGTAGATAGAAATATACTGAGATGGAATTACACGATTATATATCTTTTTCCACATACAAACATGGAAATTAAACATAAGGGCAAGTATGATGGGCGGGTGGCAGGTGCCATGTCTGGCCTTGAAGGCAGCAAGAAACCTCCAAAACAGCCCAAGAAACCAGCCATAGAGAGGAGTGCGGAAGATAAGCTTTTCAAGCACAAACAAAAAGAGGAACAGATGATATTTGAGGAGTTAAAAGCAGGGGTAGCAGGGAAGGAACCCCTGTTCACAGATTAGAATTAAGAAATCTGGTAAAAAAGTAAGCCATTCTTTATGTCTGAGATGATAGTTTCATTCCTATTTAATACCCTGAATTCTCTGCCATAAAGTCTTTTCACCTATAACTGAAATAAAGTATTGTCTTGGAACCTGTTGTGCATTTAAGAATAAACTTTTGTAAAAAGAAAATAAATAATAATAATAAAGATAAGGGCAAATCTAAACCATACAATTAATAACCAATATTCGAAGCTAGAGTTTTCAAAGTTCTGCAAAAACCTCCAATACATAGGTGGGTCATGTGAGCAGTTTACTCTCTAACATCAAGGGTATGACTTAATGGAAAGGATACAATCATAATTTAAAGATTTCCAAGTGGGCATAGTGACCAAAAATATATCACAAGGCCCAAGGGCAAGATTATTTCAAATTTTTGAAGTTTTGCAGAAGTAATAATTTGGTCACTATGCCTTGGAAATGCCAGAAATTCCTAGACTCAACCAGAAATATTTAGAAATCTTCAGTAGACCTATACCAATCACTGAAATAGCATCAACAATACAAAATCTCCCAAAAAAGAAAATCTGGGACCAGATGGCTTCACATCCGAATTCTATCAAACGTTTTACGAGGAACTAGTACCTATATTATACAACATTTTTCAAAGCATAGAAAAAGAAGGAATACTTGCCAACACATTCTATGAAGCAAATGTCACCCTGATCCCCAAACCAGGAAAGGATCCAACAAAGAAAGAAAATTATAGACCAATATCATTAATAAATATCAATGCAAAAATATTCAATAATATCTTAGCAAACAGAATTCAACAACACATCAAAAAATTATACACCATAATCAAGTTGGTTTTATTCCAACTTGAATAAACCCAATCCTCAGGGTTATAGGGTTGGTTCAACATATGCAAATCTATGAATATAATACATCACATCAATAAAATAAAAAACAAAGAGCATATGATTCTCTCAATTCACGCAGAAAAAACCTTTCATAATATCCATCATCCTTTCATGATCAGAACACTTAAGAAAATAGGCATAGAAGGGACATTTGTTAAACTGATAGAGGCCATTTACAGCAAACCCACAGCCAATATCATATTGAATGGTGAAAATTGAAAATATTTCCACTCAGATCAGGAACAAGGCAAGGATGCCCACTGTCTCCACTGTTATTCAACATAGTAATGGAAGTCTTAGCCATCACAATCAGGCAAAAGAAGGTGATCAAGGGTATCCAAATAGAGTCAGAGGAGATCAAACTCTCACTCTTCGCTGACAATATGATCCTACACCTGGAATATCCCAGGGACTCATCTTCAAAACTCTTAGAAGTGATCAAGGAATACAGCAGCATCTCAGGATTCAAAATCAATAGTTACAAGTCAGTAGCTTTTATATATGCCAACAATAGTCAAGCTGAAAATATAGTCAAGGACTCTATTTCTTTTACAATAGTGCCAAACAAGATGAAATATCTGGGAATTTACCTAACAAAGGATATGAAAGATCTCCAGAAAGAGAACTATGAAACTCTGAGAAAAGAAATACTTGAAGATGTTAACAAATGGAAAAAACATACCATGCTTATGGCTGGGAAGAATCAACATTGTTAAAATGTCCATACTACCCAACACAATCTACAGATTTAATGCAATCCCTATTAAAGCACCATTGTCATACTTTAAAGAACTTGAAAAAATAGTGCTTCATTTTATATGGAATCAGAAATAACCTCAAATAGCAAATACATTACTCAGAAATAAGAACAAATCAAGAGGTATCACATTACCAGACTTCAGGCTATACTATAAATCTATAGTGATCAAAATAGCATGTTACTGGCACAAAAACAGAGTGACACATTTATGGAACAGAATTGAGAATTAAGAGATGAACCCAGCTACTTACCGTCATTTGATCTTTGAAAAGCCTATCAAAAATATTCAGTGGGGGAAAGATTCCCTATTTAACAAATTGTGCTGGGTGAACTGGCCAGCGACCTGTAGAAGACTGAAACTGGACCCACACCTTTCACCATTAACATAAATTTATTCTCATTGGATAAAAGATTTAAACTTAAGACATTAAACTACAAAAATACTAGAAGAATGTTCAGGGAAAACACTTGAAGAAATTGGTCTGGGAGAGTATTTTATGAGGAGGACCCCCCAGGCAATTGAAGCAACACTAAAAATACATTACTGGGAGCTGATCAAACTAAAAAGCTTTTGCACAGCCAAGAGCACAGAAAGTAAAGCAAACAGACAGCCTTCAGTATGGGAGAAGATTTTTGCAGATTATGCTTTTCACAAAGGTCTGATAACTAGAATCCACAGAGAACTCAAACGTATTAGCAAGAAAAGAACAAGTGATCCCACCTCAGTGTGGGCAAGGGACTTGAAGAGAAACTTCTCTGAAGAAGACAGACGCACGGTACAGACACATGAAAAAATGCTCATCATCATTAATATTCTGAGAAATGCAAATCAAAACCATTTTGAGATATCATCTAACCGCAGTAAGATTAGCCCACATCACAAAATTCCAAAACTACAGATGTTGTCATGGATGCAGAGAGAAGAGAACATTTCTACTGCTGGTGGGAATGCAAGCTAATATGACCTTTTTGGAAAGAAGTTTGGAGAACACTCAAGGAACTAAAGGTAGACATACAATTGGATCCTGCAATTCCTCTACTAGGTATATACCCAAATGATCAAAAATTATTTTACAACAAAAACATTTGCACCAGAATGTTTATTACAGCCCAATTCATAATAGCCAAGACATGGTAACAGTTTAAGTGCCCATGAACCCATGAATGGATTAACAAATTGTGGTATATGTACACCATGGAATACTATGCAGACATTAAAAAGATGGAGACTTCACATCTTTTATGTTTACCTGGATGGAGCTGGAACATATTCTTCTTAATAAAGTATCTCAAAAATGGAAAAAAAAGTATCCAATGTACTCAATACTACTATGAAATCAATATATAACCACCTACACACTCATATTAATGGAAAAACATAACTATAGTCCAGAAAGTAGAAGGGAAGAGGAGAGAGAGGAACAGGGAGAGGGAGGAAGGAGCATATTTGGGGGAACCTCACCTAATGTGCATGATACAATTGGTCCATTTCAAAACTATTAAGAAATTAGTATAATTGTGATGGATGTGTTACTTAGTTCAATGTAAACATTTCACATTGTGTATCAAAGCAGTACCCTGAACCCCATAAATGCATCAATGCACAAAGTTATGATTTAATTAAAAAAGCAAAGAAACAGCAAAGCACAGGGCAGAACTAAATGAAATGGAAACTAAAAAAAAAAAAAATACAAAGGATCAATAACACAAAAAGATGATTCTTTGAAAAGAAAAACAAATTCAGTACACCACTAACCAAATTAAAGACAAATACAAGATAAAGGATTCAGTGAGCTCAAACAAAAACAAAAACGGAGACATTATAAGCTACAACACAGAAATACAAAATATCATATGTGAATACTATGAAAACCTCAACACCCACAATCTGGAAAACATAGAAGAAATGGATCAATTATTGGAAACATAACCTCTCAATCTTGAGTCACTTAGATTAAAAAAAAAAAAAAATCCTAAATGGACCAGTAAGGAGCAGCAAGATGGAAAAAATGATAATAATTAAAAATTCCTAACAAAAGCAAGTCCTGGACAAGATGGATTCACAGCTAAATTCTGCCAGACTACAAAGAAGAAATGATATCTATCATACAAAAATTATTCCATAACTTTGAGGAGAGAATCCTTCCTTACTCATTCTAAGAAGTCAGTATCAGCTTGATACTCAAGCCAAGAAAGGACAAAGCTAAAAAAAGAAAACTACAGACCCTATGTCCCTTATGAATATAGATATAAAAATATTTAACAAAGTATTAGAAAACTGAATTCAACAGTACAAAAAAGATAATTCACCATGATCAAGTGATTTCATCCCAGGTATGCAAGAAGGATAGTCAACATATACAAATCAATAAATATGATTCATCACATAAACAAAAGTAACAACAAAGACCACATGATTATCTCAATAAATGCAGAAAAAAGCATTTAACAAAATCCAGCCTGCCTTCATGATAAAAAAAACCCTCAACAAAGTAGGCATAGAAAGAAAATACCTCGAAATTATAAAAGCCATATATGACAAGCCCACAAATCAAAATCATACTAAATGAGTAAAAGTTGAAAGCATTCCCCCTAAGAACTAGAACAAGACAAGGTGACCAGTGCGACAACTTCCATTCAACATAGGACTGGAAATTCTAGCCAGAGCAATTAGGCAAGACTAAGAAATAAAAGGTATCCAAATCAGAAACGAGGAGGTCAAACTATCCATGTTCTCTAATGGTATGATCTTCTATCTAGAGAATCCTGGAGACTGCATGAAAAGACTCCTAGAATTTATAAACAAATTCAATAAATTCCCAGGTTACAAAATCAATGTACACAAATCAGCAGCATTTCTATATACTAATAATAGTGAAGCTGAAAGTCAAATCAAGTACTCAATACTGTTTGCAATAGCTGCAGAGAAAATAAAATACCTAGGAATATTCATAAGTGGTAAAAGATCTCTACAAGAAGAACTTCAAATCACTAATGAAAGAAATCACAGATTAAAAAGACAAATGAGGGCAGTGCCTGTAGCTCAGCTGGCAAGGGCGCCGGCCACATACACCTCGGGTGGCAGGTCTGAACTTGGCCCTGGTCTGCTGAGCAACAATGACAACTGCAACCAAAAAATAGCCAGGTGTTGCGGCAGGCACCTGTGGGTACTTGGGAGGCTGAGGCAAGAGAATCACTTAAGCCCAAGAGTTGGAGGTGGCTGTGAGCTGTAATGCCATGGCACTCTACCCAGGGTGACAGGTTGAGACTCTGTCTCAAAAAAAAAAAAAAAAAAAGAAAGAAAGAAAGAAAGAAAAAGACAAATGTAAAAACATCTCATGGTCATGGACTGGTGGAAATAGCATCATTAAAATGTTCATACTGCCCCAAATGATTTATAGATTCAACACAATCCCCATCAAAATGCCAATATCATATTTCACAGATCTAGAAAAAACAGTTCTGTTCTACATTTGGAACAATAAAAGAGCCCAGATAGCCAAAACAATTTTAAGCAAAAAGAACAAAGCTGGAGCCATCACATTAACTGACTTAAAATTATACTCAAGACTCTAGTTAGCAAGTCAGCATGGTGCTTGTATAAAGGTAGAGACGTAGACCAACGGAACAGAACAAAGAACCCAGAAATAAAACCATTTTCCTCCAACCAACTGATCTTCGGCAATGCAGACAACAACATACACTGGGGAAAAGAAGTCCTATTCTATACATGGTGCTTGAAAATCCAGATTAACCTAAATGCCCATTGGTTCATGAGTAGACTAAGAAAATTTGGCATATAGACACCCTGCATTGCTACTCAGCCATAAAAGAAATGAAACAATGTCTTTTGTAGCATCTTGGATGAAATTGGGGACCATTATCCCAAGTGAAGTTTCTCAGGAGTGGAAAAACAAACACCACATATACTTTCTAATGATAGGCAGCTATTATTGCGATGGGCCCATGTAGGCACAAAGGGGTGCAAAAGCCAGGGGCACTAAGAAGGGAGGGGAGTGGAAAAGGGCAAGGGGTAAAAACTTACCTATCGGATAACAATAAACCCTATTCTGGTGATGGGCACACTAAAAGTCCTGACTTAAGTACTATTCAAAGTATCCATGTGACAAAAATATTTGTACTTCGTTTTCAATATTTTGAAAGAAAAAGTTAGTTTGGTTACTCTCTTAATAAGTTTATAATAATATCCTTATAAATACAGCTTCAGTTTGGTCATTTTTTTCCAATCATTTAAGGAAGTAAAATGAATATAAATGTTATAAATTATATATTGTACTTTCCAAGTTAATTAATTTTCACATCTGTTAAACCAGATATAAAATGATTACTTTAAAGTTCACAAATCTGCTAATGCAGCATATTCAACAAAAGTTCTGAAGGAATCCCAGGAATACCTACATCCCAGTGAAGCTAAGTTCTTAACTCCTTGGAGAACCATGTTTGCATTTCTGCATAGCTAATTTTGATAATGTGAAAATAATTTGCATTGATAAGAACTTTTATTAATGCAAAACAGACTTCTGTCCCAGTTTTACATGGTTTTAATATTAATAACAATATTTTTGAGATTATGCTACATTTCAATGCCTTCAAACTTTGTGGATAGAACAAAATGTGAATAAATTATTTACATACAAACTATATTCTTTTTTTTCCAAAAGTAGGTCATGGGGGAATAACAGTTACAGGTGAAATTGAAAGCAAATGAATATATAGTTGCAAAAGAAAAATAAAACAAAAATTGGTTTTACAAGTATTGGATACCACTAGCAAATATGGGGTATCATCAATATAGACCCAGTTTTTAATGCAAATTTTTGTGGATATTTAAATAAATTGTGAATAGTAAAATATAACAGCCGAATGTCAGTTATATCCTGCTCTTCTCTAGGCAGTAAATGTTTAGTGAGTGCCTACTATGTGCCAGGCACCATGCAAAGTGCCGTGATCCAAAGAAGTGTCAGAATGAGCTTCTGGCTTCATGAGGAGTTCAAGAGTAAGCTTCTACTACTAACATTTACATACATATTATTTTAGTAAACTTGATTTACAAAGCTGAATGTGGAAAAAAATCAAATTATTTGATTGATATACTTGTAAAGATGGGCAGAAAATATTATAAATAATTTTAGGGGAAAAGGGAAGTATCTGGATCGATTGTTTAGTGATTCTGAAATCTTAGTGGCCAGAGTACCACCTATACAATAGAATTTCTTTGATTTTATTTTATTTTTTTAGACAGATTCTCAGTTTTTCACCCCTTGGTAGGTGCGATGTTATCACAGCTCACAGCAAGCTCAAATGCCTGGGCTCAAACAATCCTGTTGACTCAGCTCCCCTGGTAGCTAGGACTACAGTTACCTGCCACAACGTCCAGCTATTTTTTTAGAGACTGGGTCTTGCTATTTTGCTCAAGCTGGTCTCCAACTCTTGAGATCAAGTGATCACCTGCCTCAGCCTCATATTTTTACAGAATCAGGAAACCAAATGAAAATGATGTTAAATATTTATTTTCTAGAATTTTCATTTCAGAGCAAAATATCTCTTATGACTAAACTGAGTAAAAATTTCCAAGAATAAAATCTGACTTCTAAAAATCCTGTGTCGACAGAATGAATAGTCTGACAGAATCACATCAACATAATTTTTGAAATATCATATCTAAATTATATTCTTCCTGCAAATAAAGGGAGAAATAATAACTGAGTCCTTTCTGTAGAGGCAAACTATAAAAATTAGAACTAATTTGTAAATGAAGTACTCTTACTAGCCTTTCCCCAAGTACTCACAGCTTTGTGAAAAGAAGTTAAATAACACACACACACACCCAGAATGTACATAAAGAAAGATTATTGATACTTTAGCCTATGCTTACCTCTCTGACCAGTGTTGAATCATGATATCATTTATTCAGGGGAGTTATATACTGTGACTCTTTAGCACACTTCTAGGAACTCACCTTTCACCACAAATTCTTTTTATTTTAACTTGGAACATCACTCCATAAGGCCACATTTCATTTTGTATTAAGGTGTAGCTTAGTTGCAGGTGGATGAATCCAGTTTCCAACCCTTGGTCACTGCTCAATAGGACAGTGTCACTTCCTCATTTAAAACACTCCGAGAGCTCTTCTTTCCCTTATGGTAATGCCCATACTCTTAAAAAGAGTTATAAACACGGCACTAGATCATCTAGGGTTTTTTACCTCCAGCCTTGACTTTGGCCTGTCACACTACTCTGGGATTTGGTGTTTCCATGTCTATCTTCATGGAAAACTTTTTTCCATGCTGTTTGTTTTTTTTTTTTTTTGAGACAGAGTATCACTCTGTAATCTTGGGTAGAGTCCACGGCATCATTGCTTGCAGCAACCTCAAACTCTTGGGCTCATGCAATCTTCTTGCCTCAACCTCTTGAGTAGCTTGGACTATAGGCGTGCACAACCACTCCCAGCTATTTTTCTATTTTTAGTAGAAACAGGGTCTTGCTCTTGGTAAGGCTTGTCTTGAACTCCTGAGATCAAGCAGTCCACCTGCCTTGGCCTCACAAAGTGCTAGGCTTACAGATGTGAGCCACTATGCCCAGCCCTTCTCCCCACTGTTTAGTGGCTGACTCCTTCCTGTTCTTCATGATCCTGTGTATACTCTATTTCCTTGGGAGGAAAATGAGCACATCCTGAGAGTTGAGGGTAGGCACTGTGTCTTTCTTATTTACTTCTGACTGTCTCATATATCACTAGCCTGAATTATTCATCTATTCACTCGTGAAAGTCAGGAATTGCTCTAGCCGTGGGAGATAAGAGTGGAATATTGGATAAAGTCCTTTTCTCATGGATCTGGTAAGGAAGATAGACAGAGCATGAGATAATTTCAGTAAGTGGTAAATGCTGTGAAGAAAATAAGTTAGGGAGAAGGTAAGATACAGGGTATAATTTGGGCTGAGCCCCCACCATGTAAAGGAGATAGCTGTGTGTTGCTCTGGAGATAGAGCACTGCAGAAAGAGGTTCTGGCACAGAGAAAGGCTCTGACAGCACATGAGCGTAGTCAAAGACAACAGCAAGGCCACTGTGGCTGGAGCACAGTGACCAAAGTGTGAAGTGACTGGTGACATCAACTGAGAAGGGGCAGGAGACAGTTCAGGTGGGAAGTTGAGGCCATGGGGCAGTTTTTCAATTTCGCCTGAATTGCTTTCAGAAGCCCTTGGAGAATTTGGAGCATGATCTGATTTACTTAAGAACAGGAAAACTAGGAAGGCAAAGTGAAAGTAGAGGATCCAGAGAGAAGGATATTACAGCAGTTCTGGCAGGAGATGGTGAGGCTCAGACTAGCAGCTACCAGTGAGAGACAACTGGATGCAGGAGCTCTTTGAGGAGATAGCACTGACAAGGACGCATGAAGAGACTGACAGTGATGTGTGACCAAAAAGGGGTAGAACTCTACTAATATTGATTAATTGAATTTTTTGTTGAAATCAAAAAAGTCCTGCGAAAGCAAATGCTTTGGTGTTAGAACTTACAAAGCTGTTTAATTCGTTATAATTATGTTTGCCACAATTAGAAGGGAAATGCTAATACAGTATTTGAAAGTTCTGAAGACATATCACGTGTAAGTTTCTCCTAAACTTACTAGTGTGCAGCTCTGTCTCTGGGAGTGCCTCCAAACTCTTCATCAGCCAATCACTATTTATTACCGTCTATTAAGAACAAAGACTCTGAAATTAAACTGCCCAGGTGTGTAACCTGACTCTTCCCCTTAAGTAACTTTATAAACCTTCACACGTTACTTAAAGTCTCTTTGTCTCCTTCTTTGTCTATAAAATGGAGATAATAGGACTTATTTTCATAAATTGTTGTGGGATTCAAATGAGTTAATATGTGTATATAGATATATAGCACTTAGAAAATTAGCATATAATAGCACCCCCAAATATTCATTATTTTATTTTAGGTAAAATTTTGTGATAAGCCCGTGAAAAAATATGTTTTCTTATGGCATGCTGCATGCTAAAAGCTAATTGCCTTTACTTAATTTACATTAAGGTCTCAGACGGGTTTATATGAGTCACAGGTAAGAGGCCTTTCCCAGAGGCTGTGCTAGTTCTGTTCCTTAATTCATCAAGGTTTTTCCTGCTCATGCTGGAGACGTGCCTAAAATGGAGTGGATTGGAAAGCAAAATTTTAGTACCTGGTACATGTCTTTGGGAACTTGGAAGCTCTGTGAAACTCTTCAAAGATTGGAGTTATTGAGAAGCCAATTGTTGACATTCCTTAGGCTTAACCTTGCCTGCAGCTAATACCAAGAAAAGTAGATGGTGTTCTTTTGCTCTGCTGATACGATGAGCCATGTGTCCAGTGTCAGAGATATGTCCATGGCAAAAGTTACACAGGCCAATCACCAAAAGTGAATGAAAATTAGCTCAAGTGTTTTTACATTTTTCATTCCCTTTCTCATCTTATCCCTCTCCTTTCACCCTTTATGTCTCTCCTCAAGTCTCCTCCCCAGTCTGGTTTTGTATTTCTTGCTCTTTATCCCTTCATTCTCTTTTCTCAATTCTGAACACAAACATCAAAAAGAATAATTTCAACAGTGGATGAACTTTTCATCAGGGAAAAGTTGAGGAAAGAAAAGAAATTTAAGTCATGCTTCTCCATAATGGTCAAGAAGAGAGAGAGGCAAAGACAAAAAAAAAAAAAAAGAGAAAAATTATTAGTTATCTACCAATATCATAACATATATTAATTACCCCATACTTACTAGATTAAAACAATAAATATTCTTTTAATCTCAGCGTTTAGGTCAGGACTCTGTTTAATTGTTTTGTACAAGACTGTAATCAAGATGTCACCCCAGGGCAGAGATCTCATCTGAAAGCTTGACAAGGGAAGGATCCCCTTCAAACCTCATATAGCATTGGCAACTTTCAGTTTGTCAACATCTGTGGGACTGATGGGCTCACTTCCTTTCAGACTGTTGGCTGTAGGCTGCACTTGGGCCTTCCTAAAGAGGCAACTTGCTTCATCAAAGCTAACAAGGGAGAGAGTCTACTAACCAGACAGATGTCATAATCTTATGTATTATATCATTTTGCCATGTTTTATTGATTAGAAGCAACTCCTGGCCAGGAGGAGGGGATCACACAAAGTTATAAATGCCATGAGGCAAGGACTGTTGGAGGTTATCTTAAAATCTGTCAGAATTCACATTTTTGTTTGGTTACAGGACAGCAATAAGAATTTTCTGCCTCCCCCCCTTTTTTTCCCTAAAACTACTCTTTTTCTTTTTAGAGACAGAGTCTCACTTTATTGCCCTCGGTAGAGTGACAGCTCACAGCAACCTCCAGCTCTTGGGCTTAGTAAATTCTCTTGCCTCAGCCTCCCGAGTTCCTGAGACTACAGGTGCCTGCCACAAAGCCTGGCTGGTTTTTTGTTGTTGTTGCAGTTTGGCTGGGACTGGGTTTGAACCCACCACCCTCAGTATATGTGGCCGGCATCCTACTCACTGAGCCACAGGCGCCACCTCTAAAGCTACTCTTAAACTTTATATTTGGCTTTCTTTCTTTTCTTTTTCTATTTTTCTTTTTTGCATATATATGGTATATTTGTTTGCTGTGACCCTAGTTCAGCAGTTCTCAAACTGTGGGTCATGACCCCTTTTTAACAATGAAAATACATTGCCACATTAGGAAGGCTGAGAACCGCTGCCCTAGTTATTTTTCTAAGTCAAGTTTCATTTCATTTCTCTGGCCAGATTATCTACTGATTTTTCCAGCCATGTATTAGCACTTAGCTAGTGCTTCTAGGCCAAATTTCCACGTTCCCCAAAGACTGTAAACAACAACGTAGATCAAATTGCTTATGTAGATTTTGATAAAACAAGCTAATAAGATAATGTATTTGACTCATTACAGTAAGCTCTTCCTTCTACCTTTCTAAATATGAAGCATCTGACTTCTTTGCCTTCCACATATCCTGGGCACTGCCATTGTCTATGCCGTTTCTCTCACACTTCACTCTAGCTGTGACCTCCACCTTCTCTTTTTTCTTGCTCTTGCCCTGTTTTATGTCTATGTTCAAGTGTTCTTGATGTGCCTTTCTCCCTTTATGAGCTCTCCTGTTTCTCCTTTCTCTTAACTAACAAACTGTTAATAATTTACACAATACAAGTTATCACTTGGCTGCAAATTATTTTGAACCAGTATTCAATGCTTTGAAATTTATGGGTCTCCTTTCTCCAGTAAGACTGTAGGTTCATTGATCAATATGGCTCACTACAGTTAAACCAAGAATAATTCATCTTGGTCACTGTGGTGTTTAATGAAGTATTGTTACAAAGTCTTTCTTAGGGAAGTCATTTCTCCTACTCAGTTTTTATCCTGGATGACTAACACTTGGCTGAGGATATACAAGGTATTCAGTAAATAAATATTTGTTGATTGGATAGGTATTTATTGGATTAAATGTTAAATATTTAAATCATGTCTATAATTTCATTGCATCCACTTCCAACATCTTGAAATAGAGCAGGCTGTAACTCACTAGGATTTGTGTCTGTTCTAATAGGTTAACTAGTTATGTAAGGACTTAAGAAGAGAGAACTTACATGAATTTAAGAAATACATAAACTTTATAAGATGCCCAAGATTTGTTTTCCAAACATAATAAAATAAAATAAATGTTTTAATATATAACTCTAAGGTTTTCTTTCCCATAAAAGAAAATTAGTTACTCTTATTTTAAAATAATATAAATTTATATTCTGAAGCTGTTGTTCACAGCTTTCTGTGCTGTGAAATTTGCTCTAACGTTGGCCCTGGGAAAGACCTTTCATTATAACGTTAAAATATTATGCTATAAATTATCATATTTACATACATGAAGATATCATTTATATCATTTTCACCATTTTTATTTAGATCTAAAAAATATTTTTAATGAATTTATACAGCTTTAGATAAAGATCTTTAAGCACAATAAATACTTAAGAAATTTTTTCCTTCTATTAGATATTCTTGTCTCTAATTCCACATATGAAAAGAATTGTATTTTTCTTAAATTTGTATGTGATCATGGCAAATAAATTAAAATAGACAACATGACTGTTCCATGTAATTTCTGGGTAAAGTTTAATGAACAATGTTCATTTAGAATAAGTTTTGAACGATGTTTCAATTTATTTTAATTATGAATAATACGTATTTTACTTTATTATGGTCTAGTTTGGTCATTGCTGATACCAGAATCATTGAAAAAAATAGGATTTTTATGATTCCTAGAAATATGAAGATGAAAAATTTTTTTAAATTCCCTACTCAGGATTAAACTGGACTTTTAAGTCTTTAACTGATTTTCAAACTAGTACATGCTTATTGTAGAAAAAGGAAATAATATGAAGCATTAACAGAGAAGAAATAAAAAAGTAATAGATCCCTCAGTAATAAATATACTAATATTTTTATAAGCCATCCAGTCTTTTGATATGTGCATATTCTTGCATGCTTTCTTCCATCTTAAAACTTCTTGGGATTGGGGCACATGTAGAGTATTAAAAAATTAATTTAATATTGCATTAAATTTATTTTTTGACAACACTTGATAGTTCTCAAAAATATAATACTTAGTGTCTAGATTATATCTATTATATGTATGGACTATATACATTTTATCATCTATTCTAGATATTATGATTTCCTATTTTTCTTTTATATAATGAAACTTTGAACACAAGATTTTGAATATGGCTCTACTAATTCAGCATATTACTCATCACAGTGGATTTCTAAGGGACTCATAATTCTCTAAAACTCTCTTGATCAATACCTTCAAAGTATATTTTTAAATACAAATTTACACACTCATATGTGTGTTTGTAGGTATATGTGAATAGCAGTCTCTGGAGTTGTTCAGTGTTCAACCAACACAACTGCACTGGTGACTCCACTCTCTTTTATAGAGTATAAGTGTACCCATCTTACTGTCACTAAATATAATCTTTTTAAAAAGTCACTAATATTATTTTTACAAGAAGATATTTCTCATTGATCATTAGTTAATGTTCAATTGCCTTTAACAGAAACATGTGGGTGTTCTAAAACCTGTGATGTAAACAAGATAGGAGTTTATTTTTCTTTCATTTAGTGATATAGGGTAAGCAAAGGTGATTTTCTTTCTTTTTTTTTTTTTTATTAAATCATAGCTGTGAACATTAATGTGATCAGTGGCACCAAACACTGGTTTTATAGACCATTTGACACATTTTCATCAAAATGGTTAACATAGCCTTCCTGGCATTTTCTTAGTTATTGTGTTAAGACATTTACATTCTACATTTACTAAGTTTCACATATACCCTTGTAAGACGCACTGCAGGTGTAATCCCACCAATCACCCTCCCTCCGCCCCCCTCTCTTTCCCCCTTCCCCCTATTCTTGGGTTATAACTGGGTTATAGCTTTCATATGAAAGCCATAAATTAGTTTCATAGTAGGGCTGAGTACATTGGGTACTTTTTCTTCCATTCTTGAGATACTTTACTAAGGAGAATATGTTCCAGCTCCATCCTTGTAAACATGAAAGAGGTAAAGTCTCCATCTTTCTTTAAGGCTGCATAGTATTCCCTGGTGTAGATATACCACAGTGATTTTCCATGAGAGCATTATTCTCTCATTTACTCTAGCTCTCATGACTAAGATAGTATATCACTAACAATACCATGTTCCAAACAGTACCAAGAAGGAAATAAAAAAGGGAAGGGAAGATGAAGTTTGCCTTCTCTTTAAGAGAGCAATACAGACTTTTTCTTATAAAACTTTATAAATTTGCTTATATAACTTCTGTTTGTATCTCACTAGTCAGAATTTAGTCATCTGGCCAAACCTGATTGTTAGAGAAACTGGGAGTTGTGGTCTTTATTTTGAGCTTCTTTAAACCCAGCTCAAACCCAAGAACTAATTATTGAGGGAAAATAGAAAATGATTTTTAAAGATTATTGCTTTGTGCTGCTATGCCATTCGGAGAATCTTGTATTTGGAATGCATTGATTATGGTGAGGTTGACATTTTTCCTACATTTATATAAATCTGTTTTATAAATTTCACATTAATGTCCTATGCCATTTTTTCACTGGAACAAATTTTTTTTTTACAAACGCTTTAAGGTGATGGCTACATTAACTATTATCCATTATATTCATTTCAAGTATTTTGTTTATATTTTTTTACAGGTCTGAATAACATTTTTATTGCTTATTTTAAAACTTAGAAGGTTTTCCATTTCCCCAAATCAGTTAATATTCGTCAATATTTCATTGTAGAATTTCTGTTTAAATTTTAGCTTTTGAATTCTTAACTAAAAATTTTATTTTAAGTTTAGGGCTTTTTGTTTGTTTCTGTTGCTTGCTAGGCTAAAAAGAAAAAAATACCCATCTTTAGATTTGTTTTTCTTTTAAATAGTTTCCTTGCTTTACTAATTTGTTGAACAATTTAGAAACTTGGAGAATTTTAGATTGTGTTCTTATACATTCTAGCATCTCTGTAGGGATTAATGGTTCTATTTTGTTGCCTATCTAGAGCTGGTATTCTATAAGAATGCAGGGATGTCTTATAGAGCATTCCACCAGAACATATTCTGAATGTTTGGAGCAACTGCCAGACCACTTGCTAAGTATTTTCACTGTTACTCTTGGGTCTGTTCATTGGTTTTTGCCTAAGCCTTACACCGTGTAGTTTTTTTACTGCATTAGTAATTATTGAACAAATAAGTGGTTTTCACATGTAGAGAGTGTTCACAGATCAATAAATTCGAAGGCATCATTTATAATTTTGTTTCCTAGTTGCATTTTACTAAAGAGCTAAATAAATTGAGGCTAATGTCAAAATGTGATCATTGGAACCCTAAGTATATTGAAAGAAACAAACTAAAGTATAAAGTTTAAATCCAGAAGTTTTGACTAAGCTTATTTACTTAGTAAAATAAATTATGCAGTTGTATCGGAATAAGTGTACATTTTAATAAATGAAAATATGGCATACTATGGGTATGTCTTCCTGTTTAGAAAATTTACTTGAAACATAAAAATAGGAAATGATAGACTACATATGAATCATTAGTGAATTATACCTTCTTATTCTAATACACTTTAAATCATTGGTTTTATTGCCATAAGTTTATATAGAAAGCATTATGCGATTTTCTTCTTTGCTATTCTTTTTCTGATTAATATTAGCCATATAGGAACTTATTTATGTCTTCTAATATAGACAATAAAGCATTGAATAGTCAGTGAACAAATAAACAATGACCAAAATCTGAAATAAATATTGATAAAGTTTTGGAATATCTGTTTATACTTGTATTGTCATGTATACACATACATATATATCTGATTTGAGGCTTTATATAAAATTAATCCACCTGAATACTATTCAGGATGAATAAATATACTCTGTTTTTCTTCCCATTCCCCAATTTTCAAGTTCATTATAGACTGTATTTAGAATAGATTGCTTTGTTTTAAACTATATAACAAGATCTTCTTTTTAATATATCTGCTTCAATGGGATTTTCTGTATACTGTGTAAATAGAAGCAATTGCATTATCAATGAAACAAATATTGTATGTGATTATCAAAACACCTGAAGATTTGATTTAGTTTTCAAATAATTTGCCACTTAAATTGAGGAATAGGGAGGGTGGAAAATTATTCGGTGAAATTGTTAGTATGATGCTTTGTTTGAGGGTATTATCACTACTTAACACAATGTGGGGTATGACTATTAGCAACAATTCTGTTGCTCCTGGCAGGAATGCTGAAGATTTGATAAGAACAGCTGAAGGAAGGTGAACAATGATTCAACTCTTCTAGTTATTTTCAGCAAACTGGATTTAATTAAACACAATAAATACTTCTTCAACTGGTCTTATAAAGCCTTCTCAGGATCTAGACATGGATAAAAAGAGCTGTATTTCATGAACTCTCTGATTGTTCCTTTTGGCTGGGGGCCTGAGTCAGCAGCCAGTATTTAACAGTGCTCTATAAAATGTTACTGGCTTTTACTCAGAGGTTATATGAACAATCAGGAAATGCTGGAAAATGTTACAGGCAAGTAGTATTTATCAATCATTTGTAAATATTGTTAGAGTTGAAATTTGGAGACTGACAAGAGTATTTACCTAGAACACTTCTCTCTCTCTCTTTTTTTTTTTTTTACCTTTCAAAATTATATTTATTATTCTTTTTCCTTTATCTTTTTAAAAATTTCATATTAATATGAGGATACAAACATTTAGGTTACATTGTTTTTAATTCTAAGGTAAGGTTCAAGTTACAGTTGAGCCCTTCACCCAGGAGCGTGCTGAACACCCTCACATTCTGCACATTAGGTGAGATCCCCCCAAGTTCCCTTCTTGCTCTCCTCTCCCATTTTTTCCCCTCCCCTCCCCCTCCTTAGCCTACACTTGTGTTTTTTTCTTTCATGTACAACGTTTTTCAAGTCAACCATTCAGTGTGCAGTGTTTATATGTATTGAAGTTGGCAGCACCATGTGTTTTGATTCTTACAGATTCTGGCTTGAATTTCAGGCAACTATCTGGCCCCCTAGATCCCATCTTATCCGTTTATTAGAAATTAATGAGAAATACTATGTGTTATATATCTCGCAGATAAATAGATAATCATAAAAACCTATATAAATAATAAGTGTTAATAAATAATAGTTCTTAATCATTGTCAACATCATCATCACAACCATCTGCAGAGTCACCAAGGAGATGAACATTTTGGCTTGCATGCTTTTAATTTGTAAAATGATAAAGTTATTAATGATTCATAAGAGACTAATACAATATTTTAAAATTAATGCATATAGGGTCCAGTTTTGCAAAACCTTTCATTTTTTTATTATAGGTTATATATTACAGATGATTCAAGTTTCAGTTTTACAGTAAGGCATTCATTAATGTTTATGCATATTCTACAGGGCCACTTTGATTATAATCTATATTATTAAGGTACAGAAATTCTCTTCTACCTTTTGTGTGTACAGATGGCTCATTATGATAATTTTATTAAGAATTGTTCTTTTTCACACTTCTGTGGAGATGAATCCCCTTTTCTCTGTCCCCTTGCTGTCACAATCTCAGGCCTTGTTTCAGGATGTATCTTTACCTTCTCTGGGAGAATTTTGGTGCTCAGGAAGATATGTGCTCCAGTCTTTACCTTCCACTAGTCACAATTTATGCCTACCAAAGATTCAGTAGCTTTGTTTATCTGATGTCTCCTTTCTTCTTACACACACACACACACACACACACACACACATCACATTTTAATTCCCTCTAGTTTTGTGAGAGTGAAGGGTAGATGGCCTTTGTAGATGGTCTTCAAGTGTGTCTTCCTTCAGACAGGTCTCATTTGTTAGCATTTTCTTAGCCTTTTCTTTCCAGAAAGCGGAGCTTGACAAAGGAGGCTGGTGGCTGGTATTTTCTTAAGGAATCCAGTTAAGAAAGAAAGGATGAAGAACGGCAGAATGCAGGAGCACAGAGGGAGAGCCAACAAGAGATTTCATCCTTTACATAAAAGTCTTACATTTTTTCATCATGGATTTTTAAATTAATTTTTATTTCTTAAAAAAATTGTTATGTTACCCGGGCATGATAACACATGCCTATGACTACCAGCTACTGAGGAGGGTGAGGCTGTCAGATTTCCTGAGGTTAGGAGTTTGAGACCAGCCTGTGCAACACAGCAAGAATTTGTATGTCTATATATATATAAATACATAAAAATGTATATACATATAGGAAAATATATATACCTTTATATAGTAATCTTTAAGTACTGAGATTTTGATGTACTCTTAAAGTTTCATCCAGAGCAGTGCTTCATTCTTACCCTAGTTATAGATGAATTATCAATTCACCTCTTACCCTAGTTATAGATGAATTATCAATTCACCTGCCAACGGAGTGTAGCTGTGATCCCCATGATGGAAAGACTGAGTCTGGGCTCCATCATCAGTGGGGAATGAGGGAGGGGCAGCACTGAGTTGTGCCTGTGTGAAGATGGCCAGAGGCCATGTAAGTTAGGCTTAGTGACAAGTGAGTCAAGAAGACCTGCAGTGATGGCTGAGGGGGACGCAGTGTCCCACTGCACTATTCAGCTACTGGGATAGCTCCACCATCATGTCTGGCTCTCACAATAAATGGGAAAAATAAATTTTTCTCACTTCTTCTCTGAGAGAAACAGAATAAATCAATCACGTCAGCAAAATTCCTTGAGGGTAAGTAGGCACCGCACCCTTTGAAAGGCTTAATGATTGCGTTTGTGCAATCATCTGCAGCCGCGATTGCTGCAGTGGGTCCTGGGCGGCTGTGGTTGGTGTTTATCATCTCTCTCCGCTCCTCCAGCACTCATCTAGATTTCCCTCACTTAGTCAACAGTTGGTCTAGCCTGGGTTATTTGTTTAGTGGAGTGATCCAAATTGTCATTTCAGAGTTATCTAAATCCCTAGTTTCCTTGGTGTTTAGGGGTCAGGATTACTGAATTCTGTAATTTACTCTCATAGCTGGACATGGAAGCACCAAGCATTCCCTATCAAATCCCTTGGCTGTTATCCCTTTTCTTTGTTTAGCAACAACCCCACTCCTGGTAATCATGGATGTCGTTCACCTCCATGTCCCACAACTGCCTTACTTACATGTAGATCCGCTGGCATGAGATGCACTGTGGGAACCAGACGGGGTTGCAGCTGAAAGTTGGTATCCTTAATATGCTCCCTAGTAGCAGAAGCATCTCAGGAGGCCATACCTGTGCCCCCACATAGCCTAAAGTTGCAGGGATGGGCAGCATGACCTCTGTAGATGGGTCACTGGGAGAGACGGTGAAAGGGGCCAATCTCCAATCTTTTCATTTCAAGGCCCAGGTAGTCTAGCCAAGGGGGATGTAGGATTCTATGCTGGCCATTGATTCGGTGCATGTCCTGCATCCTGGAGGTCAGTGCCTTTACCCCACAAAGTATTGGTTTTAAGCTTTAAACTGTAAGTGAGACGATAGCAGGCCATTTTATCAATCTTAAGCTGACTGCTTCTGGGTGACTGGTACCTGGATTCCATGTGCAGGCCATAACTGGCACACTTCTTTTGTCTTTTCAAGTGAGGCAATGCTATCAGTACTGTATTGATCATTCAGATACACTTTGGGGAAGTCATGTTGCCTGCCCTCTCCAGCCCAGGAAAGAAATCTGGAAGAAGTATTCCTTTTGGTAAGGACAAATCACCATTCTGCAGGTTCTGATGTAACTTACCTCTCAGTAAGTGGCTAGATGCTATTTTCAAGTAATAGCGTCATAGAGATGGCTCAGTGTAAGTTTTTGCTGCTAGCGGGTTGGATATTTAGCAGTGACAAAATAGACAAAACTTGTCGAGAGGGAGCCTGTGCTATTAAGTGCATTTATGAGCTCTACATACATTACCACAGCTAGTCTGTTCATGGTGTCCTTATAGCAGCCCTGCACACGGGCAGTCAGAGGCTGAGCCTTCCTCTCACTGGTTGTTTAGAGCTCCCACTTTGACAAACATTCTCCAATTAATACGTGACACACTTTTTTGACACACTTTGACAAACATTCTCACGCATTAATACGTGACACAAAGACTGAAATACTTTATATTCATTCCTGCAGATCTAGCCACAGAGCGCTTACTCATATCTCTATTCCTGATTTTCTAATCTTGTTTCTTTGAGGCAACACGTTCAACCAGCCAAGCCACTCATCTCCACCCAGAAGCACAGGCATGTCTACAATACAGGACACTTCAGGTTACTTATGGAGTAGCGGACCAAGTTCACAAGCTACAACCACATCACCTGAGAGCATTCTCTTTCCTGTTATATTTTAGGGCAACACCTTCATGGAGCTTTCACCTTTAACTTTTAGCTAGCACTGACACATCATCAA
Organism: Nycticebus coucang; assembly: GCF_027406575.1. Taxonomy (NCBI): domain Eukaryota; kingdom Metazoa; phylum Chordata; class Mammalia; order Primates; family Lorisidae; genus Nycticebus; species Nycticebus coucang. Next base: position 13,145,632 of record NC_069792.1, read on the forward strand.
TTAGCTAGGCCCGAGTTCTTTCTTCTTCATCATCTGGTTATAGAAAATCTCTTAGGAGTCATAGATGTGAGGAAAGGGAGAGGCCTGGATAAATGAAGTAGGTATCACAGAATTTGTCTTACCTGTTCAAGGAATTTACTCATGCTTTCTGCACCTGCTTAGGCCCAGTCCCAGATTTGCGATTCCAGAGAGCAATGTGCTATATATAGCCCTGCCCACTTAAAATCATGTCTCAGCAGATCTGATCATATCCGACTTAACAAGATAGTTCTGACTACACAGTCAATTCATAGTCCACAGCCAAGCACTCATTCTAGAAATGAAGTTGGTATTTCCACAGTACACATTTTAATGTTTAAGTATCAGAGTAATGAGGCCTAGGCTTCACCAAAATTATTTTTGGCTATAATTTTGAATTTCCTTCTGAAGCCACTGGCCGTAAGCATCTCAGTAATACAGAAGATGCAGAAGCCACATACAATATGCAGCTTTGTAGGCTCTTTAAAATAAGCGTGTCAAGTTTCACAAGTTTAAACTTTAAGAAACTACCCAAATAGCCATCCTAAGGGTTATCTTTTGGAGTAAGTTTAAAGATTTGCATTAATGAAAATTAACCAAATGTTTAGATAAGCAATAAACAAAATTTCAAGGAGGAAATAAATGATCTGTATATTATAAAAATAGGATGAAAATAGAAATTAGATTATTTTTCAGATAAATTTAAATAAATAAACAAATGAATTTCATTATCATATATCCTTAACAAAATTTTGCTGGTATGTATTTTTGTTTAATCACTAATTTTTATTCAGATAGTAAACAGCTGTATCACACAAAAATAGCATTAAGGCCAAATTTTTCTTTTCTATTCATCAGATGACTGTACTAGGTCTTAAACATGGTAAATGATCCACTGACTATGTTTAAGCATGGAAACCAGCACACAGTGCTGGCTAAGAAACACACCACGCTAGGTTGTGAGTCATAAAACAGAGCATCCAGGTGCTCAGAAGATCATTCTGTACCATGTGTTGGATTATGCTGTGTCCTCAGTTCTGGTCCCCCAGCTATCAAGCCCTGAGCAGAGCATCAACCCTCCTGTGTCTGTTGATGCTAGCCTCTGCTTCAGCTCAGCCAGCTGGGAATGCAGGTAGGAGAATGGTGCTCTACTGAGGGCTCAGCTCCCCAGAATGCTTGTTTCCCATTTGTTGGGTAGTTAGTGACCAAGATGTCTTCCAGGAACTTGGCATCAACTTTTACCCCCATCTGCAGTTCTAGACAATACCTGTTTCCCCGAATACTCCGTGACGTGGTGTTCCTTAACACCAAGCTAAACATGTCTGCGCTCTGGCAGTGCAGGAGGAGAATCTGATCCCCACATGGGGCTTTGCTCTTTGAGGAAGTAGCCTGTTTTGGCAACACCACACACAATCAGCCTGACAGGGAGCTGATCTTTCTTTATCAACTGAAAAGACTGTGAGAGGATCTGGCTGCCACTGGGAGTCAGTCTCTCTCTCTCTCTCTCTCTCTCTCTCTCTCTCTCTCTCTCTCTCTCTCTCTCTCTCTCTCGTCTCCATGTGCCTGTGGCTGCCCATCTACTCTCCTCAGGAAACTGGGCTGTAGCTCTTCACTATTTAAAAAGGAATGTGTATTAAATGCTTCTAGTACACTTCATATTTATACCACATAATCCTTAGAACCCCCATGATCTGGCTTCTGTTGTTCCTTTTTTATCTATTGGGGAAAAGTGAGACACAGGTTAATTAAATAACTGCAGCTGTGGAGTCATATAGACAGTATGAGAGGGGCTGGGGTTCAGCCTCTAGCGCTCTGACTCCCCACCACTACCAAGCCGCACAGAGAAGGGCCGTGGTGCACAGGAACGTGCTTCCTGTCTGTTCTTACAGCAAGGTTTTAGAGACCTTGCTATTTGGCTAGTCAACAATATGATAATCTTCTCATCTTAGTCTCACGAAGAAATCAGCAAGGAGAGAAAAATAAAGTATGTTAAGTTATTTGGGGGGGGAATAAAACATAATACAGCAATGCTATGTATTCTGTTTACCTTGAATATTGAATGAAATGCATTAAGTATGAAAAAAAGATTTTTAAAAATATCCTATTATGCTGTCTTTCCTAGAAAAACAATGTGGTTTGAATGAACAATATTTTAAGTAATTTTTAAGATTTTGGATCTTGTTGTACGGTAAAACACTATAACAAAATTGGAAGGGGAAATATATTTTGAACTCAAGGCCAGAGAAATGCAGCCTCCGGTAATTTTGAGAAGAGTTTAAAAATGAAATATCCGCTTTCTTGTTTTTATTGGCATGTGGGTGAAGTCCCATCTTTTCTAGTTGCTTTTGGGGACCTGGGTACCCTATTCTGGTGATCTAGAAAGGGACAAATGGCCGATACATAGCACATGTCCCATCACCCTGTCTTGCACCCATCTGAGCCATACTAATCAACGCTCTTTTCTATTGAAATTAGAAATTATTTCAGAAATTTTTCCAGATTATTCTGTTGGCAGCTTCTTTCAGTTGGCTGGAATTAGTCTAGGCATTTACACCTATTTCCCATCTCTCACTTAGACAATCTACTAAGTCTGTTATATCTACTACACGTTTATACAATGAAAAGGATGTATTTATTCCTTGCTCACTACTTTTTATATTCTGTGCTAAGCAATAGGACTAGAATAATTCAAATTTAAGACAGTTTTCTATCATAAGAAACAATTCCTCAATCTTGACGATCTCACCAAATAAGTTCGTCACTTGTGTCAAGCCCATTGCAGATACTCCCTGTGGGCAGCTCCAAAGAATGATACTAGAACTCTGGATCCTTCCAGTGGTAGCTCTACCATCGTCAAGGTTGCTGAGGAAGTATTAATATAGAGAATATTTAACCATATCAGCCTGGAAGTAACACAAGTCAATTTTATTAACATCGTTTAGCCAGAAAATATCCCATCACCACAACCAAATGCAGACTAGAAAACATAGTCACTGAGTGGAAAATCCCCTTCCTAAGTGCAACTGCGAAAGGAAAGTTAGCTTGAATGTTTTAGTGATCGGTTAGTCAACTCAGAGAAGTAGGCATGGTCCCCTCAGGTTCTTTATCTCCAGCCGTGTGTGTCCTTTAAAGAATCTGTGGTCATCTACATAATATAACTTTCCTATTTTATATATATATTACTTCTGCATATATTCATATTGTGCTCACTTTTTATCTTTCTCTACATAATAGACATATCTATGTGTCTATATATGTTTTCTCTACCATTGGTATTGTTATTCCTCATAGCTTGATTTTCATAGGGCTGTCTTAGGCTTCTTTATACTCTATTTTACTTAACCAGATCTGTCGAAAATAGAAATGAAAGTTAAAGGTTATTTTTAGCGGTATTTTTTGGTTAATTTTATTACTTCAAAATATTAAGGGGACACAAATGTTTTAGGTTACATGGATCATTTTCGTAATGGTTATAGGTGTTGTCATCACTCAAATACTGTGCATAGTGCCCATTAGGTTGGTTTATTACCCCTCCCTCCCTTTCAACCTGTAGTTGCTTTCCACCGAGTGTTACCTCCCTCTGTGCCCTGATGTGCCTATTGGTTAGTTCTACTTTAATAGGGAGTATATGTGGGGTTTGTTTTGCCATTCTTGTAATACTTTACTTAGGAGAATTGTCTCTAGCTCCATCCAGATTGTTGCAACAGATATTGATTCATTTTTTATGGCTCAGTAAAGTACTTCGTGGTGTGTCATATACCACATTTTATTAAGGAACTGAAAGGTGATTTTTTAAATGCCTTCTCCCACTTCCCCTGATTCTACTTCAATTTGAAATGATCATGGTTTCTTCTCTCAAGTGGTTGTCTTACTTTCATCCAATTCACATCTTTTTCACTAATGGCAAATCCTCATAGTCTTTCTAACATATTTTGTAATATCTTTTTCACATATTGACATCTTATCTAGTGAAGACATAGGCAGAAATGATGCAGTCCATTTAAAGATACCTAACTGAATATTGGTTTTGTGGGAGTATTTTTTTTAGCTGTTTGTGGTGTTCTTTTGCATGGAAACCTTACCCTTCACTTCCTACATGTGAATATTGAGGATTTCACCTAAAACTAAAATGTTTAATAAAAATCTTCCAGGATCTTCACAAATTTTGGTGGTAAAACTGGACATCCACCTGGAAAATACTGAAATTGGATTTGTCTTACACCATACACAAAAATCAACTCAAAAATGAGTTAAAGACTTAAATTTAAGACCTGAAACTATAAAACTATTAGAAGAAAAATGTAGGAGGTGAATTCCATGCCATTAGGCTGGGCAAAGATTTCTTGGATATGATGCTAAAATCACAGACAACATAAACAAAAATAGACAAATGGGACTACATCAAACAAAAAGGAAACAATTGCAGAATAAAAAGGCTTGCTACAGAATGAAGGAACATAGTCACAAACCATACATACATGAGTTAATGGCTAAAATATACAAAGAACTCACACAACTCAACAGAAGAAAAACAAATAATCCTGAAGATATTTGTACCAGAGTGTTTATTGCAGCCCAATTCATAATTGCTAAGTCATGGAAAAAGCCCAAGTGCCCATCGATCCACGAATGGATTAATAAATTGTGGTATATGTACACCATGGAATATTATGCAGCCTTAAAGAAAGATGGAGACTTTACCTCTTTCACGTTTACATGGATGGAGCTGGAACATATTCTTCTTAGTAAAGTATCTCAAGAATGGAAGAAAAAGTATCCAATGTACCCAGCCCTACTATGAAACTAATGTATGGCTTTCACATGAAAGCTATAACTCAGTGACAACCTAAGAATATGGGGAAAAGGGAGAGGGAGGCGAGGGAGGGGGGAGGATGGGCAGAGGGAGGGTGATTGGTGGGATTACACCTGTGGTGCATCTTACAAGGGTACATGTGAAACTTAGTAAATGTAGAATATAAATGTCTTAACACAATAACTAAGAAAATGCCAGGAAGGCTATGTTAACCAGTGTGATGAAAATATGCCAGTCAATAAAACCAGTGTATAGTGCCCCATGATCGCATTAATGTACACAGCTATGATTTAATAAAAAAAAAAAAGAAAAAAAAAAACAAATAATCCTGTTAAAATGTGGACAAAGGCTTTAAGTGGATAATTTTCCAAAGAGACTTACAAAAGGCTAGCAGGTGTGTGAAAAGATGCTCAGCGTCACTAGTCATTAGAGACGTGCAAAACCAAATGGGTGTAGTAGCGCAAGCCTGTAGTCCCAGCAAATCCAGAGATTGAGATAGGATGATTGCTGGAGCCCAAAAGTTTGAGGCCAACCTGGGCAATATAGCCAGACCCTGTCTCTAAAAACAGCAACAAAAACAATGGTATATTATTTCACACCTGTTAAGAAGGTTATTATTAAAAAAAAATACCAACAAGGATGATCTGAAATACTTGTATTTTATGAGAAAGTGAAATGATGCAGCCTCCATGTTAAACAGTACCATAGGTCTTCAAAAAACTTAAAATAGAAATGCTGTATGATCCAGCAATGGATATTTATTAATATCCAATATTTGGATATCTATTTCTTTATTAAAAGAATTGATATTGGTATCTCTAAGAAATTTTTGCACTTTTATGTTCATTGCTTTCACAATAGACAAGATGTGTAAATTATCTACATTTTCTTGGACAAATCAATAGATAAGGAAAATATATATATATACATGTGTATGTACATATATATATAATGAAATATTATTCAATCTTATAAAAGAAAAGAATCCTACCATGTCTGACAACATTGGATGAACCTTGAGGACTTTAGGGTAAGGGGAGTAATCTAGACACAGAAGAAGAAATAGGGCATGAGTCCACGTACATGAAATACCTAAAATAGTCCAACTCAAAAACAGAGTCGAAGAGCAGTAGCAGGGCATGAAGAGAGAGGAAAAGGGAAGTTAACTATTCAACAGTTAAAGTTTCAGTTTTATTCTGCTGAAGTCCTGGGGTAAGGGGGAAAAAGCAAGGACATAAGAACAAAAAAGGTTTCAGTTTTATAAGAATGATTAAGTGCTAGAGATCTATTGTACAACATTGTACCCATAGTTAACAATATGTATTGCACACTTAAAAACATGTCAGGTGGTTAACCTTGTAGTTAATACCTTGTGCTACATGCTTTTATCACAACTTAGACAGAAAGAAACCATTATGAGAAGGGAAGAATTATGCTGGCCCTGGGCTGTCTAACGTGAAAAATGTGGGCTGTAAGTATTAGATTAAACAAAATATATAATGAAAATTAATTTCATTTCTTCTTCTTTTTTTTTAACTTGAGTACTGTACACTTGGAATCCCATGGGAAATGGACGTTATATGTTGGACAACACTGGTGTAGAGGAGAGTATGAATGAAAACACTTTAATTTCGTGGACTTTGGGTTAAATATGGGCCACATTAAATTGTCTGCTGTTATTTGTTATTTGGTTTGAAGACACCTAAGTTGTGTTGTTATTCTTGATGCGTTGAACAGCAAAACCTGTAAATATGCAGTGTTGGTAATTTGGTTAGAAAAGTCATTTTTAAAGGAATGATAAATAAAGGCGCTGGGTGTCTTAGAACAAATGCTGGCTTTTTTCAAAATACAAGTCTTGGCATCCAGGGTAACTGTCTTGAATCCAAGTTCATTGAGCAGCTTGCTTTGCTGTACATTCTCTGCCTCAGTGTCCCATATCTGTCTTACCTGTTCTGTATTATCTGAAATCCTACTGTTACGCTCTCCAGAGACATAAATTTTAGACAGTCATATAATTTAATTTTATGAGGATATTTGTCAGATTAGAACATACATTTAACATTCTATCTACTTGAATGGATTTGATTGATGGATGGACTATATAGGTACTCAAAAGTCTTTCACAGTCTCAAATATTTATTTACAGTATCATGAGCAATCAAGTGCATCTTGGTGAGATTGGATATGTCAGGTCAATATCTAGACAAGTCTTTGGGGATCTAAAACAAAGTCTTGGCATTGACAAAGGATAATGATGAGAATAGGTGAATCCACCATTGTTGACACACAGTTACAGAATTACCCCAAGTTCCAATTTCATAAGGATGAAAGGAATACAGGGAAAATTTGATAATGGCTACATTTTCAGAAGTATTTTGTTTGCTTCCTAAAGTGATCCTTACTAGGGAAAGTACTCCTCTAATCATGGAGGTGGGGTGTAATTTTTCAAAGTGACTTATATTAGAATATGAGTCTACAGTAAGAGTGTGCATCATCAATGGTCAAACAACCTAACCTTAAACTAATGGGGTATTTATGAAGAATCAGTGGTGGCCGTAGCCATTTCCACAGTGATGGACACTCTAACACGATCCTTCGCAAATGGGAATATTCCTCTTTGAAAAGACACTTTTCGTGCCATGCAGTGCTTCTGACTAATGGTTTAATTTTGAATGACTTTGTGTGTGTTCAGTGCTTTCCCAAACTTGCTCCATTTCCCCCTTGATTCCTTGGGTGAGGTTATGTGGGGTACCTTTCATTAAAAGCTTCAGGAAGAAAGCCTGAAGTCAATATTTCATGAAGAACATTCCAGCGGAGCAATTCTAAGGAAGTTTCTGCTTTGCGTTTTCCTTATTTGCTTGCCAATTTGTTTGATGTTTTGTTTTAGTCTTTATTTTAGATTTATCCATCTTAAGATGTATGTCAGAAGGCACTGGCTGGCTGGCAAGAAGAAATTATATGCTGCCCACACCAGTGAGCCTGGCTACTATAGATAATATGGAAGCACAGGCGATCCCATCCTGGATCCTTGGAAAGCACCCATAGAACCTAGGACATCCTGTTCTGGGGACTTTCCTGTGAGGTGACAGCTGTAGAGTAGCACATTCAAGCTGGATGAGAGGTACGGGCACTGTGGCTGTTAACCAAGATTAAGATGGCCATGTGGCCCATTCCTCCATCCAGGGAAAGCTACAAAGATGAGCTTTTCATATTATCTGCAAAGGAGATTACTTTCATGTCAAAATTATTATTGTTGTTATTAATTTTATTCATTTATTTTTGGGAGACAGAGTCTCCCTTTGTTGCCCTTGGTAGAGTGCCATGGCATCATAACTCATAGTAACTTCAGACTCTTGGGCTCCAGTGATTCTCTTGCCCCAGCCTCCTGAGCTGGGACTACAGGCAACTGTCTAAAAGCCCTGCTATTTTTAGAGATGGGGTCTCACTCTTGCTCAGGCTGATCTCAAACTCTTCAGCTCAAGCAATCCACCTGCCTCAGCCTCCTAGAGTGCTGAGATTACAGGCATGAGCCACCAAACCTGGCTCATGTCAGATTTTTAATATATTAAATATAAGTTTAAATATTTCATACTTTTTTGGAAACTTGGTTTTTATTTTGGAACTGAAACAAAAGATCACAAGGTTCTCTAAAACTGGAATGCCTAAGACCTCTCCAGGTATAGGAGGTCCTGCTATTTACCGGTGGGAGAGTAACTGGGAGCCTCTGGGAGGCAAAAGCGCAGAGGGCTTGGATCTTAGCCCCAGTAGTCTCTGGCTATAGTGAAGCTTTTGTCATCTGTCAGCCTCAGTTTCCTCATCTGAAGTTTAGGTAATTGTCCTTCCAAAAACTTTCTAAAGAAGAATCGAGGTAGTATGTGTCAAGTTACTGAAAATCACTAGGTACAAAGTAGCTATTGCTAATAGCCTAATTAATAACAGAGATGATTTATTAATAAACTGTTTACTCCCAGTGCCTTCCTCTGCATGTAGAGCTACCCACATCATATATTCTGTGTCATTTTGAGTAAAAGCCCATTCTTTATGTTTTGTAGGTTATTTTTGCTTATTTTTTAATTTTTATGGATTCATAATAGTTGTACATATTTATAGGTACTTGTGATTTTTTTTTCATGTGATATTTTGATACAAGCATACCATGTGCAATGTTCAAATCTGCGTAATCATGAGACGCATCACCTCAAACATTTGTCATTTCTTTTAGTTGGAAACATTGCAAATCTTCTATATGTACAAATTATTGTTAACTATTGTCACCCTATTGTGTTACTGAACACTGGATTTCATTCATTCTATCTCACTGCATTTTTACATCCATTAACCATCCCCTCTCACTCCCCACCTCATTGCCTTCCCATCTGCTGGTAACTTCCATATTTGCTGCCTTCATGAGATAATTTATTTTTTTAGCTTCCATATATGGGTAAGAACATGCAATGTTTAATCTTTCTGTCCCCAGCTTATTTCCTTGACTATAATGTCCTCCAGCTTCATTCATGTTGCTGCAAATGACAGAATTCTTTTTGTGGCTGAATACTATTCCAGTTTGCATATACACCACATTTACTTTATCTGTTCCTCTGCTGATGGGCATTTAGATTGATTCCATGTTCGGCTGTTGTAAATAATGCTGCGATAAGCACAGAGGATGCACAGCTCTCTAATATGTCAATTTTCTTTCCTTTGGATATACACATACATCCAGCAGTGGGATTACTGGATCACAGAGTAGTTCAATTTTCAGTTTTTGAAGAACCACCATACCATTTTCTGTAGTGGCTGTATTAATTTACATTCCCATTAACAATGGAAAAGCATTCCACTTTCTCTGCATCTTCCCCAACATTGGTTATTTTGGGTGTTGTTTTTTTTTTTTAATCATATCCATTTTAACTGGGGTGAGATGATATCTCATCATGGTTTTGATTTTCATTTGCTTGACGATGTGCATGCTGAGCATTTTTTCGTATACCTCTGGGCCATTTGTACACCTTCTGTTCATAAGTGTCTATATAGGTATTCAGCCCATTTTACCGAGCTTGGATTATTTGTCTTTCAGTTATTGAGTTGAGTTTCTTACATATCTAATTATTAATATCTTATAGATAAATTGAAATATTTTCTCCCATTCCATAGTTTGTTTCTTGATTTTGTTGATTGTTTCCTTTGTTGTGAAGTTTTTTAGTTTGATGAGATCCCGTTTGTTCATTTTTCCTTTGGATGCGTGTGCTTTTGAAATCTTACTCAAGAAATATTTTCCCAGTCTGATGTCCTGAAGTTTCCTCATTGTTTTCTTTTAGCAGGCTCATAGTTCAGGTCTTAGTGTTAAGTCTTTAATCTATTTTTATTTTATTTTTGTACGCAGTGAAAGATGGAGGCCCAGTTTCATTATTCTGCATAGGGACATTCAGTCTTCACAGCCACAGTATTGACGAGACCACCCTTTCTTCAATGCATATTTGTGGCATTTTTGTCAAAAATGAGTTGGATATAAATGTGAGAATTTACACCTGGGTTTTTTATTCTGTCCCATTGTCCTATGAGCTTGGAACTATTCCTTCTCTATTTTTTTGGAATAATTTGAGTTGAACTGGTATTAGTTAAGGTTGCACCCCCACATGACAATATATTAACACCCCACTGAGGAGCTAAGAGCCTTGATGTTCCTGTCAGCACAGGTGTTACATTCAGCACCCACCAGTGTCTGCGGCCTGCAGCTGCACCGAGAACTAATCCAATCTTTCTACATTTTTTTGTGAAAAAATATGCATAAAGCTTATCACTTTTAAGTGTGCAATAAAGTTGTTCTAAATGCATTCATAATGTTGTGTGACCACCATCACTACCGTCCATCTCCATAACTCTTTTCCTGTTACGAAACTGAAACTCCATCCTCATTGAGGAGTAACTCCCCACTGTGCTACTCCTTAGCTCCTGAAAACCATCATTTATGCTGTTGGTATAATTTTCACTTCTCTAAATACCTCATATTAGGAGATTATATAGTATTTGCTTTTTTGTGGCTGGCTTATTTCTCAAGGTTCATGCCTGTTTCTGCCTTTTTTTAAGGTGAATATGTTCCATCGTATGGATAGATCACATTTGGATTATGTGTTCATTCACTAATGAACACTGGGTTGCTTTCAACTTGTAGCCATTGTGACTAATACTGCTATGACATTATTGGTAACTTTAGTATTGACATACACTCTCTTTGAGATGCTTATGCCGATATCGCAAATATATACAATATATTTAGAGACCCTGTGTTCATTCTTTTTTTTTATTAATTTATTTTTATTGTTAAATCATAGCTGTATACATTAGTGCAATCAAGGGGTACAATGTGTGAGTTTCATATACAATCTGAAATATTCTCATCAAACTGTTCAACGTAGACTTCATGGCATTTTCTTAGTTACTGTATGTAGGCATTTGTATCCTGCATTTAGTAAGTTTCACCTGTACCCATTCTAAGATGCACGGTAGATGTGGCCCCACCCATTACCCTCCCTCCACTCTAACCTCCCCTCTCCCTTCCCCTTCCTTGGCCCTTTTCCCATAGTCTTGTGCTATAGTTGGGTTATAGCCTTCGTGTGAAAGCTATAATTTCATTAGGAAAGTCTTGCTGTGAATATAATGTCAGCTGAACCAGAATTTGGTTATGACGTAGCTGATTTCCATTCTAGTGAAAGCTCCTATTTCACTGAGAACCATTAACAAATAGTTTGTGAATCACTCTTCCAAAAACACTTCTGTAGACTACTGTCTAGCCACTTTGGCCTCTCATTCCTCTCTCAGCCCCATACTCCTCAAAATATTGATATTATCTAGAATTTTAGTCCTAGCTTGTTATAAATGCACTGTCCTTTCTAGACTAGTTTCTTAGAGTTTTGTTTTTCTTTTTTGAGACAAAGTCTCACTCACCTCAGTAGAGTGCCATGGTGTCATAGTAGAGACCCTGTGTTCATTCTTTTGGCTGTATATATACCAAGAAGTGGAATTGCTGGATTATATGGTAATCCTGTTTTAAACATTTTTATGAACTGCAATATCATTGTCTACGGTGAATATTCCATTTTCCATTCTCAGCCCATTATGGTACATAAGGATTCCAATTTCTCCACATCATAGTTTAGCCATTCTTCACACATCCTTAAAGGAAGTTGAGATAGAAACTTTGCCTTTGAGATTAGATATTTTTCTGAGGAAGGGGGAATATTTTAAAAATTGCTTAAATTGGGAAAATGAGAATAAGTACAAATGGGTTATGAAAATCAACCCAGACAAAGTACCCTGCAGCAGAGCTCTGAGTAAGCTCCATCTTGTGTGGGATAAGCAGGACGTATGTGTGAAGATGGCTCCCTCAGAACAGAGGAAGCTCTGTTTGGAAAGAGGAAAGCGTTGCAGAGGGCATGGTAATCAGTATGTATGTTGAATCACTGTTAGTGTTCTTGTAGACCATGAGAAAGCAGGCAAGCACCATTTATTGAGAAATAAAACAACAATTGGGCTTAGAAGAATATCTGTCAGAAAGAAGGAGGTAAAGTCTCTATAAAACTTTACAAACATGTTTAAGATTGTGTATTTTATATTGATATTACTTAGAAACATTTTTCCTAGGTGAATTATCTTATGCCCCATCCAAAGACAGTCTGAATCGAAGATTGCTTTCTTGTTGGGTTTCTTTAATTCTAGCTTCCATCAGGCTACAGTCTTTGAAAGTGGGTGTTCTTAAAACACAAAAACAAAATTCTCTAAATGTATTAAACAGAGAGCTTTCATTTAGCAAAAATATAACAAAGAACCAAGACTGACCTGATGGTTCTTTCTCTCATATCTCTTCTTTTTGATTACATATAACCTGACTTCAAAATGGACACATTAATAGCATTTTTTTTTTTCTGTTAGCCCAAGCCTTTTACTTGCCCAGAGTTCTGGCAAACTGATTTGTGCAAAATTAACTAAAGCATGAGCCTGTCACCCAATATTGTATTTTAAATTATAAATGCAGAAATGTGAGTGGTGGAGAAACAATCATAATTTCAGGTGAAAGGCTCTTTGACCATTAGAATTCAACTACCAGAAAATGAAACGAATAACATCTTCATTTTTGTTCTTAACCACGGCTTATATCTGAAAGCATTATTGTTGTAGTGATTTATTTTCTAAAAGAGAAAAGGATATTTTTTAATGTTTTTAGGTAACCTGAAAAAAAAAGAAAGTGATTTATTTTCTGCTAAGTCTTGTTACCAATCGATAGTAACAAGAAATGTAAGTGCCTTAGAGAATGCTTAATTATCTTTGAAGATGCTCTCAGAACAACCGAAGAGAGTTTTAAAAAAAGGGAAAAAATATAACTACTTCTAAGAACTACATTCACCCAGTTAGACTATGACTGATTTTGTGGTTGTCTCATGTTTGAATACTTTACAGTTATGTAATGTAAGAGAGAATCATGTTTAGTCAAAGAATTAAAATAAATAATATGAGAATAAGGAAGAACCACACAGGTGGCGACATGGATTTCTCTTCTAATTCGATTGTTTCCCTTTATGATCTCAGTTTGCTTCTCCTTAAAAGACAGACAAATCACTCAGAATAATGCATAAAAATGCACAAAAACAGGTCTCTGATGAAATAATACTAAGTCTTAAATAAGACTCTCTGCAGAAATGGTTTCATTTAATTCCCAGCTGAATACTCCCTTTTCAGTGTAGGAAAAACTTAGCCTAAGAGCTCTTTTATCACCTGGAGGAACTTTATAAAATGGGGAAGCATCTTTTCCAGATAAAACTATTTCTTTATAACTAGAGAATCATTTTAATGACCTACTGTCTTAGCAGAGAGGACTGCAAAATGGTTTAGATTTGTGACACAGGAAACCCTCTGCGATACTCCCGTGACTAAAGGCTTTATGCGTCAAATTAATCTGCGACAGAAACTGTACCTTGGCATGGTATTCGATGTCTGTCAGAATATCACACATCATCTTTTTTCAGGCTGCCTTTGATCTCTTCTGAAGCGGTGTCAAGGGAAATCGCTATGTAGCTCATTATTGCAGAGAGGACGCATTACAGTCTAAAACCCCTTAGCCTATACCGGGGAAATTAGAATTTGACCGTGAATTTCATATTTTCTCTAAGCATTTGCTTATCTGTCAACCTGAATGTGCTGTAATGAGTCTAAGAACATAAGACTGTGTTGTGCGTGGGTGCTTGATGTATCGTTGAGACAATAGCCATCCATTACACCCTGCCTCAGCCCTATGGATGGCCAGATGAGCCCAGCAGTATCCTCCACATCTGAATCCTTATTTCTCTAACAGCCACTTGGTGTGTTCTGAACCAGGGAAGTGAGTCTGTTTCATTCAAAGGCACATGAAGGCCACACTTAGAGTAGTTTGTTGCCATCTCAATCTCCAAATAGGTAATCCTCAATTGATTAGTTTGGCAACGTATCTTATGCTTGTGAATGTTTAATAAATGGGATGGCTCTTTAAAAGGCAATATGCCTACTTTGAGCACTTTTTGATTCAAATAAGATTTTATTTTTTTTTTAGTGTTTTGTGGGAATTTGGGGGGATTAATATAAGGGTATGTACAATTAGGTCACATTGTGTGCATTTGTTAGGTAACGTCTGCGTTGTGGTTGAGTCCTTCACCCAGGAGGTGTGCTGTATACCCCTGGGTGAGGGTGATACAGTTTATAGCAGTGTTTCTGTTAGGTAGGAGCTTATTAAGCCTATGTTCCCCCCACTTTTTGAATTTAATTATGTTTTTTTCTAGCATAGGCTTATATTTGTTCATCTATTAGTTTCAAATTAGTATTGAATCCACAGGATACTTACTTTTCCATTCATGAGATACTTTACTAAGGAAAATGTTCTTCAACTCCATGCAAAAGATGTGAAATATTCATCTTTTTTATGCCTGAAAAAATTGTAATGATTTCAGTCCAATACAATTGAAAATGTGGTATCGATAAAGGATATTTCTTGTTTAACTTCAAATCACAGGTTTGTGAGCCGTCTCGGAGCAGAAGCATCAATTCATACTAAATATTCAGTTTATTAACCCATGTTATTGGTAGTCTTTTTATAGCAGGTGAGGAACAAGAATGATCAACTCACAGAGTTTGATTAGAAAAGGGGAAAATCAATAATAATGCAAACGATAATTAAAGTAGTTATAAATATTAGTCAAATAAAAGTACAATCCTAAGTAGCCATCCCTTAAATTACTAGAGAAAAATACATGCAAAGTTACATCAATCACAGTCATCACAGCTTTGGGTAACTTTGTTTGCATTTTATAGTTATTTCACAAACCCGGTATCTAATGAAACAATTTTAAAAAGCTCTATCAGAAACGGAAATGTAGATGTCCGTTATGCTTTACCGGAGGAGGGAGATTGTTTATAAGCAAGTTCCAGACTTCTGGGTTATTACTTTAAATTTTATTTGAAAATAAATTTAATTAATTAAATGAATTGGATTAAGAGGAATTTAGAAACTTGCCTGGCAAAAATATCTATAGTTTCTCCCTTCCTTGGTTTTTGAAACTAAGTCTTTGACTAAGGAATTTAGATGTCAACCAAGGGCATAAAATAAATCTCTTAACATCCTGTCAACCTTCTGTGCATCTTTGATTTTTTAACCTTCATTTTGTTTAGCCATCGGCATATCTTTTTTTTTTCCCCAAAAGAAAACAGCCCAAAACTTCCCAATAATTTTAGTTTAATTTTGCCTGTAAGACTTAAGAACCCTAGTAATGCCTTCGAATTGGGCAGGCAATCAAAAGGAGCTTCTTTGACTACCACACAATTGATCGAGACACTTCTTTTTCTATTTTTTTAATTTCAGATTAATATGAGGGAACAAACTATTAGGTTACTTATCTTTATTGAACATTTACTGAAAGTGGAAGTCTCTGCTGATTCTGGAGATGAATACAATGCAGGCAGAAATACCATCTGTCCTCACAAAGCTTATAATCTGTGTGAACTTGATACTGAGCATTCCAAGGTGAACAGTACAAGATCCAGGGAAAGAATACATTTAAAATAAATACTGACGTCCCAGGATAAGCACGATGAGGGAGGCTTGTATTGACATTTTATAGGGGCCAAGTGCCACTCATCTTAAGGTCAGAGGAAGTGTCCTTCAGGGTGTAGAATTTGAGCTGATTTTCAGAGTTGAGCAGAGTTTGGGCCCTGTTGTTAACATTGAGTCATGAAAGTTTTAGCCTTATTTCTTCTCATTTTTCCCCTTCATTCACAGTTATTTATAAGAAGCCTGAGATGTGCCACCAATATGAGCATGTCAAGTTTGCTGTGCTGCAATTTCATAAGAGTTAACTCTTGGTTGGTTTTACATGAGACCAAACATTGGAAGGATATTAAAAATCGCTGTGGAGAGTCTAGGGCAGTAGTCCCCAACCTTTTTGGCACCAGGGACAGTCTTATGGAAGAAAATTTTTCCATGGACCAAGGAGGGGACATGGTTTGGGGATGATTCAAGCATATCACATTTATTGTGCATTTTGTTTCTATTAATGATGAAAGTTATTAATTTATTAATTTCATCATATTAATTAAATGATGACATAACTCACCATAATTCAGAATCAGTGGGAGCCCTGAGCTTGTTTTCCTGCAACTAGACAGTCCCAGTGCTAGCATCTGTCTTAGCTCCACCTCAGATTGTCAGGCATCAGATTCTCACAAGGAGCCTACCACCTAGATCCCTCACGTGAGCAATTTATAGCAGGGTTCGCACTCCTATGAGAATCTAATGCCAGTGGTGACCTGACAGGAGGTGCAGCTCAGGCAGGGATGTGAGGGACGGGGAGCAGCTTAAATACAGGAGATGCTTCCCTCACTTGCCTGCTGCTCACCTGCTGTGCAGTCCCATTCCTCAATGGCCACTGACCTCACCAGCACTGGTCCATGACATGGGGACTGGGGACTGCAGCTTTAGAGTATCTAAGGGTGGACTTTCTGATGGTTCAAATTACTTCCTCGTGGGGGCCTAATAATAGGTTTCTGAGTTACACCAACCTCTGATTATGACACTTGAAGGTTATAAACACAATAAAATCTCTCCAGCACTATTTTCCTTGTGCTCTTACCGAAAACCACACATCTACGGAAATATGATGTGGGGGCAGGAGGATTAGATTGCAGGACAATGGGTCCTATAAAAAATAAAAAGTTTTAGTTATGTTGAGTAAACATCATGTGAAGCCAAAAAATAATTTCAATCTTTTACAAACTCTGTGAAAGCCCATAAGTCTCTATGTTAATTTTAGTCATAAGACCATACAAATGGCTTAAGGATACATTTCACCTTCTTTAGTCCCCTTAAAATTTTAAGAAATTAATAAATGTTACCAAAGATTAGAAAGTAATATGTGTTCATTGGAAATATATAAAAATCACTTCTGTGGTGATAATATTTTGATGTATATCATTTCAGGATGTTTTTTCACACACATCTAAGCAAGCACAATGTTTTAAAACTTCAAATAATACTGCAAAATCATTTTGTTGACTTTCTTCATTCAAAAATATAATGGCAGCACTATCTTTTTTCTCATTAAGTATTCTATACAGTATGCCTTTACAAGTATGGGAATATTCTAATTCTTTTTTTTTTTTGTAGAGATAGGAGTTTCACTTTATCACCCTGGGTAGAGTGCTGTGGCGTCTTAGCAATTCTCTTGCCTCAGCCTCCCGAGTAGCTGGAATACTCTAATTCTTTAGAGAACTTCAACAGACATAGAATTGTTCTCTGTTTCATTCTCAATGTTTCAATATCATAAAGAACACTGAAATGAATACCATTACGTGTAAATCTTTTTCATTGCCTTTGGTTTTTTTTTCTTCAAGATGCATTTCTAAAGGCTGGGTCACAGCACATGAATATTTTTTAACTAAAATGTAACACGTTGTAAAACTGCCTGTGAGATATCCTGTGTCTTGCAAATCCCCCCAGTGGCTGAGTGGGAGAGCCAGTATCGCCCCATTCTCACTAATAAATGAAGACATTATTCTTAGTAAAGCATCACAAGAATGGAGAAGCATGAATCCTATGTACTCAGTTTTGATATGAGGACAATTAATGACAAAAGCAGAGAGAGGGACGGAGGGAGGGGGGCGGGGCCTTGGTGTGTGCCACACCTTCTGGGGGCAAGACATGAATGCAAGAGGGATTTTACCTAATAAATGCAATCAGCGTAACCTGGCTTATGGTACCCTCAATGAATCTCCAACAATAAAATAAATAAATAAATAAATGAAGATTTTATTAATTGTTTTTGTGTACACTTATAGAGTGCAGGTGTAAATTTGTTACAGAGATATATTGTGTAGTGGTGAAGTTGAGGCTTTTAGGGTATCCGTCACCCAGGTAAGGTGCATTGTACCCATTAAGTAATAATGGGGATTTTAAAATGCCAAAAGAATTCTTAAAAAGTCTTCTTTCACTCATATTTTATCCTAAATGTTACTGGCTCGGTTCTAATTAAGTAACCAGGTGACATTTTTGTTTCTCCTGAGAGGGGTTGAATTCAGACTGAGAATGTTTCATAAAGGTATTTTTGTTTTTGTTGTTGTTGAGAAAAGTTTAAGCTTTTATTTATTTAATAGTGTTTAATATGGAGACTTTAAATGAGACAGAACAAAGCCATCACATTTTTCTTGTCTGATTAAGAAGTTATAAAACAGCTGTGATCCCAGCTTAATGAATGCAGAAATTTTACATAATTGTGGATCGATCCCCATCTTCTTCTTTTTATTGGTTGTTAAGTACACAACAAAGCAATTATATAAACACATAGGATTTGGAGAGTATTTTCTTTGTAAGAAATCTTAGTTATGGTCACTTTATTCAGTGTTCTTACATGTGGACCAACTTTTTAAATGACAATGCTATAAATGTCAAATAGCTTTCATGCAAATGGTTTAGAATCAGATTCATGCAAATAGATTCATGCAAATGGTTTAGAATCAGAAATTCACCTTGTGGAGTCAATGTGATGTCATAAGCTACGGAGAAGTACTATTTGACTTGGCAATTAACATTTTTCATGTTTCTCAAAAGTATCAGACTTGCATAAACAGAAGTAAGGCATTAAGAGCCTTAAAAAGTGAAACAAAACAAAACTATAATTTTGATGTGTGAGACACACCAAAAGAAGGGCTGCATATTAAAATGAGTTAATAATAATTTGAATTTAACTCTAGAGAAAATGTGCCAAAGTGAACAAAAGATTACTTTAGATTCTTCAACATACTGTTTTCTTAATCACATTGTTTTGTTTCCTACAGTTAAAATACAGGCAAATGTGTGAGACAGGAGAGAGGAATGTATTGATTACAAATAGATGTTACTAATTGTGAGATTTTCGAGGGCATCAGATTGGATTGATGTAGAAGAGCTTTCTTGGACATCCAGAGGCTAAAAGCAGATGAAAAATCATGAGACCATTAATGACCTATCATACCCCACAGAACACCCCTGACACTAGAAAACAGGTGCAACTCATCTGAGTGTACCTTAGCAAATCATAATGTTTCCTGAATGGAAACATAAACCTTTCACAGAAATAGTTAAAAAAAAAGAAAATTAAATTTGCTTTCTAAATAAATTCCCCAGGTTTACAGATACAGTGACAGCACAGTATTTATTTATTTATTTATTTATTTATTTATTTATTTTGCGTCACTTAACAGAATAAGTGTTCTGCTTTCTTTTGGGGGGGAGTGACAATAAAGTTTTATTTATTTTTTTAGGGGGTACAAGGTGCTGATTTTATATACAATTTGGAATGTTTACATCAAACTGGTTAACATAGCCTTCACCTCACTTATTTGTTGTGTTTAGACATTTATACTCTACTCTTAATATATTTGACATGTTCCCTTGCAGTATTTAGATGTTTTATTTACACACAGTCTCCGTTGTAGCCATGGGTGTGAATGTCCTTAAGGGGTGACTGATGAGTGGCCAGGCTGCTCTGTCACTTCTAGCAATGACTTATAAATATTATAGGCATAAGTCCTCTTGTCTGGCTGTGCAAGGAAAGGTCTAAGAAATTTTAAGTTATGGATGTTACTGAGAACAGAAAAGACAACGTTTTTGAATTCCACAAATAATGTTTAGAGTTCATGAACTTAGAAATGTCTTATGACAAAGACAATTGGCACAGTGAACATTAACAAGTGAAAAAAAAAAAAAAAGAAAGAAAATGATTTTAATATCCAGGTAGGGAAACTGGGTTAACATATGGTGGTCCATCTTCAGAATGGAATCAGCAACGTTATGTAAATTGACATTTAGGAAGAATTTGTGATAGCCTGGGAAACGGCTGTAAAAGAAATAAGTAGTCAACCATGTTAAAACTCTAACAACAAAAGCCGAGAGAAAATACAGCAGAGGCTTACCATGACCTGGCTTGCTCTGCATGAACCTCATAGAACTCTCCTTCCTTACATTTCAGATTTTGCAAGTTTCTCCTAATAAAACTATATTCGTTATTTATACAATATGAATGCCCTCTATTTTAATCTCTGCTGTGGATCCTGTGGTCAGGGGCCTGGTGGAGGGAATTCAGGCACCTTCCAGGGAAGGGACTACACCCAGCTGCGGGACCCTCCTGCTGTCCTGGCTGCCCTCTCCCATTTATTTCAGCATCCTTGTCTGTGCTGCTTTCTGAAAGTTTCACATTTTTCTTTGTAAATCTTTCCACAAGTAATGGTCCTGTCCTTATATGTAGGAAAACAAAGAATAAATTTTTCTTTTCTTTTCCTTGTAGTAGGGGGAATCAGCATGTGAAAGTCTAATGCCACCTGTATTTACAAATAGGGGGACATTTGCCTTGTGCCTGAATACAATGCTATGAGACTCCACTTTACCCTGTCTGGCTCACAGGTGCACCTGTTAGTCTATCTGTCCCCTGGAATCACCGCAAGTCACCTACCATGTCATCTCTTTTCTGCTCTGGCTCCCACTTGTAAGAAACATTTTTGAGACCAGTGTCAGGAACAGCCACCATGAAAACGCCACAATCTGTGCTCAAGAGTTCTGATGTTCCCAAAAATGTTGATGCTGACATAGAGGAGCAGTGCTGGTGTCAGGGGAGAGAAAGGGTGGTGTGGCTGGACCAGACGAAGCACCCAGGGCCTGGCACAACTTAGGCTGAAGAGTTAGGTAGAGCGAATTATGTAAGATCTTCCAGACCAAGGTAATTAAGGACACTAGACTTTATCCAGGTCACTTGGTTGCTCTTGAAAGATTTTAATCAGGAAAGGGTAATGCGACCTGAGGTATGAAGTAAACAATTACTCTGGACAGGGTCCACATTGGCACCATGGATGGGGTATACACCGGGTGAAAGCAGGAGCCTCTGGATTATGACATGAGGACCCTCTCCACAGCTACAGGAAAAACTCTGTTAAGTACATCTTACAAATTATAAGGGAGAAGCCACATTTGAAGAGACTGTTAACACAATTACCACGCAGCTTCAGTTTCCCTGTTAACTATAATTCTGATCCCAACCAACCCATGCTTTTCAGTCGTAAAAAGACCAAACTTAGCAGGTGTTCGAGCCTGGAAGCAAGAAAGCAAATTAAAAATACCAGCATCATTTTGCCTAACGAATAGATTTCCTTCAAGTGTCTCAGCTCTCCAGCATTCATCCTGAGTTAAAAAAAATACTATCCAGTGCACAGATTGTTCCCTCCTGTGTCAACATTCCATCCAATCTAATTCAGAACCATTAACATTTGTACTTAGCCACATGGATTCAAATGCTGAGTGTTCTGAATATTTGCAGGCAGATGTCATCAAAGATGTTCTCTTTTCACAGTTTCCTCAGTTAATTTGCATAGGACAGCCATTGCCACTGAACGTGAGGTGCAGTCAACAGAGAAGCAATTTTTGTTTGTTTGCTGTTAAGTTCTGAGCATGTACTTGTATTGAGGAAGCATTTTACTTTACTGCCTTGGAATAACTACTGTTTCACTTATGGTTTGTTGTTACTTTTTTTTTCTTTTTTTCTATTTTTTGGCCGGGGGTGGGTTTGAACCCACCACCTCTGGCATATGGGGTCGGCGCCCTACTCCTTTTAGCCACAGGCACCGCCCTGTTGTTACTTTTTTATTATTTTATTTAATCAGTTGGAAAGCCCATATTAATAGGAACAGAATTTGTTTTACTTGCGTTTGGATGTTGATTTTAATGGAAAGACGTTCAGGACCCACTTTTTTCATTGGATTCTGCCTTCCTGTCTTTAACCAAGATTGGATCCTCTGCCTTTACTAAGGGCTACTTTTACTACTTATTATTTCATCCTTTATGCCATTCCAGGGTAAGGACCGTTCTTGAATTAGGAAAACATCGTTATCTCTGATATCGATTTGTCAGTCTTGTTACTTACTTTCCATGCTGAACACTAAAAGGACTCAAAAGATAAACATCAAAGTCCACCACAAACTAAAGGTGCCCTGTATGTGTGAATTTTATGACTTCTTTGCTCTTGTTCAGAAATTATTAGCAATCAAAGAATCCTAGTTTGACCTTCACTGGGGATAAAATGTTGGTCAAAATTAAGATAAAATTTGCAACTGACAAGGTAGTATTTTTGTCAGTAGCTATTAGAGGAATCAGTTTAGCCAGTATATTGGCAAGTCTGTGACTGTCCCTCAGTCTTAGAAAATAAATCCTGTGTACTCAATTTTGATATGAGGACAATTAATGACAATTAAGGTCATGGGGGGAGGAAAAGCAGAGAGAGGGAAGGAGGGAGAGGGGTGGAGCCTTGGTGTGTGCCACACTTCTGGGGGCAAGACATGATTGCAAGAGGGACTTTACCTAATAAATGCAATCAGTGTAACCTGGCTTATTGTACCCTCAATGAATCCTCAACAATAAAAATAAAAGAAAAGAAAAGAAAAGAAAATCAGCTTCTCTCTCCTTGTCGTAGGCTATCATCTCCAACTCTGTGCTTCATCTAATCTTTTCCATTTCTCTTATTGCCATTATATCTCCTAATCTTGAAACTTTGCTCCTGTCTGGTGTCCCTGAAACCTACATATGTGATCATGCTCAAGTTTTTGTTATAAGAAAACCAACTCTTTGCTCTTCCATAACTCACAAATGGCTGCATTCTCTCTCCCAACTTCTTGTCTTTAGCCAAAAGAGCATTAAACACCATGAAATAAAGACATCAGTGAAAGATCCTTCCCCTCAAACACTTTATTCTCCTGGCCTATAGTTTTCCAGAAAGATTAATGTTGCCTGGGTTGCCAGAGGCAAGTGGATCAGTATTGTGGCTTCTGAAAGAGTTTAAGTACAAGTTGATGAAAGTTTGCACAAAAGCACTGTTTCAAATATCCTGACATAGTTTAGCTCCCAAGAGTTTTTCAGATTTTACCCTCAAAACCATCCTCCCTGGAGGCAATATCCCTGCCTCCATTTTGAAGTTTTTGGTGAAAACTAGTCAACACTCACTCTAGTTTTTTGTTTTCTTTTTTTCTATGCTGTTTCTACTTTGTTCTTACATCTACAGTTTTGAGTGGAAATATTCTCTGGGAATGTTAGATCCCATTGATTCAAGCAGAAGGCTAAGCTTTTTGTTATTTTTTAAGAAGTATCACATAATATTTCTGATTTTAGGAGATTATTCATCTTCATACTATCTTTACTACTATGTGTGTGATATTTTGTTTTATTTTCTTTTGTATTTTTGTATGTCTTCATATTGAATTAGAAATCTTCATTGCGAATGTGTTTAAAAAGAATTGACCTCAGCACAATATCAAACTGTCTATCAACAGGGTATGACTCTTCATTTAGGCAAATATTTTATATATGGAAATAGAATGAATAAACTTTAAAACTCTAAAATTTTATTGCTTTCTCCAGGATCTTTAGTGCCATATCAGAAAAATAAATGAAAACAAAAACATTGATAAGGAGCATCTTTGCTCATTTCCTGTTTTAAAAACTACCCACCAAAGTCATCCGTCATATTTGTGTGGGGTTTTGGTACATTGCCTTTATCAAGTTAAGGGAGTTCCCTTTACTTCTTATTTCCTCAGAATTTTTATTATGATGTTGAATTTCATCCCTGCTTTCTTAAATCTGAGAAAATTCTATTTTTGTATTATTTCACTAATTTGAAATTGATTAATTGTATTGTAGGTGTTTGATATTAACTTGATATTGTATTTTCTCCTTGAATATAACATACTTTAGTTAAATTCTTGAGTTACATGAACTAATTTAATTAACTCAGGTTTTTCACACTTATGAAATGCATTGTTATTAAGATCTTTTCTTGAAAGTTTAATAGAAATTTTTGTAAAAGTGAGCCTTGATTAAATTTTTGGGAGAGAAATATATTTAATTCATATTCCAGTTTTTAATAGTCAATGTCTATTCATTAGACCAATATGGCCAGTTTGGGCATTTTATATTTTCCTAGAAATGTATTCTTTCATATTTCCAAATTTATTGGCATGTGGTCACAAAAAATACTATTATTATTTTACCTCTCATATCAGGAGTCATTTCTCCTTTATATTCTGCAATTTGTTTACATACATATATTTTACTTCCCATTTATACTTAAAAATAAAAGTATTAACAGAGGTTTGTCTAATTTTTAGTATTTTTAAATAACCAATTTTGGTTTGTTCATCTTTTTTATTTGATAGTGTATCTTTTTTATTATACTGATTGCAGCCTTGCAAAATAGTTGAGACACTGGGATGTTAAATACCTGTCCCCAAACCACATAGTGAATGTTTCCAGTACTTGAATATGACCACTGTGACATGCTGCTTCCTAAGAAATCTATAATAATAATAAAGTATACATAATAGATATACATATTTTTGGTGCACATGTGATAACGTGATGTATTTACATAATGTACAAGATCAATCCAGGTAATAGGGATACTCATCAACTTCAATATTTGTCTTGATTTTATATTAGGAACAAATTATTCTCTCCTATCCATTTTGAAATGTACAATAGATTGATGTCATCTATAGCCACTGTGCTGATCCATTGAGCAGTTTTATTTCTCCTATTTAATTATGTATTTGTACCTATTGATCAACATCTCTTCATCTACCCTCCTCCCTATCCTTCTGGGCCTACGATAACTACAGATCTGTTCACTGTGTTCATAAAAATCACTGTTTTAGCCCCCACTTTTGAGGGGGGACATGTGTTATTTTTCTCTGTCTTTGCCTTACTTTATTTAACGTACTGACTGACCTCAACTTCCATCCTATTACTATAAACGACAGAATTTCATTCATTCTTATGGTTGAATAAAGTTGCATTGTGTATGTGCACCTCATTTTATTTATCCATTCATAAGAATATTGCTGTATGCTTATGTTGGTTCCATATTTTTGCTATTGTGAATATTGCTGTAATAAACATGAGAGTGCAGATATCAATATATTGAGTTCCTTTGTTTTATAAATATACTAAGCAGTGGAATCGCTGGATCATATGGTAATTCTATTTTTAGTTTTTCAATTAACTGATGTACTTTTTCCACAGTGGTTGTACTAATTAAAAACCTTCATAGCAACAGTGTACAAGAGTTCCTTTTTCTCTGTCCTTACCAGCATCTTGTATTCTCTGCTTTTTGATAAAAGTCATTTTAACTGAGGTGAGATGATATATTATTGTGGTTTTGATTTGCTTTTCTCTGATGATTAGTGATGTTTAACTATTTTTTTCATCGACCTGTCAGCCATCTGCATGTTTTCTTTAGGAAACATGTCTATTCAGGTTTTTTGTGCATTTTTTAAAATCAGATATTTTGTTATTGATTTGTTTGAAGTCCTTATATATTCTGGTTATTAATGCCATGTCAGATGGACAGTTTGAAACTATGTTCTCCCTTTCTCTGAATTATCTCTTCTCTTTGTTCACTGCTTCCTTTGCTGAGAAGAAGGTTTTTAGGATGAAGTAATATTCATTTGTCCATTTTTGCTTTTGTTCCCTGTGCTTACACAAAACATCTTGCTCTGATCAATGTTTCGCAGCTTTTCTCCAAAGTTTACTTCTAGTAATCTCATAGTTTCAGGTGTAAGATTTAAGTCTTTAATACATGTTTATTTGTGTATTGTGATAGGAATTGTTTCATTCCTCTGTATGTGGTTATCTAGCTTTCCTAGTACCATTTATTGAGGAGGCTATCCTTTTCTAATTATATGTTCTTGGCACCTTTGTTGAAAATGAATCAGCTTTAAATGTGTGGGTTTATATCTGTGGTCTCTGTTCTGTTCCACTGGTCTGTGCATCTGGTTTTATAACAATAGTATTCTGAATTGGTTACTAGAGTTTATTATTTTTGTTCAAGATTTCTTTAACTATTTGGGATCTTTGGAGTTTCCATATAAATTTTAGAATTTTTTTCTACTTCTGTGGAGAAATTTCATTGGTATTTTGATAGAGATTTTATTGAATCTATAGACCATTTTGGACAGTATTATCATTTTAACACTATTTATTCTTAGTCATGGGCATAGAATATCCTTTCTTTCATGTGTCCTTTTCAATTATTTTCATCAATGTTTTTTGTATATGTATAAATATATATGTATATATGTGTGTATGTTTGTGTATACATATCTTTCACTTCTTTGATTAAATTTATTGCTGGATAATTTAGAATCTTTGTAGCATCTATTGTAAATGGGATTGATTTTTTTTCAGGTTATTCACTATTGGCGCACATAAATTGTACTGGTTTCTGTATATTTTTTTTGTATCCTGCAACTAGTGAATTATTTTAGTTCTAACAGTTTTTTTTTTTTAATGGAGTCTTTAGATTTTTCTAAATATAAGATTATGTCATCTGTGAAAAAAAGCTAATTTGACTTTTTCCTTTCCAATGTGGATGATCTTTTTTTTTCCCCTTTCTTGCCTAATTGCTTTGGCCAGGACATCTAGTATTATGTTGAATAGAAGTGGTAAACATGGGTATACTGATCTCATTCCAGATCTTAGAGGAAAGGTTTTAAATTTATCTTTCCCTGCTTGATGTGATGTTAGGTATGGGTATCTTCTATATGTCCTTCATTATTTCAGGTATGTTCTTTTTATACCCAGTTTGTTCAGGTTTTCTTTTGTCAAGGGGTGTTGAATACTACTGAGTGTTTTTTAAGTATCTATTGAAATGATCAATAGATATTTGAGTCTATTAATGTGACATATAATGTTTATTGATTTGTGTATGTTGACCTATCCTTGCATTCCTGGAATAAATCCCTATCAGTTATGAGTATTAAACTTTTTAATATGATGCTGAATTTGGTTTACTAGTATTTTGTTAAGAACATATTTATCTATGTTCACAAGTGATATTGACCTGTAGTTTTCTTTTTTTATTGTATTCTAACTGGTTTTGTCAATACTGGCCTGATAGAATGAGGTATGAAGAATTTCCTCCTTTTCAATTTTTTCAAGGAGTTTGAGTGGAAATGATATTAGTTCTCTAAATATTCAGTAAAATTCAGCAGTGAATCAACCAGGTCCTGAGCTTGTCTTTGATGAGAGACTTTCTTTTATTATGGCTTCCATCTCATTACTAGATATTGGTTTGTTTAGGTTTTCTATTTTTTTAATGGGTCAATATTGATAGATTTTGTGTGTCTAGGAATTTATTCATTTCTTCTAAGTTTTTCAATTTTTTTGTGTATAATAGTTCATAGTAATCTCTAATGTTTCTTTGTATTTACATCTACTTATGTCTACTTTTTCATTTCTGATTTTATTTACTTGGATCTTCTTTGTTCCTTTTTTAGTTAGTATATCTTGAACTTTTCAATTTTGTTTATCATGTCAAAAAGTCAATTTTTTTCATTGATCTTTTTTTCTCAATTTCCTTTATTTGTATTCTGACCTTTACAATTTTTTTCCTTCTACTAATTTTGGATTTAGCTTATTCTTGCTTTTCTGGTTCCTCAGTTTCACTATTAGATTCTTTGAGTCTTTCTACTTTTTTGATGTAGGCCTTTATCACTATAAACTTCCCTCTTGGTATTATATTTTCTGTATCTCATAGATGTCACTGTGCTGTATTTTCATTTTCATTCATTCAAGAATTTCAAAAATCTCCCTGTTAATTTCTTCATCAACTTGGTTGTTGAGAAGTATGTTGCTTAATTTCAATGTGTTTCAAAACTTAATTTCAAGTTTTGATTTTCCTTTTAATATTGTTTTTTAGTTTTATTCCTTTGTGGTCATAAAAGATACTTGACATGATTTCTATTATTTTGAATTCATTAAGATTTATTTTGTGGCCTATGGTATGGACTATTCTGGAAAATGTTCCATGCATTGATGAAAAGAATGTGCAATCTGAAGCAATTAGGTGGAATGTTCTGTAACTGTCTCTTTGGTAAGTGAATAGTTTAACTCCAAAATTTGTTGATTTTCCATCTAGATGAACTGTTCATTACTAATAGTGGGATGTTGAAGTCCCCTCCTATTGCAATCCATCGCTCCCTTTAGGTCTACTACTCTTTTTTATATATACTTGGGTTCTCTGGTGTTGGGTGCATAGATTGTTATATCCTCTTGCTGAATTGACCCTTTTATCATTATACAGTGAACTTTTTTCTCTCTTTTTACAGTCTTTGTCTTATAATCTATGTTATCTAACCTAACTGTAGCTACTTCTGTTCTTTTTGGGGGGTTTCCACTTATGTGGAATACCTTTTTCTATGCCTTCACTTTTCACCTATGTGTGTCTTTATAGATCAAGTGGGCTTCTTGTAGACATTATATAGTTGGGTTTTGTTTCTTTACCCTTTAGCCACTCCATTTCTTTTAACTAAATCACTAGCCCACTAACATTCAGTGTTATTATTGATAAGTAAGGGCTTACTACTGACATTTAGTTGTTTGTTTTCTGGGTTTGTTGAGACTCCTCTCTTCCTTTTTCTCTTTTTTACTATCTTCCTTTGTGGTTGATTGATTTCCTTTAGTAATATGTTCTAATTTATTACTTTTTATTTTTAGTGTATCTATTATAGGTTTTTGTATTGTAGTTACATCAGGCTTACAAAAACCATCTTATAAATTAAACACATTATTATAAGGAGATAACAACTGATTTTGGTTAAAAAAAGAAACAAGTCAACTGATAATTTATCGAAGAGATTTAGTTAAGATATTGAAATAATAAAAATCAATTAAGTCTTGGAACTATGAAATACACTTACTGAGTCTCCTTAAAATTGCTATTTTGAATTTGTGGTCAAAGAACTCATGTATCACTGTCTCATTAATCAGTCGCTGGCTCTTTCTTCTTTCTATTTGGGGTGGTCATTGTTTTCTGTTTGCTGTTGTTTCTTGTGGATGTACATACATGTCTTCGAATTGAAAGATTTGTTGTCTATTTCAGTCTTCTCTGTCTTATTTTGGTGTTTATTGCATATATTGCTTAATTATTCTTTATAATTTAACTTTTGAAGTTTTTTATCCTCTCTTGAGTTGCCACCTCCTTTTGGCTCTAGGTGGTACCTTAAGGCCAGATTTGCCTCAGCTTTAGTAAATGGTGGAAGTGCTGCCAATCCTGAATGGAGAAGATCCCAAAGGGAATATCCTGGCAGTGTGGTAAGACCAGCTAGTTAGGGGTTAATGTCCAGGAGACCTGTGGAACCTACCTCCTATAGCATAGTGATGCTAAACAGCAACTATGATTTTACATCTCATTTTGCTAAGTTACAGAGCAGAGTTTTTAGGGATGGAGATGATAGTACTACCTCCTCCCCTCCCCCCTTTTTTTGACTATCCTCAGAGATATTTATCCTATCAGGCACTCTCAGGGCTGCTTATAGGCTAAGCCAGGGACAGATCTTCTTCCAGGGAATTCAAGATTGTAAAGAATATGATTATTCTCTTCAATCTCACTTTTTCCGATGTAGGAACCAAGAGTAGGGGGAAATTTTGCATCTGTTGGACTCCAGGCAGATTAGGAAGGGGCATCCTGAATAAGAACATCCAATTTTCTTAATGTCTGCTCAAAAATTTTTATTTCTCTTAGCCTTGGGAGCTGTCTTATCCTCATATGTAAATTCTGGGATATTGTTGGTGATAATTTCAGTGCTGCATATTTGGTTTTGATGTTCTGTAGAGGAGGAGTGAATCCAGCCTTTTGCTGCACCACCATTTTAGAACTGGAAGTCCAAATTAAGTCTTTATTTCAATGATTATATTTTCACAGTTAGCATCTCCAGTTGGTTCTTCTTTGAAATTGTTGACTTCTACCTCATGTGTTTATTATTCTTCTTTGCATCATTGAGGATATTTATTATGCTTTTTAGAAATTATTTCCTTTGCCTCTATCACTTATGGTGCCTTCAATAAAGGTTGTCTTCCTTTTATCAGTTCTTGCCATTCATAGAGATTTATTTTTTATTAGGAACTATTTGATAGGCATTGGACTAATTGCTTTAATACACACAAAAAAAAAACTTAAGAAAAGTATTAAATATATTTTCATCTTACCCATTAAGAAATTCTGCATCAATAGATTAAGTAAGTTCAGGCACTTTGTCAAGTACTGGGGTTAGGATTAGAACACAAGCATTCTGATTCCACAGAATGCTCTTACATACTATACTATTATTTATTATATTTAGAAAGATAAAACATAAGCATTCCATTCAGTTGTCATGCACAAGTAAATATAATAGCAATGGGAATAGGAAAGAGTTTTTGAGTAGGACTTAGTACAATTGAGTTATGTGGTAGAGTTTCTTGGAGAAACTGGGGCCTGAGTTGATTCTTCTCATGAAGACTGGATATGGGATAACCAAAAGGTACAAGGAATTGTGTTCATAAATATATTTAGTTAATAATACTTGATTTCTCCCAACATGCCAGTCTTTACCCTAAATATTTTACATATATACTCTGAAGTGAATGCTATTATTAGACTCAATTTTTATAAGGAAATTGAGCCCCAGAGAGATTAAATAAGTTTCCCAAGCTCACATAATGAATGCTAAGGCTGGGATTTGAACCTTACCAGTTCTGGTTCTCAGTGCACACTCTGTTTTTCTTTGCCATTTGTATTATACAGTTATACAAAGGTGAGAAGATGAAATATAAGTTGGGGAGGTATCACAAAATCAAAGGAAGAAAAAAGAAGATTCAAGTTAGGAAAACAGTGGTCAGAGATAGTGATAGTGATATTTTATGTCAGCCATCCCTGTCCTTGCTAGTTGTTCTCCTATCCTCATGCACTCTGGTCTCTTTTTTGTTGTTTTTGTTGTTGCAGTTAGACTGGGGCCGGGTTTGAACCCACCACCCTCGGTATATGGGGCCAGCACCCTACTCACTGAACCACAGGTGCTGCCCTACTCTGGTCTCTTTTAGTGGGTAGTGCCTTACCCCATTGAAAATCTTCTCTCTTTAATTTTTTGTTGTTGTTGCTGTGATTGCTGTTGGGGTCTTCTTCATAAATTCCTTGCCTAGACCTGTATCTATAAGAGACTTTCCAACATTTTCTTCTAGAATTCTTACAGTTTCATGTTTTTGGTTTAAGTCTTTATCCACTGGGAATTAATTTTTGTGAGTAGTGGGAGGTGGGGATCCTGTTTCAGTCTTTTACATGTGGCTATCCAATTTTCCTAGTACCACTTATTGAATGGAGATTCTTTTCCTCCAGTGTATGTTTTTCTCTGCTTTGTGAAAGATCAGATAGGAATATGAGAATGATTTTCTATCTGGGTTCTCTGTTCTGATCCATAGGTCTATGTCTCTATCTTTACACCAGTACTGTGCTGTCTTGATTACTATAGCACTGTAGTATAGCTTGAAGTCAGGTAAAGTGATGCCTCCAGATTTGTTCATATTACATAAGATCATATAATTAATTCAGGGATCTGTTCTGATTGTACACAAAGCTTTGAACTATTTTTTCTAGTGCTACAAAAAATGACATTGGTATTTTAGTGGGGATTACACTGACTCTGTGTATCACTTTGGGTAGTATAGACATTTAAACAGTATTGATTTTGCCAATCCATGAGCATGGTACATTTTTCCATCTTCTATAATTTTCATTCTCAGTGTTTTATGATTCTTCCTATGGAAGTCTTTTGCCTCCTTAGTTAATATATTCCAAGGTATTTCATTTTCTTTGATGCTACTGTGAAGGGTTATTGTGTTTTTGATTTTCAGCTTAACTATTGTTGGCCTATACAAAACCTACTGATTTGTGTACATTCATTTTGTAAACTGACACTTTACTGAAATTATTACATTCAATACAATTTGGAAGTAATAATTTCTACCTAATGTAAAGTAAGATTTTATAAATTCTTTATTACTCCACATATATGCTTTATTAGTAAGACTATTAAGTAATGCACAATAACACTCCAAACTCCTAAACTAATGAGTATGGTTATGATGCAAAAATCAACTCATTCACCAGTCAGGACAACCATGAGAACTATGTTTTTTTATTATACAGATAAGAAAATTGAAACATAATCAGATTTTAGAAGAATAAAGTTGAGCTCAAGTCTCTCTGGTTCAAAAGACAGTGCTTTCAAAATTATACAAAAGCAGTATATTTTTCTAATTATTTGTGCATACATACATTAATGGATATATTAATATGCAAATGTATACATATATGTCATTATACATATACATATATGTCATATATATACATATATAATCATATATATATATGACTCCTTCACTATACACAGCTTTATGGGAATAGAAATTGTCCATATATAGTTGGCAATTAATATATATAATTAAATAATAGCTCCCTATTCCTTTCTTCCCTGACTCCTGGGAACCATCATTCTACTTCTTGTCTCTATTAGTCTATTTTAGGTACCTTATATTTCACTTCTGAGCCTGGCGTATCTTGTTTACAATAATATCTTAAAGGTTCATCCATATTGCAGCATGTGTCAGAATTTTCTTCTTTGTAGGGCCAAATAATACCCCATTGTGCATGTACATAAACTGCTTTTATGTATCCGTTCATCTGTTTTTGGACATCTGAATTATTTTTACTTTTTGGCCATTGTGAATATGCTGCTGTGAATGGTGATATGTAAAGACTTCTTTTATAAATGATTTGGGTTTTGAAAAAAAAATCTTTTGGACAAGACAAACCAATAAGATATTAGAAATGTAATACTGGTATGCCATTCCTGGTGAAATTTTTAAATCATTTTGTGAATATCAGTTATAGTTAGAGTAACCACATACTTTATCATCCAAACCAGCATTCATTTAACAGTAATTGTTATATGACTAATATTTTCTAGAGAAAATAGGCATAAAACCCAGTTTTCCCAAGCAAACTGGGCCATATGGCCCCCTTCTTTCTTTGAAGTGTACTTAAATAAATAGAATCTTCTATTTACAGGGACTGGAAACTGTGAAATGACAATATTTTATTTTATCTCATTGGAAAATTCAGTCTATTTTTCAATTTAGGGGCATATTTGTAATTTTAAACCATTCAAATTCTATTTAGTAAAATGAAATCAAATCCATCTATTTCCCCTAAGCTAACCACTTAGGTAATGAAGTTACGGTAGAACTTCCATAGCTAACTACTTCCCTACATTGACCACCTCCTTACGTTGACCTACTTTTTGTAGACCAGACATGCTCTACATGTATGTATCAGTACAGTAGGCCTAGTTCCTTATGTTGACACCTATGTATGTTGACTAGTTTGTTGTAGTCCCTTGAGTGGTCAACTTACACAGGTTCTACTGTATTTTGTAAATGAATGAATGTTTAGCTACAGTTTCCCATTTTCCCTATGTAAGGTGACTTTACAGGCAACTTTTGGAACATCCTATATATATGTATCTACTTCTCATTTTCTAAATTAGATTTTAAGGGTAAAATATTGCAACATTTGTTCATTTATATAACCCAGATGATAATTACTATTGTAAAAGACAGGTTAAGAAAATAAAACAAATTTTTACAGTCAATTTGTAAATACATAATTTACAGAATGAATTCACATAAAATGAGATTACTTTTCTAAATCTTATGGCGTTCTCTTAAATTCAATTTAATCAATGTAAAAATTTCAAAGACTAACCAAGTCTACAAGTATGATGCATAAAATCAAACAAACTAGGTTCTAAAAATAAAATTACATTAAACTTAACTTTCTCCAAGTTACCAGATATTATTAATATTTTGAAAAACCAAGCTAATTCTCTTTGTATGTACTAGACCTTTTTGAAGTCCCATATAATTATTTCTGTTTTGGAGCTGGAGACCCACCTGCCTCAAACAGGTTAAGTAACTTACCCAAGGTCAAGATCTAGTAAGTGAAGGAATTTTAAAACAAACTTAAAAAAAAATTTGTCCACTGTCTGTGGCAAGAAAGGATATTGAAAAAGCAAAAACAACCCCCCCCAAAAAAAAACCCCTCTATGATGATAAGTATCAGAAAAGTTTGTTCTAATTTGAATTACCACTAGTTTACAGGAAATAGCACCATCCCTCTCTGAACATTACCGTTTAGTAATAGTAGTACTTTTCCAGCATCCCTGGGTTGATCTCACGTTAAGAAAGCATTAAATAGGTTATTGCTTAATTATAGCATTTTCAAAATTATAGAGACCTTCAAAGATAAAAAGTGGATCTTATTGCAAGTAGAATTTGTTGCAGCACTAAATAACCACTTGTTATTGATATACTCTTTGCTATGACCTATTTCAATGACAGCATAAAGTATCTACTAGGTCATATCCAAGTTCTTCATGCAACTAGATCATTATCATCTCATATACGTGTATGGTATTTTTGTGGAAGATAATTATCAAAATTTTTTACTTTATTAGAGATCCACAATTCCTCATCTAAAATCCATAGGGTAAGACATGCTTATATATTCAGAATTTGTCATGTGTTACAAATGTAATATGATGCATTCACCATAAATTTTGTAACAACCCCAGTGGGGTCCACTATCAAACTCCATAAACAAATAAATAATATTCTGCAGCATAACATATTGAGATTATCACAAGAAGATAAACTATTAGGAGCTTTTGGCTAGGTTAGATCAGATTAAGTTGCCATACAAAAGTCTAGCATAATTATGGAAAAGTTCAGTTTTCAAAAATTTCACATTTCAGATATGTAGATAATAGATTAAAGGCCTCTTAGAATTATAAATGTAATACTCATTATACTAATATATTTTAGAAGTTTTAGATTACACAGAAACATAAAAAAGAAAACACCTCACCATTGAGAGGTGTCAATATGACACCTCTAGCTTCTAGCTATTTGTGTCTCTCTTTGTAACATAACTGAGATTGTGCAATACCTATTCTTAGTTCACTTTATTCAACTATATCATGTGTATACTCAAGCATAGTTTTGAAATAAGCTCTTTAGGTAACTGAAGGAAAAGGCAGCAGACCTGGAGGAGACAGCTATGCCAATCAGAAGATATGGAAGGCCATCGTTACAACAATCTCAGAGCTTTTCATGAAGTCATTAAACTTAAGTCTATATCAAGTTCTAAGGATAAAGGGATATGAAGTAATGTAGATGCTTAAATGCAGAAAATTCTCAAGCTCAATTTTTCGTCTTTAGTGGTGTTGTTAATAAGAACACAGTTCCATTGTTACACTGTTTGCATTTCTTGGGTAAAGTCTCTCTAATAATAGTGTTCTGTCCTCAAGCAGTGCATCCTTCGCTCCTTCCCTCTCTCTGCTCCCCCATTCCTGACTCTTTGTACCCTCACTGATTCACCAACAATAAAAAAATTAAAAAGAATAAAATAAAATAAGTGAATAATAAAAAAAAAACACAGTTCCTAATTTGAACTTAAATTGTCTTATCTAATGTCTGTTGAAGGAAAAGATGCTATTTTAGGATTCCAAAGCTATTTTGCTTGCCTTTCTTCTTTTATAGGGTTTAGACTTGTCAACTCAAGAGTATAAGATGTGAAAAAGTTTGTAATGTGATCTTTGAATGAAACTGTAAGTTTAAAGTGCATCAGTGATCTCAAAAGGTTTTTTTTTTTTTTTGGCCAGGGCTGGGTTTGAACCCACCACCTCCGGCATATGGGACCCGTGCCCTACTCCCTGAGCCACAGGCGCCGCCCTCAAAACGTTTTTTTAATGTAGGGTTTGACAGCTTCACTGACATGAAAACCAATTGACCTTTAGAAGTAGTGCTTAAAAAAATTATGGGATTCATAATTTTCTGTGATTACACAGGTTGTATTTACAGATACTTTCTGAGATTCTAAATGAATGAAAACAAGCCTAAGTTTAGCAGCTAAGCTCACTCTATTGTACATAGTCTGTTAAATCTGTGTCTGACATCCCAAGATTGTCCACCTGCTGCATTCCATCCTATGTTTGAGTGAAGCATTATCAACTGGAGAAAGTGTCAAATATTTAAAGGCTATGAAGCACTCAGGACTGTCAAAATATCTATTTCACTTACATGGCTCTCTGCTGGGCCCTTTAGGGCATTTGTCCATCATGATAAAGTAGCTATAATTGCTTTTTTCTCATATTTCATTGAGTTCTATCATAAAACTAACAATAAACTTTGAAAGTTCTTCAAGTTGTTTCTTTGTCTTTGTTTTCTAGCCTTTGAGTCACATGTACCTGATTCATAGAGGTAGAAGTCTTCAGAAAGAATGAATTTTAAGTATTAAATATTAAAAGGTATTTGTATGGTTTAGAGAGAGAACAATCTCCAAGTGTCTGTTGCTTTGCCCCTGTAGTTCTTGAAGAGTTTGTGTCTTATGAAGTTACCAGGAAAAATTGTCTGTATTAAAATTCAATAAACCTCATTAAACACATTATACACATTATATTGGCAGGAGCCACAGGGAAGAGCCACGGGGAAGCCACCACATGTGGTCTTTCCTTACTGGGATTGCCACCTGTCAATAATGGTTACAGATAACTGTGGCTAAAGTGAATCTTAGTGAGAAGGTAAACAAGTATTCATAATATTTAAAACTAGAACCCTGGGAGGAAGAAAAATAATATATTTTTATTTCAATATTATTTGCATTTAGGTTATTAGTGAATACGTATGTTTATTTAGTGCTCCCCGTAGCTTTGATGGGGCATGGGAAGATTCTATCGTGCTTTTGATGACTGTTTGGTTTAGTCTTTTTTCCATTTTTCCCTTTTTTCTCCTACTTCCTATATATTTAGGGGATGCAGTCTTTATTTCATTCATTGCCCTCCATCTTGCCATTCTTGGTAAATCATAAAGCGTTTTATGGACTTATAAATCAAAAACTTAGAGTAAAACATTCTGTAATGCATTGAATTGTACCTTTAAAACTCAATTAAATCTCTGAAGTCACCATTTTCATAAATCAGATGATCGAGGCATATTGGTTTTCTCAATGGTATTGCACCCTTTCATTTGAACAAACTTTTTTTGCTGTTATTAGGACTGTGTAAGTTGGCTCCAGGTGCAGTGGCTCATGCCTGTAATCCAGCACTCTGGAGGCCAAGGTCACTGGTTTTCTTGAGCTCAGAAGTTCAAGACCAGCCTCAGCAAAAGCAAGATGTTGTCTCTACTAAAAATAGAAAAATTCTCCAGGTGTTCACCTATAGTCCCAGCTACTCAGGAGGCTGAGGCAGGAAGATCGCTTGAACCCAGGAGTCTGAGGTTCCTCTGAGCAAGGCTGACATCAAGACATTCTAACATGGGGCAATAAAGTGAGACTGTCTCAAAAATACATAAATAAAAGATTGAGTAATCCAGAGAAAGTTCTAGCTTCTCTTTACCCACCCCTAAAAAAATAAAATAAAATAAAAAAAGATTGAGTAAGCTATAAGAAAGTTCTAAGCAAAAGAAAAAAGAAAAGCATCTAGCTTTATTCAAATCATGTGAGAATGATGTTTGATGAGCAGGATGTCTGAATTAACCGAATCCTAATCTCCAACATTCAAATCAGGCGGCTACTCGTGTTTTATTTGGTCTTAGCATCTGCATTGTTACAAAAATATTCATTAACATGGAATCAGGATGAGATTTGGTGTTAAGGCAGAAAAGTAGGAGAGGGGAAACCACACAAACAAAGGCCCCTCATCTCTGTTATGTTGTCTTCTTACGTCATCGACAGTGTGGCTCAGGATCAGAAAGTAAGAACCTGGATCCTTGCAAAGAAAGATTGGTTGAACTCAGAAAGGATTAAAGTGGCTTGGAAGAAGGTCATATGTTATTGTGGTGTGATATATTTTGTACACACCTCACTACAAGGTTGTGAAAGAAGAAGATAAGGATGGTTCATCCACTTTGTAGGTAAAGAATAGACATGGTGAATAGGGATAGATACAGTGATTTCTCCCACAGACCATACAGATGGCTTTTATAAAATGTAGAATAGATTATGTTTTGACATTGAATTGGAAGATATTGACTAGTGCTGTGATTATCTTTTTTTTGGTGTTAGATTGGATCACATTCTTTTGGAAAATAGGCAGCTGTCACTTATGATTATCTTTAGAGTAATTTTAAAGTAACATATAGTTATTATAAAATGTAATTAATGAAAAATCAGGTGCTCATAATTGTATCACCTTCTTTTCTCCTTTGGTTATAGCTCTAGGTACCTCAAAATATCTTATTTCAGATATAATTTTCAGATGATTTTAATCATATAATGAGTTGCTTATAATCATTGGCACCATCTCCATAAAGTATGGAAATCAAGAAAACTTAGAAGCACCATGTTAGCAATCTGTTTTCAGACTTAGGCTATTTGATGGGACTTTGATGAGAGGATTTATGCTAAAATCTACCATAAAAACATTCTGTAGAATCCTAAGAACTAAATGTTTCAAGCTTTGAAAGAGGTGACTTAGAATCATTCACAAGCAAGTATTCTTGAGGCTTTTGTGATTTGTGATTAGTCTTCTAATTACCAAAGAATTTTCTTGATTTACATATCTTATGGAAATGGTGATAAGAAACTAAATATAATTTTAAAGTATTCTGATTTAAAGACTATTAAAGCTGGAAGCAACCTAGAAAGCTTCAAAAATGACCTCTTATTTGGTATGCAAAACATCTGAGTTTGCAAATGCTCAAGGAATTGTGCCAAGATTACACAACTGCTTAGCAGAACACGACCTTTACACATGAAACTTTGTGATTATTTATTCATTTGCCAAGATACCTCAATAAGTAGTTGTGAATGTTTGAACATCACAACTTGCTGAATCCAGTAAAAGAAAGGAAACTAAGAGTCTCAATGTCTAATTATTTTGGAATTTATACCTTATCATTATTCTTGATTTTGTAATATTCTTAATTCCTTACTAATAGTAATGAATGGCATGTTGTTAAAGTATTCAACTTGATTTTAAAACACATTTGTGCAGAAAAATTAATTGAATATTCTAGCATATTTCTTGTGCTATTCAGGGTACTCCAAAACTAAGTATCAGAATTTTGGAAAACCATGAGCTTCCATTTGTGTTTGACTAATTAGTCTTATAAAACAGCTTTTATAAGCATATACCATTTGTCACAACACA
This sequence comes from Nycticebus coucang, assembly GCF_027406575.1. Lineage (NCBI taxonomy): Eukaryota > Metazoa > Chordata > Mammalia > Primates > Lorisidae > Nycticebus > Nycticebus coucang. The sequence goes on from NC_069792.1 coordinate 13,185,071, forward strand.
TTCAAATTAATTTTAGGTAAATCAGAAAAAAATATTTTTCTCACCAGTCTCCTCAGTGAATCATATATAATGAAGTATTTGCCAACTGAGCAGAAATCACTGTATCTTTGTTTTACTTATAAGTCTATGGAATATTTCAAAATTTCTGTAAAGAAACTTTACAGAAAAGATATCAGCAAACTTTTAGTTCCACTTGCCTATTGTGACTGAGAAAAAAAATTACATCATAAGCCATTTATTTTCTGACCTATCACAAATGAAAATTCAAGCTGAATTATTAATATTATTTATCACCTTGATCCCACTCATGATTCGTATGATTTTATGAAGATTGCAATAACTCCAAAATTACCATCATAGCAAGGAAAATATTCATATTTCTTTACTGTCTCTAAAACTTGATTATACACACTTAGAAATTAAGACATTATAGAGAATTTCATCTATACTGCTATTTTGTAGATAGGGAAACTGAGGCTCAGAGATGACATCACTCAGTCAAAGTCACTTGGGCAATAAGCGCCAAACCGCACCATGAACCAAAATTGTGTGCCCCACTCCAGAACAACCTGCTGCTGCAATTGATTTATTAACCTCCCCTAAAATAGTCACAAAGATTCAGAAAAATTCACAGCTCCTGCCCTAGTGTTTTTTTATTATCAACTATATGGGGTCAGGGGAGGACTGTAAATTGAACTGACGTTCGTGTCCACGTGAATTAGTGAACATTTTCTCCAACTTAATTTGAACACTTTCTCTTTCTCAGCATTTTAAAGTCTGGAGTCATGAACACAGCAAAGCAGCACTCCTGACATTGACTATTCAGGATAACGATTAAAGACAGCAAAGCGTGAACTTTCCATATATGTGTGAGAATTTGACTTCTCTGTATCTCTGCATATCAAGAGGGAAAAATAGTCAAATTCTAATGAAAAAGTAAAAAAAAAAGTCCCTGGGAAAAATGGAATTGAAGTGTGGAATTATCATGAAAAAAACACACAGAGAAATATGAATCCTGTGTAGAAAAAACAAAGCTAGAGGAATATTGAACAACATTCTGGGAGAGGTCCCTAGGGAATATGGCTAGATGTTTAGTAATTTTAACATTGATTTAAAATGTCTAACTTATTAGCAACAAATACTTTAATTTGGGAATTCCATTTTGACTGTTCTTCACTGTCGCAAATACCTAGTAGTACCCCCTCTTCTGTGTGGGGGATATGTTCTGAGATTCCCACTGGAGGTCTGAAACCATAGTTGGTACCAAATTTTATCTATATTATGTAGATATATCCATCTGATAACTGAGATGGCTGCTAAATGACCAACAGGTGGCGTATACAGTCTGTAGACAGTGGACAAAGGGATTGATTCACGTCCAGAGTGGGACAGAGCAGGAAGGCAAGAGATTTTACCATGCTATTCAGAACTGCATGCAACTTAAATCTTACAAATTGTTTATGTTGGGAATTTTTTTTTTAGTATTTTCGGACCACAATTGGCTGAGGGTAACTGAAACTACAGAAAGAGAAACCATGTATAAAGGGTGAGTGCTGTGTGAGAGCCTTTCTTGGTCTCCATGAGGATTCTTTTCCTGAGGCATGTTGGTCATCTGAACAGATCATTATCTTAATGAACCACAGGCTTCCCTTACAATATTTCCTCAATATAGTCTGGATTTTCACCTGAACTATATATACAGTTTTCCCCTTACCTTGTCCTTAGTATGAATATTTCCCATTCAATAGTGATATGAGTTTGGAGTCATTGCAATTTTAGCCAAATTAAACGAATCATGGGTGGGATCAAGGTGATAAATAATCTTAATGTACCCTGCCTTCATTAAAATGGTTTGCATACAGTTTCAGGCACCACTTTATAAGAATGTCATTGAAGAGTGCCTGTGACCTTTCCCTTTGTAGCACTCATTACATTCTCAATGATCTTGCTTAAAGTATTTGCCTTTTTAGTAGACTTTAAGTTCCATAACTGCAAGAGCTAGCTATATTTTTCCATTTATCAGCATATCTCCAGTGCCTGACATGCCATAGGTGCTTAATTAATATTTAATAATTGAAGAATGGGGGAAACTAAAATAATGCAAATTCAGGAAACCATGCACATGGGAAGTGGTTGAATCAGGGGTGTTGATGGAGAGAGGAGTAAGTTAGGGAGGGATGTGAAAGTCATCTTCAAATATTTGGAAAGTCATTGAATGGAACAGGGATTTTTTACTTCATGTTTTTTCTAGGGAAAAAATATGAAGATCTGTTACTGAGATAAAGCTGCCGATAAATGTTTTGGTTCAAGAGGACTTAAAAATAAATTAGAATGTTCACCCGTGAGCAAAGAGGGGTACCTTGTAAAGTATCAAGCTTTCTGTAACTGGTAGTGTTCAAATAGAGGAGATAATCTTCTTGCCATAAAGAGTGATAAAGCAGAATTCTCATTCTGTCGGGGGTGTGCACGCTGACTTTGAAGTCCTCTTCAATTCTGATTGTGTAACTTTAGTATAACTAAGCACAAGAAGCTTTCCACTTGTAGTTTGCAACTCTTATTTTTTTTCTTTTGAAGACATTTCCTCATTTCATTTAAAAATCCATTTTTTCATTTTTCTAACTGTGAGTTCTTTTTCCTAGACAGATAATGATTGGTGAAAAATATTGAGTAAAGCATGATTTAAGCACACTTTACCATTGATTGAAATTTACACAAAGAGTCTTTAGTGCGTTAAATTATGTAGATATAATCAGCACCAATTTGAGTTCGCCATATATTGTAAATTGCTTTTCCTTACCTTGGCCATTTCTACATAGCTTCTGTTTTTACTCAATTTTTATTCAGGGAGGACTTATTCCAGTCTTTTTCGGTGGATAAAATAGGCACCTGCCCAGATTACTTAAGTCGCTGCACTGTAATTGTCTCACTATTGATTACTTACAGATTTTCTGTCTCTCTTGTTTGGATTGTATTTATAAGTAGGCCTTCAAGGGGGATGGTTAGTGTACAGTCCAGTTTTATCTGATCTTCAAGTGCTCTAGTTTTACATGAAACAATAATATAACAGCATTACAATAGAGGACTCAGGGCATATCATCCTCTTCCTGGGTATCTGCGTGTCTGACTCTGTCAGAATTAATCTCCCCCTATTCCTCAGATGTTTAGTTAATGCTGCTGCTTCTGAAAGAGTTCAAGTCTTAAATCTCAGCCTTCAACTTCTTTGCTATCTCTACAAAAACTCATTGGCCAAACCTAAGGAATAAAAACAATTACCTACAGGGAGCATGCCTAAAAATCATGTTAAAAAGTTAAATGTTTGCAAAAAGGAAATAAGACATTTTAGGAATACAGACATGTCAAAACGTATCTGCCCATGGAAGCCAGATTGGAGAGTAACAACTGGGTTTGTAGGCAATCGACCCAACCCTAGGACAATTGTGAATAAGGGTTGTTGGTAATTGAGCACCAGGCCCTGAATCAGCTGTCACTGTGACGGACAGGAAGAAAGCATGTCCTACTGGTCATATTGATTAGGAAAAGCAGCTGAGGCAGATGGTTTTCTAAGAGTTTGTCTTTATAGAACAAGATTCATCTGTCAGATGGAAGGTCTTTCTGATGTTCTTATAACATTGCCCATCCATTTGACATATAAGGACTGGAAAACCTTAATTAAATTCAAGAAACATTTAATGAATGCCTGTTAGATATAAAATAACACCTCAGTCTTTAAAGTTTATAATCAAAATTCACTGAGCCTCTGGGCCAGGTATTGAGAGAAGAAAGGGGAATGTCCAGCTTATTGGTCCAAGGTGTCCCTGCTGGGATATAGGGACAGAGTCTATTTTGGAACAAGTCAATACAAATAGAATTGAAATTCTTTAGAATACTTTATCTGTCCTGTGAGATTTTCAGACTGTCTATAGCAATAAACATTCAAACATCATAACTGATAGGGTGAAAGATTAGATTTTATATCCTATGATAATAGGAAAAGATAAAGAGTTGGCTGGAGAAAAAGAAAGCCTAGTGAATTCGGGCTATGGGACTCTAAACTGACAGAGCTCTGTCCTCAGCACTGCTTGGTCATGTGAGGTGTCTTGATCTGAGCTAGCTGAGGCTTAAAGAATTTAGACCAGGACCTCAGCTGCCATTTGGAGTGGAGATTCAATCTGGTCTTGGCAACTTCAATCAACTCTGCCCTCAGAGATCTGGACATTCCCATAAGTCTGGGTCAATTGAGCAACATTCAGTGTGCACTATAATTAAAGCCTACTAGCCCTGTCAGGGCTGCTGAAATTTCTGTAGGGTCTCTAGATAAGGGTGATCCTAGGCCAAGTCATTTTATTCTGGAACGATGATTGCTACTTTGTTGCAGACATTTATGACATTTAACAATGAATTTCTGTTGAGGACATACTACATTCTAGGCTTTTTTTAAGCCTTGTGGATGCAGCAGTGAACAAAGTCCTTGCTCTTATGCGGTATACATTTTGGTGAAAGGAACCAAAGAATGAAAAAATATGTTACGTCAGGTGATGATAAGTGCAATGAAGGTAAACAAATCAGAGAATGGAGTGACATGGTAGGGAGAATGTTATTTTAGATAAGGTAAAGAAATTTTTCTCTGATAAATTGATATTAGAGCAGAAATCTGGAGGGAAAAATGAAAGATGAAATACATGTATCTAATAAGAGAGCATTCTGGCCATATGTAAGGGTGAACTGTGCTCATCCAAGCAGACCAGGAATTAAAGTGGAGTGAGTAGAGAGAATGATGTAAAAAGTTGAGTCCAGAAAGGTGGGTGGAGGAGGGACCATGTGAGACCTATAGGTCATAGTAAGAACTTGGTGTTTCCTTTGAGTAAGCTGGGAAGTCACTGAAAGATTTTGAGCACAGGAAGTAAGATGATACTATTTTATATGCAATGTGCTGTTGCGAGAATAGACTGTGATGTGGTGCAACAGGATGAAGCAGAGAGACCAGTCAGAAGGCTTTGGGAATAGTTAAAAGAATGTGGAGGAACACCAGTGAAAGGATGGAGGAAGTGCTTCTGAAAGTCCTCTCCCCCATAAAAGCAATGACAAAACTGGCAAAAATGGTCAGAGTAAACTTTTTCAGAAGTCTGGAAATTAAACAAAGCCTTATAGCAAACAGGGAGCACTTTCTCTAGAAAAACAGCAATACTTCAACAATGAGTTTTGCAGTATTTGGTTTACCCGACTCCCATTTCCTGCTCTCCAGCTCCACAACTGTCTAGAACAGTGGTTCTCAACCTTCCTAATGCCGCAACCCTTTAATTCAGTTCCTGTGGGTCATGACCCACAGGTTGAGAACTGCTGGTCTAGAAAAATAAGAGCTCATATTCTCAGTGCAGCCTGGCACCACCAGAGAGGGAAGAACAGAGCTACTGCCCGTTCACATCCTGGCTTCTAAAGGACTCTCAGTATTTGACTGTCTTGTCTCCCTGCTGGACCTCACTTGCACAACTATCCATATTTGACATTACTCAGAACTACCAAGAGAGAAAAGCTTTTGGTCATAGGAGTGTTTGTCAAAAATTTACAGGGAAGCTTTTTAACTTTAGAACTGCTTAGAGGAATTGATACCAATTTTAACAATCAATAGAATAATCAGAAAGCTTGGACCAGGTACAGCAACTCTCACTGCTGGCTAGGATTATAGCACTATGGGAAGCCAAGGCGGGCGCGACAGATCCCTTGAGCTCAGGAGTTCAAGAGCAGCATGAGAAAGAGCAAGACTTCTCCTCTACTAAAAATAGAAAAAAGTTAGCCAGAGTTACGGCAATCATCTGTAGTCACAAGTACTTAGGAGGCAGAGGGAAGATGATCACTTGAAACTACAAGTTTGAGGTTTCAATAAGCTAGGCTGATGCCACAGCACTTTAACCCAGGTGACAGAGCAAGACTTTGTCTTCATAAAAAAGAAAAAAAAAAGAATAATAAAAAAGATTAAAAGGAAAAGCTTGAGATGTCCAAAGGGACTGTAAAAACTTTTGACATATTTCTGAAAACCTGGGAGAGTATGCATGGACGTAAGGCTGAGGACATGCTAAGAAGGTCCTGAGGCCCCCACGTCTGGTTGATCTTCAGACTCTGTACAAACAAGAAGTGAAGTCAGATGCAGAGTTGCAGGTGCCTTGATGATTGTTGAAAGTATGCACCAACACACACATAAAGTCTCTCAGCAAAGACAAGGAAGTTAATCACGAATGAATACCTGACCACTAAGTTCACTGATTAGAGACATCAATAGCCACTCATGACAAAGAATATGTACTTTACAGAATTAGTTTAGAATAGTCACCAAACAAACACCAATGTCTACAATAAGAAAAAACTACAAACCCTGGGGAAGACTGTAAGTCATTTACAGAATTGCAACATTACGTTAGTTAAAATATTCAGGTTTTCTTTTTTGGGAAAAAAAAACTACTAAGTCATTCAAAAGCACAAAAATGGTGGCCCATGCATAGGGGGAAAAGCAAGTAATTGTAATTCCAGATGCTGGACTTACTAGACTAAGACTTTAAATCACCTATTTTAAATATGTTCTAAGAACTAAAGGAAATCATAAGAATGACACCTCACCAAAGAGAAAATATGAACAGATATAAATTAGTATAAAAGTAAACATTCTGAAGTCAAAAAGTATAATAATCTAAAAGAAAAGTTTGCAAGATCAGAGTTGAGCCTATAAAAGAATCATCAGCCAAGTTGACAATGAGTCAACTGAAATTATATAGTCTGAGAAACAAAAGAAAAAAGAATAACGGATATTAAACAGAGCCTCAGATGTCTGTGGAACACAGTCAAATATACCTTGCTGCTCATTCTCATCTCATAACGGAAACCTCAAGAAGAGAATAGAGAAACAAAAAAACCCCCAAAGAATAATTGAACAAATAAAGGCAGAAAACTTTCTAAATGTCCTTAAAAACTTTACACATCCAAAAAGCATAATGAACTCCATTTACAATGAACTCAAAGAAAACATTATACCCACACATTATCTTCAAACTAGCAAAAGCCAAAGACTAAGAGAATCTTGAAAGCATCAAGAGAGAAGTGTCACCTCATGCAACATGGAGCATGGACAGATGTCTCATTGTAAAAGGATGGAGGACAGAGCCTGTGGATGCAAGTGGAAGTGGGATGGGACTGTTGGCGGTGGGAACATGCAGATGTCCTCTATTATTGCTGCCATTTATCTCAAAAAAGTTAGTTACAAGACTGCCAACTCAGAGTTAAGAGGGAGAACAGGGGAGGAAGAAGGGAGACAGAAACACAATTAGTAATTTTATTGCAAGGTCAAAAGTACTGGGGTCAAATACATATTATAATCCAGAATGCACTCATTATTCATTGCCATTAACAATGCATAGCATGTGGTGTCTTCCTCCTGGAACTAATTATTTCTTAACTGACACCGAACCTTTTACATTAATTCAAATGTTTAAATATTAAAATGTCAATACTTTGGGCACAGTCCCTGTTGTCCACCGTACTTACTATGTGAAGATTAAGCTGCTGCTACATTATATTTTTATGTTCTTTGAATATCCCCATATCCCCTTCCTCAGGCTACATTCTTTGCCTTTATATGGCCAGAAGTCACAAATTATAAACCATTTGCCAAGTTGAGTCAGTGGACATATTTTTTTAACCCTATACAACATTAAAAAAAGAAGAAGAAGAAGAAGTAAGGAAGAAAACAAATAAAATCAATGCCAATATTTAAAAACCAAGCTATTTTTAGATTAAAATATGCGTTTCTGGCTCCTAGCTTCTGAAAACAGATCTGACAGACTGAACCAGGTTGAGAGCAGTTGTCTGGAGCTAAGAGGCAACTGGCCTTTCCACAAGATTGTGGACTGCACATGGGGGATTTGCATAGTCTGTGCTCCCCTCCTAGAGTGAGTGGACTTCTGTCCTGTACTTACTGGCCAGTGCATCCTAGGCATGCCCATGGTCAGAGCCACTTCTTCCCAGCCGCTGTGTTGACTTAGTTCCGACTCCTTTTGTAGATACATGTCTCACTTTGATCCTCGTGAACTCTGATCCAGTGTACTTTTCTTTCCCTCCTTTTAGATTTTGAGCTCCTTAGGAGGAGGATTGACCTTTTAATTCACGTTTGCAATCCCATTTAGAGCTAAAAATGTTTCTGTGAGAGCAGGAACAAACAACATGTGCAATGAATAGCAAGTTTAGTCCATTAGAACTCAGCTTAAGAGACTCTAGTAAATGCTGAGTCTATTTAGACACAGTACAAAGCTGATTAGTGATTAATATTGATGTTACCTCAGAAAATGTTGAAAATCAATGTAATTCATCCTGGAATACACAGCTACTTAGCAGACAGACGAAATTACAAAATTCTTATCGTGTTCTACAACATAATATTAGAACACGCATGCTTCTGAAGTCATGTCATGGAAACAAACCTGTGTATTTAAAATGTACCCAGGGTCTGTTGAACACACACACACACACAAAATACATATATTATTTTCATACAAACACACACACACACACACACACACACACACACACACACACATATATATATTATAATATTCCCATGAAAGAAACAAGACATTAGTGGAAAAATATCAAATCCAAATAAAGTTTGAAATTTGGTAAGTCAAAATGTACCAAAATTGTTTTCTTTAGTTTGACAAATGCAAATGTACCATGATAATGTAAGATTTTAACAATGGAGGAAACTGGGTGAGCAGTATAAAGGAAACTGGGTGAGCAGTACTATCTTTGCAACCTTTCTGTAAATCTATAAACTTAACCCACAATTACGTTTATTTAAAAATAAAGGAATGAAAGCTGATGAAATCTTTGGAAAATATTCTCAAATTAAAACTCTGAAAGCTGGCACATTCTATAACTCTCCTGACATTGTGAAGTCTGCAGAATTGCTTTTGATAGTAACAAATTTTATCAAATAATCATTAATGTGTAATCTCTCTATGTATAAATATACATGTGCATGTATAGTGAAGTTTGCATAGAAGCAAGTTAGCAAACGAGTTACTAATATTGTTATTTGATGGATAAAGTAAAATTTTTAAAAATGACTTACTCTGTGGGCCCTCTTTTTTACAGCACCATTTTAATGTCTGTCAGAAGTGTAATGCTCAAAAAGTGCATGCACTATAAAATGCTGGTTAGAATGTTCTATTTGAATATATTGACACATATATTCTAATGATATTCTACATCTCCTAATGTGAGAAAAGTCTCCCGTGATGAGTCAGCAAGATCCTCAGGTATAACTATTTTTGGAAAAGCAAAATAGTTTATTGTTAACAGAACATTCCAGTTATTTAGTTCTGACTCTGAACAAAGTGTCAAAGGTGGAATCTTTCCTGATAACAATGACATTTCACACTCCTAAATATGTAATTTAGTTATTTGCAGCTTGAAATTCTCTATCATTAAGTAGTTTGATAGTAAAACTTACAATTTGTTTGCAGAAGTGGCTCTGTCATTCATATGAGGAGATGGAATCAGTATTTCAATATACCAAGTTACCACACAGCAGGAATTTTTTTTCCTATGATGTTTCTTAAATGTTGTTCTACTTTTTAAATTTCTATTCTGGACAGGACTTAAAATGTTTGGAAACATTTTAAAGACAGACACAATATAGCATTTTCAACTATGAAAGGAAAAATATCATTATGCAGCTTTCTTATTTTAGAATATTCAAGCTCAAACATTTTTATATTTAAATAGTTTGCCTAAGTTAATGATATGCAGAGTTCTAAGTCTACATCATCTTTCTTAAACAGCTATTATCATATGCATTGCAAGTAATATACCATCATCAGATTTATACTATAATTGTAAGTTGCAAATGTATAATTACTAAAATTTAACCTCTCCGAATTGATGTAATTCAGTCTAATTATCCTGACTACATAAATGCATACCAATCAGCAAGAAAACACTTAAATAAAACAAGAATGTTAACACAACAACTGCGGAATAAACAAACTTTTGAAGAAGAAAAAAATGTTGGGATTAATTACAGCTCCAAGAATAAATAATAAATGCATACTACTTGGAAGTATTTTTCCTCCCCCAACTAGTCGTTAGATGTGAACAGAATTGTTTCAGCATGTTTTTTGAACACTATTCACACTGATAGTTTTTTCCCTGTAATAATTTTTTTCATTCAGTAAGCCATTCAACCTCTCATTCATTCAGTAAAACACTTATTCTTGGACTGGTATGAACTGAACAGTGTGGAGGTGGTAGAGATGAATGAGAAACAATCTCTTTCCTGAATCTAATTATTTATTTAAATGACACAAATCCAAAGATGAGAGATACTCTCATTGTAGCAAATTATTCAGATCATGCATTTGCCTTCTTCTTTTTTTAATTGTTGGGGATTCATTGAGGTTACAAGAAACCAGGTTGTATTGATTGTATTTGTTCGGTAAAGTTCCTCTTATAATTGTGTCCTGACCCTGAAAGGTGTGTCACACACTGAGACCCCCATCCCCCTCCCTCCTTCCCTTTCTCTGCTCTCCCCTTCCCCCTTCCCCCACCATGTACTAGGTCATTAATTGTCCTCATATCAAAATTGAGTACATGGGATTCTTGCTTCTCCATTCTTCTGATTCTTTACTAAGAATAATGTCTTCCACTTCCATCCACGTTAATACAAAGGATGTAAAGTCTCCATCTTTTTTAATGGCTGAAAAGTATTCCATGGTGTACATATACCAGCTGGTTAATCCATTCCTGAGTTGGTGGGCGTTTAGGCTGTTTCCACATTTGGGCAATTGTATCTTTAGCTGTGATGATTACTGGGCATTTGCCTTCTTAAATCCTGCAAATGGTTTTCCATTTGAAATGCCATTTACATTCAAATGGCTTCCGTACAAATCCATTGGCTAAACGGTACCCTGAAATGCCCTCCAGGGCCTGGCTCTGACCGCTCCTCTCCCTCTGTCCCCGCTCTTCATCTGTACCAGGCAGCAACTACAGGTGCTACGTGTGTTCTTCCTGAAAGGCACTTCACTCATTCCTGACTCAGCCTTTTGCATTAGTTCTTGCTACTTCTGCCTGGAAAGCTGGTTTTACCTCCTTCCCCTCCAAGTCCAAACCAAGTCTGAAATTCTGGTTAGTGCCTTCTTCATATTATTTCCATGTGTTCTTAGAAACTGCAACACAACAAAAAGATGACTTACTTCCTCAGAAAATAAAAATTAGAGGAATCATAAGGATTTTCTAGTAAAGCAATCGTAGGGCTGATCATGATCCTTGTGAAAACAAAGGTACAAGTACTCTAAACTCATAAAACCAATTTAAATGAGCCTGACATCTTAGAAGTTGGATATTGTTTTAGGTAAAACAAAAACAGGGTAAAAATGCTTGATGCAAAAATATATTTGTCTGAAAAAAAGAAATTTATCTGAAGTCGGCATACAAGCTATAATAAAGCATCACACATTTCATTAACTGTATTTTTTACTGTTTAGAACTTACAATTTGGAGGGCGGGGGGGGAATATAATTCAGTAGATCCAAATCTCTCCTAACATCTCCCAAAGTAGGTTGTGTGTTTATATCTTTTTCTCTCCGTGAATTTTTACATCAAAAAGAGTCACTATGATGCTTCATAAGTGTTACCTCCTTTCCTTTGAAATCAGCTTTAATTTTAGTTGAGTTTAACCAGCATAATTTCTTTCTATCTTTTCTTACATGGTTTTACCCACAGATACTTAGTATTTGAGCAGAGTCGACTAGGTAGGTGCCCTCAGAAAGATCATTTTGTTAGTTGTTTGTTTATTTACAATCAGATAGTTTATCTAAATGTATCTGATACAACAATTATGTTAATTGAATAGAAATATAAACAGAAATGAAGATCACGAAAGTAGGAGGGGAAACATACTAACCAAGACAGGTGCAATAGCTTGTTCCAAAATTTTAGGAGAAAAGTGGTTTCCCCTCAGCAGGCCTTAGTTTTCTCATACAAGTACTAGAAGGTTGATCTCAATCAGGTGAAATGAGTTTGTCTTCTCCTGGGTGGCAAGACAGTTTTGTTGGATGTAGGGATTGTTCCTGGAGGTTCATTCACCAAGTGCACGGAAATAGGTAATGGCCGCAGATGTACTGAGTATCGGCAATGCCTGGACAAGATTACATCAGCCAGTGGGTCTTTTTAAGTTTCATCGCTGATTTTGCATAATTTCTCACTGTGCAATGAAAACTATTTTCCAAAAGTGAAAAAAAAAAAAATCCAAATCCACTATTTATTGATTTCTGTTGAATGTGACTTAATTTAAATAAGTATGATGTGAATGTGTGGCCACCACTCCCCTTTTCAGATGTTCTTCTAAATCTGGTTCTGTGCAGTCATATTTAAGTTGCTGCCTGAGATTTCTGAGAGTAACCAGTACCATCACAATGAATTTGTCAGCCCAAACTTGTTTCTTCTCTTTTTTGCCAGCTTTTCAAATTGAATCAACTAATCCTTTTTTTTTTTCTTTAAATGTCACATTAATATGAGGGTACAGGTAATTGAGTTACATTGTTTGCATTTATTAAATAGAGTCCGAGTTGTAGTTCTGTCCTTCACCCAGGAGATGTGCCCTATGCCCTTACATGGAGCCCATTAGGTGGAAGCACGCCAATCTTCCTCCCTCCTCCCCCCAACTTGAGTTTAATTGTGTTTTTCTCCTATGTGGGAATGTATTTGTTCATCTACTGGTTTCTTATTAGTATTGAGTACTAATTGGTAGTACTCTTATTAGTATTGAGTACTAATTGGTAGTACTCTTATTAGTATTGAGTACTATAGGAAGTATTGGATACTTCCTTTTCCATTCTTGTGATACTTTACTAAATAGAATGTTTTTCCATCTCCATCCAGGTAAAATACCGGAGATGTAAAGTCTCCATCTTTTTATGGCTGAATAGCATCCCATGGTATACATATACCACAGTTTATTAATACATTCATGTGTAGATCAACTAATTCCGAACAAGGCCACCTTAACCCCAGCACGCAATAGGGATCTGTTAGATTCTGCATTCTTCCTGACAATGAATTCATTCTTACCTAACGCAGGGCTCTGCGGCTTTTCCTCAAGCCCTCAATGCTTAGGACTCTACCCTCTTCCACTGGCCCATCTCTTCTCTCACAGTGTGGTTATCCTGAACCACAAAGTCTGGGTTGTTTTCTGAAATACGCTGGTGATTCTTCCCAAGACTTCACATCTCTGAGATGGGAACCTCATCCTACCGCATTACCAGTGGCTGGAGCTTTCTTATTGACTTTTATTCCCTAGGCAGAGATTCTAACCTTGAATGATAACAGAAATAATACAAAATATGTTTGAACAAGGACTCCAAGCCAGTATGCAATATCTGGATTATCTCATCTTATAACACAATGCATGAAACAGTCATCCGTTTTACAGATGGGAGAACAAAAGCTTAGGAAAGTTAAGCAGCTTGTCCAAAGTAACATAACACAGCAGGTGGGCAACGCAGCAGAATGTGATCCATGTGATCCAAAGATCCTACTGACTTTCTGCTCCTGCTGGACTGGTTGCAGGGTGAGTGGAGACAGAGAAGATCAGCTTTGTCAGGTTCTGGGGGTCCCCAGCAGCACTTGTGCGTTCGGACCCTCCCCTTTACTATTTTTATGACTCTATCTTAAATGCTGTACAAAGAGCTTTGCTTGGAACTGGAAATACAAAACAAACAAGATGGGCAATAGCCCCTTCCATCTAGTTCAGCAGTTATTCAAGGAAAGAAGCCTTTATCACATAATTCTTCAGAGAATTGCATACTTAGAGTTGTGGTAAGCTCTACCAAGGAAGATTGCAGTGCACAAAGTCTACAGCAGGGTGCCCTGACCTGGCAGAGAATTGCTGATTTGCTCATCAACTCAATTGGATGGCTCAAGGCTTATTGTCTGATTCGCACATCACTTTGCTTCCAGATTCAACCACAGCAAAGTTTGTTCTGCAGAATTCCAGCATTCAGTTGTGCAGATCCTGGTGTGCTTTGTAGTTCTCCCAGTTTATGGCAACCACTAATGAGGTTTTACTGAATATATTTATTAACATATTTCAAGCTACCATTACCTTATCGGGCCTCTGCTCTGCTGAAACACTGAGCAATATTGTTTTACTGATTGAGTCCCTCTGACTGTAGCAATATGCACATGTGCATTGTTCTCACACCATTGGAGCTGTACAGTCTGGAGGTAATATGGGAAGTAATTTACTATCATCTATAGATGGCAATTCAAGTGCTGTGATACTGTGAGCTGCCAATTTGAAAATTCTGGCTTGCATACAAATGAGTTATCTAAAGTATTTTTCAGAACTAACTGGATAAACAAGAGATCAAGAAAATCCAGGCTTCTGAAAAGCACCACTCATCTGATAGTTATACACAATTAAGGTAGATGGGAATAATTTCTTAGAAACTAAAGGCGGACATAACTTCTATTACCCTTAGTTTTTTTAGTAGCATCAGTAATAAGGACTAAATGAGATCTTGTGAATATGTTAACTAAATTTATTTTTCTGCTAACTGTATTGTAGAGTTCAACACATGAGCTAAAGGTAGAACAGAGGTATAGATAAATAAAATACTGAATCATTGTTCCCCCCCATCAGCGATAACCTTAAGATTTTTATGTACAAAATTACTCAATATTTTATATTATCAAGGGATCACTACTGAAAAGAAGAAAACAGAAAACCTACTTTCACACACACACAAAAATCACTTTATAGTCATAGCTTTTATTGGCCTAAATGCAGTTAAGGAAAAAAAAAGAAAGAAAGAAAACTTAAGTTTATAAATAAGTGTGGATCTTGTTGATTCATTTTAACTGCTGGAGAGCATTAATAGCATTCTGCAGAATGAATAAATCACATTTATTTAAACATTGCACAACACTTAGATGATTAGGTTTTCTTTAAAAACAACAACAACAACTAGAACACACAGCAGTTTAGTAGAAATCTAACTACACATCTTCTTGTGCTCATCTAGTTTCTCTGGGACAGAGATACTCATAAAAAGTAGGAGAAAAAGAAGGTATAAAAAGATGTGCAGTAGGATTCCAATCCTATAAGTCTTTAAAACTCACAAAAATTGTTTATGGATGGACTCATTCATATTAGAGAAGTTCAAAAACATGCATGGAAATGATCCCCACCACCTACCGGAGAATGGAGACTTCTGGAGAGGATGGGGTAAAGGCTGAGAGTAGCACTTCAATAATATTTGTAATAGTTTCTTTCTTTAAAAAATAATGATCTGCAGCAAATTGCAATATGTTAACATCTGATTGATTGTGATAATAATTATGCAGATGTGGTATTTTCTCTATACTTTTAAATATGCTTGACGTGTTTCATAAGTCCTATGAAAATTAAGTATCATGAAAAGTTGTGAGTGATATTTAAAACAGAAAAATCTTACATGTACCATAAAACTGTTAAAGTTATTGGTAAAACATCTTATAATTTAAAATAGTTGTCTATTTTAATTGCACACGAACTTTATGGACATCCTGTATACATATGCTCAGCTGCCTTCTGTAGGACAAGGTACATATTAGTTGCAAAATCAGCTTTGAAAAATTATCAAATGGTCACATAGCAGGAGGGTTCACATAACCGTGAATCTAAATAGGTACTGCTAGGGAGAAGGGAAGCATCTAGAAATCCTGAGGATTCGGGGAGCTCGAACATATTCAACTTGACAAGGACAGCCCAGCCTCTATCCCGAGATGAGCTGGACTAAGTTATTGATGAGACTTAGGATGGGAAGGAAGGTATAGGGTCCCTTAATTCTACATGAAAATGGGGCCGAGTCAGATACAGGCTCAAAGTAAATCAGAGGTAAATATTCCACAAGAAAGGAAAGGCAAAACGGGGAGAGGAGAGAGTGTGGGCAGCCAGCCAGGGACAGCCGGCACTCCTGAGTTTGAAGGATGGACAAGAGTCAGGTCTTTCCCAGTCTCAGTTTCTCTGTTCAAAAATAGGAGTACTCACCTTGGTGATAGTCTCATGAGAATGAAGTGCAATAACCCGTGAGAGAGTTGGCATCTCAATAAAAGTTAGTTTTCCTCCAGCCATTCGGGTAAATATAATTGGGGGTTGCACAGGGAGGTGACAGAGAGAAGTAGCTGGCAGACTTGAGCTGATGTTATCTTAAGCACTGTCTCAGGAGGAATCTTCCCCCAAATCCCTTAAGCTTCCATTCCTCAGACCTGGGAGTGGGGTGGAGGTGACGGGTTAGGCCCTGCAGTGACTGGAAAGAACCAGGGTGAACGGGGAGGGTACCTATCGGAAGATGCGTGCACTTCTGAAATTGGTCAGGGCGCAGCAGCCACTGGACTCAGCTGCACACGGGAAGGAGAAGCTTAGTGGTCTGCCCACAACGCTAAGCACCAAACACCCCCATTCACCTTCCGGCCACTGGTCTGCAGTGCAGGGCATGTGCTCCAAGAGGAGACTTCTGTCTCCCCACCGTGAGCTGGACCCAGGCAGACTCCGAGTCACAGCATCCGTCTCTGCTCTCTGCGCTGGGAAGCTGGGTTGCTCTGTGAGACATTCATCCCGATATAAATTCCCAGTGGATGATTTTGAAGTCAAATAAGAATATTTAATCCGGCCATCCTTTATCCGCTGCTGCTCTCGCTTACTGCTGCTTTTTAATTTTCCTTTTATTCAAATTAAATACCTTGCAGTCATTCAGAAATCCTGCCTTCTGTTGCTACATCTTCTTGCCGTCAGAGCAGTTAATTAGCTCTTGGCAGGTCTTGGATTCTGAAGAGCTTGAAAGGATGATTTATAATTGTGCACTGAAGTACAGCAAGTTGCTTCCAATAAAAATGGTTAAAAGTCTATTGTTTGGCATTTGTCAATTTCTACACCACCTAGATTTTCATTTATTTGGCAGCAATAGAAAATCTTATTTGTTTCCCATTCCTGAAGGTACAGCCATCATCATTTCTTATCCCTGAACAAAGGAAGACTGTAAAAATCTGAAGAAAACATAAAAAGGAAATGGGACCTTATTGAAGCAAAAAGCCCTATAAAACCTGCAAAGGGCTTCTCTGTGGAAGACCTATACCATAAAATTGATTCTATTGCCACTGTTACCTTTAAAAGGGTCAAAAATGGGAGACTCAGAAAGAATCTTTCCTATTCATCTCGGCCAACAAAATGAAGCCCATTCTTCACAAATTGCCATTCAGAATCCCAGAAGGTTTTGAACTCGACACATTTCTCTGATCATTTCTCTTGGTCCTTGTCTGCATACGCATTATGTAGCAATTTTTGAACATCTCAGTCCTTCTTTACCAGCCCAGGTCAATTTTTAGTTTCTTCCTGAGCCCTTTTCCCTACAGTACTAATGGTCTTTCTCTACAAAGTTAGCAAATGAAAGTGCAGGATGTTCAGTTAAATTTGAATTTCACATAAATAAGAAATAATGTTAAATGTTAAGTGTATCCCAATATTTAAGATATATTTTTACTAAAAATGTTATTTTCTATATATCAGAAGTTTAAGTTTACCCATGGGACCTGTTTGTGTCCAGTGACCCTACTTCCTTCTCTGAATCCTTGGGAATTTTTTTTTTGGGGAGGGGGTACTCATCGTTTGCTTGTTACCTGGCATTTCCAACCAAGTTTTGTGGTGGTCTTTAGCCAGATTTTAAGGTTCTTTGAAAAGGGAGGGTATTCCACTTCCAGTTAAGATACAGAAAGGTATGAACAATTTTCGTTCATGTAGTTAAAAACTAGAAATCCCCAGGCAGACATACAAACAGAAAAAAATGGTAGTTTTCCTTACAGACATTGAACAATGGTGGGCACACAGAAATCTTCTTTTTTTTATTTTAATTTTAACTTTTAATTTTTTTTTTTGAGATAGAGTCTCACTTTATTGTCCTCGGTAGAGTGCTGTGGCGCCACAGCTCATAGCAACCTCCAACTCATGGGCTTAAGGGATTCTCTTGCCTCAGCCTCCTGAGTAGCTGGTCCTACAGATTCTTGCCACAATGTCGGGCTATTTTTTGTTGCAGTTTGGCCGGGGCCGGATTCGAACCTGCTACCCTCAGTTTATGGAGCCGGTGCCCTACCCAAGGAGCCACAGGCGCCACCTCAACAAGCAGAAATCTTAAACAACTAAATACCGAAGGAAAAGTTGGTGGAGATGAGTCAAGTTCCTAAGTCAAGTTGGTGGAGGTGAGCCAGGGTCACAGGGAAGCCACATGCTGGAGAAGGGAAGCCTTTGCTCTCACAGATAGAAGCTATCAAACATGAGATAATTGTATGTGCTGCTGTGTATGGACAGCATTGGAATCTAAAGGAGTCTAGCAATTCCCTCTGCGTGAATTTTACTAAATAAGCAGAGACTGAGAGTTGGGTGGGAAAGTATAAAAGACCTCATGATCTTATAGCCCTCTCCCCGCAAAAGATCTGGTGCCCACAGGGAAATAATAATAAATACGACATTATAAAAAATGATGGTGGCATAATGAGAACAGAGCAAAACCTTTAAGAGCTCAAACACAAAAATCAAATAATGTAGGCCGGGTGAGGTGGCTCACGCCTGTAATCCCAGCACTGTGGGAGCTGAGGTGGGCAGAACACCTGAGCTCATGAGTTAGAGACCATCCTGAGCTAGAGCAAGATGCCGTCTCTAAAGGATAGTGGAGCATTGTGGTGGACGCCTGTAGTCCCACTGAGTTGGGAGGCCTAGGCAAGAGAATCTCTTGAGCCCAAGAATTTGAGGTTGCTGTGAGCTATGACACCACAGCCCTGTACTGAGAGTGACAAAGTGAGACTTTGCCTCAAAAAAAAAGAAAACCCCCAAACCAAAAACCAAATAATGTTATCAACCTAAAATTCTATATGCAGCAAAATATCTTTCAAAAAATAAGGTTAAATGAAAACATTCAAAAGATGAGAGCAATAATTGCCACAAGATTCACACTACCAAAATGGCTAAAGGGAGGTTTTTAGGCTAAAGGGGCAAATTCTGTAGAAATTCAGACCTACACTAAGGAATAAAGAATCCTGATAATGGCAAATAAAAGGGTAAACATAAAAGGTCATTTCTCCTCTAAATTATTTAAAAGTCAATTAAAATTTCTTACAGCATATTTGAAAATATATAAAATATTAATTCAAGATTGATTATAGTAAGTTAAGGATGCATATTTTGATTCCTAGAGCAATAACCGTAAGAATAATAAAAACAG
Source organism: Nycticebus coucang (assembly GCF_027406575.1). Taxonomy (NCBI): domain Eukaryota; kingdom Metazoa; phylum Chordata; class Mammalia; order Primates; family Lorisidae; genus Nycticebus; species Nycticebus coucang. The sequence continues at coordinate 13,204,363 of NC_069792.1, forward strand.
TCACAGCTGAAAAGCCAGCAGAGAGATAATGAAGCATTCGCGTTTATATCCTCCCCCCACTCACAAATACAAAAGGGAAACAAGAAACGAAGGGGCACAGAACAGAAGGGATCAAAAAGAATAAAAATATGTGACCCTCTATAAATATCTATCTTTGGCACAAACTAATTTCCAGCAACAAATGAGGAAACCACAACACTTCCAGGTGAGGGAAAGTATCCGTGCCCTGTTTTTTGTGGGGCTTTCAGTACGTTTGCTGTCAGATGGAACTGGTTAAAGGGCTGGGTCTGTAGCTTCATTTCTGCATGTGACTTTTTTTTTTTTTTGTAGAGACAGAGTCTCACTTTATGGCCCTCGGTAGAGTGCTGTGGCCTCACCCAGCTCACAGCAACCTCCAACTCCTGGGCTTAAGCGATTCTCTTGCCTCAGCCTCCCGAGTAGCTGGGACTACAGGCGCCCGCCACAATGCCCGGCTATTTTTTAGTTGCAGTTTGGCCGGGGCTGGGTTTGAACCCACCACCCTCGGTATATGGGGCCGGCGCCCTACCCACTGAGCTACCGGCACCGCCCGACTTTTTTTTTTTTTTTAACAGCTCTGTTGAAATACAATTTACATGACATATAGTTCACACATGTAAAGGATACAATTCAGTGATTTTCAGTATAGTTACAGAGTTTTGCAACCATCAACATAATCTAATTTTAGAATATTTCAACATCCTCAAAGAAACCTTGTACCAATTAGTCTTTTGTCCTGTAGTTCTGTTTGTTACGTTTTAGGATCAGGGGATTCACCTTCCCCTCACTGAACCCGGATTCTTGCTGATCGACTTGACGTAGCTGTGTGGGTAAAAGGCTCCCGCAGGTGAATTTGGAGAATACTAGTTTGACAGCCACAACAGTAATCCTGCTGTCTTCTAAGCAAATCCATTTCAGTTTGCCTCTTCATTAAACCCTGAAAATTCACGAAGATCTCATTGCTCCATGGTAAGAATAATCCTTTTGGAATTTGCGGTAGACTCAGGATCCTGGCATGACTCGACTCCAGAGGCCTATGCTTGTGAGGGTTTCCCTGGTGGGGTGCAATCTAGGAACCTTATGTAACTCACATTGATTTGAATTTAAAAAAGAAGTTCTTGTTAAAGGATATGAACAAACACTTTCACTAACGAACGCACAGCATGGTAGAGAGCAGTGGTGAAGAACAGCAGCTCCTCGGTGTGATGGGAACTCTGAGAGTTTTCTATCTCCGGGAATTTCAGCAAGTTGCTCAAACTGGTGGACGCTCAGTTCTCCTCCCTGAAATAACACATTCTTCATGGGGTGGTGGGGAGAATACCGTGAAACAAAATAAATTATCTGGGAACATACCCAGCGCATGGTAAGTCCTCCTGGTCTTAATTATTATTTCCTTTATAATTTATAGCTAGGAATTTCAGGGTAGAGTTATACTAGGACCGATTTGGAGCATTTTGTTGCTCAATTCCAAGATTACGTAGGAAGGCTTTAGTTTTAGAATCACGGAACTTGTTTCAAGGAAGTGTAAGTCACTGGGGAAGAGATATATGAAAAGGGAGAGGGAAGTGGTACGATGGTAAATGGTTCATCTTATTCAGGTGGAATTGGGAAAAATTGAGCCTGCACATTTTTGAAACTATTACTACAGAAGCAGAGACAAGATCTTGCCTTGTTTGCTGCTAAAGAATTGTTAAAAGCCTGCACACTCTGGGCAGTGTGGGTCATTTTGTGTTATTGTTTTGTTTTGTTTTTTACTTCTCTTTGTTCCTGTCTCTTATTTCAGAAAGAGTGTATTTCTTTTCTCTGACAATCTAAAAGGGTCACAGGAATTTTGAAGTGGAATACTACACCTGGAAGGGGGAAATGAGAAGCTGGGGAGAATGCTGTCACTTGGGGAGGGAAGGAGATGCGGTTTGACTACAAATGCAGAGGCAGCTTTGATTGGGGACACTGGAAAGCATGAGAGCAATCAGAGGAAACCATTACAGAGCTCCCAGCCAGGGGGAGAAGTCGGTGCAGGAAAGGCTCCTGCAGAGAAATGGGGAGTCAACAGCTGGCGGAAACATTATAGTATCAATCAGGTGGGGACACACACAGGGCAGAGCCAGGTGGGAGCACAGGCTCCTTGGCAGGGCGGGCAGGAGGGCAAGACAGGTGCCCCACACCTGCACACTCACTCACACTCACACACGTGTGTCTTTGGGGTCCTTTGCCAAGGACAGTGACAACAGCACATCTCTTTTTCAGGAACGATGAGAAACATGAAGTTGCTGAGCAGGATGAATGGGGGCCGTGGGCTTTCTCTGTCCAGCCAGAGCCGAGGTGCTGTGAGGGCAGTGCAGCCTTGGTTGTTATTTTCATTGACTTCATGGCTCTCCAAGGACCCTGCTGTTCTCTCTTCCCAGCCACAGAGCTGCGGAAAGGATTCCCGCACAGGGTGGTCGCTTCTGGCCATTCCTTTTACACTTGCATGGCCAGAGCTTCCTTGGGTGATAGGAACAGTACTGCTGGGAGCTGGGGTGCTTTTGTCAAGATGTGCAAGGAGCTGCTGGGAGGTGTGCGTTCCAAACCCCAAAAGTGCCACAGAGGAAGAAAATGGAAAAGAGAGACTCAGCAATAAAACAGAAGCATTGGTTTTTGCTCACATCAAAATGTAATAAGCCAGGCAAGAACTCACATGGGCACAGGCCAGAAGTTGGCAAAAAAAAAAGGAATGGCATTTTGAAATCTAGAGTAGAGATGCAGGCCTACATAAAAAAAAGTAAGGGGATTGGGGAAACATTAGAAAAATATATAGTTTGCAGAGCTGACCTTGAACCTAGGAAACCAACTGACATCTTCTCATGGGAGCTAAAGTTACTGCGTATAGGACGGGATGAGTTTTTATCCTATAGAGCATGTATTCACAGAAGAGGGAAGCTTTCCTCTGTCTTTTCTTATAGGGCACGAATTTCATCAGGAATGCTCCAAGGCCTCACCTCCAAACACCATCACACTGGGGCTTAGCGTTTCAACAGGGTGGGGGTGGGGGGCATAAACGTGCAGACCCTGACATGTACTGTTGTTATTCCCATTTTACTGATGAGGATGCTGAGGCACACAGAGTTAAGGAACTGGTAATTAGTAGAGCCAAGTATCCAGCTGGTTAGTGACGAGGCCAGGATTTGAGATGCAGGGATCCAGGTCCAGAGTCCATGCATACTTTTAACCACTAGCCAAATGATGTCACTGTACAAAGCCAAGGTACCAGGCTCCAGTGACCACTGCCCAAATTATTGCCTGTTGCTTTAGAAGAAAGGAAAGTCATGCGGAATACCATGACCATAGGGATGGCCCCCGCATATATAAAATGAAAAGGTGTATGTGGTTCTGTTAAAATTGCAGGTTTTGAAGTCATTCAAATCCACATTCCCACTGTGTCTCTGCCACCACGAATTTGTGTGACCAAGCACTCGGCACAGTCAGCAGAATGAAGTGAGCCCTCGGTAAGGACTACTATCATGTTATCATCCTTATCATTATTAATCATCCTTATTATTAATATAAATAGTACACTTTCCACAGTGCTTCTTAACCTGGTCATCCTTTACAATCATCTGGAAAGGTGATCTGCTTCCTCACTGGACTCATCTCATCTCGTCACCCCTCGGGTCCCGAGAGACACTGGTAGCAGACTCTCAGCTCTTTCTGTCTGTGCCACGGCATTCTTTCCCTCTTCCCAGGACATCTCGCCCCAGCCTTCTTGCCACCCCAGCTCCCGCACGGGAGCCCCTCCGCTTCGTGGGTGTCTACTCAGTTTCACAGTCACTCAGCTCGGAGGTCTGCGTCTCAGTGGAGGCTCCTTCCCCCTGGCCGAGCTGATGCTCCTTCTGCTGTCTGGGTTTGGCCTGTGCACAGCTCAGCCAGGAATATGATTCGTAATGAAAAGGCAGCTGGATTGGAGCTGGATTATTCTGGATTCAAATCTTTTTTTTATTGTTTGGGATTCATTGAGGGTACAAAGAATTAGGTTACACTGATTGCATTTGTTATGTAAAGTCCCTTCTTTAATTGTGTCCGGCCCCAAGAGGTGTGCCATACAGCGTGACCCCCTCATCATTCCCTCCCCCCGCATTCTGCTACCCCAACCTCTATATTAGCTCATCTACTGCCTTCACATTAGAATTGAGTACATTGGATTCTTGCTTCTCCATTCTTGCGATGCTTTACAAAAAAGAATGTGTTCCACTCCCATCTGGGATAATACAAAAGATGTAAAGTCTCCATCTCTCTCTCTTTTTCTTTCTTTCTTTCCTTTTTTTTTTTTTTTTTTTTTGAGGCAATAGTCTTACTATGTTACACTCAGTAGAGTGCTGTGGCGTCACAGCTCACAGCAACCTCAAACTCTTGGGCTTAAGTGATTCTCTTGCCTCAGACTCCCTGGTAGCTGGGACTACAGGCACCTGCCACAATGCAGGCTATTTTTGGTTGCAGTTGTCATTGTTGTTTAGCTGGCCCAGGCCGGGTTTGAACCCACCAGCCTTGGTGTATGTGGCTGACTCCGTAACCACTGTGATACGGGTGCTGAGCCAGTCTCCATCTCTTTTACGGCTGAATAGTATTCCATAGTGTACATATACCACACCCTGTTAATCCATTTCCAGATTGGTAGGTATTTAGGTTGTTTCCACATTTTGGCAATTGTAAATTGAGCTGCAATAAATAGTCTAGTGCATATGTCCTTATGATATAAGGGGTTTTTTTCTTCTGGGTAGATGCTCAGTAATGGGATTGCAGGATCAAATGGGAGATCTAATTTCAGTTTTTCAAGGATTCTCAATACTTCCTTCCAAAAATGTTGTATTAGTTTGCAGTCCCACCAGCAATGTAAAGGGGTTTCCCTCTCTCCACATCCATGCCAGCACCTGCAGCTTTGAGACATTGTAATGTGGGCCATTCTCACTGGGGGCAGGTGATATCTCAGGGTGGTTTTGATTTGTATTTCTCTAATGATTAGGGTCTATGAGCATTTTTTCATATGTTTACTAGACATTTGACTGTTTTCTTTAGAGAAGATTCTGTTCATGTCTCTTGCCCAGTGATATATGGGATTGTTGGGTCTTTTTTTTTGTTATTGTTGATTAACTTGAGTTCTCTAGATCCTAGTTATCAAGCTTTTGTCTGATTCATAATATGCAAATATCTTTTCCCATTCTGAAGGTTTTCTGTTTGCTTCGGTTGTTTAATTTGTTTGTTTTTCAGTTTAATTAAGTTCAATTTGTTTATTTTTGTTGTTGTTGCAGTGGCCATAGAAGTCTCCTTCATTAAATCTTTCCCCAGGCCAATATCTTCAAGTGTTTTTCCTATGCTTTCTTTGAGGATTTTTACCATTTCATTCCTTAAGTTTAGGGCTTTTATCCATCTTGAATCAATTTTAGTGAGTGGAGAAAGGTGTGGGTCCAGTTTTAGTCTCTTACATGTGGATATCCAGTTCTCCCAGAACCATTTATTGAATAGGGATTCCTTCCCCCAGTGTATGTTCTTGTTCAGTTTTATCAAAGACCAGGTGGCTATAAGATGTTAGTTTCATCTCATGATTTTCTTTTAAGTTCTAAATGTCTATTTCTCCATTTTTGTGGCAATACCATGCTGTTTTGATCACTATGGCCTTGTAGAATAGCCTGAAGTCTGGCAGGGTGATGCCCCCAGCTTTGTTTTTATTACTAAAAATTGCCTTAGCTATACAGGGTTTTTTCTGGTTCCATACAAAACAAAGAATTATTTTTTTCCAAATCGTGAAAGTATGATGTTGGTATTTTAATGGGGATTGCATGGATTCAGATCTTAAATCTCCACTTACAAGCTTTCTAATCCAGAAGTAGTTACTTAATTAAAAAGGCAGCACCTTTTTTCAATGGCCCTTATATGGTGAGCAGAAAAATGTACTCTAGATTATTTCTTGGGAAAAACATAAATGTCTTCCTTTCCTTCTCCTTCTGTATTCTCAGTGTGGACAGGGACTTGGAGCAGGGGAGCCTTGGTCATAGGCCATCGATTTCTGACACAGCCCAAAGGGGTCATCATGGGGCCTTTGGTCACAGAAGGCCAGGCACAGACTTGCTTGAAGATAAGCAGTGGTCAGGCAGGGGCTCCATCCAGATCCTTGCAGGCATTAGCAAGACTGTGGACTTAACTGCAGCAGACCCTCCCATCCAACCAGGACAAATAAATTCCTGTGCATAACTCTGTCATCAGACTTACCACATTATAGATTAATTATCTGTTGCCCTTGATCCACCAGGACCAGGATAGTCCCTGTCTGGCAGGAGCTACAGAGGCCTGCCCCTCCCAGGGCAGGAGAGAGGCACAGTCATTATTGCCCCAGGGTTGCGCCCTCTGTCTCAGAGGATGCAAAGCTCTGATACTCCTGTTTGCTTGCTATCCTCACAACATCAAAATGGGAACACAAACTCTAGAGAGAAAGGCTGGCAATGTTGATAGAATCCATGGATCAACTCTGAGGTATACGTTCTTAAAGTCCATTTTTAAGAGGTTTTGGGAAGGTCCATGGGCTCTTTATATATAATTGCAAGATAAATGTTGGCTTAATTTTACTTCTTTTTACCATATTTTTTACACAGCACAAATAAGCTATACCTGTACAAACCACCCATTCATTTATTTACTCAGAAAATGTGTATCATCCGCCCAGTCTGTTTGTGTAGGCTCCTACACTTAAAGGTGGGGAATGGGGCTTAAGTCACTCATATTTGGGGTTGGCTTTTTCTAGCCTCTCATTTCACAAGAAGTTTGAGCTTTCTTCTGTAGGCACCTGGAGCCAGGAACACAGGGGATTGAATGAGACATAATTGTATGTCATATAGATGATTCAGGCAGCTGTATGGAGGATGGGGTGAAGGGAGAAGGGCTGGGAGCCAGAAGATCAGATAAGAGGCTGCAGCCTTCTTTTACGCAGAAGGGACTAAAAACTAAACAGGGCAATGATCCTAGGAAAAGAGGAGAGGGAAGGGATTTGAGAGCAATTCTGGAAGTCTACTTGAGAGATCAAATGACAGATCAGAAAAGACTCCTTCAGGAAAGTGTTTTAGCTTGAGTGAGCTTGGGATCGACAATGCATTTACTGATTTATGAAACAGGGGTAGGGAGAGAGCCAAGTGATGACAGCAAGTTCATGTTAATTAGGAAATAGTTGTAGGCTTTTTAGTTGAATGGACACAGTACAAATGAGAGTGTCAGCTTACAAATAAGATTGGGGCTGGAGAGAAAAGAAAACTTGGGAAGTGGCTGCTGTATAAGGCTATGAGAGAGGCTTAGATCACTCAAACAAAAATCAAAAGGAGAAAAGGTTGAGGACAGAGTCCTAGAAGCACCAATATTTAAGAGGCAAAATGGGTCAGCAAAAGAGATAAGAAAAGATAGAAAATGGAAAGTCTGATGGGGCTGGTGGAGTGGATGCTTTAGAGAATGGAGTGCAGTAGGGGGCAGACATGGAAGCTAAGAAGAAAAGGATCCTCACTGCATCTGTAGCTATTGAGCTCAAAGGAGAAAGGTCTTATAAGGAGTTAATTTATTGCATGTTTAGCACAGAGTCACAGAAATTCTTTGTGTAAATTTTTTCATCTGAATGTTGGGTGTTCAAATGGTTTGTGCATGTGTATTACATATTTGGAATGTTTCCCCCCAGTTATTTCAAATATTATTTGGATGCAAGCTTTGTGTCTGGTACCGTTAGCCACAGGCTGAGTGGGGCATCTTGGGCACTTGCTTTCAATTTCTGACTTGGTATCCTGGACCTAAGGCAATGTGAAAAAGTAATATCCTTTATTACAGTTTCACAAACACAAAGAGAAAGAACTTCTGACACACACCCTGGATTGGAGAAGTGGGGAAGACATTATTAATCTTCCCAGGGCCGTTCTCCGGCCATCTTATTACTTCTCACAACTGTCTGAAGGCTCAGTAAATGGAAACTGGCACCAACTTCATTCCGCATCTTTTTCATGAGGGAGGACTGCAAAGCAGAAAGATGGAAGGAAAGGGAGAGAGGACCATTAAAAACAGGGTTAATGCAGTTTGGAAGTGTCCTGGCTGTGGGTTGATATCTGATGGTGCATTGAAATTGGGCAAGCACATGACAGAAGCTTTCCATCAGTCACGTCACGGGGACCCTGAACAAGCACGGGAAATGTTCATGATTTTATTTTCTCTTTCTTTCCATGGGGCCATTCCCTATAATGCCAGATCCCCTTGCTTTGCCAAAGCAGAGAATTCGCCATAATCCAAATAAAGGCCTGAATCTTTAAAAAACCGCAATATGTGCTAACTGCCTTCACTGCACTGAGAACTACCTGCTTCCCAGTCTGCTCAGGCACTCGATTGAGAGCCTCACAAATGAACTTGGAAGTCAGGGCAGATATTCTGACATGCTGGGTTTGGTTTCCAGGATGGCCTGGGTGTGCTAAGAATCTGAAAAGGCTTTTGCTTCCTTTATAATCAGCAAACACCCAGAATGATGGGCTCGTTCTCTGAATAAAGGACTGTACTGCTTGTGGATAGTAGTAGTTGGAAAACCCTTAAGGAAATACTGGGTGGACATAAAGTTCATGTGCAATTTAAAATAGTCTAACATAGTAAATTGCAAATGAACTTTATGTCTACCCTGTATTATAAACCAAAGCAAAGAGAGAAGGAAGAAGTGAACATTGATTATTTTTAGGCTGATTTCTACAATGAAAATTCAATCTTCTTTTTCTTTTTAGAGGGTAATACCACATTTCCTGCATTTGCATGATACAATTCCAACAGTGATGTCACCAGGAAGAGGCATGGTTGAATTTCCCTGCTGGTCATTATGGTCATCATGCTTTAGTGACGCTTTCATTTGAAATTTTATTTTCTTCAAGTGTTTTGAATATCAATATTGTCAAATATGCTCCCAACATACATGTGCAAATGTAACAAGTTATGCTATGGGAGAAGGAGATCAGTGTGTAGCCTCTCACTACCTGGAATCAGAAGAATGGTGATGTGCTGATTAAAGAACAATGGTCTACTATGAACAAAATGAAATCTTTGCAAAGCTTGAGATGTTGAGGAAAAACTATAAGGCTGCCATCAACAGAGAGGTAGGTAGCTAATAGGGCAAGAACTCAGGACCCGGAGTCACTTAGATCTTCATTCACCCTTTTGCTCTGCCACTGAGCAGCTGTGCTAATTTTGCTGAAAAAAATTCAATGATATTTTATGTAAATTGTTTCAACAGAATGACAGGCGCACTAAGTGTTCCTCATTCTATGACAATCATCTGTTTGCTTGATTTGAAATTTTAAAGTTAAGCACACATTAGTTTCAGTCTTAAAATGCATTATGTATTCATAGCCCAGAAATTTAAAAATAAATCTTCAAATCTTAATTATGTATACCTTTTATATATAAAAACACACACTAATTTAATCAATTATTTGTTATAGTATGTTATATAGGAATGTGTCAGAGAATGAATGAAAACTTTAAAAGTCTCTGAAGGTCTTTGCAGCCCTAAGCTTCTCTATGCCATAGTTCTAACACATGGATAGTGAAGATTTAAAAAAAAAAAAAAAAAGGTGGAATAGATAGGCTCTAAAGAATAACAAATTTAAAAAATGGTGGCAAAACACTTAGCATATTTAAAAGAGCTGTTAGTCTGCATTTTATTTTAATTATGTTCTTTGCTCATAACAAATATCACTGAGGGGCTGACCACAGTGGCTCACACCTGCAATCCTCACACTCTTGGAGGCAACAGGTGGGTGAATTGCTTGAGCTTGGGAGTGCAAGACCACCCTGAGCAAAAGCAAGATCCTGTCTGTATTAAATTAGAAAAACTACCAGGCATTATGGCAGGCATCTATAGTCCCAGCTATGGTGAGGCTGAAATAAGAGGATTACTTAAGCCCAAGAGTTTGAGGTTGCTGTGAGTGCTGATGCCACGGCACACTATCTAGGGTGACAGAGTTAGACTCTGTCTCAAATATATATATATATATATATATATATATATATATATATATATCAATGAAGCAATCAATAAACCAGGTATTTAACACACCGAGTTTAATATAACTCAGATAGTTGTCTCAGACAGAACTTTCTTACCTTACATGAATATTGTCTGGTGCCTTTGGTGGGTGACGGGGCAGTGACCTCCATCAAGGTGTGCTGCCAAAAATAGGTCATGTCGCCAAACGTCTCCACGGCTTCCTTACGTGTGACTGTAGGTAAATCCAAGTTACCTGAACTGGGTGTGTTTTTTCACAAACTGGGGACAATGAGCTCTCCTTCAGTTTTCTCGGCATTGTTTTGAGTATTGGATGTTACATAATTTGAAAACAGGTCAAGTACTATAATAAATGTTATTTATCCACATTAAAAGTGGTAATAGTCTTTTTGGTGTGTCAGCTTGGTTGGGTACAGGCCGTAGTTATTAAAACACTAATGGTCTTGAATCATTTTAATAGAAACCTTCCTTGGAAGGTTTTCCAGATCTGTTTTTCCAGATCTTTAAAGTATGACAGTGGTGCTTTAATAGTGATTGCATTAAAATTGGATATTGCTTTGGGTAGTATGGACATTTTAACAATGTTGATTCTTCCCAGCCATGAGCATGGTATGTTTTTCCATTTGTTAACATCTTCAGCTATTTCTTTTCTCAGAGTTTCATAGTTCTCTTCATAGAGATCTTTCACATTATGATTTAAGAAAAAAAAAAGAGAGAAAATTATTACATCAAGCTTCCCAAATTGTGCAAAAATAGTTACTATAGATCTTACCATACTTCCTCCTAGGAACTAGACTGCTAATTCCCTCCACCGGCAACACACGGCTCTCTACACATCATCATCAGACACTTCAAACCACAGATACACCATGCCAGATTCTACAGGTGAATGATTAGCTATCGCTCCAGCCTTCACCCCTGTCATCTCCTTTGTTATTTTGCCTAGATCACTTATTGGTGCCTGTCTACTTGTAAATTAGATTTATTAGAATCAACGGAGTGTAGGAGCTTCCTTTGCTCTCTCAAAATATTACATGCAGTCTTTTGAAAGACTTTGCTATTTTTTTCTTCTAGACTTTTCTCCTTTTATTTATTGATACAGGCAAATAGAAATGGTGACCTCTAAAGGGTTAATGACAAAGACAAAGATTAGCCTCAATCAGACTTAAAAAGCATTAAAAATTATCTAAGTAGAGAAGAAGAGCAAGTGTCTTGCTAGAGAAGGTGGGAATAATGAAGATAATTCTATGTTGGACATTAAGTCGTATTGGAGTGACTATAGAAAATAAAAGTCTGGATTAAATGGAATTATCTGAGCATTCTCCTTGATGAGTTAAGAAGAGAATCTAGAGTAGGGAGAAGAAGACTGAGAATGGAGAGCATCAAATATGAAGCTGCAGAAAGAGAAGTCCATGTAGAAAGCCAAAGAACAGGTGAGCAAATGAGAACGTGCGACTGTTTCAAAGAGGGTCAGTGATGTGTTACCTCTAAGAGGATAGGTCCAGAAAACCAGAGCTTAAAACTACCCATTAGGTTTACAATCTCTCAATCACCATTAACATTAATGAAAAACAGGATTTCTTGAGTCAAGACTGACAGGTTAAGAGGAGCCATAACAAATTGTAGAACGCTTTTTTGTGGGGGAGACAGTCTCACTATGTGGCCATTGGTAGAGTACTGTGGCATCATATCCCACAGCAACCTCAAACTCTTGGGCTCAAGCAATTCTCTTGCCTCAGCCTCCCAAGTAGCTGGGACTACAGGTGCCCGCCATGACGCCCGGCTATTTTTTGTTGCAATTGTCATTGTTGGTTAGCTGGCCCAGGCCGGGTTCAAACCCACCACCTTTGGTGTATGTGGTTGGTGCTGTAACCACCGTGCTACGGGCATCGAGCCATAGAAAGATTTTATAAGAGGTTTATTTAAAAAGGAAAGAATAGGGCGGCGCCTGTGGCTCAGTCGGTGGGGCGCTGGCCCCATATACCAAGGGTGGTGGGTTTGAACCTGGCCCCGGCCCAACTGCAACAAAAGAAATGGCCGGGCGTTGTGGCGGGCGCCTGTAGTCCCGGCTGCTCGGGCGGCTGAGGCAAGAGAATCGCTTGGGCCCAGGAGTTGAAGGTTGCTGTGAGCTGTGTGATGCCACGGCACTCTACCGAGGGCCATAGGGTGAGACTCTGTCTCTACAAAAAAAAAAAAAAAAAGGAAAGAATAAAGAAATGATCACATTCGGGATTTTAGTGAACCTTAGTGGCCCGTGATGGTGTCCACCAAAATGTACCATGCAGTTGCCCCTCTCCAGAAGTGAAGAGTGCAGTGTTTATTTAGTACATGTAGTGTTGGAAGTTGAGACATTTGGTCTTGGTGGCATACCTGAATTACCTGTGAAACTTTGTAAATGTAGACGCCCAAGCCCCACTTCAGACACAACGAACCAATATTTCAGTGGTGTATTGAGTCTAGTTTTCTTCTTATCCTACCAGGTTCTTTATGTATTGCCCAGGCCCTACCATACGGAATTGTTTTCTTCTTTCTATCAGAGCCAACATGCTAATGCAAGATGGCACCCGCTCTGTCTGCAATTGCTCAAATTTTAGTCTGAACATATATATTTCCAACTATCGTTTTATTGTAGTAGTTAGTTCAGATGTTCTGACCTGTCATTTCACAAATCTGTGAAAATGTCAAAAACGTAATTTTCCATCAGTTTTTGTAATTAAGCTTTTTGCAGCTGCCCATGAATAACAGGAAACATTATCAGTAATTCAATTGGCAGCAATTTGGAGGGAGAGAAAAGCGCCTGGTCTACAGGCTACTTCTACATCTCTTCCTCCATTATCAGAAGCCGTTTGTTAGATGGTGACTTCTTGTTTCTCACTATCCATCACCATTTCTACCTACAGAAGCTGTGCTGAGACTGCTCACTGCACTGCAGACTTGCTGTAATTGCATCATGAACAATTATGTGTAGGTTATATGAATCATCATTAAATAGTTTTTGAATCAAAAATTAAGAATAGGTTTGAGCAAGGGATTTCAATTACTAGAGTAAGAACATGGTTATACAGTTAGAATAATGGACACTTCCCTAGGAAAAGGAAAGGAAATGTATAGCTAAGAACTATAAATAAATTAATAAACGAGCGCAGGATATGAATAAAACGTATAAAACAGCACCATGTTCGAGGATTACAGAATGTTTTTTTCACACAGCTTTTCAGTGCAACATTGGGTCCTCCCCCAAGAAGTTCGGAAGTTCAAAGGTGCACTTGTTAAGGAGGATAAAAAAGTAGAATTGCTGTCTGCCCTTGGGGAACAATGACAGCATAAATTAAAAAAATTAAAACTGTGTAAAGATTATATTCTTATGGGAACAAAACTATATTATGGTTTTTTAATAAATGAAAAAGAAAGAAGAAACCTGCACTATCATTAGCTGGACAATATAGGTATTTAAAATTATAATTTATTGACTTATCTTGTACCGTGCTAAGCCATTTACCCACATTACCTAATTCAATATCTCGACAACTCTAAGAACTAAGGCTCTTAACTTTCGAATAAGAGAACTAAGAGTCACAGGATTTAGGTAACTCTCCCAAAATCACATGACTAATAAATTAATCCAAGGGCTGACTTCCAATGTAACACTCCTTCCCACTGGAAAACTCTTTGGCAGTAGAACCCCACCAGTGTCGCCTCCAGCCAGGTGCTCCCTCCATAGCACAGTCGGCCACAACTCGTCCCCACTAAAGTGGCCTAAGCCAGGAACTTTGAGTACAGTAACCGGGCACTGAGTTTTTAGGCACCTGTTATGTTCAGTTGTAATATGTGCTTAGATACTTTTATTAAGATCATCATGCCCTATTAATTTAACAGCTTTTAATGATGTGCATCATAGTCTATTAATTTAACAGCTTTAATTTTGTGCTTACTGTTTGTAATATCTAAACATAAAAGGAAAGCTAGGAAATTATGAATGCACACAAGAAGAAATAAGCTATTTTAAATAAATAGAGCATTGATGAGGCTCCACTTATATGGCCATCCAATGAGCATGAAGCGCTGAAGACAAGCAGCGTTCCTGCTGTAGCTTCACCCTGTGGAGAAAAATCACATGCTCTAGTAACTTCCATGAGTTCCTGGTCTCCATCATAGTCTTATGGAAATAAGTTGAAAGTACTGGGCATTGACATTAGTCCAGCATGTTCTTGCTGGGTCATCAGAGACAGAGAGAGATCTCATGGAAGGAGCAGAGCTTCAGAGAAGGGAGGTTGGTAGATCTCCGTCTCTCCTACTAATTCTGATTGACACAAAAAACTGGGGCCATGGTCCAATTGAAAGTCAACTCAAGTGTTTGTTCAAGGCCTAAACTCATCGTCCATCGATTTATTGATTAATATGTGACTTTATTTGACATATTGCATAATCAAGATAACATGAAGAGGAGGTTTCCATGGGTCAGGGAGCATTGGAAGGCTGCTCAAAGAAGCAGAGGTGAAGTGTGTTGTGTAATGTGATTAGAGTAGATTGGACTGAGCCTAGCTTCACTTTCTGGGAGCAGAAGTTTCATTTGCTCTGCATTGTTTATGCAATTAGTTTCTTAGCAGGACTGTTTTAACTTCAGGCTGTGGCCTCCTATTTTCCTGCCCTCATACTGGTACCATGATTCTCTAGTATCTTAATAAACACAATGGCTATGCTCGGCTTAATGGGTATGAGCTTTAGAGAATAATGTCATTTCTAAACACTTAATGAGTTTCACAATTAAAAAGGCATTGAAGTTCAAGGTCCTAGGAAGGAAAAAAAAAAAAAAAGGCCATTTCCTTAATGTTACAGCTGCCATTGAAAGAACTAATAATCTGGAAAAGAAGTTGTTTCTTCTGCATTAAGGCTAAAATTTTATTTCTTACCTTGACAAAATTTGGTATGCTTTTTGACTGCTTTTATTAATGTATGCTTTAATTATTTGGGGGCAAAAAATGTAGAATCTAATTTATAGAAAAGAGGATCAATTTATAGAAAAATGAGAATCAATTTATAAAAATATAAACATAGATCATCTCAGTTATAGACTTGAAAAATAAGTAATAATAGAAGATAAAATATATGTTGTGTTACCAATAAAAACAAATTTGTGATAATCTAATCAATATTCTGTAGCACATGTGAGATTTGTGGTCAGTGACTTCTCTATGTTCCCTCAATTTTCTTTTCTTTTTTATTTGTACAAATTTATGGTGAATGTGTGAAATTGTATCCATGCATATAATGCCTAGCCACCCAGTCAGGGTATTTAAAGTGCCCATCACCCAAGTACAATACATTTTTTTAAACTATCACCCCATTCCACCATCAAAGATTGAATTTTCTTATCAAGCCCCTAGCAGGAATCTTAGAAGTGTTTACTGTCTTAGCACAAACTCTTACTGTTCTGGTAGACGGTGATCTGCTAATCTTATTACTCGCTTCCCACCTACAAGTTCCTGTGTGGCTCCAGGTCATTTTTAATGGAGACACCCTAGAGAATTTTGTTCTGTTTCAGGGAGGCTGATTCCATTTAGGAGAAGACCCACATCTGTGATGGGGAATGAGAGCCAAATTTACACCTGAGGTTGAAGTCTGAAAGTCCTGTACTAAACTGTCCAGGCTTTCACTCTGACACCCTTGGATATCTTTTGCTCTCTGGATTCTCAACCTTCAGGAATTAATTTTACTATTTTCTGCAGCCTGAGTTTCTGGTGTTGCCAACTTGGGTTTACTAGAAAAGTCTCGGGATTAACACCAGTGAAACTGATGGCACCTACTCTTGAAAGGACTTAGTGGTTAAGTGCCCAAGCTACTTGGCATGCATAAATTCAATTCTCTCATCTTGTTACTTAATTTTTTTTAGTTTTGGTTTTTAGAAAGATAAGAGATTCACACTGCAGATAAAGAAGGCTGGTCACCATCAAGACTTTGGATTGGATGAATTAAGAATATTCAGGCATGTAATTCCAGCACTCTGGGGAGGCCAAGGTGGATGCACTGCTTCAGCTTAGGAGCTTGAGACCAGTCTGAGCAAAAGTAAATTCCCATCTCTACTAAGAGTAGAAAAAACTAGCCGGGCATCATGGCAAGTGCCTGTAGTCCCAGCTACTCGGGAGGCTGAGGCAAGAAGATTACTTGAGCCCAAGCGTTTGAGGTTGCTGTGACTATGATGCTACAGTACCCTACCCAAGGTGACAGAGTATGACTCTGTCTCAAAAAAAAAAAAAAAGGATAATATTTAGCTATACTTATTATACAACACATTGTGAAAACAGGATGTCCGGTGTCTTTGTCAAAGAGAGTGACACAAAGGATAGCAGATTGTAACATGTTGAACAAAGAATTAGTCTGAAGAACGTTTTATTTTTGTGTAATAGTTTCTAGTTTCTGACTCATCTTATTCAGTATCATTGTAAACATTCTATAATGGTTTTAGACCTCCTATTGAAATGCAAACTTTTGAATTTTATTGAGACTATGCACTAACTGCTTTTTCCCCCTCATTCCCTATGTCCTGCTCCTCTCTCTCTGACACCTATAGCATGATACTGCTTCCACTGAGTGACAGGACTCTGTACAACTGTCTCCTCTGTCCCACAGTCAACTGTCATAAGCACTTTGTGCATATTCCCTGTGATGTCAGCAGAAGCGCAAGAAACAAGGCAAGCACATCTCAAGCTTCGCTTTAATCACATCTGCTATGATCGTATCGGTTAAAGCAAATCACACGTTCAATGAATGAGCAGTGAAGTGCAGCCTCCAGTCTACCATTTTAGGGAGGAACTGAAAAGTTACGTGGCAAAGGTCCTGAATATATGACGAATAGAGAATTGGGGCCTAGGATCCAGTCAACCCAGCGACACTCATCTTTTCTTCCATTCACCCTGTACTCCTACGTACTAGGAGTTGGGACTGTAGCCATGAGCAAGACAGAGTCAGACCCCAGAACTCTTATAACCTAATTGGGATGACTGGCATGGAGTCACCCAATTGCAGATGTGATAATTACCGTGACAAGACCTTCCTTGCTGTACACTATTCCTTTTTATTTTTTTCCTGAGATATCTTTCCTCTTTCAAACCATTTATCTGTATCTAGTAACAGTGTCAAGACTGACTCAGATGTCGCCTTCTGTGTAAGTGGATTTCCAACTGTGATCTGTTTTACTCCGTGTTCTCCACCTTTTATTAATTCAGATTCTCTACTGCCATGAAGGGTTTCCTTGCCAATACAGAGTTCCTTAGTCTTTGTCAGATTGTGCAGTGTGATTTGTCTAAACATAACTAAGATGGAGGTCAAATAGTGGACTAGAACCTAGACGGCCTTCACTGTGAAAAGGTTTTCTCTGGCTCATGGTGAGACCTTGGTAAAAGATAGCTACAAGCATCACATTCTTGGAGATAAAAACTGTATTTTCTGTTCTTTTTACTGCCTGTCTAGGATGGAATGCCATTGAATGATTCCCAAAACCAACTCTGCAATGCTCACGGTATCTCAAATTTATTAGAGAGGTATTTCACTGAAGGTCTCCAAACAAAGTTAAATTTTATTTATGTCAATTTAGAGGAAAATTATGTTTCGTATGGCACCGTGGAAGGAAAATAAAGGGCCAAAGGATATAGCTTCTTATCTCCAAAGGGGTTGAAAGTCACTGGAAGTCGGTACTTTAATCAAAGTTGGTTAGTGACAAGATAGGGACGTATATATTCCCCTTTATTAACAGTTCAGGCAGTGTATTTTTTGAGGATGGAATTTAACCATCTCACTAACAAAGCCTTGACGTCTGTGATAAAAGGACTGCAAAAGGACACAGTAGTCAGGGTTTTTTCTCTTTCCCTTTTTCTTTTAGTGTCCTTATCAGTACAAGGATTTTTCAGGTCACCAATTACTTTTCCTTTTTATTATGTGTTGTCATGGTTGAAGCACCTTCAAAACTGATAACGGGAGGGGAGAACTGGTGATTTATTTTGAGAGGAAGATCCTATCTAGCATTTTAAGGTTGACACCACCTTCAGTGAATCACATCACATGAGTGTGTTTGGATGGCCTGGGTCGCCAGGAAGGCTTCTCACAGACCACCAGAGACTTCTATCATCCTCAGCCCCAGTATTTTTCATTCAAAGCAATCTGCAATCCAGAGAAGTTAAACGTGCTGTTTCAGAGCACACAGTAAGCTGGTGGTAGAGCCTGGCTTTGAACCTGAGCATTCTGTCTCTAATCTTGAGTCCCTTGAATCTTATTAGCTTTCTTGGAGGCTTATTTCAGCAGTTGGAAGCTTCAGATAATGATTATGTCTTCCTTAATCAAGGACAAATGCTACATGGATTTAAATTCCAGAAAAAGAAATCAGACTTATTCTTTGAAAAACGATCAGAAAACAACTATATGAGACCCCTGTGACACCACGTGTAAGTGGGGTGGACTGAGGACTGTTGCTCAGCAGTGAGGGAGGGCTTCATCAAGGAAATTACACCTTAGTGGGACTTTGAAGAGTATTCTGTATGTGACGTCAGTGTGGAGGGAGACAGGTGTGGACAGGGTTATGGCTGGGAGGGTAAGGGAGGAGAAGGCAAGGGGCTGGGGAGCAGCAGCAGGAGACTGCAGAGAGCTGTGGACCTGTGGGAATGACTCACCCAGCACCACGCCAGGGGGCCCGGGCGCTGCTATGGGGATGACTCACCCAGCACCACGCCAGGGGGCCCGGGCGCTGCCATGGGGATGACTCACCCAGCACCACGCCAGGGGGCCAGGGAGCTGCCATGGGGATGACTCACCCAGCACCACGCCAGGGGCCCGGGCGCTGCCATGGGGATGACTCACCCAGCACCACGCCAGGGGGCCCGGGAGCTGCCATGGGGATGACTCACCCAGCACCACGCCAGGGGGCCCGGGCTCTGCCATGGGGATGACTCACCCAGCACCACGCCAGGGGCTCGGGAGCTGCCATGGGGATGACTCACCCAGCACCACGCCAGCGGCCTGGGCGCTGCCATGGGGATGACTCACTCAGCACCACGCCAGGGGGCCCGGGAGCTGCCATGGGGATGACCCACCCAGCACCACGCCAGGGGGCCCGGGCGCTGCCATGGGGATGACTCACCCAGCACCACGCCAGGGGCTCGGGAGCTGCCATGGGGATGACTCACCCAGCACCACGCCAGGGGGCCCGGGAGCTGCCATGGGGATGACTCACCCAGCACCACGCCAGGGGGCCCGGGCGCTGCCATGGGGATGACTCACCCAGCACCACGCCAGGGGTCCCGGGCGCTGCCATGGGGATGACTCACCCAGCACCACGCCAGGGGGCCCGGGAGCTGCCATGGGGATGACTCACCCAGCACCACGCCAGGGGGCCCGGGCGCTGCCATGGGGATGACTCACCCAGCACCATGCCAGGGCGCCTGGGCGCTACTACACCACATGTGATTTTTCTCAGCTTCTCAGAAAAATTTGAGAATATATCCATTATTCTCTGATTATGCTGATTATACTCACATAAACATAACTTATACCTGTTTCTTTTTTCTAGTTATTCCATTGATACTATTAGTTTTTTTTTTTTTTTTTTTTTTTTGTAGAGACAGAGTCTCACTTTATGGCCCTCGGTAGAGTGCCGTAGCCTCACACAGCTCACAGCAACCTCCAACTCCTGGGCTTAAGCGATTCTCTTGCCTCAGCCTCCTGAGTAGCTGGGACTACAGGCGCCCGCCACAATGCCCGGCTATTTTTTGGTTGCAGTTTGGCCGGGGCTGGGTTTGAACCCGCCACCCTCGGTATATGGGGCCGGCACCTCACCAATTGAGCCACAGGCGCCGCCCCAATACTATTAGTTTTAACATATTTCCAGCTGGCTTGACTTGTGAAGTTTGGAAAGGCAAAGATCACTTATAATATAACACAATATCCCCAAACCCCTAGAATTGTTTTATGAACACAGTATAAAAACATTTTGAACATAAGAAAGGATGGAAGGGAGCCAGAGGAAGGCATCACACCCTGACTGTCCATGGGGGACCACTGCAGCCTCATTTCCCCTACCCACCCTTGCAACCTTACTAAATCTCTACAGAATGATTTCTCCTCTCTCTCTTTTTAAAACCACTCTTCTAGGAACAGAGTAATGTGGGACGCCACACTGATTTTGTTCCTTTGGGCTTTCTCTTCAAGGCTGGTGTCCTTTTGCTGTCTTTGCTTTCCCAATTCCCTTCACGTCACAAAGCTTTCCATTTGCTCACATGTTTTCCTGGTCTCATTTCTCACGTTTGCTGCTGATTCCAAAACTTTTGTTGCTTTGTTGGTCTTCTTCCCGAGTCAAACTCTACTCTGCTCTGTCTACCCGTATGTCTAGCCATTATGCAAAGTGTGTACTATCACCATTGTGCGTTCTGTTATTGCGCAGGCTTGATCAAACAGCTTGCAACCTCCACAATTGTTCTTCCTGCAGTATCCTAAATGTTTGTTTTCCGATTACTCTGTCAAAGGCTGAAATAGACTCTCGTAGCAAATGTAAGCCACTGGGTATGTTCCCTGTGTATAAGGAATCAAATCAGCGCTACTATATGTATTCAAAATAAAATCACAAGCTTAAGTGACTATCCTTGATATTTACTAACAATGTAACCATGCTAAGTGATGAGTCATGTCTGGGATACAGCATTTTTCTCAGTGGATGCATTTTAAATACCAACAGAATCTAGTTAGACCTCATGTTTAAGCCAAAGAGGGCTTAAGAGATCCTTGTTTCTCTAGGTGTACCAGAGAGCTGCCCACCACTTGGTGAGCCACACAGTCGCAGCAGACGTCCCCTCCCACTGCTGCTGTAAAATCTGCCAAGACAGTGAAGAAAAACTGTCTCCTCCTTGTCCCTCTTCCCTGCCTTCTTATACCAGTCAAGGCATTCAGACATCAAAATATAGAGAAAAGGTACCTCATCCTGATCGTCCTGAGCCTTTCATTCTCTGTCCAGTCTTTAAGCGTCCTGTCATTAATAAATATAATGGGGAACAGGCTTCATGTCTTCACCACTTGTCACCACCCAACCCTCCAATCTTGTTTGACAATGGACATAATAGATGTAATGCTGCCCTTTCAGGCTCACTAATGGATTTCCTATTGTCAAGTCCAGTGGCCATTTTCCCAGTTACCCCACCCACATAACTTCCCAGGGCTGAACCTTCCTTCCATTGTGACTTCCCCCTCCTCAACATCTGTAGCACCACATTCTTTTTATTCCTTGCTTCTCATTCTTCTCAGTTTCTCTTCTCACTTCTCTTTGTCCTCATGTGTTCTCTATAAATGACCTCAGACATTACCCCAGACATCATCTAGCCTCGGATGGTTTGAAATCCACATTACATTCACAAATTATTCTCCTGGGCACCACATACACATACCCAGCAGCTTGATGGGCATGGGTGCTCTTCTGGACTTTCAAATTCAACATGTCCAAAGTGCAATTGAACTTTGCTGGGCAGCGCAAGAGCCTGGTCTTTGTACTTGGACAGACTATGGTTATTTATCTAGCTCTTAGCTGCAAAGGGACCTTGGAGAAGGTCCCGTTAAACTTTTTGCACAGCTATAAAATGAATACTATAAAAGTGACTTTGCAGAGTAACTGAATATAAAATATATGAATCAAAATCTGGCAAATAGCTGTAATTCTTACATAAAATTGATTCTGCTTTATTATCTTCTCTTCAGTGCCTCTGGCTCCTGTTGTGTTCCTATCATTTTTAATCACATCATCATCATATCATAGTCATTTTCTCTTCCTTTCTGTCTTAGTCCTCACATCTGATCACTGGTCGTGCCAGGGGGGTTCAGCTTCTCTAGGTTCCATTGAGTCGATCCCCAGCTGTCTGTGCTGTGTTCTTTACTATTTGCTTCCTGAATTGTTGCACTGACATTCAAATTGATTTCTCTGCTTTTGATTTCCCATTTTTCCAGACCATCCATTATATATCATCATCAGAGTTTTACTCTGTTTTTTGTTTTCTTGAAACTCAGTAACCATCAAGTTAGTCTTTTTAAAACCCTTCAGTAGATCCTTCTGCCTATTCATAGGAGCATAATGACACAATTCCTTCGCTTAGCTGTCAGTGTTCTCTACCGTCTCGTGGCTACGGTCTTTCCAGGTTTTTCTCCCACAACTTTTTTTAATGAACTTTCTGTTCTAGTTGCACCAGTTACTCAGTGCCCTTCAAACAAGCTATATGGATTAATGGCATTCTTTCATGTTAATTCCCTTCTTCCTTGAACAACAACAACAACAAATATCAGTTACATTTAGCAACTTCTTTTGTGGTCCCTGCAACACTTGGTTGAATTTCTGCTTAGTGCTTTTTTTATTCTGTGTCTATTGTAGTTAGTATGCAAGTGCTCTTTGTCTCCACAAGCTAAATCCTTTGAGATCAGACACTATAAATGCAATAAAGCTAGTAGAAAAGGAATTAAAATGGTAAAGGAGGCAGGAAGAAAAGTAATTATGCCAACAACAAGGTCAGGACAGCAGAAGGGGGAGTTACTCTGGCTGTGCACAAACCAGGCCCTGGACCACTGATTAGCCAATATTAATTCATTCACTTCACAAATAATTTTTGGCTAAATCCCCTGTGCCTAGCACTAGTTATAGAAAGGCAACTAGAAACAAGACAGATCTGGCTCCTATTCAGAAAGAATTTACGGAAATATGCCATCCTAGAGTGATATGTACAGCAGTCGGTCACAAAGAACAAAATTTCACCTGGTGTCAAAATTTGAGGAAAATTTTCCATTTGGAACATTTCATATGTGATTGAGTAAAATCATATATAAGACCCTCAATAATGGTTTTGTTATAAAGATAGAAGCATTCCTTTTTATGACTGTTAATGAATGCATAACATTGAAAAAAATTCAGATCTTCTACTATGGAGAATACCTTTAGATGCAGCAGATTTTATATTTCTTGATTTTTATGTATCTCAAAGCTTTTGTAATGATCCATGTAATAAGGACAGGCTAAATAGTTTGCGAAATCAAGCACTATTATCTAAGTTCGGCAGTATTTTTATCAAATACAGCCAGACTCATGTCCAGTAGTATCTCTGACATCTTAAAGTGTCTTTGTATCATTTTTGCATATTTATTTGAGATGTTGGTACAAGGAACCTGTATCTGACAGCTTATATGTATTAGTTTACTATTGATGCTATAATAAATTAGCACAAAGAGTAATAAATGGCCTAAAATAACAGTATGGATTATCTTACAGCTCTATAGGTTATAGGTCCCATATGGTTCTCACTAAGCCACAGTCAAGGTGCTGGCAGGTCTGGATTTCTTTATGGAGACTCTGGAGCAGAATCTGTTTCTCTTCCTCTCCTGGCCTCTTAACCCATGTTCCTTGGCTTGTGGTTCACTTCCTCCATCTTTTAACCACTAAGGTTTCATCTCTCAGATTAGTATTACATCGTCACATCTTCTTCTGACTGCACTAAAAAAATCTTCTGTTTTGGGGACCCATTTGATTAGACTGGGCACACCTAGGTAATCCAAAGTAACCTCCCATCTCAGAGTCTTCACACTTTCAAAATCTCTTTTGTTAAATATAGTAACATATGCACAGGTTTCAGGAGTTAATATGAGGACAATTTGGGGGGACTATTATTCCATATGCCACACCATCTCACTGACATGTCCTAATTTACAACAGATGCTCTGAACTCCCAAAGTATGCATTGAAAGGAACAAATTGCATGATGTAATTCTACGTGCTTTTCTCTAAAACAACAAAAGCTACAGTTCCTTAGAATGCATAGGTAATTGTGTTGGGATACATCTGCATATGTGACTTAGGACACGTGGATTTTCTTCAGCTTTTGTAAGGTTGGACTTTGGAATTAGAAGAGGGTGTCTGGGGTGGCCATGTCAGGATCTGCTCCCTTTACAGGGAGCACTGGAGGTCCCTCTCTCCCTCTCTCTTTCCAATGCTTTGCATTTCTCAACACTTGCTGTAGACTTGGTAGTAGGTTACAAACATCTATTCCATTTCTTTGGAGCAAAATGAAGAAATAAAAATATCTACCAGCCCTGGGAAGCTCTTGCATAAATGAGTGGTAAACATTGCTAATGCAGAATGTTTCTGATTGTGAACATTCTGCTTATGTGGTCTTCTGAATAAAGATAATTTTGCACTTTGTGAATAATTTCCCTTGGTTTTCCAATGTGAGTGGTTAGAAAAAATGTTTGTATTTATGTCTGTCAGTTTCTATACAAAATTAAAATTTTGGAAATTATGGATACGACCAGATGGATGGAGATTTCCGATTTGAGTCTGAAATGTGAACAAAAATTCTGCTTGTGGATTATGAGTTTTTTACTGGGACTTAGTAAGACCAATGTAATCAGTACCATAGCAACTACCTAGTATCACACACAGCAGGTGCCCAATAAATGCTTATTATTTCAATAAGAGAATCACATTTTATTTTTCTCACCTGGTCCATAAATGTTTTCATATTTTTCCCAGCTGCTGCCTCATATTACAGTTGTCCACCCCATACCTGAAGGTAATAGCCACTCCCAAATCCCTGATGTTGTTTGGGGAAACATAAGATCTGAGACTTTCTGCTGAATGCTGTATTTTCCCAGAAATGTTTTTATTATACTCTGCTAAGTGAAAAACACAAAGCTGTCATCATTTCTTTCTATCTGTCTTTTTTTTTTAAGTGGTGACCCAGAATAGATGAAAAAGACACTGTTAATATGACTCTCTCTTCCTTTCTCTTACAAACTTACTTCCCTCTTTCACAGCTGAAAGAAATTACTCAGAAGATTAAAGGTCTTTCCTTGTGGGATCTGAACAAGAACTGAAGCCTACGCTGGGGTCACTATGCCAAAGGCCAGGGATAGAGCAAGGGCTTTCAGAAAGGACATGGAAAACGAGACGTGGGCTGAGAGCGGATCGGGTGACCTTCCTGCTAGCTCAGGCACCAGTGCCTGAACGAGCCATGTTTTAGTTCCACAGTATAAAAAGTACTGAAAAACATCTCAATGTGTTGTTTTTTCAGGCTTATCTGAGACAGACATTTGTCAAACATAGTGATCGGGCTTCCTCGGGGAAGATAACATGTTATAGCTTGTAGGAAATAATTCTTTTTATGCCTCAATCCCTAGAAAGGCATTGAAAGTTGTGTGCTGGGCTGTGAAGAAAACCTGGGGAGCATCTGATCAGAGAGCAGGGAAGCTTCCCTGCAAATGCAGAGTGGAAGCACAAGGGTGAGGAAGGCAGCCCTTTCACACCATGAGCCTCTCAGGGGAAAGCCAAGCCTTCACAGCCAAAGAACATTTTACCTTCTATTACAGCAGGTTCCCTGTTTTCCACCATTTTCTTTAAACCCATTCTTGCCCTTTCACCCTGCACCTTGGAAATCACTTTCTGAATCTTGTTTTAACTTTCCAGTTCACAGCCAAGTCACAGCCACCAGTTTCCCTCTGCTGCACATCACATAAGCCCCTTGTGCTGTCACATTAGGCTGTGGCTTCTGTGCCAACTGTTAGAGATCCAGGCCAAGCCCCTTGTTTGGGGCCAGTTAGACTAATGCCTACATGGTTTGCCTGCCTGGTTTGTTGGGAGGCCCTGATAAGATAGCAGGCTTTGCCATGCACGGCCAGCTTCCAGGTGTTCTTCCAGGATGGCATAATCTTCTATAAAGATGGTGATATAGTCCTCACTTGTTCTCACCTCTCCTCTGAGCCCTTGTGTTCTTGTGAGTTTCATTATGAGTTTTCTTTCAAAATAGAGATTATTTTAGCCTGACATTCAATAAATATTTTTTTTTGTTTTTTTTGTAGAGACAGAGTCTGACTTTATGGCCCTCGGTAGAGTGCCGTGGCATCACACAGCTCACAGCAACCTCCAACTCCTGGGCTTAAGCAATTCTCTTGCCTCAGCCTCCCGAGTAGCTGGGACTACAGGCGCCCGCCACAATGCCCAGCTATGTTTTTTTTTTGGTTGCAGTTCAGCCGGGGCCGGGTTTGAACCCACCACCCTCGGTATATGGGGCCAGCGCCTTACCGATTGAGCCACCGGCGCAGCCCTCAATAAATATTTTTAAGTTAATATTTACAGAAGTATAACATACATATAGAAATATTCACCAGTTACAAGTGTACTGTGGAATGAATTTTCACTGAGTACATACACTCATATAACAGACACCCAATTCGAGAAATTGAACATTGCCTTTACTAATTGCCCCTTTGCAGTTTGGTAGGCTGTGGGGCAGGGGAGGACCTATAGCCTTAAGGCCACATTTGGCCTTCTAGGTCCTTAAGTACAGACTTTTGACTGAATCAAAATTTTATAGAACAAATCCTTTTATTATATTAGTATAATTTTGCTTGTTTTATTTTATTATTAAAATAAATGTATTTAAAATACCAAATAGTAAAATAATTTTCAATTAAATAATACTTACAGACTGGCACAAATAGAACATTAATGAGCCATAAAGGGCTAAATTGACAGCTGCTGTGCTCTTGATTTAGTTCTGACCTTCCCCACCTGACTGGTGCCTCTGCTGCATGAGGCTGGTTGGTGAAGTTTATGGGGGTTGAGTATGCCTGACTGTTGTCAGCTTTTGACAATAATACATGGTGTTTCTGCTTGAAGTGGAATTTGCGAATGGCTACACAGCTTGGTAGTTTTAATTCTGTCTGCTTAACAGCCCATCATGTCAAAGAAGACCAAGAGAATAGCAAAGGAAGAAAACAGAGTTTTAAATGAGGATTGGGAATTGCAATAATTTCTTGTTTCTGCTAAAGATTAGATGCTTTGCTTGCTTTGTGATACTGAAATATCAACATTAAAGAAATGCAGTGCTTTATCAGCATTACAACACTCATAAAGACCACAAATATGT
The DNA here is from genome assembly GCF_027406575.1 of Nycticebus coucang. Taxonomy (NCBI): domain Eukaryota; kingdom Metazoa; phylum Chordata; class Mammalia; order Primates; family Lorisidae; genus Nycticebus; species Nycticebus coucang. The sequence continues at coordinate 13,231,348 of NC_069792.1, forward strand.
TAAATCAGAGGGAGAGGCATGAAAGATTGAATTGTAGAAATTAAAAAAACAAAAGCAAAAGCAGACCATTCTTTCAAGCAGCAATAAGACCTGGAAATAATTCCTCTGAAGCAACTTAGAGGCGCCTGTGGCTCAGTGAGTAGGGCGCCGGCCCCATATGCCGAGGGTGGTGAGTTTGGACCCAGCCCCGGCCAAACTGCAACAGAAAAATAGCCGGACGTTGTGGCGGGTGCCTGTAGTCCCAGCTGCTCGGGAGGCTGAGGCAAGAGAATCGCGTAAGCCCAAGAGTAGAGGTTGCTGTGAGCCGTGTGACGCCACGGCACTCTACCCGAGGGTGGTACAGTGAGACTCTGTCTCCACAAAAAAAAAAAAATGTAAAAAAAAAAAAAGAAGTAGTTTATGTACTTGGGGGAAAGAGAAACCATTCAGTGATGCAGAAATTGTGAAAGAATGTGTTGTCAAAGTTATAGGATGCTTAGACCCTGATAATGTTCAAAAGCACAAATAACGGTCTCTTTCCAGGAGAATTGTTAACTGATTAGCAGCGTGAATTAGTCTTAACAGAACAACTTCATGCAGTACTTAAATATATATGTATGCATATTATTCAATTGTTTGGGGTGAATCAGCTGATACTTCTGACTTGGTGTAGTTTTAATACTTCCTTTGGGTCATGACACTAGATTTTTCTTTGCTATGAAGAGTCATTCACTTTGAGAAATGTTGTGAACACAACACAGGAAATAGATATCTTCAACAACTTTCAAGATAAATGTGAAGTTGGACTGAATTTGGTAAATTTAGTGGGTGTATGTATAGATGGTGCACCTTCCATGACAGGAAAACAAGAAGGGTTTATTGCACAGACAAAACAAGTATTCACAGATCCAGATACTCTCATTTCTTTTCATTGTATCTTACATCAGCAAAATCTCTGTGCTAAAGTTACTATTTTCATTTACACTTCACAGCAAGCTATAAATGTTATTAATTATATGTTTTTTTTCCTTTTGTTAACTATATTCGTGCAAATATAACATGGTATCCTTAGTTCTGTAGCATGAGAAGGTTGGAAGACTAGATATTCAATGTGGATTTGCTGTATCATTCTAAAGCTTGTAGGCTGTCACAGGGACAGGAATTAGCCAAAATTGTATCTCTATGAAAACGATAGTTACATTTTAGGAAGAACAGAATCAGCAATGCGAATTATTAAAAGAAGGCCTCGGGCGGCGCCTGTGGCTCAGTCGGTAAGGCGCCGGCCCCGTATACCGAGGGTGGTGGGTTCAAACCCAGCCCCAGCCAAACTGCAACCAAAAAATAGCCGGGCGTTGTGGCGGGCGCCTGTAGTCCCAGCTACTCGGGAGGCTGAGGCAAGAGAATCGCTTAAGCCCAGGAGTTGGAGGTTGCTGTGAGCTGTGTGATGCCACGGCACTCTACCGAGGGCCATAAAGTGAGACTCTGTCTCTACAAAAAAAAAAAAGAAAGGCCTCCCCACCCCTGCAGTAGGTTTTTAAAGCAGGGTCTTTGGGCATCCTTGACGACTTCTCTCCACAGTCATCTGTGCTCCCCTCAGCATAGGCTTAGCTATCTATCTTTAGTGAGAAGGTAGCTTTCTCTACAAGGTCTACCCTACCAACTTATTGTGAAAGCAAAAATATTCAGAACAAGTGAAGGACAAGTAAAGAATTGTGCTCTGTGTACAAGATCAGCATGAACTCTGTATGTGTGATCTAAGATATTGATCAAAGAAAGTAGGAAATAAGTGTGCAAGGGGTGTTTTCAAGCAAAGCTTTGTCAGAGCCTGAGAAAGGCACTCACAGAGACCTTCTTCATCATTCACCTGCCTCCCTTCCTAACTTGCACCCCAGACTCTGTTTTCCTGCCCTATAGTATCTTCGACCTCCCACCATCCTGTCCGGGGAATGGGCTCCATCCAGAGAGAGCTGTGGCCCCTGTTCTTCTCATCCTTTACCTGCCACTTCACCTATTTCTGAGATCCATCTGTATGCACCCCTCCTTTACTGCCATTATTGCATGGCCCTGACTTAACAAAAACAGCCTTGGGTTTGGTATTTCTGATATCTGGGTTATCAATGAAATGCAACAATGGTGGCATCCTTATATCTAAACACCATAAGCATCTTGGGGCCAGAAGTACAACACCGTGACCACTGCATTGCCATAAGACAGGAGCCCACAATCCCAGGAGTGCACCTTTTGGGGAGGCTGTATCTGAAATTACTCTTAACTCTTTCTCCTGACTTACTTTCTTCTCATTACTCTTTTAAATATTATACTTTCCCTATTTCCCTACTACTAGCCTCATTTATATTGAGACTTTTAAGACATTTGATTAAGTCACAGACTCCATAAATACCTATTATGGCAAAGTACCTGGTATAGCCAAAACTTTTTATTAGATGTTGAGAAATTAACGGGGACATGGATCTTGACCTCAAGCAAATTAATCTCTAGCAAGGGACATAAGCATAAATACTTATACTTTAAGTGACCAGAGAGTTGCACAGAAAGTGACAGGGATGGTTGAGGGATGGGGAAAGGTGGGTAATTCCTCGGGACTAGGAGGAGGAGAAAAAAAAAACTCATGAAGAGACATAAAAATGCCTTAAAAATTGAGTTGATTTGGAATACATATATAAAGATTCGGTAAATGGATCTCTTGGAAGTGGAATTAGGCTGAATACAAGGAAAACTGAATAATAAATGGGTTTTGTGTAAGGCACAGTGAATAGCTGGTTACATGTTTGTTAGAAATGACTGAGGGTGAAAGAGACATCACAAAAGCTATTAAACTAGCTTAAATTGCAAAAGCATTTAGGGCTTCTTTTACAAAAACCCTGGGGACATTTCATCCCAGATTGGTCACCTTCCTTCTGTGTTCAGAGCCAGCAGTATCATCAAGGTGGGTCCTCTCTTCCTTCACTCCATCATTCTAGCCTGTTGGCTCTTCTTTGAGCTCTCAGGACAACCCAGGGCAGTGCTGATGGCTCGTGTCCCTCTGCAGGCCGATCACCAGAAGGGCAGTGATGTGCTGATTGTCTTAGACCACTTGTGATTGGGTCCCTTACAAAAATAGAAGGAGAAGAAAGGTGGAATAAGAAGGAATAAAAGACTGAGGAGGAGGAAGACAAAGAGGAAGAAAAATGGCCTAAAGCTGAATTTTAGGGGTAAAGTGTGATCAATTTGGATACCATTTGGAGGCTGCATTATAAACCCCAAATTCCCTAGGCAGCTCTCATCTTCTTATTTCTTACTTCTTGATGTTTGATCCTGTAGACTCACCTTCCTTCTCTGATACCTTTTTCCTGCGTTTTCCTTCTATATAACTCCGGCTCCACTGTCTGAAGGCAGCCTGCTGATTGGCTGCCTTGTGTGAAGGCAGCCTGCTGATTGGCTGCCCTGTCTGAAGGCAGCCTGCTGATTGGCTACCCTGTCTGAAGGCAGCCTGCTGATTGGCTGCCCTGTCTGAAGACAGCCTGCTGATTGGCTACCCTGTCTGAAGGCAGCCTGCTGACGCCCACCCTCTGTTTTCCACGTGAATGGCCGCGCTACAAGGCGTCTGTCTAATTTCTCTGTTCTTCTCATGCCTCCGAAGGGAACCCACATAAACTCACCAGCTTTACACTATTGCTCTCCAACCTCCTGCACAGCCAGTTAAGGTTCTTTCTGCCTTTGATCCTCCCAGTCATCTTGGCCTCTCTGGCTTCCCTCTTGCTTTCCGTAGCCCCTGGAACTCCACACTTCTTGGTTTTGTCCAACAAATCACTTCTCATTTGTGACTTCCTTCGAGAGCCGTTTCTTTCAAGATGCCATCCTGCAGCCTAATTTCTACCCCTCTCCTCTGAGCTTCCCTGTCCCACCTCTGGAGATGCTTATCTCACCACGTTAATCACTGATTTGGGACCAACTGTTCTAGTCTCTCAGCACCATCGCAGACGGCCAGCAGCCCAGCCCGGATCCTGGATCAGTCTCCTTTACCCCCTGGCCATTCTCCACACTGTGCTTCATGCTACAACAAATTATCTTTTCCAAATAAAAACAGTATTAACAGGAAAAAAAAAAAAAAGCAACCTAAACTCTGTAAAATAATTTAAAGAGGTTTATGGTGAGCCAAATGTGTGTAACCAGCATGGAGCACATGGCCTCAAGGGCTCCTGAGAAAGTGTGCCCATGATAGTCGGGTTGTAGTTTGGTTTATTCATGGACCCAGGAATTACATGTACAATTCTAAGTCAATAATTGAACAACAAATAGATACACTTAATGTACCAAGTCTGGAAATAAAATATTTCAGAAGTCTTTGTAACAGTCAAAAGAAAAAATAAGTGGGTAACATAAATTGGTTTAGCGCAAAAAGGTGAGACATTGCCAAGGCAGGACATCTCCAGCCTGGGCCTTACAAAGTTATACATAGATTTAGAGATCCTTTGATTTGTAATTGGTTGAAGAAATGAAGCTTTGTCTGAGGGCTTAGAACGTTTTAAGGTAGGGATGTCTGTTTTCAGAGACAAGCCACCAGACATTTATGGAAACTCAAGTGATCTGTTAAGTGAACCGCCCTGAGGGTGTGGTTTAAGCCTTGTCTTGTATGCCCCTAGGCCTGTTAATGATGAGTGTTACAAAGAGTTAAGTCCAAAAAGGACAGGTGGTTTACCTAGCCTGCCTTCCACTCAAGGCTGGAAACTCAGCTGTAAGGAATCTTCTGGGTTCCCCTTGGCCAAAAGGAGTCCATTCAATCTGCTAAGGGGACTTCATTTCATTTTAGTTCACAATATGAGGACTGTCCTCTGCCTAAAACTGTTCCAAGAGCTCCTGTTATTCTCAGGAGAAGATAAAGGCCATTAATGTTCCAAAGCCCTACAGGGGCCTCTTTCCTGCACCTACAGGTACCTCTGTCTTCCTCCTACTTTCTCTGCCTTCTACCACAGCCCCACTGGCTTCTTCCGTCTTCTCCCAAGTGCCCTGCTGCCTCTTTCCTCAATGGGGTCTATATAGATGTTCTTTCTCTCCCTGGAATGTTTGGTCATCTTGTCCACCTTCATCACACTGGCTCCATCTCATCTTTCTGGTTGCAGCTCAAAAACCTCTTCCTTGGGGGAAGACTTTCTTAAAATCCAGATCTGTGTCTTCATATAGCCTTGTGTCATTCCTTGTGCTTGTCCTTATTCATGACCACAAAATTGTTTTTGTGACTATTTGCTTAATTGTCCATTTCCCCCTCTAAATAGCAATCTCAGTGAAGTAGCGGCCGCGTCTGTTTTACTGACCCTGTATTCCCAATGTCTCACTTGGTACGCAGCATTACAATTGAGCATATAATGTAGTGAATGATAGAGTTTATAGCTCTTAGCAAAAAATGAATTGACTCCCTATTTTATACCTTGACGTTCTGGAGAACTGAAACAAGCCTGATTTACCATGATATGCCCAGGACCTTGAAGAGGTCTTATCCCTGAGAGTTACTAAAATTGTTGACAGATGAGTGATTTAATAAATAAGTGATTGTGAATATCAGACTAATGAATTTGTGGTTATTGAAGGAAAATTGTGGGTTCATGAGTTTTTTGCCCTAGTGTTAGGTAATCCCTAACACTATCACCCAACACTTCTTTTACTAATCTATTTCTTCTACACAGATTCTCTCTTTTAAATGATTAATGAGGACCTGGAAACAAGTTCTCACTTCTGCTTCCTGTGATCGGAAAGGACCCCTCCAACGTGCAACCAGGTCGTCCCTGATTGTAAGGGATTTGATACTTTAGACCCCTCTGTCTTGTCAACTTTGTAGTCAGTTCTGTTTCAGGCTGTTCTTTCTTTCTTTCTTTCTTTTTTTAAATCTTCCAGACTGCCTCCCTTGATCTCAAATTCCCTTATTCTATTTGCTCAGCCTTATTGTCTAGAAGCTGTATTAGGGAAATCGGGGCTTTGCAGCGCTCCCAGGGTCCCCAGGTCCCAGATGGCAGTGTCCCCTTTGCAGTGACTGATGCTACGTGTTAGTCTAACTGCTAGCATCAGCTGCTGCTACCGAGAAAATCATGCTTTTCACTTGGGGAGTCCACTTGTGTAATTACTTGTTTGAGCTCAAGTAAAGCTTCAGTGTCTTCTCATCTCACCTTTCCTTTCAGTTCAAGAAAACTTTTATCACTGTTTTCATTTTCTCTGAACAGATAGTGCATTACTAGCAAGTAACAAATAACTATCCTCCCAATGAGGATTTAGAAACAAATAAAATCAAACACAAAGAATACAGTGGCAGAGTGTAGGGGAAACTCTCTAAGTAAATGAGCTTATCACATTATTTGCTTTCTTACTTCCTAAGATTCACTTTTGAAAAGAAAACATAAAATGGCCCAAGAAACTGACTTTGGCAGCTCAATTTGGAACACAGTCATTGGGAGAAATAAATAATCCTTTCTTGTCAAAGGATTTGCATTCCTAGAAGGTATCAGTTCTATTTAGCCTCATGTAAATAAATAGTGGTGGTGCATTGCGATAAATAGATGTCTTACGTCTTTCTAGTAAAAAAAAAAAAAATACTATGATCATTAGTTGCAAGTAAATGTAACGCAGCTACATGCAGCAATTTCCAATACCCAAACAGATCCAGCAACTATTATCAGAAAGTACTATTTAGATAGGGAAACAGACACTATTAATCAAATAATCACAAAGCAATTACATGATCATAAATAAAAAGAACCATGATGAATGAATGAGAAGAGGCTCTAGGAAGATGTGGATCTGAATGTTAAGGAAAACGTCCCCAAGGAAGTAGTTCTTTGTTTTTAAATATTTAAATGTTTTATTTATTATTATTATGGGTACCGAATAGTTGTACCCATAATCTGTTGGGAGGATAGTTATTTCTTGCAATGACTGTGTTCCAAAGAAAATATAAATGTATATGATACAAACTGAGCTGCCACATGCTTCTGAGGTGCATGAGATGTTTTCATTCGGGCATACAATGTCTAATCATCAAATAATGATAACTGGGGTATCTCTCACCTCAAGCATGTGTCATTTCTTTATATTAGGAGCATTCCACTTCTAATCTTTTAGTTATTTTAAAGAGGACAGTAACTCATTATTGACAATAGTCACTTTGTTATGCTATAAATACTGTTCATTCTAACTATGTGACTATATTTTTGAACCAATTAACCGTCCCACTGTATCCCTCCATGCTGTTATTCTTCCTACTGTCTAGTAACCATCATTTTACTGTGTCTCTAAGAAATTCATTATTTTATTTTTTAGCTCCCACATATGAGTGAGACCATATGAGCTTTGTCTTTCTGTGCTTGGTCTATTTCACTTACCATAAGGTCCTCCAGTTCTATCCAGGTTGTTGCAAATGATGGGATTTCATTCTTTTTCTGGCTATATAATAATCCATTATATATATGCAGCACAATTTCTTTATCCATTCACCCTTTGATGGACGTGTCAGTTGATTCCAAATCCAGCTATTGTGAATACTGCTGCAGTAAACAGGGTATAGAACAGGTATCTTTTGGATATACTAATCTCCTTTCTTTTGGAGATTTACCTAGCAGTCAGATTACTGGGTGATATGATAATTCTATTTTTAGATCATCGAGGAAGCTCTGTGTGTGTTATTCTCCATTTTGGTTGCACTGATTTATAATCCAATGAACAATGTCAATAATGTTGCTCCTTCACCACATCCTTGCCAGCATCCATTATTACCTGTCTTTTGGATATAAGCCTTTTAGCTGGGCTGAGATGATACCTCATTATAGTTTTGATTTGCATTTCTCTCATTATTAGTGATGGTGAGTGTGTTATCATATACATGTTGGCCATTTATATGTCTTCTTTTGGAAGCTATCTATTCAGATTGTTTGCACATTTTTTAATCAAATTATTTGACTTTTTCCTAGTGAGTTATTGGAGTTCTCCTTATATATTCTAGTTTTTAATTCCTTGCCAGATGGGTAGTTTGCAATATTTTCTTCCATTCCGTGGGTTATCTCTTTACTTTGCTGATTGTTTCCTTTGCTGCACAGAAGCTGTTTAGCTTGTGTAATCTCATTTGTCTATTTTGACTTGAGGTCTTACTCAAATAATCTTTGCCTGGCCCAAAGTCCTGGAGAATTTCCCCAATGTTCTCTGCTAGTAGTTTCATAGTTTCAGGTCTTAGATTTAAGCTTTTAACCCATTTTGATTTGATTTTTACATGTGGCAAGAGATAAGGGTCTAGTTTTATTCTTCCATATATGGATATTCCGTTTTCCAAGCCCCATTTATGGAAGAGACTGTCCTTTCCCCATGTATGCCCTTGGCACCTTTGTTGAAAATTAATTCCCTGTAAGTGTGTGGATTTATTTGCGTTCTCGGTTCTGTTCCATTGGTTTATGTGCCTACTTTTATGCCAGTACCAAACTAATTTGGTTACTACAGCACTGTTGTATAATATGAAATCAGCTAATGTGATTCCTCCAAATTTGTTCTTTTTGCCAGTATAGCTTTGGCTACTCTGGGTCTTTTATGGTTCCATATAAACTTTAGGATTATTTTCCCTATTTCCTTAAAGAATGTCATTAGTATTTTGATGGAGATTTCATTGAATCTATAAATTGGTTTGAATAGTATGGACATTTTAACAATTCTGATTTTTCCAATCTTTGAGCTTGAAATATTTTTCCAACTTTTTTGTATCCTCTTTAATTCCCCCTTTTGTCAATATTTTACAGTTTTCATTGCAAATCTCTTTCACTTCATTATTCCTGGGTTTTTTATTTTTTTTTGTACCTATTGTACATGACTTTCTTGGTTTCTTTTTCAGCTTGTTCACTGTTGAGATTTACAAATGCTACTGATTTATTGTGTTGATTTTGCATTTTGAATTTTTACTGAATTTCTTTATTAGTTCTAATAGTTTTTATGGAGTCTTTAGGCTTCTGTAAATATAAAATCATATCATCTGCGAACAAGGATAATTTGACTTCTTCCTCTCTGATTTGGATTCCCTTTATTTCCTTCTCTTGTCTGAGTGCTCTAGGTAGAACTTCCAGTGGTGTGTTAATAACAGCAGTGAAATGGGCAACCTTGTCTTGTTCCAGATCTCTGAGAAAGGGTTTTCAGCTTTTCCTCATTTTGGATGACACGAGCTGTGCGTCTGTCATATATGGCTTTTATTGTATTGAGGTGTGTTCGTTTCATACCCCTTTTATTTAGCTTTTATCATGAGAGGATGTTCATGGAATGCTTTTTCATCATCACTTGAAATGATCATATGGTTTTTGTTCTTCATTCTCTTGTAATGAATCACATGGATTGATTTGCATATGTTGAACCATCCTTGCATCCCTGAGATAAATCCCATTGCATCATGATGAATAATCTTTTTAATGTATTGTTGAATTGGTTAACTAGTGTTTTGTTGAGGAATTTTGCCTCTTCATTCAGAGATATCAGCCTATCATTTTCCTTTTTTGTTCTGTCTGTGTCTGGTTTTAGTAACTCTGATTTGATTTATTTGGATCTTTTTTCCCTCTCTCTCTTTTTTCTTAGTCTGGTTAAAAATCTGGCAATTTTTGCTTATCTTTTCAAAACAGCAGCTTTTCCTTTTGTTGATCTTTTGTATTTTTTTGTTTCAATTTCATTTATTTAAGCTCTTGTCTTTACCGTTTCTTTTTTCTTCTCCTAATTTTGGGTTTAGTTTGCTCTTATTTCTCTAGTCTTTAATATGGAACATTTATTATTTGGAGTTTTTCGACTTTTTTGAAGTGGGCACTCATTGCTGTAACTTTTCCTCTTAATGTTGTTTTCTCTGTATCTCCCAGGCTTTGATGTGTTATGTTTCGTATTGATTTATTTCAAGACATTTTTTATCTGGATAAGAAGGAGTAGAAGATTGGCAAAGGCCTGATAAGCAAAGTTGGTTGATGAGTACATATGGTCCATTATACGATTTTCTCTCTTTTCATGTGTGTTTGAAATTTTCTGTAATAAAAAAGTTTTAAGAAATAAAAACAAAGGCATTTTAAAAATTCTTTCTTAATCTCTTTATTGACTCACTGGTCATTCACGAGCATATTGCCTGGCTAGTGCCGATATTTATTCAAGGCCGAAGGGCTCTTTGGTCAACAGGTGGTAAATCTTACCAGGACTGGGTCATTCCCTCCATTTCAGGAGGTTGCCTTCTGGCCCAGGTGGATCTTAAAATGCCCTCTAAGAGCAAAGGCCAGAATCAGGAGCTTCAAGCATCTGCCGGGTATTTTATTTTACTGTGACTGAGTCAGTACCCGAATTGCAAGACAAAGCTCTCTGTACCCTTCCTTTTCCTTTCCAAGTAGAGGGAGCCTGGTCTGGAGCTGCACTGCCGGGCATTGGGGTGGGAGTGACATACGCACTCCCCTGGCAACCATAGCTGGTGTCTCACTGAGTCATGTGTACCCCAAATCCACTGGCTCCAAGACCAGTAGCAGAAACTTGCCCAAGGACTGAATCTCTATGGCCTGACCACCTTTCAAATTTATTCCAGGCTCCAGGACACTTTCCTCAGCCAGCATTGTAGCTGCCTGTACCTCAGTTTCCTACCACTCGGGAAGAAGATTCTCGTTTGGCTGAGGATGTTCTAATATTCCTTCCATGGGAGCTGGAAGAATGCTGCCCTGTATTTTTGGCAGTCCTGAATTCCAGTACAAAGTCCCACAGTCACTTCACTCTTCCTCCCCCAAGCAGATTCTCTGTCCACCAGGCACAGGTGCGATGCTACCAGGGTATGTAGGAGGGATGGCGTGGGCAATGCAAGGCTGTCTCTCCTACCCTCTTCAGTGCCTCTGCCCTTGATGTACAGTATTGTTAAATCAGGTACTGTGATCACTCTCCTGATTTTCGGTTCTTATGAAAGTGCTTTTGGTTGTTCAATTTGGTGCTCCCGTGGTGGAATGATTGGTCACTGGAGGGTTCTGTTCTGCTGTCCTCCTGCACCTCTTCTGGAAGTGGCTCCTGAGCTGCAGTTAGACAGATGAGCAGAGCTATGTGGTGAAGGTGGAGGAGCCAGACAAACTTTCCAGGGAAGGGAAAGAGTATTAGTAAAGGTCCTGTGGAGGGAGTGGGTAGAATGGTGCTCAGTAATAGATGGAAAAAGGCCAGTGGGGCTGTGGTAGAGTCAGGATGAGACAATGTGCTTCTAGGTGCAAAAGAGAAGCCCCTGTAGAGATTCTCATGTAGGAAATGCAAAGGCCTGTGTCTTTTTCCTGGAAATAATGGGAACCCTTGGAAAGGTTTTAGGCAGAGAGCAGTCTATTATATTATTGTTTGGCAAAGATTGTTTCGCAGATAATGACAACATCTGCAAAGCTGCGTTCTATCACATCAGCTCACACTCAGCCCCAGACTGCATACTCGGACACAACGGCACACATACACTTTTATTTCTAGATTCTTGAATTTTTAAGTGTTGCTTTCTAAATCAAATTTTATTAGAATATAGCTAATGCTACACACAGGTTTTTATACAGTTCATCAAAAACTGTATTTGTGTAATAAGGCTGTATTTGTGTGGAGTCTGGTCTGTTTCATCGGGTTAATTATGACAAATTACATATTTGTTTATGGATTTACTAATCATAGTGGCTTAGTTTCATTTTATATACAACATCTTGGAATTGCATGCATTCCCCCCGCACACACACACACACACACAAAAACAAAAAACAAAAAGCAAAACCCTCCGTTTTCTAGATCTTTATAAGCCCATGGAGAGATCCTAAGAATTTAATCATTATGTGATTAAGTGATTTAATAATAATTTTTGCTATGAATAAGTAATTGTCAGGCCATTCTAACTAATTACTTAAATATTTTAACTAATTGTGCATAAATATATTTAGTGTGTAAGTTAAGCTAAAAGAAAAATGGAAGTCCTCCCTACATTAGTGATTATCATTTGTCCTTCTTTTCAAATGCATTTTGTTATGTATAAAATTATTGTAACTTTCTGCTAGTTTTTGTTTTATTCTTTGATTTTTAAAAACATTTAAAATAATGCCATTAATTCTTATTCTCTGGGATATTTCAACCTATGAAATGTACATTAGAACATACATGCTAAAAAAAATAAATAAATAATAAGAAAAAGCTTTGGAATTATTTAGGGCAGCGCCTGTGGCTCAAGGAGTAGGGCTCCGGTCCCATATGCCGGAGGTGGTGGGTTCAAACCCAGCCCCGGCCAAAAACCACAAAAAAAAAAAAAAAAGAACATACATGCTTAGGCTGAAAATACAATAAAAAAGAAACATTAAATACCCTATAAATTGATAAAATTATTTACAAGAACATCTTAGGGAGAGGATAAAATTAAATCAGTAACTATTAAATTGTAATTGTAAAATATTATTATCTTTCCTCTCTTTCCACAGATTCTTCACTAATAAAAAATGGAGACAAATCTCAGGGTTTAGTTACATGATTTCTTTATCAATAGTAATAGTTATATATTGAAATATGAAGTGATAGCAGTTCAACCTCAATCCAAACTTCTTAGAGAAGTTCTTGTTCTGCACGAATTAGTCATAGTAAATGATTGAATAATTCATGTCTCAATCCTCTCTCCAGATGAGTATAGTTTAGAGGATGTTAACACACCTAAAACCATAAGATGGGAATTCTGACTTTGGGGAATTCAGTGGAGGCCTGGCCTGGCCTGTTCCACGGACCGCCCTCCCCTTGTCTCCTGAAGCGTCAGTGTTCAGCCCTGCAGTGGCATCTCACATCTTGCAGAAGAATCCCATCTTGATCTCACTTCTCTTCAACTTTCATGCTCTTCTACCCTAAAATTGTCCATTAAGAATTCATGGATGTTAAGGGATTAAGTGTTGAAATAATCGCAATCCTCAGTCTGTGAGTTGATTTTCATTTTCTACCCCAGCCATCTCTATCTACCCTGGCCCTACTCCCAGCATAGCTTCCCCAGCATAACCATAACCCCTGAGTAACAATGCATCATGACATGATTGTTATGTCTGTACATGTTTTCACGAAAAAAAATTATGCTAAATTTAAAGAAAGGAAATTGTGCTAAAAGGACATTCTGATCTTAATAAACTATTCAAGTTGGTATATGTAATTCTATAAAAATTTAGTTTTTAATTGGAAATGAAAAATTATGCCTATTTATGGCACACAATGTGATGTTTTGGCATATGTATACATCTTAATGTAGTTCTCTCACACCTGCTTGGAGTTCTGTACATAAACTTTGCATATTTTACTTTCCCTCCCCTACATATCCCCTCTCTCTCCCATGCCACAAACAGCGTTGTAGTGAGTATCAGAGGACTACTTTAATTTATACTCTCGGGCGGTGCCTGTGGCTCAGTGAGTAGGGCACTGGCCCCATATACCAAGGGTGGCAGGTTCAAACCCGGCCCCAGCCAAACTGCAACAAAAAAATAGCTGGGTGTTGTGGGAGGCTGAGGCAAGAGAACTGCCTAAGCCCAAGAGTTGGAGGCTGCTGTGACGCCAATGCCATAGCACTCTGCCAAGGAGGACAAAGTGAGACTCTGTCTCAAAAAAAATAAAAATTATACTCTCAACAAGAGTCCACAGGGGTTTCTGTTTCTCCACATCTTAATGCTGGATATTGTTTCAGATTTCTAATTTTTGCCAATCCGATGGAAGTAATGTCACATCTTATTACACTTTGCCTTTATTCGTGAGGCTGAACAGGTCTCTATATACTTGATAACTATTTAGGTTCCACTATGATTTACATTTTGGTATCATTTGCTTGCTTTTTCATTGAGTTTTCTTTCTGATTGATTTGTAATTTTTTTTTACATTTTCAAGATATTACTCTTTGTTTATCATAAATCTTTCCCAGCCTGTGATCTTTCATAACATATCTTCTGGGAACAAAAAGCCTACATATAGATGTGTCCATATTCTCCCATTTTGGGGCCTGTGGTTTGCGTATTTGGCAGTCTCAGATGTTCTTCTGGACAGTCTTCTACTAACCAGTTAACCATCCTCTTCCACCTTTCCCAGTTAAGTTTCTGTCTTATCTTAATTTCCCTTCTGTATGCTATAAGGTAAGTATCTGGGGTTGTTGTTTTTTTTCTTAAATCAGTGAGCAAATCTCTCCTCAATGCCTTCAGTTAAGCAGTCTACCATTTCAGCAGCACTAATGCACGTCAAGGTCACATAGTTACGGGTGTTTTCTGAGTTCTCTGTGCTGTGCCAGCACCATACATCTGTTTGTTAGTAGGACTTCGAAATGTATCTTCGAATATGGTGAAGCAAGATTCTTGTTTTTGCTTTTCTTTATCAAAGTAACTTAGGCTTGTTTTATTCATGTCACTTTCAAGTAAGTTTCCAAAGTTTTCAAAGAGTTTTCTGCAAAGTCCATTGGTATTGGATCAAATTGACACAGAAATTTGAGGAAAATAAAAAACTTTAAAGTATGAGATCATTCTATCATTAATAAAGCTTATCTCTCCTTTTATTTAAATATATCTTACGTCCTCTAACAGAGTTTTAAAAATAGACACTGTACAGATTTTACAGGTTCCACATTAATTCCTAAAAATTTACTAATTTGGTAACTACTATAAATCTGCATCAGCATTACACATTTTTCTCTTGCTGTTCATCCCTATGTCTATACCAAACCGCAAATTTGATATTTTCATTTTCGGAGGTTGTCATGATCTAAAATTTCATGTACATCTAAAGGAATACTTGATCCTCCCTCACATCCAGCATGTTCCCCTTCAGTCTTCCTCATTGCCATAGTAGCTGCCACTTTCTGCTCCGTCCAGGTATCTGATCATAAATCCTTTACTGACCTCTTACCTACGTTGTTCTCTTTCACACTATCCCTTTTAACCCCTCCTTACGTTCTATTTTAATTCCAAAGTTATTTATAAGAGTGATCTTTTCACAGTTAGCCTATAAAGACTGATTGAATCAATAAATAAATTGTAATGATTTCTTTCCTCTGATTACAAGGCTTGGTGGTGACCTTCTAATTGTGGGAGCCATATGTTCTTTCTTAAGTATGAAATAATATTGTTGCCACAAGTATAATATTTTAATAACCTTGCCCTCAAAAAATGCAATAGTCTGAAATATGGTGTATGAACAAATAGCCCCCAATTTTTTATGAAATCATAGCTGTGTACATTAATGCAATTATGGGGTACAATGTGCTTGTTTTATATACAATTTGAAATACTTACAACAAACTGGTTAACATCGCCTTCACTGCACTTTCTTAATGATTGTATTTATACTCTACACATAACAGATTTGACATGTACCCTTGTAAAATGCACCATAGGTGTGGTCCCACCGATTACCCTCCCTCCACTCAAACTTCCCCTTCCCGCCCCTCCCCCTTCTGTTCCCCCTTCATTTTGGGCTGTAGTTGTGTTATAGCTTTCATATGGAGGTATGGGTGATTATATATTGGTTTCATAGTAGAGCTGAGTACATTGGATACGTTTTTCTTCCATTCTCGAGATACTTTGCTAAGAAGAATATGTTCCAGCTCCATCCAAGTAAACATAAAAGAGGTAAAGTTTCTATCTTTTTTAAGGCTGCATAATATTCCATGGTGTACATATACCACAATTTTTTAATCCATTCATGGGTCAATGGGCACTTAATTTAAGTCAAGTCTGCTCTCGGTCTAGGTAATTCTTTAGGGCAGTTGTTCTCCATACAGTTTTGCAGTGAGACATGGGAGTGCAGGCTTCACCATCCTGTAGCAATGTCATCTGGAATTCAAAGTCTTCTTCCATAACATAGAAGAGAAAGAGAAGGCTGTATACCCATCAGCCCATCAGTGGATTAGTAAACTGTGGTATGTGCATACCATAGAATAATATTGAGCCATAAAAAAGATGGAGATTTTGCATCTTTTATATTTATCTGAATGGATTTGAAGAACATCTCCTAAGAAAAGTATCTCAAGAATGGAAAACCAGCATGTCATGTACTCAGCACTAACCTGAGACTGATAGACCGACTACTACAGGCTCACGTGAGAGAAAGAAGCACAATTAAATTCAAGAAGAGGAGGGAGCTGGATAAGCTCTCATCTGGGGTACAACTCAGGGTTGGATGGCACGCTCCCGGGTGAAGGACTCCACTACAGGTCAGACTTTGAACTTTACCTTACAAATGCAAATAATGTAACCCAATCATTTGTACCCTCATACTAACCAGAAATTAAAGAGAAAGATAAATATATGCTGCTGTATAGTTTTTCATCAGCAATGAGAAACTTTAGGTGAAAGCAAACATAGAGTGTGGTCTGGAACTGCATTGACTGCAGAGAGACAGGGGGTTTAATCCCCCCTGAAGAAGGGGGTGTGAGGGAGCACCACTAGCCTCCACCACAAGTGTGTGGTATCTCTGACAAGGAAAGGGCGAGCACATTTCCTCATCTGTAACCCGGAGTCCTTCCAGCATATCATGGAGTAGACATTTTGCTCTCTTGGGACCATGGATTTTAAGTTTTCCTGAGATAGTATGGTCTGCAGTTTATTCACAATGGGTCTGTCTATTTCTAATGTTTCCTTTTTGGAATTTCACCAGAAAAGAGAACACTCCAGAAGACACACACACACACACACACACACACACACACGCACACACACACGTCTGTCTATCTACTTTCATCTCCCATTTGTATCTGGGAGTCATAGTATGGGTTCCCCCTAGATGGTCCTATTCATGCAACTGAGTTAAGTGCACACAATGTTGGAGATTCAAGTACCTGCAGAAGCCTAATGGATTCCATCAGAGAGTTTGTGTTTGATTTTGAGCTGTTTAGGTAACCTCTCTGTGTAGTTGTGAGAGCACATGTAGTGAGAATAAGATGGGGTCAGTCGGGCTGAGGCCGACATGACGCAGCTGGTCTGGTCATTTTAGATCCTTTGTACCTTCACCCCCTATTTCCCATTCTTATTGTTTTGGAAATTTAGCTCCCCCCTAAAGATGCCCATCTTGAGTAGTTTAGGAGGATTGATTTAGGAAATGAACTTTGGAATTGGAAGTGTTGCAATAGGTCACTGAATTGTGCTGTTTATTATTTAAAATAAGTGTTAATGTGGCCTTTGCTTTGAACCTTTATGTATAAAACTGTGATTTTGGAAATAGCAGAGCAGAACAGCTTTGAAGAGGCTACACTCACTGTTCTCTAGAATCGCTGGCCTTCTGACAAAGTTTGGTGGGCCTGTCCCTGTGTCTGCATATCGGCTGACAGTCCAGTAACAGTTGTTTCCTCATTGCAAAGTATTAATAGCAACAGTGCCTACCTCTTAGGGGTGCTGGAGGATTGAAGAAGAAAATGCCTGTGACGCGTCTGGCATGGTCCCCAGCACATAGTGAGTGTTGAATGATTCTGGCTACGTAGAATATATGATTTCATAATGTTTTAAACATTTGGTTCTAACTTTTGGCATCCATCAGATTAGGCATCAAAAAGATTAAAAATAGTTTTCAAAAAACATAGTAAAGATTGCCCTTTAAGGGCTAAAGATTATTTGAACCATAAAATCTTCCCATACCTCTATGACATCCCCTGCTCCTTTTTTCTCTCTACTTAACCTAGGTGTTAAACGACTGTCACCAACTGTTCATTATACATGTATTTTCTGGTAAACTAGAAGTGTGATGTGTATTATTTGATATTTTTCTTATATTTGTAAGCTGATTTTTAGCACCTAAATGTAATGGTCACATGTTGATTCTTCACTATTAAAATGAATAACTTTAATCTTAGACTAACTTGTGAAGAAATTTGTTACGTTCGGCAACATGTTAGCATAGTAAGTTCTATTAACTATGAATTTTGACATGTTTCAGAGAAGTCAACAAATAAAACATTACATAAATACAAAAGAAAAAAAAGATTGCTCTTTAAAACCATGAATATTCAAAGTAAAAAGGAGAGACAAAAAATGGACTTGGAATATTTCATCTGTGTATTTGAGTTGTTCATCAATAACATCAGCTATTGCCGAACAGCATAAGGAAGCAAATCTTTTAGTGCCTTGGATCCCAGCTCAGATTTTTGCTAACTAGCTTCAGGGTTTAGAAGTGGCATTAATGCCTCGGTCCCAGCTTCGTCAGTTCTACCATGAAGGGATTTACAAAGCAATCTCCCAGAGTCATTTTAACACTGAAATTCTAATGTTAAACAGTTTCACAATGTGTAAAGTGGACATATTTTCCCGAAGGGTGAAAAAAAGAAATCCCCAGTATTTCATGGAGACGTTTGTGCCAGATCTGTACATAGAGAGAATCAGGACACACAAAAGACATGGAAGACACAGTTTCTGCCTTCAGGGAGCTTCTAATACCATCAGGTTCAATTCCTGATAGCGTTAGCATATTTTAAACAGAGGAAATGGCAAGAGACTAATATTTCAAAAGGTCAAGGAAAAGTTGGAAGAAGAGTTGACTTGCTGAATCATCTTATGATGATTCATTAGAAGATGCGGAAGCAGAATCTCCTGTCTTCTATTTTCATTCTCCTGGGGGTTTCCCAGTTCGTACCAGACAGATTCACTCACCTGACTCGTAAAATGACGCTGTCATGAATGAACGTCACTTCAGAGAACAACTGCTGACTAGCGCACATTTCACTTTCTCAGAACCCATGAACACCTCTGCAATATTCATGCCTGCAATCACAGGAGCTACACACAGAACAGCTTTGTTGGATATCATTAAAAGACACCTGAAGGGGATTCCTAGGGGAAGCTTTTAACTTAAGATGAGAGACATGTACACCAATCCTGAAATCTCAGCATTCTGGGGCTGTCTGCACGATCATCTCTTCTCCTGGACAGAGCTGGTTCTGGCAATGGACCTTTTCTCAGCACTAATCTGTGAGTTAACACTTTAAAACATCATTTTCAAGTTGTAATGCTGGTCATGTTGTGATAGCCAATTATGTTCAAAATAGCTTTCTAAACTTCCAAATTGCCCCAACCTCTCAGCTCTCTGAACGTGACCTTTGAGTACAAGTCTTGGGCCACAATGTCAGGCACACACAGCTTAGCACAGCCTTCCCAGACCAGCAGGGCAGCCTGAGCCACAGGGCTATGTTCTGATGGACTCTCAAAAATCTCATTTTTAGCATTTTCCCACTTCTGCAAAATCTGAAACAAACAAAACAACACAAAACAAGAACTTTAAAATTAACTTATTTGTGTGCATTAAATGTATATCATTACCCTTTTAGATTACAAATCTACAAAGCTGGGGTGTTGAGACCACTTGAATGGCCTTCAGGGCTCTTCCTTAAGCTGTTGTAAGCATGGCCTCGTGGTGCACTGCTTAAAATCCCATAGTTCTCACTACCTCTGTCTCCTTTCACAGACATTCAATTATGTACGGATTTAGGATACTTACAAGGGGAAGTATAATAAGAGATAGTACTTCCATGAAAGGATTGTTATCGGGATCGCGAACATTCTAAACGGCAAAAAAAGATAAATAAAATTAATTCAGGTAACATTTTTATCTAGCCCAGTGTATCCAAAATATTATTATTTCAACGTATAATCAATGTGAAAATACAATGAGTTGCTTAAATTCTTGTCATATTAATTCTTTAACGCCCTCTGTTTGTTTTACACTAAAGCACATCTCAAACTGGGTGCTGAATTTTTTTCAGTGATTATCTGAACATCATTTATTTTATGTGTAAAATTTACACTTGGAAAAACTCAAATTATTCCAAACATAATTAAAAACTTTTTAACTCTAGTGGCGCAGCCTGTAACCCTAGCACTCTAGGAGGCTGAGGTGGGAGGATTGTGTGAGCTCCAGAGAATATGAGAACAGCTTGAGCAAGAGGGAGACCCCTCTCTACTAAAGACAGAAAAATTAGTCGAGCATCCTGGCAAGTGCCTGTAGTCTCAGTTACCCAAGAGGGTGAGCCAAAAGATGTTTATGCCCAGGAGTCTGAGCTTGCTGTGAGCTTTGAGATGCCATTATAGTCTAGCCAGGTGGACAGAATGAGCCTCTGTCTCAAAAAACAGCAACAACAACAACAACAAAATCTTTCAAACACTGAAATAAATGTCAGCTGTTAGATCTAAATTTAAATTAGATAAAATCAAGTATAAAATAAAAATTGGTTTCCCAGTCAGTCAGGCACAAATGTGGCTAGGGCCTCTGAGCTTGCCCAGCCAGAGACCTTACTGGGAAATAGTGTACAGACCAGGACTTGAACACTGAGAAGAAATAGAGATAACTTTGAGAGACAAGTAAAGTGTCACAAAAATAATTTTTAAATATTTTAAATGTTAGGGGAAAATATCCTTCACAAGGAAGAAACTGACATATTTGTGTGGCAGGAGTCTGAATTGTTAGAGGGCCTTCTCCATCTCCAATGGGAGAGATTGTGTAGCTGCACAAATGAATTTCTCTCTGTTCAGAGCAGAACTTTGCAAGAGCTCTGTCCCTGGAGCTCATTAAAATTAGGGCAAATGTGCCTCTGTATGGGATGATTTAGTTGCAAGCCTTTCCGAAGGACGGAGGATCGCACCCCTGTTCTCTCAAGGTCACTTTCTGCTCTGGTTCTGTGCTTCTAGGATAACCCACAAACAGAAAGGCCGCGGTGCCAGCTACTTTTAAATATTGTTATTGCAAAAACAATTAATCTTTGTGATTACATGATTAGTGCTGTAAAATTTTTAAGTTTTTTATTCTTGCCTGGGAATGTGTTGATAATTCAGCAAATGCTCAGTTAGGGAGGTTGGAAAGCTATGGGGGCTAGAAGAGTCCTTTCTATGGCTGTGAGTGTAACCGGTGTGCAGTAAACTCCATGTGTTTACTTCCATGCTACCCCAATTTAAATGGTCTGCAGAGGTCAAGGACACATCCATAGTGAGTTAAATACAGAGGGAGGGCCTGTGGACCCCGCTTGCAACTGTTGGCAGGGTAGCCGAATCATGGACAAAAGAGCATCTCAGATCTGGACCCAAATGGCAGCGTGTGGTTCCCCACAACATCACTCCCAGTGCATCTTGGAAGACTCAGAGATGGAAAGTACTTAAGGGCTGTCAATTTAAAAAGGATGATTCTACAAACTAAAGAAAATCAATGTCATCAAAATCTTTCTCCTGGCTGAGATTTAGTTGAAGTTTTCCCTAAATTGTTTTACTTATTATTCCAGGGAAGTCTAAATTCTAAAATGTTACAATTACTTTTAAAACTTTTAAAGTATGAGGGTGATTGGTGGGATTACACCTGCGGTGCATCTTACAAGGGTACATGTGAAACTTAGAATATAATTGTCTTAACACAATAACAAAAATGCCAGGAAAGCTATGTTAACCAGTGTGATGAAAATGTGTCAAACTGTTTATAAAACCAGTGTATGGTGCCCCATGATCACATTAATGTACACAGCTATGATTTAATATTAATAAAAAAAACATTAGGTATGAGTAACTCTAAGTTCTCAATGTGTTGGTTGAAATTAGGTTCCTTGAACCCAATAGTGGTAGCAGTGACGGCCAATTGCCCAGCCACCCCGATCCTCTCATGGGAATAAGAGTGAATACCAATGAGTTTTAACTGTGGGGCTGGTAACACTGCCCTAGAACCCAGACCCTGCTAATTCTCACAGAGAGGAGAAGTCAGAATCAAGCCGGCTTGTCTAGGCTTATTATTTTCTTCTCCATTGTTTTACAGGGTTTTAGCATAGCCACAAGGAATTCCTACTGTGTTGTTTTTGTCCTCAAGGGTAATCTAGTTTTATGGTAAAAATACTTACTTTTAGGGTGGCGCTTGTGGCTCAAAGGAGTAGGGTACCGGCCCCATATGCCAGAGGTGGTGTGTTCAAACCTAGCCCAGGCCAAAAACTGCAAAAATAAATAATAATAATAATTACTTTTATATAATACTTTCTATAACAAGAGCTGAAGACAAGACTCTTTATGTCAATGATATCCATAAATCCACTACTCCAGAATACTGGTCATGCACGTTTATGAAAAACAAGGGAAGATTCTTAAAAAGAAATAGTATTGAGTTTATCAGACTAAATCAAGGGAAGGGATGGGAAGGGAAGGGAAGGGAAAGAAAGATTCTAGCTATCTTGGCCAAGAAAGATTTTAAATCGACGAATTGATTTTAAGAATAACATACATGCTATACCTCAGATTTGTCTAAAGATTCGTGTTGTCATCGCCAAAGTTTTCCACTACAGAGATAAAGACTGTCATTGGATATAATTATGAATTAATGATTGGTTCATTTAGGGAATAACTCAACCAAATGGCAGTGAATTGAAAAATGAGCAGACCCTGAAGGGACACGTTGGCAGTGATAACTAATTCTGTCTGCTGATGGCAATCAGCAGGTCGCTCAGAAAATGGCCCTGGACAGAACCAATTACTCACCTTCAGTCCACGGTGAGTGGTTTCATCAGCCATGCACTCCTGACATCAATTAACCCTCCTGGCATTCATCAGTATTTGAAAATTCTAGGCATACCCCATCCTTCTAAGGTGGCTATCAGAACATTTAAGTTTGTTTTGCTTTCTTCTCAAAGGTTTGAAGCCGAACAGCTGTGGTTCGTGCCCGTGTCCAATCCTTATTCTTAAGAGCACTCTGTCCATCATGCTGGCTACCTGTTTACCCTGTACTCACTACTGAGTACATCTTGACATTTTATAAATGAATTCAGCTCTCCAGAGAGTTCTTGAGATACTCTAGTTTAATAGCTGCACTGGTTTGGTGCTGTACACGGTCATATTAAAAATGTATTAATTGCATATCAGGATTGATTTTACTGAAGGGTCCATGAGAAAAAGCCCATACAGAGCCATCTTTGCTCTGACAACTTATTCTTTGCATGGGCTGCTGTGGTGGGGATTGGTGTGGAGAGATCCTCAAAGGGTAAATGATTCCATATAAATTTCTTCAATTAGCAACAGCTTTATAATTCCTGCTGTGAGCCATCAACTACACTCAGATTAGCTTTGATGGGGATTTACAGACTGAGAATCTTGCCACAGAACCCCCTAGTGAGAGATGATTGCATTTTTTTTCAAATGCTTACACAAGAATGCATACTTAAAGAGTGAATTGTAACCTTTTCAAAATTGACATTTCAAAAGAAACAAATATTGAATAGTGGGAGATGGAGGAGGTGACCGAGAAGAGGCAATTTCATAAGCAGAGGAGCCCTTGCTCTTCGTAATCACACAAGGCGTCTCACGCCCTTCTGTTTTGTACACCAGCTTCTTCCTCCTCTTGGAAAAGAACTATGAGCAACGGTGCTGGTACAAGAATGTGAGAACAAAGACAATGCAAAAAAGAATCAATTACGTTTGATAACTAAATATGTCAGAAGATGAGTAAAGGGGTCACAGAGATGACCCTGAAATTGCATAAACCTCTTAGAAGTCAAGGATGTGTCTTCCACATTTTGTATCACTAGCAGTGATCAGAGGGTGCGTATCATATCTAGACGCATAGAAATGCACACTCAACAATCCGTTATTCACACTTGCCATGAGATGGAGATACACCTCAAATTTCTAATATAAAATTGTATATTGGAAAATTATATATACACCTCAAATTTATCAATATAAAATAATGATATTTTATAGGGAAGGTTTTGGAGGGACTAATGAGGGTTATGGAATATTTCCTTCCCACAACATCCTATAGTTAATAATAATATGCTGAATTCCTTTTATAATTAAAAATAGTCAATAAAATATTTTAACAGGATAGCAGAAGTAGGAGGCTGTTTTCTGAGGGTGAACTAGACTGGCTCTGAGTACTACGCACCTACGGTCTTGGAGGGCAACATTTCATTACTAGAAGATTACTTTTTGATTTCCTTGTCACTTGATGCATGCTTCCCAGAAATCAGATCAGTTTCTAAGACCGTCATGAAGGAGTATTTTCTTAGCATCATAAGAAAGCTCAAAACCTTCCTAAATGGAGAAAACAAAAATGCCATGATCTTGTGTAAATATATAGTCTCAGGACCTTAGATCTGATACAGATGTCATTGCAGAAGTGAGAAGCAAAGGCCTCAGTCAGAACCACAAGCTGGAAAATGTCAGGAATCGTATTTTTACAAAATAATCATGGAGATAGAGTACCCATTTGGAAACAGCAAGTTAAGGTTTATAAATTTGAGACTGTTTCAAAAATGTAATGTCTAATTGATGCACAATCTCCATATAATTAGCAGGACATTTGCTGTGTTTCTGGGAGTTAATGCCCTGACCCTCAATTGTCTTCCCTGTTTAATAAATAGTATGGACAGGTGAAGAACTGATGTTTAGAAAATGCATTAGTATGTGTACCTCCCTAATCCAATCAGACTCCAACAATAAACATTAATCAGGAGTCTTCATGACTTATGTATAAAACTGTTTCAGAAATGTCAAGAATATAATGAATCCCAAGGGCTCTTGCTAGTTATGACTCGTGACTGATATCAGTGTAAAAGTGGTTGTTTATGAAGGAATTAATGAAGGTTTTTTTTTTCCTCCTGTGTATGTGTGTGTGATTTAGTGAGAAAAATATATTTACTTCTTCCTGGGACATTAAATCTATCTGTGTGGTTCCATACAGAGAAAAAAAATACCTGGATGAATGCTAAAGAGAGGACAAATTCTCTGCTTGACTTTTCTACTTCAGGTCCAGGAGGCGATGGGGCGACATCAGAACTGGTGGTCTAGAGTTGTAGTTTCTCTCTACTTCTTAGAGTAGAAAGTGTGTGTGTGTGTGTGTGTGTGTGTGTGTGTGTATTTTTATTGTAGAATAAATGTAAGATGAAATATTTCTATAAGGACTTTAAAATGCTCTGTGGTAGGCTTTGTGGTTTCTTCCTCATCAATGTCTAATTTAATCCACCACTCTCCCTCTGTGCAGAATCCATGCTATTTGTCCCTGGTGGTGACACAATACATATCCCTCACTCCTCTCTCTATCTCTCTCTCAGAAGCTCTTAGCCCTAAGAGCTGCATGTAGCCATCCTGCAACATTGTGCATGCAGGAGGGCAGCTGGCCCTGTTAAAAGCTGAATTCAGCTTTTCTTTCAGAAAAGAAACATGTCCCTGGTGACCATTCTTAGCCAGTCGGCACTAAGTTTCTGAAACCTGACCCTGATAACATTTTAGTTATTGGACCAATAAGTTCCATGTTGTTTACACCAGTGTAAGCTGGTTTTCTGTTATTCACAAACAAAAGCTTGCTAACTGGTACAGTAATTATTCAGAACACTTGGGAGAGAAAGAGGAGCTAAGTAGCATGTTGAGTGCATATTTGATCATTTTATTCCCCTAAATGATATATATCATTTTCCCAATTTTATGCATATGAAAACTGAGGTGTGTAGAAACTAAGTAACTTGACTGAAGTCTTAGTGGCCAACGCAGAACTGTAGTCATGTCTCTCTGAAACCAAGGCCCATTTTCATTCTGTGAGACCAGCCATTTTCAACCTGTTTCTTCTTTGTCATACATAGCAGATGAGATACACATACTAAACACACTCCCATGGGCATACCTAGAGTTGAATGTAATTCCTGGCCTCCTCATAATCCAACCTGTTTACTTCTAAAAAGTAAATCAGGACAAAAGGTGGAGTGACATTCTTTTGGGATAACCTTGACATTTCTTTAATTTAAAAGGCAAAAAAATTTACTCCAAACTCACAGAGCCCTTCTGTCATTTAACTTCAAATTATTTTTGACAAATCTCAGTGACACATTTCTCCTTCCTTCCTTTCAATATGTTGAAATCATAACCTCCAAGGAGATCCTATTAGGAGGGAAGTCTTTGGGGGTGATTAGGTCATGAGGGTGAAGCCCTCCCAAGTGTGATTGGTGCCCTCATAAAAGAGACTGGAAAGAGCTGGCTTTTTTCCTAGTGTGTGAGGTTTCAGTGAGAAGACAGCAGTCTACAAACAAGGCTGCAAGTCTTCACCAGACACTGAATCTGCCAGTGTCTCAGTCTTGGAGACACCAGTCTCTCGAACATAGAAATAAATACTTGTTGTTTGTAAGACATTCACACTATTGTATTCTGCTACAGTAGCCAGAACAGATTAAGACAATGCTAACAAAATGGATTTGCCTTCTTGCTCTCTCAGGACACACTGGAGGGCTAAGGAGTTATGACTTGTGTAGAAAATTAGTGCTAGAGGTCAGAGCACTTGTCAGAATCCTCTGAATGATGCTTTCCCCTACCAGTTTTGCCATTATCCAGTTCCCATTTCTCCTAGCTTGGCTGCCCCCACCCCAAACCCCGCTGTGTTACTTATGTACTGAGTAAATTTCATTAAATTTCAGTCAAAAAGGGTTGAGACAGCTTACCATAAGGGCTCAGAACTTGAACTTGAAATAGATGGAACAATTAGAAAGGTAAGAGCCAGAAAATAAAATAGGGAGAGGGATGCCAAGGCACCTAGAAGAGGGCCATTCAACCCCAGAACAGGGGTTAACCCTAAAATGTGACGCAATCCTCTACCCTGTTGCTGGATCCAGGTGTGCAACACTCCAGAGCTGCTCTCACAGCTAGAACTCCCTGGCTGGGGCAGTCCCAGAGGAACTACGCAGGGTCACTCCCTACAATGATTCAGCAATAATATAGTGATCCTGCCGGGGTCTAATCTCGGAGAGATACCTCCTCTACTCTGCTGACGGCCAGAGGCAATGGTGAAAAATGATCAGGAGGTGGAATCAATGGAAAAACTCTGGCAATATGAACAATCAGAGTAGATCAACTTCCCCAAAGAACAACAAGGCAGACACAGTATAAGATCCCATGCATAAACAAATGGCTAAGATGTCAGAAACCAAAATCAGAATCTGAATAGCAAATAAGATTGAATTAGAATTCCAAGCAGAAATCCAAAAGATGTCTCAAGAATTCAACGAATGCAAAGACAAAATGACCAAAGATTTTGACACATTGAGACAAGAAGTTGCATCCCTTAAACATCTGAGAAATACAGTAGAATCCCTCAGTAACAGAAAAGAACAAGTAGAAGAAAGGATTTCTGACATTGAAGACAAAGCTTTCAAATGCTCCCAAACTTTCAAAGAGGAAGAAAAATGGAGGGCAAAAACAGATCATTCTCTCAGAGTGCTCTGGGATAATTCAAAGAAAACCAATTTTCACCTTATAGGGATCCCTGAAAATGACGAAGAAGCTTCACGAGGCACAGAGTCTCTTCTCCATGAGATTATGAAAGAGAACTTTCCAGACATGCCAAGAGATTCTGAAATTCAGATAGCAGACAGTTTCAGAACTCCAGCATGACTCAACACAAATAAGACATCCCTCAGACACATCATAATCAATTTTACTAAAGTTAATATGAAGGAGAAAATTCTGAAAGCAGCCAGACATAAGAAAACCATTACCTACAAGGGGAAGAATATTAGAATAACTGAAGATCTCTCTGCTGAAACCTTTCAAGCTAGAAGAGGATGGTCATTGACTTTTAACCTCCTAAAACAAAATAACTTTCAACCCAGAATCCTGTATCCAGCTAAACTGAGTTTCATTTATGATGAAGAAATTAAATGCTTTCATGACATTCACATGTTGAAGAAATTTGCCATAAGTAAAGCAGTTCTCCAGGATATTCTAAGACCTATTCTCTATAAAGACCAGCGCAATCTTCCACCACAAAAGTAAACCCACCCAGAAACCCACCCAGTTGATCAAATTCCAACTTCCACAGTTGCAAAAGGATTAAAAATGTCCACCAGACTTTCGAAAGGCTTATCAATATTCTCAATTAATGTGAATGGTTTAAATTGTCCTCTCAAGAGGCACAAGTTGGCTGACTGGATACAAAAACTCAGGCCAGATATCCGCTACATACAAGAATCACATCTTACCTTAAAAGATAAATATAGACTCAAGGTGAAGGGATGGTCATCTATATTCCAGGCAAATGGAAAGCAGAAAAAAGCAGGCATTGCAATCCTATTTGCAGATACAATAGGCTTTAAACCAACCAAAATAAGGAAGGATAAGATTGGAGATTTCATATTTGTTAAGGGTAATACTAAATATGATTAGATTTAAATTATTAATATTTATGCACCCAACCAGAACACACCTCAATTTATAAGAGAAACTCTAAAAGACATGAGCAGCTTGATTTCCTCCAGTTCCATCATAGTCAGAGACTTTAACACACCTTTAGCAGTGTTGGATAGATCCTCCACAAAGAAGCTAAGCAAAGAAATTTTAGATTTAAATTTAACCATTCAACATCTGGATTTAACAGAACATTTCATCCCAACAGAACTGAATACACATTCTTCTCATCAGCCCACAGAACATAATCCAAAATCGATCACATCCTAGGTCACAAGTCTAACCTCAGCAAATTTTAAAAAATAGAAATTATTCCTTACATCTTCTCAGACCATCATGGAATAAAAGTTGAACAAAATAACAACAGGAATCTGCATACTCATACAAAAACATGAAAGTTAAATAACCCTGTGCTGAAGGATAGATGGGTCATAGACGAGATTAAGAAGGAAATCACCAAATTTCTGGAAGAAAACTACAGTGAAGACACAAATTATCAGAACCTCTGGGATACTGCAAAGGCAGTCCTAAGAGGGAAAGTTATAGCACTGCAAGCCTTCCTCAAGAAAACGGAAAGAGAGGAAGTTAACAACATAACAGGACATCGCAAACAACTGGAGAAGGAAGAACATTCCAACTCCAAACCCAGCAGAAGAAAAGAAATAACCAAAATTAGAGCAGAATTAAATGAAATTGAAAACAAAAGAATTATACAACAGATCAATAAATCAAAAAGTTGGTTTTTTGAAAAGGTCAGTAAAATAGATAAGCCTTTGGCTAACCTAACCAGGAAAAAAAGAGTAAAATCTCTAATATCATCAATCAGAAATGGTAAAGACGAAATAACAACAGACCTCTCAGAAATTCAAAAAAATCCTTAACGAATATTACAAAAAACTTTACTCTCAGAAATACAAAAATCTGAAGGAAATTGATCAATACTTGGAAGCACATCACCTACCAAGACTTAGCCAGAATGAAGTGGAAATGTTAAACAGGCCTATCTCAAGTTCTGAAATAGCATAAATTATATAAAATATCCCTAAAAAGAAAAGCCTA
The DNA here is from genome assembly GCF_027406575.1 of Nycticebus coucang. NCBI lineage: Eukaryota > Metazoa > Chordata > Mammalia > Primates > Lorisidae > Nycticebus > Nycticebus coucang. Next base: position 13,260,522 of record NC_069792.1, read on the forward strand.
GGACCAGATGGCTTCACATCAGAATTCTACCAAACCTTTAAAGAGGAACTAGTACCTATATTACTCAACCTGTTCCAAAAGGTAGAAAAGGAAGGAATAATATCCAACATATTCTATGAAGCAAACATCACCTTGATCCCTAAACCAGGGAAAGACCCAACAAAAAAAGAAAACTATAGACCACTATTACTAATGAATATTGATTCAAAAATATTCAATAAGATCCTAACAGAATCCAAAACCACATCAAAAAAATTATACACCATGACCAAGTGGCCTTTATCCCAGGGTCTCAAGGCTGGTTCAATATACGTAAATCTATAAATGTAATTCACCACATAAACAAATTAAAAAATAAAGAACATATGATTCTCTCAATTGATTCAGAAAAAGCTTTTGATAATATCAAGCATCCCTTCATGATCAGAACACTTAAGAAAATTTGTATAGAAGGGACATTTCTTAAACTAATAGAGGCCATCTACAGAAAACCCACTACCAATATCGTATTGAATGGAGTTTAATTGAAATCATTTCCACTTAGATCAGGAACCAAGCAAGGTTGCCCATTGCTTCCATTGCTCTTTAACATTGTAATGGAAGTTTTAGCCATTGCAATTAGGGAAGAAAAGGTGATCAAAGGTTCCACATAGGGTCAGAAGAGATCAAACTTTCACTCTTTGCAGACGATATGATTGTATATCTGGAAAACACCAGGGATTCCATTACAAACCTTTCAGAAGTGATCAAAAAATACAGCAATGTCTCAGGCTATAAAATCAACACCCATAAATCTGTAGCCTTTATATATACCAACAATAGCCAAGCCAAAAAAACAGTAAAGGACTCTATTCCTTTCACAGTAGTGCCAAAGAAGATGAAATATTTGGGAGTATACCTAACAAAGGATGTGAAAGATCTCTATAAAGAGAACTATGGAACTTTAAGAAAAGAAATAGCTGAAGATGTTAACAAATGGAAAAATATACCATGCTCATGGCTGGGAAGAATCAACATTGTTAAAATGTCTATACTACCCAAAGCAATATATAATTTTAATGCAATTCCTATTAAAGCTCCACTGTCATATTTTAAAGATCTTGAAAAAATAATACTTCATTTTATATGGAATCAGAAAAAACTCGAATAGCCAAGACATTACTCAGAAACAAAAGCAAAGCAGGAGGAATCACGCTACCGGACCTGAGACTGTACTTTAAGTTGATAGTGATCAAAACAGCATGGTACTGGCACAAAAACAGAGAGATAGATGTCTGGAACACAATAGAGAACCAAGAGATGAATCCAGCTACTTACCATTATTTGATCTTCGATAAGCCAATTAAAAACATTCAGTGGGGAAAAGATTCCCTATTTAACAAATGGTACTGGGTGAACTGGATGGCCACCTGTAGAAGACTGAAACTGGACCCACACCTCTCACCATTAACTAAGATAGACTCTCACTGGATAAAATATTTAAACTTAAGACATGAAACTATAAAAATACTTGAAGAAAGTGCAGGGAAAACTCTTGAAGGAATCGACCTGGGTGAATATTTTATGAGGAGGACTCCCCAGGTAATTGAAGCAGTATCAAAAATACACTACTGGGACCTGATCAAACTAAAAAGCTTCTGCACAGCCCAGAACACAGTAAGTAAAGCAAGCAGACAGCCCTCAGAATGGGAGAAAATATTTGCAAGTTATACCTCTGACAAAAGAATCCACAAAGAACTCAAACATATTAGCGAGAAAAGAACAAGTGATCCCATCTCAAGCTGGGCAAAGGACTTGAAGAGAAACTTCTCTAAAGAAGACAGGTGCATGGCCTACAGACACATGGAAAAAAAGCTCATCATCCTTAATCATCAGAGAAATGCAAATCAAAACTACTTGGAGATATCACCTAACTCCAATAAAATTAGCCCACATAACAAAATCCCCAAACCAGAGATGTTGGCGTGAATGTGGAAGAAAGGGAACACTTCTACATTGGTGGGAATACACACTAATGCATTCCTTTTGGAAGGATGTTTGGAGAATACTTAGAGATCTAAAAATAGACCTGCCATTCGATCCTATAATTCCTTTACTAGGTATATACCCAGAAGACCAAAAATCACAATATAACAAAGACATCTGTACCAGAATGTTTATTGCAGCTCAATTCATAATTGCTAAGTCATGGAAGAAGCCCAAGTGCCCATTGACCCATGAATGGATTAATAAATTGTGGTACATGTATACCATGGAATATTATGCAGCCTTTAAGAAAGATGGAGACTTTACCTCTTTCATGTTTACATGGATGGAACTGGAACATATTCTTCTTAGCAAAGTATCTCAAGAATGGAAGAAAAAGTATCCAATGTACTCAGCCCTACTATGAAGCTAATTTATAGCTTTCATATGAAGGCTATAACCCAACTATAGCACAAGAATATGGGGAAAGGGCCAAGGGAGGGGAGGGGAGGGGGGAGGTTGGGGTGGAGGAAGGGTAACTGGTGGGGCCACACCTATGGTGCATCTTAGAATGGGTACAGGTGAAACTTACTAAATGCAGGATACAAATGTCATCATATAATAACTAAGAAAATGCCCTGAAGGCTATATTAAACAGTTTGATGAAATTATTTCAGATTGTATATGAAACCAGCACATTGTACCCCTTGATTGCACTAATGTACACAGCTACGATTTAATAAAAAAATAAATTAATTAAAAAATAAATAAATAAAATGTGATGCAAACACCAGATCCACTTTCTCTTTCTGCCTCATACTTGCAGAATCTTTAGCAAGTTGGTATAAGAAATATATTTCATACATGACTTCGTAAAATGGGTTGGAAACCAGAACTCAAGCACCAGTCCTACTCAAGTAGCTTTCTAACATTGGATCTTTATCCTATGACCTTAAGAACTGCAGTTTGCTGGGAAACCAGGTGAATTCAGATCAGGATACAATGATAGTCACTAACTCTGCTGCTGTTGGCTCTTGGATTATCAGGACTAATTTTTGGAATAACATAGAAAATTCATGAATTCCATGAATAAATTCTCTACAGATGTAAGAAAACGTGAACAGCATTGCATTCTGCTTTTTTCTTTCTCTCATGCATTTCCTAGCTTTAAATGTTTGCTTTAATTTAGTCTATTACTCTCTAAAAGCAATATTATGTTCACTTTAGAAAAGGAACACATGCCAGGATCCTGGTTTGGGTCACGTTCTTATGTTCTGTCTCTCTGCCTATAGCCTTGCCCTCTGATGGCATAGTTCAAGGGCTTAACACCCGTGTGGGGTGTCTCTGGAGAACACAACAGCAAATACTCCTGGCCACATCCACTACTCTCCAAAGACCAGATGGCAGCTCAGGGTACCTCATGTCTTTTTGGTGAGCTGTGAATATTATATGACTATGAACATGAAGTGTGTGTTGTTTCTGTTCCTTTCTACCCATAGTCAAAACCCCATGCTGCACTTAATCTTTGCTAACGTGTCTCATAGGTTGCAAGTGCCTTACTTGTCTGTAAAATATCATGTGACTTCTGTGTTTCAGGAGCTCTTTCCATTTATTCTTAGTTTAACACTTAGATAGTACTGGTTGTTCCCTTTTTCTATTGACAGCCCAGTAAGCCTCCTGCCTACCTTCCTTCCATCCCAGCTGCAGCACTCTCACCACGCATATGAGGAGCTGATTGCACGTCAGTTTTTTCCAACTGGGCTGGGATGTTCAAGTCAAGGGGCATACTTTCTTTTATATTCCCAGCCCACTGTTTGGTATAACGTCAGTGGCTTATACATTTTTTTCTGACTAAAGGAATGAAGGGATGAATCAACCCACAATGTATCATAGTTTAAGATAAGGACATAGAGATAATCTGAAATAAATAGAGCCTGTGCTTCTTTCAACAGCCTGCTCAGATGGTGGCTGGTGTGGTTGAAGATGAACAGACAGATTTAAGGGAAACTGCCAGATTCTCTGTAATGTTGAGCAGCCGCTGTCTCCAGGCATGAATGCCAGCTCTCAGCTGCACAATATCATGCTTCCTCCTGGGGGATGGGAATTTGGATCATGCCCGTGTGCCCAGCTTCCTGCCAAGTGTTATCATGACTGCCTAGTTCCCTCAGATAACAGCAATGAAGTAGGGACTTAATACACCTCACCTCCGCCTGTCTGGGGAATCACGTTGTCAATTAGAATCTCCCTGGAAGCCCCAACAGATGTGTTCTTTGGACTAACTTTGGCATCTATTCTTTCATTAAGGCTCCTGATCTGATTCTTTCTTTCTTGAACATGGCTCATTTTAGCCAGAGGCTCTGTTAAGCTATTATTTGTCAGTGGTGTCCATGAGAAATAAGATGATCATCTAACATGCTCCGTGTCATCACACTGATAAGGACTGTTAGCTGATGTTTCGGGATAGCTTCATGCTACCAGGTAGAGGACATCAAGACCTGGCAGAGAAACAAAGCCCTTCTTTTGTGCCAACGCTGTCATCTGGTTCCACCCAACATCCCCTGTTAAGCCTCCCAGGCTGAGATTTCACACCTTCCTGATCCAATCCAAAATACAACATCTTTATTTGTACTGAAGCCCCAAGGGAAGAAAACTACATTATAATGAATGTGTGCTTTGTTAGCTACAGCATAATAAACACGATGCTATAATTATCCACATTTTCATAGAGCTGGAAAGCTAATCTCTTTAAGAATTAGTGTCACTTACAGACAGGCTCAGAATTTTGCATTTGTTGCATGGCAATAGGTGGCCTTGTAGTGTATTTGTTTGGTTCAGAATTTTGCCAATATCTGGCTAAAAACCATATTGAAAATATTTTCGTATGTGAGTCTGGTTAGAAGTGAGTCTTGTTAACATAATTTTGCGATCCAGGTCTGCCTTGTGATTCCACATTGTGGAAAAGCTTCTTACCATAACCTAAGACTGGGGAAGCTTCCCCAGCATCTTCTAGTTAACACATTGATCAAGGTAGAAAGATTTGAAGCAACAGGAATGAAAAATTCCACTCCATATTCCGTATCACTGTTGAGTTTGGTACGTTATATTCCAGTATTAGTGAGTTGGTATTTTGGATCTGAAAGATATCACCTTCTGGAGTATTCATTTGTTCAATCCTTCAATACTTCTTTGAGAGTCTGCCCTGTGTCACTTGCTCTGTGAGTCACTTGGATGCAACAGTTGGCCAAAAAAAAAAAAACAACAACAACTCTGACATCCTAATGGGAGGGGGGTACAGAAAATAAATCCAATAAATAACATAAAATACATAACGATGGCATGATGATCTGTTCTATAAAAGGAAAAAATACAGGAAATAAAGGAGTTAGGGAAGGGAGCTATAATTTATAGTGTGATTAGGAACAGCTTCATTGAAAATGTGACTTTGAGTAAGCGCTCTGTGAAAGTATGATTATCTCAAGAGGAAAGAGGTAAAAAGATGGAAGTTTAACCTGTGGTAACTAAAGCTACTAACAGTTGAGACTTCTGAGAGATTTCCTCGCAGCATGGCCTGCTGCAGTGGAACGATCGGAGTACCTAGAGTGATACCAAAAAATAATTCTCCCACTCTGTAGTGTTACCTGGAGAATCCTCACCCAGGTAAAGCCTGGGTGGGGCTTTCTGTGGTTATCTCCTTATTCTGTCTCCTAAACTAGAGTTTCAGGATGCTTGGATGGGGAGAATTATCCTTTGAATAATATGAATTATGTTTCAGAGACACTGAAAAGTTCTTGCCAATCTGAAACCCCAGGAAAAGTTCTTGCCAATCTGAAACCCCAGGAAAAGTTCTTGCCAATCTGAAACCCCAGGAGAATTATCCTTTGAATAATATGAATTATGTTTCAGAGACACTGAAAAGTTCTTGCCAATCTGAAACCCCAGGAAACATGTGCCTTTTCTTGGCTGTTTTTTTCCTTTGTAAGTAGTTTATAGACTTTTTTTAAACTTGTAGAATTGCTTTCTCTTTTGCTTCAGTCCTTGGTCATTAGTCCTAGATAAAAAGTACATAGATATAAATTGGTGGTTCATATTATATTCACAACAATGGGAATTATGCCTGGATTTTTCAAGGGTTTTTTCCGACTCTGAGTAAATAGAACTCTTCCACCATGAAATTATGGAAAGCAAAGTTGTGGTCCCAGTTGTACTACCACATCATGAAGACTTGTAAGTTGTTAGACTTGAAAGAAATGAAGTAGACCGGAACTGAGGATGGGGCTGGGGAGGAGTGCTCATGGAGGGCAGTGGGAGCCCCCAGGCTATGATCATCTCTGACTTCAGAAATGAGTCTGCTGAGTTTTGCCCAGCTACTGGGTTTTCTCAGTCTCTCTCTGTTCTCTGCTTGTTTTCTGGCCTTGGAACTGCCACTCTTTACTGACCCTCAGGGTCACGAAATGAGAGCTCTGTCCCTGACTAGGCTGGTCACTATAAGGAATCTGGGGACTGAGGTAACAGTGACCACATGGGGGGAAAGTTGAGTTGCTTCCTTTGAAAGTTAATGACAACCAAGCCAGGTGGGATAAAACACCCAGACCTTCCTGGAGGAGACATCAGACAGGAGTGCTCATAAATAGAGATGACTCGCCTACCAGGCTGACGCTGTGACACCTGCCCTCTTTCAGTGTTGATATATATATACATATATATATATATTTTTTTTTTTTTTGCAGTTTTTGGATGGGGCTGGGTTTGAACTCCCCCACCTCCAGCATATGGGGCTAGGGCCCTACCCCTATGAGCCACAGGTGCTGCCCCAGTGTTGATATTTCTGAATCATGAAATCGTCCCCACCAACGCTTCATTTGTTAGTTGGAAATGATGTAACTTAGGTCATAATTAATTGTGTTATTTCATTCCCCGAAAACCAGCATAGGATGGGTCTCATGTATGAACTGTAAAAGCCATCAGCTGTTTCTTACTCTTGAAAGCCTAACCCTCAAGTAGGGTTTTCTACTTGAGCATATGTCAAGATGCCCCAGAGGGCTTGCTGGAACAGAGCACTGGTCCTCACGCACAGCCTTCCCTTCTGTAAATCTGCAGTGAGGCCTGGGCATTTGGATTTTCTAACAGAATTTAGAAAAATTTGAATGTGTTTATACTGATCCTCTTGGGCCAAATTTCAGAACCACTGATCTAAAAGATTCCTGTTTCTCCATATGGCTGTCCCTTCATGTCAAGGAAATGCTCCTTTCTTCATGGCAAAAATGTAATGGCTTTCCATGTATTGTTTTTCCATTTTTCTTTGTGTATTTTCTGATTTTTCTGCAAGTGTCACAGAATGGTCCTAAAAGGAAAGTGTTTATAATCAGTTTCCTGTGAAACACAGCTAAACAAAAAACACCCCACCCATAGCAGATGTACAATCGGAATTCAAATTGATCTGTGTGCGTGCTTGTTTTGTGAGTGGCATTATTCATAAAACTTGGAATTGGACTGTCTTTATGCTGTCTTTTCTACCATTCATTTCAATGCTAAGTGATTCTTCTTTGCATCCAAAATTGGTAGAACTAACAGATGAGTGCTCTGTGTCATATACTATTTGTGTTATGGAAGTACGAGTAGCGTATGTCAGCCCATGTGCTGTTTCATTGATATCCATATATATGTCATGTATGTCGTTATGTATTTTCATACATACATAAGGATGGAATAACACCTTTGGGAATGTTTAATTATATATTCTATTATAAGTGATTACTTATTAATATTAACATATTTATATTTAGTATATATTATTATATTAAATATTCATGTATGAGCACACACACGAATCTAAGTTCCCTTGAATATGACCCTAAAATTTCAAAGAAATTACTGTAAGTATTTTTGGAGCCATCTGGGACATGAATAAAGAATTCTTTTACCATTTTTAAGAGGAAAAAAATCATTTTAAAATAAATGTATTATAATAATGCCTTGATAAAGCAATGGTGGAAAATTCCCCTGAGGACAAGCCTCTAGCTGAAGACATGAAGGGTGACAAGCTGGCCTTTCTGTTAGACCTGGAGTGCAAATATTTTTAAAACATAAACATATAGATGAGTTATGAGCATTTATTATGTGCATGCTGGGTATTAACAATGATGTTAATATATGTTCTTTTATTAACAATGATGTTAATATATGTTCTTTTTCTCAAGGAGAACTAGGATCTAATTAACTGAATTTGCTGAATTATATTTGCTTTTGAGATGTTATCTGTAGAGACTGGGTAAGGAAGGGGACAAGAAGGAAAACAGCAAGTGTTTCCTGGAGGTTCCAAGTGCCGGCCTGAAGGGACACATCTAGTAAGGCTTGGGAAAGCGTGACAGATGGAGCCAGGAAGCACCTTGTCTGGAAGGCAGTAAGCCTCAGTTCACGACTCCCAAACTGAAAAACATTTTTATATACGATCCAAACAATCCTCAGCCCGCATTCCAGCAATCTACCAACACTCCTGGTGGGAGAACTGGGATCTGTGGGCTCAGTTCCAGGTCACTAAGAGCATAGGACCCCAAAAGACAGCATAGTTAGTTATAAAAACTGAAGACAGCATGAACACAAATGTTTAAGTTTTGCCGTCAGCACTACGTCATTTCAAGAAAGGGAAAGAAAAGACAACCAGTTACCTAATGCTTTTATTGCTGGGGTGAATTCTGGGTACAGATACATTTTGAATAAGGACAAAATGCTAACATATCCTGGCAATGAGTCTCAGAAAGAACTCTTATGCAATTGGGCCAGAACCTACTCTAGATTTCTATGTCAGCAGGGCACAGGTACAAGAGTGTGGTTAAAATCAAGAGATGAAAGGTTTGTTTTATGCTGTGTTTGCTAAGAAAATGCACTGATTTAGCTTAAAGAATACCACCAAAATTTAAAAGATGACTTATTTGTCTTACTTGTTTTACTTGTTTAACATTTCAGATTATTATGGGAGTATATAAGTTTTGATTACATAGCTTGCTTAAAAGGTTAAAGTCAGAGTTATACGTGTGTCCGTAGCCCAGAAAGTGTGCTGGATGGGTGGGGATTTACCCATCCCTTCTTCCCCCTCCTCCCTACTTAAATTCCTGTGAGTTTTGCTTCCCTGTGAGCATTTGGGTATTGATAAACTGGTTCCCATTTAGTACTGAGGACATGTGGTGTTTGTTTTTCCATTCTTGCAATACTTCACTTAGGAGAATGGTCTCCAATTCCATCCAGGTGCTTACAAATATACTAAATCGCCATGAAAAGATGACTTACTTATATTTGCCAGAAAAATTAGTTAAGTGGGTCTCTGTTTAGGGTCCCCAGAAGAGAAAACTATTCAATTATTGGAGTTCTGCAACAGCTCACACCCTTGGTTCTGCCACTGTTGTGAAGTGTCCAGTATCTGTTAAAGGTTCTACAAATGGTAAGTTTTTAATTAGGAACAAATTCTTTTCCAGGAAGATTCTCCTTTTATTAGTTTAACTTCATTAGTCCCAGCCACTTCTCCCTGACTGCATCTTGTTGTATCTGGTAGTGTTCTCATTTATTTCCCTTTTTTGTTTGTTTGTTTGTTTGTTTTACATTTTTTCATCCAACATCTCAAAGTTCAAAGACAATGCTGTGTCATCTGTGAGCCTGGTCTCATCTATCATTCTTATACAACCTCCCCAGAGCCCAGGGTCTCTGCCAGAAGCCGTCCCCCTGACAGAAACCAGGTGTCTGAGCATGGAGAAAGGGGTGACAAGTAGAACCTCAAGGTGCTTTGGGAATTTATAAGTCTGGCTTGATCTCCACACAATTACTTTTGAAAGGTTTTTCTTATTATGAACTAACTTTATAGTTTCCTTTTACTTCTTTTTCTGCAAGGTAAATCTTAAGTAGAGTTTCAAAAGAAAGTGGTTTTCAAAGCGTTTTTTGCCTTAAAATTTATATTAGTCAATTTTAGCCATAAAAATGATTCTTGTAGGATTTCATGTTATAAGAGGATTGTCTATTAGTAACAAATTGCAGATAGCATATACTCTATAACTTTAGCCTCTATGACCTCAGATGCAACTAATACTGATATTATATACTTGTTCCATCAAAATGTTTTCATATATTACACAGCACCTTTTTATAAGTATTTTTCTACTACTTTGAATCTAGTGGGTCTTTACTGTTTCTAGTTTTTAGAAATAAAACTAATGCAAGTTCATTTTATCAGATAATGAACTATGCAATAACATCTCTCTTACCACTTCATGCCCTTATTCCCTTTCATTTTAGTTTGTACCATTTCACATATGAAATATTTGCCTGTTTATCTCCTCCCCTTGTCCTGGAGGCACCTAGAACAGTGACTGGCTCATGAGAGTCATTCAGTGAATATTTGGCAAATAAACAATAATAGTTGAGCTTCAAGTTCTCCAGACTTTCATGCCTGTGTTAATTCTATCTACCAACTCCTGGGTCTGTGCCCTGAAATGTGTATGTCATTTTTATATTGGCTCTAGAGCTATCCAAAATGATCATCAGTATTCAGAATACCTCCTGAACTTTAATACAAATTTAGTAATATCAGTGTACATATGTGACATCATGAAGAATTAATTTCTTGAAAGATAACTCAATAGGACTAACTGGGTCATTAAGGGGCAAGTTATAGGGATCTCAAAATATAAATATCCAAAATGGTACAGGGAAGTTTAAAGGCTTTCCCTAAACCATTTGAGAAGCCAATTGTAAAACTGAAAAAAAAAAAAAAGTGTTAGAATTTATTTCACCTTTATTGAAATACTGTCTGATATTAAAAATGGGCATTTGTCAGGAATCTTCCTACAAAGCACCAAAATTAAAGATGTATCATGTGTAGATCTTAAAAAAAAATTCAAAGGGTTAACTTGTATGTTGACTATAGACAATTCAGAAAATACACAAATAGGTAAGAAATTCAAACTTAGAATCTTACTATGCAGATAGTAACATTTTATCTTTTGAAAATACCACCTTTTATTTTGTTGATCCTTTGCATTGTTTTTTATTTGTTTGTTTTCTATTTCTTGGTTGTTTAGCATTGATTCTGCTCCAATCTTTGTTATTTATGTTCTTCTGTGAGCTTTGGGTTTCATTTGATCTTCCTTTTCTTGTTCTGGAGATGTAATATTAAGTTGATAATTTGTGGTCTTTCTGTCTTTCTGACACAGGCATTTAAGACTGAATTTTCCCCTAACGACTGCATCCTATAGAGTTTGATAGCTTGTGTCCCCTTTGTAATTCAGTGCAAGGAATCTTTTGATTTCCACCTTCCTTTCGTTACTGACCCAAAAATCTTTCAGCTCCAGGTTGTTTAATTTCTTTGACTTTGTGCAGATTTAAGTGTTTCTCTTGGAACTGATTTCTACCTTTATCCCACTGTAATCTGAGAAAATAAATGGCATGATTTCCATTTTTTTTGAATTTGTTGAGACATAATTAATGGCCTAAGATATGATCAATCTTGGAAAATCCCATGTGCTGATGAGAAGAATGGATATGCAGTAGTTTCAGGATGGAATTTTCTGCCCATGTCAATTAGGTTCATCTTTTGTAGAGTCCCACGTAAACCCAGTGTTGTTATTTATTTATTTTTTGCTTGGATGATCTGTTCAGCTCTCTCAATGCAGTGTTGAAATCCCTGTCAATTACAAAGCTGCTGTTTATCTCTTTGCTGAGATTTAGTAAAATGTGTTTATGAATATGGGAGCTCCTGTGTTAGGTGCATATGTAGGTGGGATTGTTATTTGTTCTTGTTGAATTGCTCCATTCACCATTATATCGTGGCCAGCTTTGGCTTTATGTTTGTTGGTTTAAAATTCATTTTATCTGATATAAGAATGGCTGCACCTGTTCTCATTTTGTTTACATTTGCATGAAATATTTTTTCTATGCCTTCACCTGAGTGTGTGTGAGTCCTTGTGGGTTAGATGTGCTTCCTGGAGATGACATTCATACTTGAGTTGTATTGTTTTTCAGCCAGTCAGCCAGTCTGTGTGTTCAGAGTGGAGGATTCAGACTGTTCACGTTGAGTGATAGAATTGATGTTGGGATGTTGCTCTGTTCATCTCATTGGGTAGTCACTTATTGCTTTGTTTGCCTTCAAACAAAGGGAGATTTTACACTGGTGAGCACCTACTGTGCTGATCCATATATAATGCAGTTCTGAGTATTTCCCACAGAGCAGGTATGGTCATGACACTTTCTCTCAAGGGTTTGCTTGTCACAAAAAAAATCCTTACTTCTCCTTAGATATTACCACTTTAAAACATTTTATTTACATATTTCTTGAAGGCATGATTCTTTAATTTTAATAACAGAAGTAAAAAAGTGCCCATTTAAAAATATAGATAGTACAGAGTTATATTGCATAAGTAATCAAGATCCCTTTTCAGCCTTCTTGTCCCTAAAACTTTTCAAAGTATAGCCTCTTTACAGTTTAGGACAAGTAACACAGGAAGAAGGACAGCAGTTAGCCCAGCAGCTTATGGTAATATACATAGAGGCATCAGCCAAGATTGGGGTGAGTGTAGATCAAGCTTTCCATGAACATGTATAGGTTATAAGCAAGTTTCAAAAGCAGGAATTTCCTCCTTCACCAGAACTAACACCAAAAGAAAAAGGCAAGAGGCTGACATTGTGTCACGTTCCAGAATCCCTCACATTATCTAGCTATCAACTGCAAGGAAAATCCCTCATCTTTTCCTCTCCTGACAGTTTTCCTCATGCTGATACCTTTCTGTCCTTAGACAAATGATCACCATAATAGCCTTAGACCAAGAAGCTGGCTAATCCTTTCTCTGAAGCTAACACAGTGGTCATTTCCACACAGATTTAAGGTAAACACTAAGGCTGCTTCAAAGGTGATCTGATTCCTTTAAAATATATGTCTATATACAGAGCCACATTCTTTTTTAAAGCACTTACATTTTAACAGAGATGAATCAGTTTTGGAACCTAAGCTGTTTGCCAAGCCAAAACCACAGGTTGTGATGTAATTTTTAACTTTCAGAATCATGTATCCTACTCTCACTCTAATAGAAATATATGAAGTTTTTTAAATGTGAATTTTCGTCTATCTTTAATGACTTCAGTATCAACGATAGTTAACCTTAAATATACTGAATTGAATCTACAAAAATGAGAGATCCCAGATCTTTACTGATGTCACAGCTTTGGTTTTCCAGCAGCCAAAATACCAAAATGCCTGTTGTATTTATAAATTAAAAACCGCTTTTAAAGACCCACTGTTGAAGATAATATTCTGTGATCCAATATTTGGACTCATTCTAGACTTAGGCATTTCAGTATACTTGATTTTTTAACGTAACTCTTTTCATAGCCGTGGTAAGTGTAAAATGAGTAATATCTTTCTGTTTTTCTTTTTAAAGAATTTCTCGATAAGACTATTTTTGTTTGATGTAATATAAAATATGGAATTGATCGTTCCAGAGTGAGAGATGATTAATGGTTTTGTTATATACTTTCGTACATTATTTTCTTACCAAACTAGTTAGCAAGAATTTGTGTGTTTGTAAGCAAATATGCTCTTACAGCATACCTTGTATACATGTAATAAGTATTTGATTCTCACTGTTCACTTTTAACTGACAAAGGAAAAAAGTGGAAACTACAGAAACTGTTAGAACTTTCACTTGCTGGTCTGGTCCTGGATGTACCCACCTTTGACCAGTCGCATATCTACTCAAGAAACTTTCCTAGTAAAATTAAACAGAATAGATTCTGAAATGGCTTTCAGTGTCCCCTTCTAGATATTGATGCTCTATCAAGTATTAAGTGGACAACTTTTAATTGACAGCTGGTATAACTCTGGATGGATTTTGATTTTGTTTTTAATACTATGGATTGTGTTTAAACAATTGAAAATTCTGTTCCTGATTTTGAGACACTAGTGGTACTGCACGGTTGTCACTTTGTTGAATGGGTGCAACAGTCCCATGAAGTTTGTGAGCTAACACATACCTTTGTGTGGCTTCAGGTGCTAGCAGGAAAATCATTGTACCACCACAAAAAAATGAAGTATGTTTTATGTTTTCCCAGACCTCTTTCTAGACATGTATAATACTTACAATATTTATATAAAGGTGACCCTTGTTAACATAGGAGTTGGGGCATCAACCCACCTTTGCAGTTAAAAATTTGCATATAACTTTTGGGACCCCCAAATTCAATTACTAATAACCTGCTGTTGACCTCATTGACCTTTTCAGTAATGTTAATGGTCTATTAATACATATTTTGTATTTCATTATATATTCGATGCTATATTCTGACAAATAAGCTAGAGGAAAAAATGTTATGAAAATTGTAAGGAAAAGAAAGTATATTTACTGCTTATAGGTGAAAGTGGACCATCATAAAGGTCTTCGCCCTTATCATCTTCACATAGGGAGGGCATAGAAGGGGGAGGTACAGGTGGGGTTGGCATTTCTGGCTCCGCGTATCAAAGGTGGAAGAAACTCCATATGTAAATGGATCCACACAATTCAAGCTCATTTGGTTTAAGGATCATACTTCCTCAGATCCAAAGATACAGTGTATACTATACATACTAACTTCAATAGATGTACACATCAACAGTTAAAGTTTCTACAGAAATAAATTTATAACATGCATTTTATTTCAGAACTTACTTCCTAAATTTGGTCACTTTAAGCACTTCTATCTCAGCGTCTATCTATCTCCTTCTTTCTAATGACTCATGAAATTGATGTGCCGTTATTTACGTAATAAGACCTCAATTGACAAATACTTGTCAATTGTTTCCAGAATTGTTTTCAGTTTTTACTGTAACACAAAATATACAGTGTGTATCTTTGTACGTATGCGTGCAAAAAGTCTTTTTAGTCAAGTAGATTCCTAGAAGTAGAATTATTTAATCAAAAAGGTATGAATATTTAATGTTAATGTAAGGCCTAATTGCTTTCCAAAAAGGCAGCCTAAGTTCAACCAAAAATATAAATATGCCTTTCTCTTCAAACCTTCACCAATACTGAATATCATCAATCTTGAAAACAATTTTGCCAATCTGAGCAAATTTTACTTTTAAAAAAAATTACTTTTAAAATTTTTAATATAGATTTGCTTGATTTTCAGCATTCATGCAAACCTGATGTCCTCAAGCAGACAGGCTGCTGGCTGTCTGGCATTCTGCGTGGCAGCGTACGTGGCTCCCAGGGCTTGTTCTTTGCCTGCCTCTGTCTACCATGTACAATCGGTTAATGTGTTCCTTGTATGCTCATAGAAGAATTCAGGGAGAATATTCAAAAGACTGTCACTGGACCATTCATGTTGCAATTCTGTTCATTTTATAGACATCATTATTGAAACAGATGTAGGAAATATTACTTCTGAGAGCAAAGATGATGCAGTCTATTGGTTATCCCAAAAAAGCAGAAGCTAGTCTCAGGGTTGATGTGGATCCTTCATTTCTGATCTCAGGAGCACACAATGAGATACTGAAATGGTGGGGGGGGGGCATGTTGCATTTCTATTCATAATCGCCGAGTTGCTTGGTTTCTAAATAGCAAAGCACAAATGAGCACCAATTATGTCTCCTCCCAGCTTCATTAATTGGCCTATTGCTTATATTGTACTTTAGTAAATTTTAACTGTTTTGGTATCGTCATCATGATCATTGTGTAAATTTGAAAAGGCCATGTCAGACCCTGTTTCAAACCAGAAATCCACTGGATGAAATCATCTATATGATTTCATTTCTATTTAAACATAAGCTTTAAAATTGTTGGAAAGGGTAAGCAAGGAAAAGACAATTGTGGTATGTAAGGCTTACTGTCCACTGAACATGCCATCCTTTGGATTCTGATGGAGTGTACCAGGAGAGCAGCACAGCTTTAAATATGCAATGATGGGCTTTGTGCCAATGTAGCATAAGGTTTTATGTGAACAATGAATATTCTATTATTTCATGTGTTATGCCAGGGAAGAAAGTAGATTCGTGGAGACCTGGTGCAGCTGAGCCTACACCAGAGACAATCCTTTTCATTATTGGTGCCTGTGGTCTAAAGGCTGGATTGATATGTTCACTGGAGGATGGCAGATAAGGGTGAGGTTGTTAATGAATTACAACTTTGCCCCAAATAGTCACCTGCAATTGCTATGATCAAATATATTTTAAGGAGTCGATAGTGTCACTAGTGATCTGCATTTTACCTGAGCTGCCTGGATTTTCTTATTTTACTAGCCTGGTGATTTCATCCTTGTCCTTAGAGAGGGCTCCATCAGTCCACCTGCCTCTTCCAGTTCCTGACCAGTTATTCACAGAGTACCATATTTCCTTCTTTTCAAGAATGTCATTCCATATTGTTTCCTTTAATTTTTTTGTAGAGACAGATCTTGAACTCCTAGCCTCAAGCAATCTTCCCTCCTTGGCCTTCCAAAATACTGGGATTATAGGTGAAAGCCACCACCCACGGCCATCGTAACTTGCAAATAAAAACAAGGTCCTGGCTATGGTGGCTTATGTTTACTGTCAGGGGGTTTTCTTGCTTAATTGTTTCTGATCAAACTGAGAAACTCAGAGGCCAGTAATCTGATGGTAAGGAGGTTAGAAATCTCTATTCCAGGACTTCAGTGATTTCAAAAAGTTCCATTGCTTGAATCTGCTTTAAGATGCTTGTAGAATTTCAGGGCTATTATTTTAAATGGCTCCTGGCCACCAGCTCAGTGATGGTCTAAACATGTGATAGATAGACTTGCTTCTTCAATTGGCAGCAAGGAGATAGCCAAGTGATGGGGCCCACTGATCCCGGGCTTCAAGCTGTGAGGAGGGATTTGAGCTGATTATTCCCACTGCCACAAGATTGGCACAGAACGTGGTGTGCTGTGAAGATGAAGGCGTCCTCCAAGGCACTAATTCTCAAATTCCAATGTGCATGCAGTTACCTGGGGCTTGTGTTAAAAGCAGAGTCAGATGATGTATTTCTCCAAGACTCAGGATTCTGCATTTCTCACAAGCCCCCAGGTGACACTGATGCTGATCGCTGCTGGTTCACAGCCCACTCTTTGAGTACACAAAGCCTTATGTTTCAAATCTTTCAATTAATAGGTGAAGCTATAAACAAAACCCTGCTGACTTGTGATCTCTTGCATCTCATAGGACGTACCAACTTCCATGCCCTTCTGGCCTCTTACCTGCACACAAGTGCACAGAAATTCAATTTCTACAGCGATGAAAAGGCGATCGATACATTTTTTTATGATAATGCCTTTATTCCTAATGACTTCACAAGGCAAACTAGCCGGAGTTAGAGTTGAACGTCAATAAATGAACTGAAAATATATTCAATCTATTCATGTTGGAAACGTATTTTCCATTTTGCTGAACTATAAATACAGCACTTGGAACATTTGTTAGGAACGATAGTGTTGAAGAAACTGATGTTTTATCATTTCTAACCTGTTACTTCCTTGCCAGGACTCAGTTCAGGCCCTCCGCAGGCCTGGGGTTATTGCTCTCACAGGTCCAGCTTGGGGGGGTCATTGCAGTGCTCTGATTAATAGCTGCACCTCTGATACAAGCACCATACAGATCCAATGGCAACTTCATGTGCTAAATCCTTTTTAGTGGAAAAAGAAATCCTTGTTGGAATAAATACATAAAGCAAATTATGACATGTAAAGCCAATGGAATAAAATGTATCTCGGAAAATAATATTTGGGAAAACTATACCAACATGGAAATTTTTTTGTTTTGTTAATAAAGAAGAATTGGATATAATAATGCATTTTTCATGTTTACAATCTTCAATTTATGATTATATATAATGAACAAGTAACAAAAAGGAACCCAGGAAAACCAAACAAAAATGGTAGACTAGTCAAGGTGTGGATTGTGCATGATTTAACTTCTCCTTAAAATTATTCCTGTTTTATATTGTAGCTTTCAATAAATTGCACGTAAAAAAGAAACCACACTGAGTAATGTTTTACCATCATTAAATATCATTTTTCCTTCCTTCCACACACCTACTTGCAAAAGCCCATTCTACCTACTCTTTAAAGAAACTGGAGACAGATTTAAAAAATATTTAATTGACTATAAAAGTGAATGCGTTTTTTTCTAGATTATGTTCATGCTTTCATTTTCCTTGCAAACTCGATAGCATTCCCTAAAATCTGATGAAACTCCCAGGGCCTTAAAGGAAGAACTCTTGTCTTTCATTTTATTTGTCTTCCCCAAGACACTCAGTAAGATGAATAATACTCTGTTAGGAATTCACCTTACCAAATGGAGCAGAGCAAAACTCCACATCTTTAAATCCAATTGTTTTTCTCCACTGTACCTTTTTCCTTTTGGTCTCCATACCACTTAGTTAGGTTATCTTTGTGTAGTTTAAAACGGTTTCTTTGTTGTCCTACTATGTAAAATTTAGCCTCAGTAAGTATGTTCCTTCATATTTCTGCCTATAACTGATAAATTTGAAAACGTTATCATGTAAAAGGAGCTAGCTGCTAATACTATCACTTTAAATTTTTCATTTTTGCCTGAGAATAAAAAAATTCTGTTCAGAAATTGGACAACACAGGTCCTTGTAGAAGCAGCTTGGCTAAGGTGGGGAGATAAATTCTCCTCTCTCAGGCGAGCCTGTTCACTCTCTTCGTCTCTCTCCCAGTCTTCCCCCTACCAATTTCTCTCGTTCTTCATCTCTCACTTTTTTTTATCCTCCATTAAATGATCTGCAGTTCCTGACCAATGTGTTAGCTTAATTTTTATTCCAGATTTGAGAAGTGGTATTTTACACATCCACAAGCTTACACATGCATACCTGAACATGCATGTTGTGACGTTGTTTCACATTTTTAGAGGTGCAACATTCATAGAAAGAAAAGATGAGTCCCCCTTTGCTAACTTTGTGCCTCTGGAGCCTAGCAGATCACTGGTTATTGGGGGTAGGTATTTGATGTATGCTTATTAAAAGAATAAATGTGTGAATTAAAGAATGAATGCACACTATTTCTGGTAAGGTTAACAGCCAGTGTTTAAAGATCAACAAGATATTGAAACTCCTGTCAGGAGAATGTGCAGGTGCCCGGTGACTGCCCTCTTGCTACTCTCCCCTCGGACAGCTATGTTGCTAAACCTTTCTCTTGCTCCTTTGCTGTTTGCTGTCAAACTCTGGGTTTTCAAAGGTGTTCTTTACCTTTTTGTTTACATGCAGGTCCCCTTTTATCCTTTGAAATACATGGATGACCCTCAAGAAGCTTTAATTTAATCTCTGCCTTTGAACTAGGACTCTCATTTGGTTTATGACTCTCTTATGTCATTTATCGCATTCTGCTTTGTCATCTGTGGACTTATCACCCCTATTAGGTTTTAAGACCTTTTAGGAAAATAATAATTTCCCTATTGTGTTTTCTCTTCCTTTATTATGCTTTTTCTAAATCTCTGACAGTGTCTATATTCATTCCTAGAAAATCCCTGACATTGGCTGAACTGAATTTAGAATCTGTGACATTCTATATGAACAATGAGACACCATCACTTTCAACAGCGTTTATTGAAAGATGGAGAGTAGAAATGATTTTAGAAAAGTGAGATTCTCAAGGGAAAACTCATATTTATTACACATCTCCAAGGCCAAAGTGAGCATTGGATTTTTAGGCAAATAAAAAGACTTTGGAGAATTAATGCATTCCAGTAAAATTAGATGTGCTACAAATTGTAAGGGATTCTATAGATTCTTGGGACAGAATCTTCTATGTATAGAAGATGGGGAAGGGAAGGAATATGTACAAGAGAATTAGTTCAATTAAGTCTTTGGCACAAGAAGAATAGTGTAAATGTCTTATTTTATTTACAAATCCTGTAAGCACTTTGAAACTACCCATTATCTACCAAGGGATCCCAATGTCACTTTCCACTCTCTTACTCCCCCCTCACTAACTGCACTTGCGCATGGCTGAATTACGTAGCTCTCTCTTCAACATGATGGCAGGCTTTGGGCAGACTCTGGCCCCTCACTGAGGCCTAGACACAGAGTAGAGAGCTAAACATATACGGTATTGTTTATATACACTCACCGAGTGAATAATCTGAAGAGACAGCACTTCTGTATGGTGGTTATTCTGGAATGTAAAAATATAATTTCTAGGGCGGCGCCTGTGGCTCAAGGAGTAGGGCGCCGGTTCCATATGCCAGAGGTGGTGGGTTCAAACCCAGCCCCGGCCAAAAAAAATATATATATATATATAATTTCTATAACTCCCTCAATATTTTTCAAATGGTGCTTCTCCCAAGTAGATGAGGTGGGTAGAGTGGAATAGAGGGAAGGAAAGGGCAAAGGTTGAATCTTTAGGGTTCCTAACTTCACTTCTAGGCTTATGTAATTTGAACAGAGTCAACATCAATAGATTTCTGTTTTTTAAGAACTGACTGGTTTAGTTCAAAATGTCAGTACAATTGAACCATCATGAAAGGAGGAATCCTAGGAGTTACGGGAATAATGCCCACCTGTGCTTTAGTGATTATTTTAACAGAGACAAATAAGTTTCCTTATTTTTCAGAAATATAGAGAAAGTGGCATTGTATTGTTTGTGTGTTTGGTGCTAGAGTAGGGCTCACCTCTGACCTAGAAACTTTGACTGAGACCATGAAGGTCAGAGAGGACAAAAAGCTATTACATTTGGACAGTTGTTTCAGAACTTTGGAAAAGGAGTTTGTAACTTGAGTTTCATTCACTGACAACAGGAGTATAACGTTATAAAAATCAACAAGTCACTTTGTGGGTAGTTGTAGCAAGAAGATTTGTAGATGCAGAATTCAGGTGGAAAATAAGTAAAACATGCTTATTCTTGAAATATTTGTAGGACATGCCTTCATATCAGAGATATAGCTGGCCACTTACATTTTATTTGATCTTGAATTTTCGGTTTCAGTAATCTCTCTCTTGAAAACTCTTGCT
The DNA here is from genome assembly GCF_027406575.1 of Nycticebus coucang. Classification (NCBI taxonomy): domain Eukaryota; kingdom Metazoa; phylum Chordata; class Mammalia; order Primates; family Lorisidae; genus Nycticebus; species Nycticebus coucang. Next base: position 13,281,458 of record NC_069792.1, read on the forward strand.
GTTGATGGGTAGAAAAATGATCTGTTTGATCACATTTCTTGGCAAATGTTTTTGATCGAATCTTACTTCATGCAAAATACCAAAGGAGTTAAGGACATCATGGGTCTTTCCACCGATTTTCTTATGAATCGATCCAGGACATAATTCATTCACTCACCATACAACTATTAAACTCATTATGCTCCGAATATCATAGTACAACACATACACATAAATAATTATGCAAAAGTGGAGCGAGGACCTCACTGAGTAGTGTTTGAGCTCACGTTCACTTGTCATTATCAGTTCTGATGTTTCCTGTCTTTTACCTTCTAGTATGGCTTTCATTTCTAATTTATTTTAAGAAGACGTGTTCTGGTGAAGTCAGTAGTTATTAGGAGAAAAATAATCCTCTGACTCAGGTCTCCACTGGAAAAATACCAGTTTGTAATTTTGCCAAGCTGTTCACAACATGAGTGAATCTGATAATCCTTTGATGGAGAGTTTAATGATTTCTTTGCATTGTCAATCTTTCTCAATGCAATACTTCCAAACTCTTCTAAGTTGCACCGTGGAGATGAAAGAAAGTCCAGGCTCAGTGAGCAATCCACTCATGTTTTCTGTTGTTACGGGAGTGACTATTTAATGACTGACAGAGCATCTAGTTCTTATTAAACTGTATGCTGAATGGTACCACGCAGAACAAATGGGAAAGGAAATATCCTATTTCTGAGCTTGATGCCAGTTTCCCTGCTTCTCTTTTCTCTGGTTTGATACATTGAAATCTCAGTTAATGCTGTTGACAAGTATGCACAGTTTCAGTCGCCAGCCAGGTCTTAACTTTCACAAAAGAACTGCTGGAGAGGTTCTGGCTCGGAGACGGCTGCTGGGATAAAAGCACCTTTCATTCAAGAAAACATCACTTCCCTGTGTGTGGTGTACCCTAAGGTGCAGCAACACAACCGGTGGATGGTGACACTGAAAGCTGAGGTAGAAAGAGAAAAGTGCTAGATTCATGGTTGCCAGGACCAGGCTACAGAAAGTTGGCCATGCAATTGCAATCATGCTGCTAAGTCAATATAAGTTGCCATGGAGAGGTGACTATGAGAGGAAAAACAGATGGTGGTGGTGGTGGTTAGGACAAAGAAATAAAAGTCCCAAATCCCCCTCCATGTAAAAGTTCAACAATTTAGGGAAGAATGGCATGGTGTATGCTTGGAAAGCTTATATAGCTATTTTTATCACATTAGTGCAGAAATACATCATTAAAACCCTCACATTATTCATCTAATTATTTCCCGCATGCAATGCCTCTAACAAAGTAGGTGATGGGCAAATATTGGCCCTCTCTTCTTCCCCTAACATTATAAGAAATGGAAATAGATTATAAAAGCATTAATCCAAAGAGCCTTATATTTTCAAGTAAAATGAGGGTCAATATGATAATTATTAAACATACTATGTTCAATGTGTTTTCCTATAAATATGTTTTTCTATAATATTAACAACATTTTAGGCTGAAGTATGGACCATAATTAATTATACTGGTTGCACTTGATATTGTGAGAAAAAATTGTTATTTATATTAAAGACTTTACAAATATGGATCCTCACTAGAAGTAAGGGCATGGATGGCATAGAGATAAAAAAAGAAAAACCAGGATGCCGATGGTGTATCCTCTGGATGACCAACTGCTTCAGAGCCCCAAATTAACACTTGTTTGATCTCTGTCACTAAAGCGGGAGCCAGAAGACAGATCTTGTAATCTATGTAATTACTTCTGTTATATTCAGGCTGTTTGTGCACTTGTCTCAAAAGGCTGACAACCAAGGGGCTAAGCAAGCTTCAAGGTCCTTTGTGAAATATTCTAATGCCCACAAGGTCTGAGCATGATTAAAAGAGCCTGACCCTTGAGGTTCTGAAGAGTAAAGACACTCCCAGAAAAGTGGTAAAGACCTTTTCCCCCAAGTTAATTTATAGCTATTGGTTAATGATAAGTGTGGAAAAGAAGAAAATAAAACGTAAGATTACACCAGAAACACCTCAATCATTGTGTAAGGTTTTCTCTGGTTCTACAACCAGCCAGGTTTTCCATTGTCAGTGAAGGGTAAACCACATGACTCTTTGTGACTTAGATATATTAGAATGTTTATTGTACATTCTAATTTTCCAATGACAATGGCTTCTCTGTAGCATAAGAGCCTTGCACCAGATTTTTCATTGCAGCACAATTTATAATTGCCAAGTCATGGAAGAAGCCCAAGTGCCCATTGACCCATGAATGGATTAATAAATTGTGGTATATGTATATCATGGAATACTATGTAGCAGTAAAAAAAAAATGGAGACTTTACCTCCTTTATGTTTACATGGATGGAGCTGGAAAATATTCTTAGTAAAGTATCTCAGGAATGGGGGGGGGGGGAAGTATCCAATGTACTCAGTACTACTGTGAAACCAATTTATAGTAACTCACACTTGCATATGAAAAATGAAACACAACCTTAGCCTAGGATGAAGGAGGAAAGGGGAGGGAGAGGGATGGAGAGGGGGTGGGAGGATAGTAGGGGGACCACAACTATGGAGCACATTGCAAGTACAAGTTGGATCTATCATGTGTAGAACACAAATGTCCTAACGCTATAATTGGGTAAATGAGGTGAAAGCTATGCTGATTAGTATGATGTAAGCACTCCAATTTGCACAAATAATCAACACACTGAAATTGGCATAAATGTATGAATGATCTATGTACAAAATACTTAATAAAAAAAAAAAAGAGAAAGAACCTTGATATGTACAAAGGAATTTTTCCCTATGTTATTTTCTAAAGAAGAAACATTTCATTTCACTCCCAAGTGTAATATTTAGTTTTGGCTAAAAATGTGTGCTTCAAAAGAATTTTTAAAAGAAGGACTTTTTGCAAGCGGTCTCAACTACAAATAAAAGTGAGGAAGGTCCTTAAAGAAACTTTTGGCCCGTGCCCTCTCTTCTCTCTTCTCTTTCTGGGTTGTCATTTATGCAAAACCACCATGAGGGTCTTAAATGCCCTGGTGAGCATGTTCCCACCAGCGGTTCTGGGGATCGTAGTGGTCACTCGGCTGAGGGCTCCATCTTTAGTGCTCTCAGATCCATGTTGGCACCACAGAGGATTGAAATTCAATCTTCAATCACTGTTCTGTAACAAACTGGCACTTTGGACTTTTGCTAACATTGTGGTTTTATTCCTGGTTTGAGCTATTCATGGACTATGGCTGCATTGTTTTAAGGTTTGCTTTTGCTTGGGAGTTAGAAGGAGGAGTTAGGTTGTATGGGGGATAATTTCTGGCAAGGGTAGAAAGGACATCCCTGAGCAAATATTTACAGATTATACTCTTCTGCCTAATTTTTATAAAATTCTTAGCCAGCGTATTAATGATTTATCATGAAAGAAGGAATGAGAATATTCATACCATAGTTTTTTTATGGCATGGTTTATTTCATGTCTGTATAAGTGTCTTTGCTGATGCCAGAAAACAAATATTAAAAACTCTTCCCTTGGGCAGTGCCTGTGGCTCAAAGGAGTAGGGCATTGGTCCCATATGCTGGAGGTGACGGGTTCAAACCCAGCCCCAGCCAAAAACTGCAAAAAAATAAAATAAAATAAACTCTTTCCTTGATGAGAATCTATTGGTGAAATTTAAGATTATTTTCATCAAATATGTGCTACCACACATATTGTAAAAGTTTACTTAATTATAAGAACCTTAATTCTCATAATTAAACACTACACCTTTAAATTCTCTATATTTAAGTAAGCTAACAGAGTTGATATAAGGAGTGTAGGGATTAAAATAATCTCTCGTAGTGAATAACCCAAAAGTTACCTCAGTAGACTTTAGATTTCTATTCAAAACATGTACATTTGTATGTATGTATTAATATGTATGTGTGTGTATTTGCATATGCATATGCCCATGTGGACTTGTGCATAGACACATCAGGAATGAACTGAGCACCAATATTAACTCATTTAGTTGGCAAAAGAACAAGTAAAGTAATTTCTATTATCTTCCTGATAAGGAACCAAGGCCCCAAATTTAAAGACCTTGCTCAGGATCACAGTATAAGTGGCAGAACCCGAATTTGAATGTAGGCAGTCTGGCTCAGGAGTCTGTGTGCTTAACACTACATAATGTTGCCTCTACAAATTGTGTAATAAAGATAAATTTCCGAAAGTGGTCTTAAAATTTAGTGGAGCCAAAAGTGAATACAGATGCTCCTTGACCTACAATGAGGTTATGTCCTGGGAAGGCCATCATAAGTTGAAAATATTTTAACTCAGGGCGGCACCTGTGGCTCAGTCGGTAGGGCGCCGGCCCCATATACCGAGGGTGGTGGGTTCAAACCCGGCCCCAGCCAAACTGCAACCAAAAAATAGCCGCTGTGGCGGGCGCCTGTAGTCCCAGCTACTCGGGAGGCTGAGGCAAGAGAATCGCTTAAGCCCAGGAGTTGGAGGTTGCTGTGAGGTGGGTGAGGCCACGGCACTCTACCAAGGGCCATAAAGTGAGACTCTGTCTCTACAAAAAAAAAAAAAATTTTTAACTCAAAAATGCTATATATACACCTAACCTACTGAATAGTTTAGCCTGGCCTACCTCAAACATGCTTAAAACACTTACATTAGAATGCAGTGGGGCAAAATCATCAAATGCAAAGTTTATTTTGTAATAAAGTGATGAAGATCTTGTAATTTATTGAATACCGAGGGTGGTGGGTGAAAGTGAAAAGCGGGGTGGTTGTACGGATAATCAAAGTACAATTTCCACTGAATGAGGATTGCTTTTGCACGAAGGTCAAGCAGATATCCTAAGTTGAACCATCACCATTATGGGCTGGGGACTGTCTATGTTTTGAAATCATTTGTTTCAGAGGCACATCAGATATTCACAGCCCATGGAAATGCTGTGCTCAGCCTTTAACTTTAATTATTCTGTCCTTTTTTTCTGCTGGCACACCTTTGACCATTCTGTGAGAATCACGTTCGATAGCAACCTCTTCGTAAAGGTGTCTCGCATTTGTGAATGATGTTAGGCAGAGGTTAAAACACTTTCCCCCGTGCTCCTTTCGCTCTGTGAATACTCCTCTACGATAGTGTGTATGGTTTATTTTAATTATTTGATTTGTGTGTTTCTTCTCCACAAGAGTGGGAAATCGCTCCTCCAGGCCACAAATTCTGCCCTTCACCTTTGTACCCTCAGAGCCTACTTCTCAGCAGTTGTTAAATGGTACTTGTTAAATAAATGAATGAAAGAACAAAAGAAAGAAAAAATAAATTGATGATTAGAGTTTATAAAACTGAACCTAAGAGAAAATAACTGATTATATTCTAATGGTTGGATTAAAACTATTTTTTTAATATTCTATGATTACCTCTCAATCGTTCCACATTATGTTCATTATATATGAGTATATAGTTTTGTATATAATCTTTCTCTTTCTAAAATCTGTTATCATGTCATTTTTATAATGCCTGCCATGACAAAACATACCTCCCTGAACTCTAGAAAGACCAACTACAACTTTACTTCCAATTGATTAATCTTGGAAAAGTCAGAGTACCATGAACTCAATTAACATCAGTAGAGTGGCCTAAAGATTAGAATTTCTATGTAAGTGCTGAATGTTGCCATTGATCATTAAGTATCACTAGATATAGCCCAAGCGATGTTCCTCATTATTGACATGAAAGTGATTTTTTTCTAAGCAAAGAATGAGGGCTTATTCATAATATTTTCATTTCAAATGGGGTATTAGTGTATATATGATATACAGGTTGTACATAAAGTTCGTGTGTGATTAAAATAGTTTCATATAGTAAATTGCACACCAACTTATGTCCCTGTGTATACTGCAAACACATCTTTTCCTTTCCATTATGTCTTATTAATAAAGCTGTATAGGTACTTTTGTGGAGTTAAGACTATTTTTATTTACAAAGTTCTAATACCTTTAATCAAACTTCTAATACTTATATCACAAATTTGAATTATGGAATTACTTTGATGAATTTTTTTTCTGGAAAGAAACATTCCAGTGGGAGCAGGATGGTGTGGGAGGAGTCTGCTCCCCTCCGGAATAGGTCTGGTCACAGCAGGAGCTGGAAGAAAGAGTGACACTGTTTCAGATATGGTTTTCAGGGTTGGCATGACAGAGGAGGCTCTGGGTTCTTCCTAGACTGGTTAGGGCCTGGCTGAGATATGTACACATCCCCACTATAGGGTGGTGACCGTCACCAAGGGAGCCCTACAGTGAGAGAGCAAGAAGTATCAAACATTTGGTAGGCAGAACGTTGGCTCCCAAAGATGTCCACATATTAATCGCCAGAATGTGTGAGTTATGTTACCTTCTGTGGCAAAGGGGAGTTCATATCACAGATAAAATTGAGTATTAAACTGACCTTGAGACAGATAATTTCCTGGATTATTCAAGAGAGCCCAATGTAATTGCAAAAGTCTTTATAACTGAAAGAAGATAGATGAGAGAAGGTAGTCTGAAGGCTCAACCCACTGTGGGTGGCTTTGAAAGTAGAGGAAAGAGGGACATCTGCCGAAGGGTGTGGGCAGCTTCTAAAAGCTGGAAAAGTCAAAAAAAAGAGAAACCCCCGAGAATCTATAGAAGGAATGCAGCATGGCCAGTACCTTCATTTTATCCCACTGAGACTGATTTTGGCCTTAGAAACTATAGGAGGTGATAAACTAATGTAAGCTTTGGTAATTTGTTAGAGCACTGGAATAGCAACTGTTGCTACTTATCACCTGTCACCTATGTGTTGATGTGCATATCTTAATATTTGTCAGCAAGGCAAAGATTATTACTATTGCCTACTATTGATGAAGGTACTGGAGGGTGACTAAGAGAGCATAGCTGGTAAATCTGTGAAAGGTGGAACTTGCCCTTTGGAAGGATCGAGGAAGGGAATGTCCCACCTAGAAATGGGTGGAGAGGAGAAGACTAAGTCTACATCATGCAACGCACCACCATGCTTTCTATATTATTTCTGCGTCTTATGATAAACTAACTAGAGAATTTAACTTTATTAACCAATGTTCATTTTGTTGCATGAATTCAGAGTGGTATGGTCAGGACATAGAGTGACTAGTCCCAGCGCTGATGCAAGTTAGCATCCACCCTCTTGTCTTCTCTGTGCCACATTAGAAAAAGAAAAATTGTCTTGGGCCACCCTTTAAATACAAGAACACTGATGAAAGCTAATGAGAAAAAAAGTTTAGAGAGTCTTAAAATCGACGAGGAGTTCCCAAGTTTGTGATCACTAACATAGGTGATTTACATATCTAAGTGATAAAATGTCTTTTAAAAATATTTTAAATTTTATTATGAAGGTAAAAGTAGGTAACATAGAACTGATGGGATAGTTGACTTTGTGTTTCAGAAACAACTGCATCAGTATCCGGTTGGATGCACGTAGTTGCAATTCTCAGTGAGTTCTCATGGTGCTCATCAGGTCTTTTGATTCTAATTTTACCCTTAATGTGCTTTATTCTTAAAAAGAGTTGCTTGAAAATGTAGATGCTACCAAAAAGTGATGACATGAACAAGGCGTGATTGTGATGTGAGAAATATTTGTCTCTGAGAAGATAGGACCTATAAAAGCCTAATAAAGAGACATGATCAATTTTTTCTTTAGTTGAATGTCAGATCACAGGTTTCTACATTTCATTTGAAATTTGGCAGGTAACGTACATACATTGACTGAAAATGAAGTCACAAGTGTACCTAAAGGTTGATTATTTTGTTGAAAATCTGTTTTCTTCTTGTATCAAATCAAAAACCAAGACTGTATTTTTTTACTATTCACAAGACTGTGTTTACTCAACATGTTTAAACATAAAATTATCTTAATTTGAGTTTGCCTTAATTTTGGTGGTGCCAATTCAGCTGTCTGTGCTTGGAAGAAAACACGCTGGAAGCCACCACCACCATGAAACTGAAGCCGCAAGTGCATACAAATAGCGAGAGCATGCATGTGTTGATTTTATGTGACACTGTTAAGGGAATTTCTTTCTTCAATAGGTCCTTCGTCTTGGGGATTTGGAGAATCAACCCATCGACCACAGATTGGTGGTGAGATAGGATTTATTAGCCAGAAAGGAATACAGAAGGAGTAAAAAAGCACCAGAACTTCTGGCAAAGGGAAAGCCTTGAGAGTTACAATTGGCCAGGACTTGATAGGGTGAAAACCACTTTTTCAAAGTGATGAGCGCACTAATGAATGGATACAGTCCCTTCATGAAATTGCCCAGGCCTGGGTAATGGGCCATTCCTGTTCCACCCTGAATGGGGGAATCCTATATGACCGTCATGCCCAGCTTCAGAAGCTGTGTGTGTGCCCGGAGGGCAGCTTCACACCAGTGGACACTGTACTCTGAAGCAAGGGGAAAGAAGAGGTGGGTCGGCAGCAGCATGGGCTGTGTGGTGGACTCCCTCAACTTCTAGGGACCCGTGGGCTTCAGCAGAGCTCACCTCTGTCCTGCAGAGTAGTTCACTACCCCTTGTCTTGACTCCCACCTCCCTCCTCCCCCCCGGGGCAGTGAAGTGGTTCTTTCCCTAGGCCTGCCTCAGCCCAACAGGTCACCACCAGCCTTGTATCAACAGGGCATTATCATCTATAAAGTTCATACCCCCAAACTGTGCAATTGAGTTACCCCAAAAAATAACAAAATAAATCTCATAATGTTTTAAGTAAATTTATAATTTTGCATTGGACCCCATCGATAACTATCCTGGCTGCCTGCAGGCTGTGTATTGGACACCCCTGAATTAATTGATTGTTCTGAGTTTCTTTTCATATAATAGAGATAAGAATATTTACCCTACTTTTCTTAGCATAAAAAATTAAATGATGTTGTATCCATAATATTACTTTTTCATAGTTTATAGTCTTTCTTTAGGGCATTGCCTTATTCTTTAACATACTGAAAAGTTGGTGAAATAGTTGTCAGTTCTGCGTCTTGGTACGCTGAGTCAGCACAGACGATATAGAAAGAACTTTCCTGAGTGAATCCTAGTACATAGGTGCCCTTCATTTGCACTCTTTCTGCTCAGCAGCCTCCATAAATCTAGTTGTAGTATAACAGAAAATTTTCTTTGATATGTGCCTCATACTTTTTTATTTCTTTCACAACATAGATTTGTAGTACAACATGCAGTTGTTTTCTGAGATCCTATATAGTTTACACCTTCATTGTCTAATTGTAAGAGTAGGAAATGCCTATTCAACTTTCTTGAGATTTAGGGACTTGAAATACACAGACAGAACTCGTGTGGCCCTTTCAAGTGTTTTGGAGAGAGCTGCTTCACCTAGTAAAGCTAGTTCAAGGAATGACTCAGACAGGCACACTTGGCTTCAAGGACAATGCTGGTCTTCTGAGCATTCATGGTTCTACCTCATTGAGCTACATAAGCACATTTGGTCATTCAGGCCACTGGAGAGGGTACTAAAGATCAAACCATGGGCAAAGGAAGTGGGATATTAAACTATTCTTAATTTTATTTGACTTTATTTCATTAGATGATCATTTTCTGGTTTTACTGACATAGGCTTTGCCATCTAACTCCTAACAAATATAATATTAAAACTATGCGGAAGCAGTGAAGTCCTTAACACTATTCCTGCCTTTACTGGATGAACCATACAGTCAATAAGTCAGATCTACAATTACTAGGACCATCTCATGATCTCTGTACTTCGTAAGACTTGTTCTTCTGTCTCTAGACACATGGTATGTTCTCCAGAGTAGCACCTGCTTCAGCATCATGGTGAATCTCCAGGGTATTATGATGATTTCTGTTATGACATCATGAGGTAGGGCCATGATACAAATGCTATTGAGCCCTGTCTTTGCAGAGTCCTGAAAAAAAAAAAATTCTCAAATTACATAATTGGCCCAGTCCGTGTCAACACACATGGAAGTTAGGCAGCACTGATCAATCAGAAGTTAGGTACGAAAAGCCCCTGGGAAGTTTAGTGGTTAATTAATTTTAGAACAGAGGAAGTAAGGGTGCAGCTGAGTATGTGTGGACCTTCCAGACATATAGACACCTGTTTAATAACCCATAACTTATTTGAAATAGCCTGGGAAATGTCAATATAGATAATAAAAGTATTAATCAGAACTCTTAAATCCCCACTTTAGGGAAAGAATTGATCACTCATGGTTATCAAATATTTACCGCATGAATTCCTAGGCTAGAGGTTACACAGAAGAGGGAAACAGCCATACAAGGCAGTTTAATTTCACAGTCCTTCATGAAACAGTGGTTTGACCAAATGCTTTCTTGTGATTCTTCCAACACCAGTGACCCTGTTTTGATCTTTTTCATTACGTCTGTCTCTTATGAGTAGGGGAAACATCCAAGTAGAATGACAGTAAAAGGCACTCACTTTTCTTATTGTGAAGTTCAGTCTCTAAGGGTGCTCACTCCTTAAGAACAAATCTTGGTTCTCAGCTCTTGTTTGGGCAGAAGCTGATTATATAGACCCAGCCTAGATAAAAGCCAAGCAACATGTTTGGTGACCTAAAGTTGTTACAGCTCTATGGTTAAGTGAAAAATAATTTTCACAATTAGGAATAATCATTATAAGAAATTATGCAAAATAAAACCTACTGCATTTGAAAGGCATTCCTATGTGTCAAGACAGAAATTGTGTGGGCATGAGATTTTTAAAGAAGCAGAGCACTTCTTGAATTATTGGTAGCGCAGTGGTTAACGTGGGGCAAGGTTAATGATTCATAGATTTATAGGAAGCATTATTTTCACCTTGGAGTCTTATAAGAAAATGTCTAACCCTGCAGAAAGAGTTTTAAAACACACCGCCCTTGCCATAATACACAAAATATAGACAGAACATTCAGCCTATGCCAATCCTACTAGATATTATCTTATAGGATCAAATTATACTTACATTTTGTTTCATAACTACAGCAAAGACTTTCAAGTTCTTTGCAACTTAATTCTGAAAGTTACAATTCAATACATATATATTACAATGAGTGTGAAATATTTGTAATGCTGTACCTAATATGGATAAGGATTACATTTCTCTATGGCAACTCCAAGGTTGCCTTCCCAGCTCCACTCAAGGAGAATGTTTTAATGATTTTTACATACAGTAGACCTCTGCAAGTTGACTCCCCAAGGGACTGTCACAAACTGGTCAACATATGAAGGTGGTCAATGTAAGGAACGAGGCTCACTGGCCTCATATGGACATGTGGTGGATGTCCAGTCTGTGAACTTAGGTCAACTTAAGGAGGTGGTCAGCAGGGAGGTGGTCAACTACGGAGGTTCTATGTTAAAATTGTGCCCCTTATACTCTGGCTTCTCTTCAGATCGTATAAAATCGTGCCCCATTTTAATGTATTTTGAACCATCCTTTCTTCCTTGCAGAGTTGATTTACTTCCCTTCTTCCTTTCTTTCTCCTTCTCTCCCTTTTCCTTTCCTGCCTGCTTTCCTTTTCCTTAACATCCTGATGGTCTTTGTTTTTTAACTTGTCAGGAAAATAAATATATTATTTTTCTATCATATGCTTTGTATCTTCCAAACTCTTCCCTACTTTAGCCTTCACTTAGAAATGATGATGTTTTTCATTAGGTCTGTTTCCTGTTCTATTTTATTCCGGTGACAGTTTCATTTTGTTTTCTCTGACTTCCTCCCACCTTTATGTTTTCTTGATTTCTCTACCCTTATTTTAGCCTCATGTTTTGTAACTATCTCATGCATCCTCTTTGCTCTGGCATCTTGCGAGACCCTCCATCAGCTTTCCACCTCTGCTTTCCTCTGGACAGGCTGCTTTCTATTATTATGTGTGATACAAGTTGGTGATTTCCTTTCACTGGTCTCCCGAGACACAACCACTGTTTTCTAGGTGTCATGTTCAGTTGTGTGCACATGAATATCTAACAATAGGTTCTCAAAACAAACAAGCAAACAAGCAGACTCTGATGTTTAGTGTTTCCTGATTTCGTGTGGCAGATGTTCCCATCACGGTGAATGTCAAGTTGCCAGCTTGATGTCACTGACTGTGGAGTTGGAAAGAGATGGGCACGGTTTCCTGGCTAGAGCCCTCACCACTGATTAGGGCCATTTTGACGGAGATACTTCTAAAAGACATTCATCCATTTTCTGAGTTATCAAAGTTTCCTGAGTATTATTCAAGTTCATTTGGTGCCTTTGGGTCATTATTATTAATATCTAAAGATTATGATATTTATAGTTAACTAAATGACAAAATAGCTTAAGTAGGAAATTAAATAGGCAAGCAATACAATAGTAACTTATTTAGTTTTGAAGTTTTCGTTCTTTGAGTATTAAAATATAATACTCAGATCTAGTTATCATAGTTTTTATAGTTCAGGGGTAGAGAACCTTTTCATGTTGGAAAGCCACGTTAATTTAGCTATAATCCAATAGGGCCAGATTTAAGAAAATTCAATTATATATACTTAAAAATGTTCCTTATTTTGTAAACATCTAATTTCTATGTACTTAATAATTTCAAAAAATAAATACTATCTGTTAATTTTAAAGTTAGCTAAATTTCTAATGACTTTGTTGTGTCTGCTTTTTGTTGGAAAGCTTTTGAATATTTGTTTGCAGTGTAGAGATCCAGTTTCAGATGATGGTATCAGTCATTGGTGACCTGAGAAATGTCTTGATTTGAGGAGGGAATGTAGATTCACATCAGTAAGTGATTGCAAGCAAGAAAGCATTTTTTCAAGCATGTTGCTGAGGGCATGGGAATTCTACCACATGTTTCCATATCTCAACTGGATCTTTCTTGTCATCAACCAATGACTTTAAGCTAGTGTGTCCTGGGAGCTCAATCAATTCCATCTGTAGTTCTTGAGCTGCCTTGGTGATACAACTTGGTGAGGCTGAAAAGCTAATAGGAGTATGATGTCATCATTCTCAAAGTCAGGGAAACTTTCATTGCTTTCTCCAAATAATAGGTCTGTAACAGCTACATGTTCTTGAAATGATTTACATATATCACCCTGCACATCAATGATCTTTGCTAACTGGGGAAAATGTTCATTTAAAATTCCCTTTTGAAGAACAAGTGTTTTGAAAAAAGGTAGCTTTTTTTGAAATACTTGGATTTTTGCCACATATCATATATAGTTTTAGTTTTATCTTGCAAAGAAATATTCAAGTCGTTTTGATTTGACATCATATCACACAGAAATGCTGCATTCCTACATAAATCTTTTTTCCAGAATTCACATTGCTGGTTCTGTTCCTCATAAAATTTAACTTATCAAAAAAAAAAAATTTAACTTATCTATCCTCATAGAAATAAAATTTTGGCTAACACCTGCCTTGCAATAGCCAACCCACCATAGAAAGATAGGGGAAAGCCACACTGAATACCTCATCTTTCAACTTTAACATGTTACAGAACTGACAATACTGTGTTGCTGTCTTCTGTTATGACCTGAATGAAGCATAAACCTGCACGGCTTCAGTAGTGTCAATTGATTTATTTGAAGTGATTTAATAATATATATTTTCCTTTTGAAGTATTGTATGAAGTTGTTCTGTTAAGTTGAAGGCTAATTCATTCTGGTGATGAGCAATAGTTCTCCTTGAATGAGGCTGTTGTCTGTATTTTGAAACTGTTATCAGGGTCTAAGCATCCTACAAGGTCAACAGTGTATTCGTTCACAATCTCTTTATCACTGAACTGCTTCTCTTTTTTTCCTTGAGTATATGAGCTGCTTTATAAGCCTCTTTAGAAGCATTATTTTCAGGTCTTATTACTGCTTAAAAGAATTATAGTTGCTTTTGTTTTTCATTTTTTAATTTCTGCAATACAACCTTTTGTGCCCCTCCTTCCATTTTAAAATATGTGTAGCCCTTATGAGGGTTATAATGCTGATGAGCATCAAATTTCTTTAAAGTTGATATGCAGCATCACAAAGCAAGCAAATCATCTTGTCTTTAGCAGAAACAAGAAAATATTGCAATTCCCAATCCTCATTAAAATAATCTATTTTCTTCCTTCAGGGTTCTCTTGGTCTTCCTTGACATCATGGGCTATTAAGCAGACAGAATTTTTTTTTTTTTTTTTTTGTAGAGACAGAGTCTCACTGTACCGCCCTCGGGTAGAGTGCCGTGGCGTCACACGGCTCACAGCAACCTCTTAACTCTTGGGCTTACGCGATTCTCTTGCCTCAGCCTCCCGAGCAGCTGGGACTACAGGCGCCCGCCACAACGCCCGGCTATTTTTTGGTTGCAGTTTGGCCGGGGCTGGGTTTGAACCCGCCACCCTCGGCATATGGGGCTGGCGCCCTACTCACTGAGCCACAGGCGCCTCCCAGCAGACAGAATTTTAAAATGCTGCTGAGCTATGAAACTATTCACAAATTCCACTTCAGATAGAAACACTGTGCACCATTGTCAAAACTGAACAACAGACTGGTGCACATGACCTCCATGCACTCTCACTGACCAGCCTTGTGCCATACTCTGCCAGTTAGGTGCAGAAAGTTGGAACTAAATCATGAGCGTAGTGGTCATCAACTTAGCCCTTATGGCTCATTAATTTTCTAATTGAGCTGGTCAATCTGTGAGGATTATTTCACTGAAACTTATTTTGCTCTTTAGTATTTAAAATGTTTATTTTGAAAATAAAGTGAAAACACAAATGATGAACAAAATGTATTAATAAAAATGAAAGGATTTGTTTGGATTCAGTCAGAAAGTCACAGTTAAGGACCTAGAAGGGCACATGTGGTTTGAGGTCACAGGCGTCACACCCCTGATGCATGTGGAGTTGTTACAGCTGCCCTGCTCCTTACTCTGGAGATGATTTCCTGTCTGTTTTTTGTGGCCTTTTATTTGTGCACTTATTTCAACCTATCTCAAGTCGACTTTCTAAGTTCTCAAGGAATAAATATTAATAGAGTTAAAAAAAATATTAATAGAGTGTCCTGAATCAAAGGTACACATTTTCTAATAAGTGGCATTAATTTGACTTCTCATTATGTGTGTTTTCTTTAATATCACAAAAAAGAATGCTATCAATGCATCTTCTGACAGACAAGAAAATGAGTTTTTCTCCGTATGAAAAGTTTGCTTTAAAGGTTTTTTGTGATGCATAACAGCTTTAAAATAGGTTTGCTTTTCAGAATGAATTGCCTGCAGCTGCTTGTCAGGGTTTCTTTTCTTTCTTTTCTTTTTTTTTTTTTTTTTATTTCCTGAGCATATTAATCCTATTTGGACATAAACACACACACACACACAACAGTGTCTATATTTATATCACTGATGGGCCCAGTAAATAAAATTCTGCATTTGGTGGGGAAAGTTTCTGGGCACTAATTAGAGTAACAGAGATACTGCAAGAAGTAA
This sequence comes from Nycticebus coucang, assembly GCF_027406575.1. Classification (NCBI taxonomy): domain Eukaryota; kingdom Metazoa; phylum Chordata; class Mammalia; order Primates; family Lorisidae; genus Nycticebus; species Nycticebus coucang. Next base: position 13,296,856 of record NC_069792.1, read on the forward strand.
TAAACAGAAAGTTGAAAACATGTTTCTACTTCTTTTTTATACTGCTCTGGTATTTTGTGTTTCAGCCATTTCTGTACATTTGGGGGTGCAGGAGATGGTGAGACCTCACTTCATGCTCAGGCAATACCCATGAAATGAATGCGGATTTGGTGTGTTTGTCTGTGGGCATTAGTTCTTTAATCTTTTCCTCCATAGCCTGCTGTAGGCAAATATTAACCAAGGTAAATTCAGATTATTGCAGAGGACATTCCCTTTTGTTCAAGGAAATTAAAGCTATTCAGGCATACACCTGCCACATAAATAGAAAATTACCTAGGGTGCCATTTTCATTACAAAGCTGCCGTTTCTGGTGCCACCAGTATGGCTAAACACTGGATCATTTTATTAGAATTACTATTTCAGCAATATAAGTCTTAAAAATTGCCTGAAATGTATAAAATTTAGTGTCCAAATACAGCAGGTGGAAATGTAAAATTTTCAATAAAGAATTCAAGCAATACCATTTGCATACAATATGACATTGTTGGTATTCGCTGGACCATCTATTTCATCATAAATGGGTAAATGTATATCTTGGTACATTTTGGAATTGTTTAAAACTGTAGATGTACACAATGCAAATATAACGAACTGTGGCATGTTGACAATCATTATGCCCCCATTATTTCTATTTGGGTATCTACAAAAGAATTTTACTTAATCTAAGCTATATTTTCTTGTAAGTATATTATCACAATAAATATGGTTCAAAGGAACTAGAGTTTAATTTCAGTTTTACATCAGGAACTTGAGTCCAGTGTGAGGAAAGAATTAAGCCTCCTAACCTGGCTTATTGTACCCTCAATGAATCCCCAACAATAAAAGAAAAAAAAAAAAAAAAAGAATTAAGCCTCCTTTTGAAAAGGCAGTCAGCAATTATCACAACTAGCAGTCCAGTGAAAGTGAATGAAACAAAACAGGTTTTGCTAATATCTATTTCATACATGAAAGTAGGGATATGTAGGACTTTTTGATTTTTGTTCATTTTGTAAAATGTACTAATTCCAGTAGTATAAGCCTGGAGTTATTTTTTGTTCCAAGTATGTTATACTAAGCCACTCACTTTATTAAAAATAGTGAATTTAAGTCACAGAATATCTGCCTGGAATTTCTATTGTAAAAATGATTTAAGAAGTATATCTCTAACTCTCCAGATAGGTTAAGAATATATTGATAATTGAAGCTATAATGTCAAAGTTATCATAGTATATTTTCCAAGAGATTTTGTGTGAAATAATACATACAGTAAGTATTAAAATTCAAGTGATAATGTGATTATGAATATTCAGTCTTCTCCAGCCATGAAATAAAGATTAGCGTGGTGTTATAATGCTTGGATCAGGTTCTGATGACCGTTCTGTGCTTTGTTGTAGCTCTCAGCATTGGAGAGGCAGATCTTTGATTTCCTTGGTTTCCAATGGGCACCTATTCTTGGAAATTTTCTACATATAATTGTTGTCATATTGGGTTTGTTTGGAACCATTCAGTACAGACCTCGCTACATCATGGTGGTAAGTCTTATTTTTATCACATCTCTTTGTATACACCCTATAAAATTACTATAAGAATATGAATAAAATAATTTAAGTGGCCCTCTCTGATATGACGTGGTGTTGCTGTTTTGGTCCACAAATACTCAATTCTATTAAAAGACAACAATGTGAATGTTTTCCAGTGAGAGCAAAGCAACATGCCCATGGTATGAGATGATACAGTGTGATTCACAGGGTAACTGAATTCAAACTTCACGAAGAAATTTAAAATAGGGTTTGGACAAAGTAAGAGGTTTGGTTATGGTCTCACTGTTGTGCTAAGTTGCAATGTGCATTAACAATCAATATATCCATGTATTAATCAGTCATTAACTTTCAAGGACATTTGTCACTAGTCATAAAAAGCCAACCTGTCTAATAACTGTTTAACCACTGAAAACAATAATATAATTCAGTTTTAATTTAGGACATTACAAATGGAGGTAGTGATGGATATTTAGTACAGACTCCTAATGGATTTCATACTGTATGCTATTGTTATGATAAATATGAGGCATAAATCTATTCTCTGAGGTATGCCAAACATGGTAAGCTCACCCTCCATTGTAGGACAATTTAATGAGGTATAGGCTGTGATGCACAATCTAATGGAAGTTATTCACAGTAATTGTCTTTTCAAGAAAAAGTGGACAGTATTGTACGCTACAATATAAGATGGTCACTACAATGTAAGACAGTTGTGAGAAATAATAAGCTTATGTAAGTAATTATAAATGGAAGTAACATATTGTAGGTACTTGGGAGGCTGAGGCAAGAGAATTGCTTAAGCCCAAGACCTTGAGGTTGCTATGAGCTGTGAGCCATGGCACTCTACCCAGGGTAACATAGTGAGACTCTATCTCAAAAAAAAAAAAAAAAGAAATAGCATATTCTAAAATTTCCATGGAATCTGAATAAATACAGTGTTCAGTGGAATTATGGTATTTTCTTGCAGTGCGACCACAGACTTAAAAACACACCATCTTTCAATTTTGATTTAATCCATTTACATCTGTGGCAATGAATAAAGTCACAGATCTTTCCATAAATGCCCCAGTTCTCGATGTTGAGTCTCCCAGTTGGCTTTTTGACACAGTTTGTCATGTCACACAGGTGTAGGTGATGGGCTCACAGATGAACTCTGTACTCAGTGGGCCGTGGCGAATATCTGATGCTTCTCGCTTTGCTGCAGCAGCTGAACAGCTCTGCCTTACTTTTAAAGATAGGCTGTTCTAGGCCAATGCGTAATCTCCTACCGGGGGGTTCGTGGAGTTGAACTTGCAGCATAATGCTTTAATGTCATGCATGAGATCAAACTATTATTGGTTTCTACATATTTTCTACTTTGTTATGTGAATATAGAGCATGTTGACTCACTATGGACTTTTTATCATACGATATTGAAGCTCTGATGAGGCACAAAATGTGGGACGCGTATGAAATCACAGGCAGCTTCTATAGGAGAAACAGTAGGTACCATTAGTAACATCATCCCCTTCTCTCACCTCCTCTCACTAAGTATTAGCCCTGCAAGCTGTTTGCAGACTGCCCTGGCTGCAGCACATCCCTTCTCTCCCATAGACGGACTTTCCTGCTTCACTTTCAACCTTTCTCTCTTTCTGTGTATTCCTTGTGCTTTTCTTTAATCACTGGCTTAAAGCCCTCACTGGCTCATTGACAGAGTAAGTTCTAAGAATATCTTTGCCTGATGCGCCTGACCAGGACCATGACTCACCATCCTTCCTTTTTTTCTTCCCTCCCTCCTTTCTTCCTTCCTCTCTCCATCCATTTCTTCCTTCTTATTTTCATTCTTTCTCTTCTCTCTCTTTCCCTTCCTCCCTTCTTTCTTTTCTACCTTCCCTCTTTCCTTCCTTTTTTCCTTGATTTATCCATTCAGAAGCTCTTAGTTGAGTTTTTTTTTTTGCAGTTTTTGGCTGGGGCTGGGTTTGAACCTGCCACCCTGGTACATGGGGCTGGCGCTCTACTCCTTGAGCCACAGGCACCACCTTCCTAGTTGAGTTTCTACCATGCAGTCGGCATTGTGTTAAGTGTGGACTACACTGGTGGGCAAATACAGACAAACTCTCTGCCTTCCTGGTTGCTTACATTACCATCTACTGAGGGGAGATAGGCCTTTATCAAATAATTGTCCCCATAAATGTGCAGTTGCAACTGTGGTAGGTGATAACAAAGAAGCATGTTGTGCCACAAGATGACTGATGGAGGACTTGACCCCAGCAGGGCAACAGGGGAGGCACCTGCAGAAGTGGCAGGAGCAGAGATCTGCCGTGCGAGTGTGCAGGGGGGTCCTCCAGTGAAGAAAGAGGCACCACAGGGCACACAGTAGGGCCACAGCACCAGTTCCCATTCACTCACTGGCATTTTTTGAGGACTTAATGTACTGTGCTAAGGTTGAACACATAGGAAGGAATTTAAATTTCAGAGTCCCTTCTCTCCAGAAGCTCATTATTAAGGGGTAAGGAGGCGCAGGGCCCAGGGCTCTCTGCAGGTGGGAAATGACAGTGAAAGAGGAACGAGACTAGTGGTGAGCTGAGGGCTGGGGCGGACATGAGCCGGGTGCAGAGACCTGAAAGGGCCCTTCAGTGGCACGGACCTTCTGCTACTCCTTGACTCCAGCCCCCAGCTCCAGTAACCTTGCCTGGTGTTTGTGCCCTGCCTCCAGCAACTTTTTCTCCTCCCCTGCACTTTTCTTTATTTTTATTTTATTATATTATTATTATTATTATTATTTGAGACAAAGTCTCACTTTGTTGCCCTTGGTAGAGTGTCCTGGTGTCACAGCTCACAGTAACCACAAACTCTTAGGCACAAGCGGTTTTCTTGCCTCAGCTTCCTAAGTAGCAGGGACTACAGGCACCTGCCACAACACCTGGCTGTTTTTAGGGACAGGGTCTTGCTCTGGCTCAGGCTAGTCTTGAACTCCTGAGCTCAGGCAATGCACCCACCTCAGCCTCCCCAAAGTGTTAGGATTACAGGAGTGAGCCACCTTACCCAGCCTCCTATGCACTTTACAGGCTAATCACTCCATCTTCCCTTGCCTCTGTTTCTTGAGCCTGTTTTATAATTTCTGCATGTTGATGTCATCCATACTAAGTAAAGAGCTCTTTGTGACCATAAATTGTAACTGGTGCTCAATACGTATTCGCTTATTGTTCTTTCCATCTAAGGCAGTGGTTCTCAACCTTCCTAATGCCACAGCCCTTTAATACAGTTCCTTGAGAACCACTGCTCTAGGGCCTTACCAATTCAATGGCACCCATGACAAAGCTGTTGTCACCTCTCCGTCTGGTATTTTCCCCTCTGCTTCCCTCACTCTCCCTTCTGCCCTCTGTGTGTAGTGGAAGGTGGTTTTTAGTTCTTTCAGGTTCTTTTTTGGAGACACACTCTCACTTTGTTGCCCTAGGCTAGAGTCTCATGGTGTCATAGCAATCGCAAACTCCTGGGCTCAAGTGATCGTCTTGCCTTAGCCTCCCTGAGTAGCTGAGACTATAGGCATGTGCCATCATCAAGACCTTGAACCCAAAAAAAAAAAAAAAACAAAACCACTCACAGCACAAACAATCCATGTTTTTGCTCTTCTCAGTTGCCTCTTTTCATGGATTATGCCAAACAATCGCTATCATTTTATTTGCTATCTTATGCAAGATCCTCTCCCAGGAAAGAGAGGAAAAGAAAACAATGAGATGGCAGGAAATCCCTCCACACCAAACATGTAACTTGGGTTCATCTTTGAGAATATCTTACAAGGTCTGCATTAATGTCCTTAATTTCACAGACAAGGAAAGCGGTTAGAAAAGTTGAGTGACCTGCCCAAGGAACACGCTGTAAGCAATAGAGCTGACGGTGTGTTGGCCTCACTCCTGTTACTGTTAGGTTCAAGAAGCTGTTAGGTGCATGATCTGTGCTTTTTTCCACCATCATACTCCAGAGGAGATGTTACCATTGTCAATATAAGTTTTCATATTGGAAATGGTCTTGGCCTGCCTCTCAGCCAATCATAGAATATTGTTATCTTTGTGAGATTCCAGATTTCCTCTTATTTTAACATAGGTATAAATTATCTATTTGAGAAAAATGCCTGCATATCATTAATCCATGAGTCTAGAAAATCTGTTCCCTGAAAGGTTCTGGACCCAAGGGTAAAATCATTCCAAGATGTGAAGCAAAAAGAAGACAGAGATCCAATTGATGCAATTAAAGTGGCTTTTATTCCACCTGGAGTGCAGGTGAGATTCCTGATTAGGGAGAAAGCCACACATGGCATATGGCAGATAGGGATTTAAAGGGTTAGGGCAGCCAGGATTGGTCTGTCCATAGCTTTAACCTGGGCAGGTAGGTGGGACAAGATTAGGGAAGTCTGGATTGGTCCCTTCACTATTTCCTGGGAGGGACATGCTTCCTAGGAAAGGGATCCTACCTAGGTCGGTAACTTGACTCTATCATTCCTAAAGAGTGCTTTTAATGGGACTATTGTCATGTTATATGGTAAGGTGGTTATTTATTCATTAATTGTCACACAAAAGGCATTTATCCTGAAGTTGTTTTCATGAATATATTCTGAAGCTATAACTGGTGGTCTGGAATTAATTCTGGTATAAAAAACTGAAAATAAGCAGTGGCATTGTCACATGTATCAAGGTGTGTCTCAAGAAGCACCAACTTTGAGACAGCAGGGAAAGTCACTCTGGAGCAGGCATCCAGACCGACTTTGCCCTGACCTGGGAAAGAGCGTCTTGAATGCAAGAGATTTTCTCTCAAAATCACATCTACTATTTTTTTTAGTAGTGGCATCCTTTATTGCCTGAAATAGTCTCCAACATAGGCTAATTAAATTTAATTCATTTCAAACCAACAAACATTTTGGAGCACCAGATATGTGCTAAGTGCTTACCCAGAGATTAATAAAATACATCTATGCACCACAACAGTTCAACACAGCTCACAATCTACTTTTGCAAAAACACAGATGATAAGTCACTACTGTTTCTGACAACAAACAGGGTTCATCACCATTGAATTTAAAGGATTAATCACTTTATGAAAATGGCTCATGTGAAGGACCATGAGGAGCAAGTTCTCCAATGTCTATAGGCAAACTTACAGAATCCTCAGAGTGTAAATCAAAGGGTACAAAATCACTCCTGTATTTCTCTCCCCTGTACCTTTGCACTCCCCATGCACCTACCTCATGCCAGCTGTAGGGATCCTGGCAAAAGCTGCTTTTCCCCTGGCTGGTTCACTGAAAGATCAACTCACAATTACAATTACAGTAGATTAATAAGAGAAAGGTTTATTTCCAAACACCATGAGCATGGGTGGAACCACAAGAATGATTACCCAAAGTCTCAGTGATGGTCAGAGACCTTTACAGATGCCTTCTGGAAGTGAGTGGGGAGAATGTGGAAAGTATAGGTACAGCTATTGGTTGCTGGGCGCGGCGGGGAGGGTATGGGAGGAAACAGATTGATTTGTAAATCAACCTGAGAAACAGGTATTGTGCTTCTGGGACTTTGGAGCCAGGTCTATTAGCATGTAAAAGAATGTGAGCAGCCCCTTTTGGTTCCCAATCTGGTTGCCCAGGTTTTATGTAGATGGAGGAAAGGCCTCCTTCAATACTTACTGATCATGAATGGCCTTTAATTAGAGATATTCTTTATAGCAAGGAGTCATATTTTGGGGCAAAATTTCCTTAGCTCCTTCACAGGCATGCTGAATGATTTGGATTTTCCAAATACCACGCTGTTCTTGCCACCCCAGTTTGCACAGACTGCACCTTCTCCTGGAATTCCCTGATCTTCTTATCCTCTCAGTGAAGTCTTAATAATCCCAAATTGTCTCTGTTTCTTGAAACGTCAAAAGATTTAGGGGATACAAATGCAGTTTTGTTGCATGTATACATTGTTTAGTGCTGAAGTCTGGGCTTTCACTGTACTCACCACCCAATAGTGTACATTGTACATAAAAGGTAACTTTTCAGCCCTAGTCTCCCTCCCAACCTCTCCCTTTTTGAGTCTCCAGTGTCCATTATGTCACTTTGTGTGGCCATCTGTAGCTATAGATTAGCTCTCACAAGTGAGAACAGGTGGTTTATCTTTTTCCTAAGTTACTTCACATAGGATAATGGCCTCCATTTCCACTCTTGTTGCCGCAAAAGTAAATTGTCACCTTTTAAAAACCTTACCTGGAGGATTTCCAAGATGGCTGACCAGAGACATGGGCTGCCAAATCATATCAGAAAGAAGGAAAAGTTTTTGATGCACAAACAAAAAACATAAATTGGGTGTAATTCTGAGGAGAAAGTGCCAGAACCTCCTAGAGATGCCATGGAAAGAAGTTGCAGAGCAGAACAAGGAACAAGGTATCCACAGAGATCAACCCACATGAGGCTGGGAACGTGTGGGGTGGGGGGGTTCTGTCTCCCTCTTTCTTATACCTCTGGAAGTCAGTAGGTTTCTGAAATGCTGGAACCTGTGACCGGCTCTAGCCCCTCAGAAAAAGCGCTCCAGAGAGCCTGGTGGTGCATGAGACCCTGGAGGGTCTGCCTTCATGAGCCGAAGGGCTGCTGCCACTAGTAAACTGACAGCTTATGGGGGCAAAGGACCAGGCTGCCAGCCCCCTCAGGGTTGCTTCTAATCACCACAGGCACAGGCTGAGAAGGCAGGCACCACATTGAGTTCCCACCCACTCTTCACCTTTGTTCTCCCCAAGGAGGTTCTGCCCATAAGTTTTTGTCTCACTCATTACCACACAAATACATACTTCCCAACTCCAGCCCAGATTGTGGGAGCCATAGGAGCTGGTGAGTCCCTGGGGGTCTGTGGGATCCCAGAACTTGGACATATGGTGCCCTCTGCCTCCTAGAAGGGGACAGAGATGACCAGAGTTCTAGCTTCCCTGCATTCATATGCTTTTCCTCCCCTCCCCACTGCTTCCAAAAGGTACAGTTGAGCTGGGGCATTCAGGAGCTGCTCTTTCCCCACCTAGGAGGCTTCCACAGAGAGTGGGATTCACACCTTTCGTCTTAAGGACCTGCAGGAGACCGAGGGGAGCTTGGTCTGTGAGCCCCCTGACCTCTGGCCCTCCCAGATTCTGCTCGCCAGTTGCTCCAGCACAGCAGGGCAGATCCCAAAGCAGGGAGACACCAAACCCATTACCACACTCCATGAGCAACTCGGAGTAAACACGCTTCTCTCTGGCATGATCAGGAATTGAACTTGGGGGACAGGGAAGGCCCACAGGCCAAATCCTTTGCCCTCAGGACTAGATCATGTTGCTCAAGGGCATGGAGGGGGAGACGACTATACTAATCTCGGGAGGCAAGGGACACCTCACTCTCTCTGAAAAGAGAATGCAGTGTGGGTCCTGGCCGCAGCACACTCACAGAGCACCCTTACACCTACAGGGAAGCCGTGCTCTTAGCCCAGACAGGATCCTGGACAGGGAAGCCCCCAGCCTGAAAGACCATCATGGGGCAACTCAGCTGAACTCCTGTCTTTTATCAGATGCTGGAGGGAAGCTGTAGGGCAGAGTAGGGTGAGAAGAACAAAACCCACTCCTGACAGCCAGGCTGTGAATCTCAGATGGCTCTTGACCCCCAAGCAGATTTTCTGGCTGGGTGGGGCCACTTCAGCCCCTCCCTGGTGGCTTCCTCAGCAGCCTGGGAGCTGACTCTTGTCCCCTACCAAGACAGCTACTTTATCAGCTTTTGTTGATGCTGAGGTCAGGCTCACCCAACTCTGCCCCCAGTTTCACACCCACCATGGCTGTGGCAGAGAATAAAGACTCCCCTGGGAGCTCCAGGGTCTCAGGCACCACCAGGGCATTCAAGTGCATTTTCTGAGGGGCTAGAGCTGGTCACATGTTCCAAAACAAACAACACTGCAGGTACCTTCTGGCAAGAGCCACCTATGGCAGGGAGGACAAATCGTACAGCCCTTAACCCCATATACTGACTCAATTATACTGGGTGTGATTGATTCTTACCCACAAGCACCATCTACTCTCAGAGATTAAACTGGACATCCATGGTAATTCATGCCGTTAATGAAGACTACAGGGCTGGAGAAAGAGAAAGGATTTCAAATACCTCCATCTTCCCTCAGCCACAAGAAACAAGGAGTTTCCTCACACATGTAACTTACAAACAACTGGCAATGGAGAAAACCCCCACACTAAAGATGCCTGTAACTGACACATCCACCGGGAAACTGGACCCCATCCAAGAATAAAACAAACCATTAAAAAGTGAACAAAAGACATGGACAGAAGATTTTTCAAAAGAAAATAGACAAATGGCCAAAACAAACAAATTAAAAAAATACTCAATGTCACCAATCATCAGGGAAATGCCAATTAAAACCACGATGAGATATCACCTTACCCATGTTAGAATTTTGAATCCTAGTAAACGTGGAATGTAAAGGTCTTAGCAAAATAACTAAGAAAATGCTACAAAAGCTATGTTAACTAATGTGATGAAAATGTGTCAAACGATCTATGAACCAAGTGTATGGTGCCCCACGATCATACTAATGTACACAGCTATGGTTTAATAAAAATAAATAAATATAAAAAAGAAATAAAACGTCCATGGCTCAGCGCCTGTGGCTCAAGCAGCTAAGGCACCAGCCGCATACACCAGAGCTGGCAGGTTCGAATCCAGCCTGGGGCCTGCCAAACAACAATGACAATTACAACCAAAAAATGGCCAGGCGTTGTGGCCGGCGCCTGTAGTCCCAGCTACTCAGGAGGCTGAGGCAAGAGAATCACTTAAGCCCAGGAGTTGCAGGTTGCTGTGAGCTGTTATGCCACAGCACTCTACCCAGGGTGACAACTTGAGGCTCTGTCTCCAAACTAATTAATTAATTAATTAAAATAGCAATGGCCAAAGCAATGGATGCTAGCACGGATGCAGAGGAGAAGGAACTCTTGGCAGGACTGCAATTAGTACAATCCCTGTGGAAAATGGTATGGATATTTCTCAGAGCCGGCCTACCATTCAATCCAGCAATCCCAGTGCTGGGTAGCCACCCATAGGAAAAGAAGTAATTTTATCAGAAAGACCTGCACTCAAATGTTTATTGCAGCACAACTCACAACTGCAAATATGTGGCATCGACTCAAGTGTCCATCAATTCATGAGTGGATTGACGTGGTATATGTACGCCATGGAGTACTACTCAGCTATAAAAAAGGATGAGGTAGTGCCTTTCATAGCAGTTTGGACAGAACTGGGGACCAATGTCTTAAATGAAGTACCTCAAGAATGGAAGAACAAACACCACATATACTCTGTAATAAATCGTAAGTAACTGATGGGCACACAAGTGCACGGAGGAAAATAAAAGTCATTGGAAATCAAGCAGGAGGAAGGAAGGACAGGGGAGGATCAAAAAAGCAGGTACAGTGAACCCTACTCACATGATGGGCATGCCTACAGATGTGACGCGAGCACTACAAAAGCTGTCCATGCAACAAAAACATTTGTATATTTTGAATACAAAAATTGTTTTTAAAAGCCTTACCTGATTACCCTTTGCAGCAGAAATGCCTCTTCCTCTCCACTGCCATAGGTTCTGGAAATTTCTGCCCAACCACCCTTCCTGGTTGTCTTTATTGCTTCCCTGTCTCACCCCATTGAACAGTGTATTCCTGGCAGGAGGGAATGTGCTGTATTCCAGGTGTGTCCCTATATGTACAGACCACTGGAGAATACCTGATTGAAAAAAATCGTAATTGAATTACAGATTACTACATGAAATGATTTTACAGGATGGAATGCATGGTGATTTCTTAGAACATGTCAACAATAGTTGAGGAAGAGGAAATGGCCTTTCTGCCTCAGTTAGCTGTCTGAACTTAGTTGAGGAATAACATGACAAAACAAAACAGTATATGCTGTGCTGTCTGCACCTGCCATTAGACGACGTGCTCCTCAAGACTTACTGACTTACTTCTTTCTAAGAAATATAACGTGGCTCCTGCCAGGGGAATTGAAGAGGGCTCTCGGCACAGATTATTAGAAGAATTCATCCAAATCACAGAATTAGAAAGCAATAATTCCCCTTCAGATGCCATCACACTGATAAGGCACAACTTACCATCTCTGTACCTCATTCATTCATTCATTCATTCATTTGAATGAATCCTATAATATTCCTTTACTGATTAAAATTATTTTAGCTAAGGTACAAGGTAGAACATACACATAAGGAAATGTCAGGTTCAGTCTTGGGAGTTGAATGCACCTTTTGCGCTTCTTTGGCTATGGAAATTATGAAGCTTTGAAATCATTTTAACAATTATGAAGTATTATTACAGAATCATTTGTGTTCTATCCATTCACCCCTAGGTTAAATATTTTAAAATATTTAAAATTTTACTTACAATTTCCAAAATAAGATTCTTCGCTGGGACTATTTTAAATTTAAATTTAAAATTTTTTAAGTTTTTAAATTTTACTTACAATTTCCAAAATAAAATTATTTCCTAGAACTATTTTAATCTTTATTATTTCATGAGTAATTTTTTAATTAAGCAGATTTAAGCTAATTTAAATGCAGTTAAATGAACAACTTTATTTAACATTCCAAAAAATGAAATCAACTTTGGAATTATAATTGACTTAAAGCTGCCTTTAAAAATTAAAAAAAAAATGCTAAGTAAATATGCTAGGTCTATAGAAAATCCTCATGTGCAAAGAAAAACAACTTGTTTTAATTTGAATTGTTAGATAGGAAATTTTCCCTACTATGCCATCATGAATCTCATCTCTGGGCTACTGGTCAGCATGAAGTTAAGACTGTGAGGTTTTGATTCATTTGGTAGGAGATTTAAATCCTTCTCTAGCAATTATTGGCTGTGAAGCCTTTGGAGTATTATATTTGCTATCTTTCTGCCATAGTTATCTCATTTGGAAAAAGCTGAGCCATAGACCATTTTTAAGAATTAATTAATACATGTGACTTGCTTACCATGGCTTAACAAAGGGTAACCCTTGGCAAATGATTGAAATCACAGTGTCTTTTTGTCCCCCTTCATTCTGGTTTTGGTTTTTGGTTTGTTTGTTTTTTTGACTTGTTTTTTGGGGGAAGGGGGGGTTACATTAAAATTTACTAGGTGTAGAATATAAATGTCTTAACACAATAACTAAGAAAATGCCATGAAGGCTATGTTAACCAGTGTGATGAAAACATTTCAAATGGTATCTAAAACCAGCACATTGTACCCCATGATTGCATTAATGTACACAGCTATGATTTAATAATAATAAAAAAAAGATATTGAACTAGAAAAAAAAAAAAAAAGGTAGGGATCATGGGTTGCTCTTAAAATTCCTCCAGACATGAACACTAAACTCCGGAAAACGTCACAACAATGGATGAACTGGAAACGTAGCCTCTATTTTTATTATAAGCCTAGCATATTGTGCCTAATACTATAACAGATTGATTCGAATGTGAAGAATGGATAAATGAACTAATGGCCTTTCTTCTAGTTGGAAAATAGGCAAGCTCAGAAAGTAAACATAATGCATATTGTAGACTGATTGCTCAATGGGGAAGAAATAGACTGGAAGACTTCCAAAGTTCATTTTAATTAAAAAGTGCTGAAATAGCCTTATAAAACTAGGAAATATTTAGGAAGCCACAACGAATGTACAGAAATTCTTTTTTCATCATTACGGTTCTTGTCTACGTGAATTAGGATATACGGTGTCTACGCTGAACATAAGCAAAGTAGGAGACAGATTCTGCACAGTGATTTTTTTACCTTACACTGAGACATTAAGTCTTCTTTACTGCACATATATCTAATCTATCTGGATGTGTGAGCACATAGATGTGCTGTATAATAACAGAAAGGTATTTGCTAAGAATATGGAGAGTCTTATCTCTTTTTAAAATTTTGCTTCAATTGAATTATCATTACAATAACCCGCTTCACAAAGAAAGCAGGGAGGATAGCCAGTCTCTTAGGCCATAGCTGTCCTAATCCTTCCTAGTTCAGTTTGCATACATGTGTTCGTATCATTAGATGTCTGTTTTTCTGTATGTATATGATCTGACTTCTGTTTAAGTACATATTAATGTGTATAGTTTACATCTCATAAAAAGCCAAAATTCAATAATACAAATATTCTTTGTTCTCAACAAATACAAATCCATTAGAAGAAACTTCTAATACAAAGAACCTAGAAGAAACTCTACAGTGTTACTAAAACAAGCTAGCAAATGCCTCATGATGTTCATATCATGAATGTCACATGAATTACAAAATATGAAAGACAGTGTTCTTTGTGAGTTATAGGATACATATCAATAAAATAATTTTTGTTCCATTGGTGATTTGGTGCATTGATCATTTGACAAACTGCTAAATTGGTGAAGGGTTAATTTGCAATTAATCTGTAGTCCTTTTTCTAAGATCTTTAAAAATAAAGCCTATAATGTAATGCTTAAGCATCCCAGCTCTGAAGTCAAAATGTCAGATTTCAAATCCTAATTCTGACACTAAATATGTGATTAAGTGGTTACCTCTCTACCTCAGTTCTGGGGTGGTGACTAAATGACATGATCTATGTCAAGCACTTACCACAGCCCCAGAAACACAGAAAGCACCAAAGTAATAATCCCTGTTGCTATTTAAAACGCAGGAACTGACAGTTGGAATTTACTTCGCTCCGTGATTTTATCTTTGAAACTTTAGAACTAGCATCAGTGTAGTGGTACCAGGTGTGAGAGACCCTGAAAACACCTCAATTAAGAATAAATGATTCTGAAAGAGGGACGGAGGGAGGGGGGTGGGGCCTTGGTGTGTGTCACACTTTATGGGGGCAAGACATGATTGCAAGAGGGACTTTACCTAACAATTGCAATCAGTGTAACCTGGCTTATTGTACCCTCAATGAATCCCCAACAATAAAAAATAAAATAAAATAAAATAAAAAGAATAAATGATTCTTAAACTGATTTGTTTTATTATGCATTTTTATTACTGTGAATTGATTGACAGAAAGAATATTTGTGGATTTAGCATTGAGTTCTAATTGTTAAGCCCTATCATATTGTTTTGTAATAATTTAGTCCATTTTCTTATCTTAGTTTTTCCTTAACCTTTGTCACTGTCTTTTTTTCTCACAACTTGGGTCAACATTGCTCTCTCGCCTTCCATTATACTTTTAATTAGATTTATTTAGAATGGAAAATATCAGACACTAGATGCCATCTTATTAGCAAGAGCTTCAGATTTGTGGTAGTTATTGTGACTTGCTAAAAGAGCATGTTAAGGATGAAGGCTGGCTCTGTGCTGTAGCTCAGCAGTTAGGGCACTGGCCACATACTCAGGAGCTGGCAGGTTAGAACCTGGCCTGTGCCTGCAAAAAACAACAATGACAACTACAACAAATAAAAACTGGGCATTGTTACAGATGCCTGTAGTCCCAGCTACTTGGGAAGCTGAGGCAAGAGAATCACTTAAGCCCAAGAGTTTGAGCTTGCTGTGAGCTGTGACACCACTGCACTCCATGGAGGGCAATATAGTGAGAGTCTGTCTCAAAAAAAGGGATGAAGGCTAACTATTGTCAATATGCATGGGAACATTTTATCGTTCAGAAAAGTGTGTTTTAGGATATTTAGCATATTTTTAAAAACTAAGTGCACAGAAAAAAAACAAACCAAAACCTCTCTCAAAAACAGTGATGCTTAAAAACAAAAAATGAAAGTCATGCTCAGTGGGACATCCAATGTTACTAATAACAGGACTGCACAACTAGGTGAGTTTATTGTGAAGCCCTTAAAGGACAGAATGACACAAAATGTAAATGGAATTTTACAAATAATTACAAGCTTCTGATAACATTTCTAATAGGTAACATGGCTATTTTGTACAGTTTTAAATTCATAATTCTAATATAGGACACAGCATAGAATAAGCTAAGGAAAGGATGTCAATATTTTGATTTGAAAACAGCATGCAACAATTGGAATCACTGATAAAAAGCAATAATTTAATTAGTGTGCCTATTTAAGAAGTTAAGATTTCATAGATTTTGGCGACTGATAAAGTGAATGGGGAAACCATTGTATTTGATGTGTTCATTGTATGCTAGGGTGAGAACTGCCTTCCGTCATGGCACTGTTTGGTATGTCAGTTGTCTGGGACTCCATTTCTTTGTCTGCACAAGGAAGTGACTGACTGAGATAAGCCCAGACTTGCTGGGCATGATGAGTCTCAATGTAGGGCAACATTAATTAATATTGACTTATGTTCAAGGGGAAGATATTCTCTAATATATGAAACCAATTAATCACTAAACCCATAGGTTTAGACTATATTGGAGGTGATTGGAGGGTATTATTATGGAAATCTATTGTTCATTTGCTTATTCTTAATCCTGTTTTTTAAATTCTGTGTTTTTAAAAACTAAGTTATGTAACTGTAATGTTATTACATAATTATATTGGAGGCATACACTGTCCTCTTAATAAAATAATCCAGGTGATGAAAGTTTGTTAATTCTACTCCACACATTTATTTTCAAGCATGCTCTTCATTTAGGAATATAGAAATGCTGGACTTGACTAACAGTCCTAAACCTTAGACAGTTTTCTATTATAACTTAAAAATGATAGGTGGTTCGCTCACAGAAAATTTGCATGATTGTGTTCCCTGCAACAGATAATACACAGAAAACAGAAATCCAAACAGCACTTGGATTAAACTGGTAACTACAAGCTAGCAAAGCACTTTAAAAGTAAATCTCGCTTTATTGGTGTCTACTGAAAGCAGTAGAAACTATTGGATTTTTAATTTCCAGAGCCCTTAGGGGAGAACTCTTTTCTGGGCGTTCCCAGTCTCTTTCCAGAAGACGGGCAGGCTTATTGACATTTTATATTGATCTACTTTAGTGTATATACTTTGCATCTTCTCACTGTCCTCTTTCTCCCCTCCTCTTTCTGTCTAGTATACAGTATGGACTGCCCTCTGGGTCACCTGGAATGTGTTCATTATCTGCTTTTATTTGGAAGTAGGTGGGCTCTCTAAGGTGAGTCGATCATGCTTTTAAAGTACACTTTAAACAGAGTACGTTTGTAAATAACTGGGACTATACGTTATTGTTATATATGTAAGTACAGTAATGCAGTATCAGTCAAATGGCGTTCAGGTGCCTTTCAGGAAAGAATGATCTCGGGGTGTGTTAATACAATGGAACTTCAAAATCATTATTGCCTTATGGTTCTTCTTGTGATGCTGAAGTGGGACTTGGTTTCCAGGGTATACTCATGTCCATTTTAAAAAGATATAATGTCACAGAGACCCAAATGTTAAGTGAAAAATGGTTTTGAACATGCTTGTATTTAAAGTAGGAAAAGAAAATAGTCTAACATACAAGGTAACAAACCTGAATGGCAAGTTGCTATCTTTGCTGGAATATTAATTGCAAAAAAAAGAAGTTTGACAAAGAATGAAAATAGGTAGGTGGAACACACATTTACTAACAAACAAATGCATCAGTGTAGTGATTCTTGTTTTCAGATCCCAGTCACATAGAAACGATTGTGTTAATGCAGTATCATTTCTTTGTCTAGAGCTGTCAGCAGAGCACATCATTGTTTAAGCTTCCTGCATAAGGTCTGCTACCCAACTTTATGAGGAACATGGGTTAAATGTCTAGAGGTGTTTCTTAAAGAGTCTTCTTATAAACTAGCACAGTTTTTGCTGTAGTAAAGAAATTTAACTGTATAATTACAAGAAGTATGAGAAGTCCATCATTATTTTTATAGACTTCTCATTATCAAGAATAATTTGTGCTAACTTAGTTCATTGTTTTATGACAATCTCTAATTTTCTAAGTAATGTATTTGTGGTTAAACTCTTAGAAAATCTGCCTTGACTAGCATGGATACTTTCAGAATTATTTGGTTCTATGATAACAAAGTATATTTGATTTGGCCAAGCTGCAAAAATCCCTGAAGGATTTTTACCAGAAGCTTCAGAACTGATTACTCTTTTTTTTATATACAATAACAACTATAATTAAACTTGGCATCACTTTCTTACATTGGCAAATGTATTTGGGAGCCAGAAATGACATTCCCAATATTGAGTTCCATATGTATGTACTAACATCTATCTTAAATAATTGTGCTATTGATCAAATTTCACCAGTAATTTCTAAGATTAAAAAAAGGAACTTAAATCAACATCCAGTTATTTTCTGTAAAGGAAGATAATGAAAATAAGTGATGGTAAAGTAAAAATCTTATGAATAAAAATAACCATGAATAAGTTAGTCACAATGTATTTTCAGCCTACAGCATTTTGTATATTGTGATTTCAATGGTGTTTTTCAACAGTACCTTTTATTTCACTAGGTGGAAATTTATATAGAGAGAGTTTTAAAACTTATAAAATTTACAAATCAATACTGATTTGGAATAAATTAGACCAGAGATAACTTCTCTTATGGAAGGGGCATCACAATGTATTGATACAAGATTGAATTTTGAATCATAAGTCTTTAGTTCTAATCTTATCTTTAGCATTATTAA